>NC_060140.1:102740084-103371959 GCF_021461385.2 Schistocerca piceifrons | reverse complement strand
GTGTACTATGTCCAGGTCGGTCCTGGAGGCGTGCTATGTCCAGGTCGGTCCTGGAGGCGTACTATGTTCAGGTCGGTCCTAGAGGCCTACTAAGTCTAGGTCGGTCCTGGAGGCGTGCTATGTCTAGGTAGGTCCTGGAGGCATGCTATGTTTAGGTCGGTCCTGGAGGCGTACTACGTCTAGGTCGGTCCTGGAGGCGTACTATGTCTAGGTCGGTCTTGGAGGTGTACTATGTCCAGGTCGGTCGTGGAGGCGTACTATGTCCAGGTCGGTCCTGGAGGCGTACTATGTTCAGGTCGGTCCTAGAGACCTACTAATTATAGGTCGGTCCTGGAGGCGTGCTCAAATAGTCGAAGTGGTTAGGGCGACCGCTCGCGATAAGCAGGAAACCTGGTTACCAGTCCCAGTCCATCATAGATTATCATGTCACAAACAGCTGACGTCAATCCGGATTCACAAAATACTAATCAGTTTTGTAATATTTACCATAGCTCTAATCGTCAGAACAGTGTCTGTTCCTTCAGACATGCATCATGAATACCACCAGGATTGTGGCCAATCTATCAGTTTTCAAGACTCTCGTGTGCTTGCTCGATAGCTGTGGATGCAGCAGCGTAAAATAACTCCGTAACAGTATGAACAGAGAGGATGGATACAATGCCACTGATCCCCTTCCAGCAGCTCCACGTGACGTGGGGTCAGTGCTGTGAACAAGCAGCCGCAAGAGAACTGCCGTGCGGTAGGAAAACACTACCCCTAACTACAAGCTGCCGATTCGCTGTTGACTACCAATCACTTGTCAGAGTGGCGCGGGCAACAGCCTTCGGTACAGCGACGCCTTTATAGCTATTTTCGAGTTGTCCAATGGCATCCCAGAATGTGACATCGATAGCCACCTTTGAACCTAACTAGGACAGTATATAGGAGAAAACCACCTCCAGAATCCAAAAGTACATCGTGGTGAAGAAGGCCACAGGAAAGCTGGTCGAAACGTCGGTATTCTAGTTGTTTTCAGCGTTTCTTGATGAATCAGCCTTATACGAAAAACATTTTATTGAAATTGGCACTGGTCGTGTAAGTCTACGAACGTACAGAAAAAACCAGAAAGCTGGTCTCAAAATGTATTGCTGTGTAATACTCACAGCCGGGTTGCTCGGCTTGTGCATTGTAACACGTTTTTGTCCGCGTTGGATGCCGTCCAGAAATTCATCAAGACATTGGTTCTCTAGCTCTCCTGAGGTCAGGCATTACGCGAGGAGATTTCGTGCGACGCCTCCCTGGACGTTTCAGCTGGTTCCAAGCGTACTCAATAGAATTCATGTCAGTCGATAGCGCAAGCAATTTTCAAACAGTTTACACAAAAAATTAATGATGAACATCACAACATTTAATTCAATGTGGTAAAAGAAATAGAAGAAACAATGCCCTACCGTAATCTCAAACTCACAAAATCTAACAAAAGGCACAGCTTCAACTTTTTCTGAAAGGAAGCAGCTACAGATATGGTAATACAAAAGATATGAAACCACCCAGACTATCAAAAAATGGTAGCCATCAGACGTATGGTATACAGACTATGTAGACTACCTCCAAGCAAAAAGAGGTATCGAGAAGAACTACACTGCTGGCCACTAAAATTGCTACACCACGAAGATGACGTTCTACAGACGCGAAATTTGACCGACAGGAAGAAGATGCTGTGATATGCAAATGATTAGCTTTTCAGAGCATTCACACAAGGTTGGAGCCGGTGGCGACACCTACAACGTGCTGACATGAGGAAAGTTTCCAACCGATTTCTCACGCACAAACAGCAGTTGACTGCCGTTGCCTGATGAAACGTTGTTGCGATGCCTCGTGTAAGGAAGAGAAATGCGTACCATCACGTTTCCGACTTTAATGAAGGTCGGATTGTAGCCTATCGCGATTGCGATTTATGTCGCGTTGGTCGAGATCCAATGACTGTTAGCAGAATATGGAATCGGTGGGTTCAGCAGGGTAATACGGAACGCCGTGCTGGATCCCAACGGCCTCCTATCACTAGCAATCGAGATAACAGGCATCTTATCCGCATGGCTGAAACGGATCGTGTAGCCACGTCTCGATCCCTGAGTCAACAGATGGGGACGTGCAAGACAACAACCATCTGCGCGAACAGTTCGACGACATTTGCAGCAGCACGGACTATCAGCTCGGAGACTATGGCTGCGGTTACCCTTGACGCTGCATCACAGACAGGAGCGCCTGCGATGGTGTACTGAACGACGAACCTGGGTGCACGAATCGCAAAACGTTATTTTTTCGGGTGAATCCAGGTTCTGCTTTCAGCATCATGATGGTCGCATCCGTGTTTGGCGACATCGCAGTGAACACACATTGGAAGCGTGTATTCGTCATCACCATATTGGCGTATCACCCGGCGTGATGGTATGGGGTGCCACTGGTTACGCGTCTCGGTCACCTCTTGTTCGCATTGACGGCACTTTGAACAGTGGACGTTACATTTCAGGTGTGTTACGACCCGTCGCTCTACCCTTCATTCGATCCCTGCGAAACCCTACATTTTAGCAGGATAATGCACGACCACACGTTGCAGGTCCTGTACGGGCCTTACTGGATACAGAAAATGTTCGACTGCTGCCCTGGCCAGCACATTCTCCACATCTCTCATCAATTGAAAACGTCTGGTCAATCGTGGCCGAGCAACTGGCTCGTCACAATACGCCAGTCACTACTCTTAATGAACTGTGGTATCGTGTTGAAGCTGCATGGGCAGCTGTACCTGTACACGCCATCCAGCTCTGGCTCAATGCCCAGGCGTATCAAGGCCTTTATTACGGCCAGAGGTGGTTGTTCTGGGTACTGATTTCTCAGGTTCTATGCACCCAAATTGCGTGAAAATGTCAGTTCTAGTATAATATATTTGTCCAATAAATACCCGTTTATCATCTGCATTTCTTCTTGGTGTAGCAATTTTAGTGGCCAGTAGTGTAATTTTTCTTGGGGCTGACCATTAATATTTTTTTCCTTTTTTAATAGATAAGAATAGTGTTCTCTGCAAGTGATCATTTATAAGCTTGGAAGCACAAGTATTAATTAATTTCTTGTTAGTTAGTAAATTTTTGCCGGAGCTGCTTAATAGCAAATGATGTTCAGTGGTTTTCCACCGAGCGGAGTGGCGCAGTGATTAGCCACTGGACTCGCATTCGTGAGGACGACGGTTCACACCCGCGTCCGGCCATCCTGATTTAGGTTTTCCGTGATTTCCCTAAATCGATCCAGGCAAATGCCGGGATGGTTCCTCTCAAAGGGCACCGCCGACTCCCTTCACCATCCTTCTTTAATCCTATGGGACCGATGACTTTGCTGTATGGTCCGCTCTCCCAAATCAGCCAACCAAATCAATAGTTTTCCCCAGTCCTTCCTTTAGGACCTGGCTGTTTGTGTCCTCTAACTAGGTACACGACCTCGTTGCCTGTTCCAGGTTCCTTGTCTAATGTCTCGTTAGGTATACAGTTTCAGTCCTCCAGGAAGCTGCGAGATTACCTGCTGAGTTCTCTAGTAGGAGCCGGTACGCGATGTTCATTATGTGCAGTACTCACGGATCGGTGTGTTCATCGGAAGCGGCGATACGCGGCGGGTCGCTGGCCAGGGGCGGATACAGATCGCCCTTTCAGGGCTATCCGAGTGAAACGGACCGGCAGTTACAAAATGGCCGTCCTACTCCGTAAATTGCGCCGCAGCTTGAAAGCTCGCCGCGGGGCAACTGTATTGGAATCGCACCGTACCGCTATCACACAGCTCGATGGCTACAAATTGGGAAATATATATATCTATAAACTACAAGGGCGGCCAAAGCGGATCAGGGCGAACGACTCTTTTTCCGGCGAGGTGGATCGCGCCTCTCCTGTGACAGATGGCTTTGCAGCGCTGCGCCGTGACAAAGAAGGGCCGCACCAAAGGCAGACGCTAATCACTGTTTACACCCGATCCCAGTTATCGGCCGAAAGCGTGCCAGCTGGCTCTTCCAGCGCAGTCAAAAGCTGTGACGTTGAACGCAAACTGATGTAATAGATTCACCGATATGAGGAGATAACGTTAAGCTTTTAATCAAACGTATATAGGGTCGAGCGGTGAACCACGTCCGGTGGGTCTTAACCACGGAGCAGCCAATTCACTGATTTTTCCTGACATAGATAAGTCGCCACTACTGTTGACGCTAGCCGGCCGGGGTGGCCGAGCGGTTCTAGGCGCTACAGTCTGGAACCGCGCGACCGCTACGATCGCAGGTTCGAATTCTGCCTCGGGCATGGGTGTGTGTGATGTCCTTATGTTAGTTAGGTTTAAGTGGTTCTAAGTTCTAGGGGACTGATGACCTCAGAAGTTAAGTCCCATAGTGCTCAGAGCCATTTGAACTATTTTGTTGACGCTAAAAAAGGGCAGGTGACTCCTGTATGTAAGAAAGGTAAAAGAACTGATCCACGAAATTATAGACCATCTCTAACCTCGGTTTTCTGCAGAATTCTTGAACATATTCTCAGTTCGAATATAAGAAATTTTCTTGAGACCGAAAAGTTTCTGTCACGAACCGCCACGGTGTTAGAAACTCAGCTTGCTCTTTTCTCACATGATGTACTGCAAACTATGGATGGCGGGTGACAGGCAGATTCCATATTCGAAGATTTCCGAAAATCTTCTGTCACGGTGTTCCACAGCAGACTGTTAACGAAGGTATGAACATACGGAACAAGTGGCTCGAAAACTTCTTAAGTAATAGAACGTAGTACGCTATCTTGCATGGCGAGGGTTCATCAGAGACAAGGGAAGTGTGATAGGACCGCTATTATTTTCTGTATACATAAATAAACTGGCGGATAAGGTGAGCAGCAATCTGCAACTATTTGCTGATGACGCTCTAGCTTGCGGAGAAGTATAGTCGTTCAGTGACTGCAGGAGGGTACAAGATGACTTAGACAAAATTTCTAGTTGATCTGATGAATGGCAGAGAAATTCGGATGAGGAGGAGAATAATCCAGAAATGTTCGGATACCATATTAGTGCTATCCTGCCTGACACAGTCACGTAGTTTAAATATCTGGGCGTAACGTTGCAAAGCGATATGAAGTGGAGCTAGGTTGTAAGGACTGTGGTAGGGAAGGCGAATGGTAGACTTTGGTTTATTGGGAGAATTTTAGGAAAGAGTGGTTCATCTGCAAAGGAGACCGCTTATAGGACGCTTGTGCGACCTATCCTTGAGTACTGCTCGAATGTCTGGGATCGGCACCAGGTCGGATTGAAGGAAAATATCGAAGCAGTTCAGAGGCAGGCTGCTAGATTTTTTACCGGTAGGTTCAAACAACAAACGTCCGCCGCTCGTGGTCTCGCGGTAGCGTTCTCGCTTCCCAAGCACGGGGTCCCGGGTTCGATTCCCGGCGGGGTCAGGGATTTTTCCTGCCTCGGGATGACTGGGTGTTGTTGTGTCGTCTTCATCATCATCATTCATCCCCACTACGGTCGGAGGAAGGCAACGGCAAACCACCTCCACCAGGACCTTGCCTAGTAAGGCGGTGCGGGTCTCCCGCATCGTTCCCCTACGCTCTGTATAGAAGTATGGAACTCATCATCATCATCATCATCATCAAACAACAAACAAGTATTACGGAGATGCTTTGGGAACTCAAATGGGAATCCTTGGAGGGAACACAACGTTCTTTTCGGGGAACACTATTGAGAAAATTTAGATAACGGGCATTTGAGGCTCATTGCAGAACGATTCTACTGTCGCTAAAATAAGTTTCGCCTAAGGACCTTTTTCCCTCGCTCTGTGTGCGAGTGGAACAGGGATGGAAATGACAAGTAGTGGTTACGCGGAACATGTATGTATGTGTAGATGGGGTGTGGGAAGGGGAGGGGGAGACTGCATATATACTCCAGTTCAGAGAATTATGGAAAACTAGCGTGTATTTTGTGCATTTTCCACTCACTAGTAACATTGCAGTAACCGTATCCACCCTAAGTTATAGAATCGTGTGGGCAAATCTTTAATGAATAGCGCCAAGCTAAGCCTGTTATCTTGCTACCAACCAACAGGCATTGATTCCGCAGGTTAAGCGAAACGTGTTTGTCTCGTTTGTACATCCATTTGGCATGACGAGGCCGCCAAGCAGATTCAAATGGTTCAAATGGATCTGAGCACTATGGGACTTAACATCTGAGGTCATCAGTCCCCTACTTAAACCTAACTAACCTAAGGACATCACACACATTCATGCCCGAGGCAGGATTCGAACCTACGACCGTAGCAGCATCCGGTTCCGGACTGAAGCGCCTAGAACAGCTCGAAAACAGCGGCCGGCTCGTGGCATTCGCTTCAGAACTTTCCAGCGATTCGACAGGCAGTAGACCGCTCCATTCGCACCATCAACAGGCTCTGCTAACGGTATACTACGACTTCCACATCACTGGCAACGGGTTCTACTCAACGCTGGTGACTACTTTGAAGGGCAGTAACAGGTGTAAACATGTAACTCTTTTGTATTGGTTTGAATAAATAGTTGCCACTATTTAATTTCCAACCCTCGTATATAAGCACCATTGATGACGAGAGTGATTCAGTTACTCAAAACAGAAGACTTAACATTCAATTTGAAAGCTGTATATAGAAAGGTTGGGGGTTAAGATACGCACCTGTGCTTAAAGGTTAAACAGATTAATAATGTGACAATGATAAGGCTTACTTCAAAGCAACCAACCTCTTAATTTCAATCGGCAACCAAGGTACTACTGGAGTCCAATTTTATTTTGACTAAAGCCCTGGTGGCAGTTGGCTGTTAATATTTTCAGAGTTAAACTGATTGTCAGTTATTAAGACCGCTCTGAAGGAACGTCTTAAAACATTACTTGTGAACACTTATTACAGGAGAACTTACTCGGCGGAACCACAAGATCCAGCTAAAATACACCAATTATGACCCCGTCTTTCAAACACAGCGACTCACAGCTTAGTATAAAAGGTGGTTCAGATTATAACTAGTGACTGAGAAATGCAATTACAATCAAAGAATTGAAACTGTTAAATCTAACCACAAGGTCCCTCTTTTGGTTAACGGCAACCTGTGCCTTAGTACAACTGTTCCGGCTGATTAATTACAGCAGTAATGTTCGGGTACAAATCAAAAAGGAAAGGCAATATAATAGCGGGACAAATGTTCAAAAGACAACTAGGGTCTTAGTAGAAGACTACCGCCTATATTTACGACCAAAGAGCCGAACGAGTAAAACTCTGAGGGTCGGGTACAAACCAGAAAATAATAAGCACGGCAAGTAGACAATGAAACAAATCACCACGAGGATTACAAATGTTACTCCCCTTTATCGGCAAGCAATTCCATGGATCCACGGTGCGTCGCAGCAGTTATTGAGTGGTGCCGATGAAGAGGGCAGCGGTCGTCCGACACGAATGTTGCCAGCCAACCGACGGGATGTCGGAGTGCTGCTTCAGTCGACGCTTACCCCGGTGAAGTACTCCGGTATCTCCGCTCTGCCCAAGCCCTCCTTGCGCAGCTCGTGGTTTCGGTCGCTCGGGCCTCGTGACCACCTCTTGTCGCGACGCTACCGCCAATCCCCAAACTTCGTGCTATCCTCTCGTGTCAGCGAGCCCCGTATATACACACATCAAAAAAAGTTTTCCATCACCTCGGTTCCGAGGGTTACGGAACCTGTACAGAAAACTGGGATAGAGATTAACATAAACATCATTTTCGCCCTTTTATTGCTCATGAAAACCACACATTATATGTTGTACCACCATACAGCGAGACTTTCAGATTGCTGTACACACCGGTACCTCCAATACCCAGTAGCACGTCTTCTAGCACTGATGCATGCTTGTATTCGTCGTAGCATAATATCCACATCTTCATCACGGCATTGTTGGTCCAGATTGTCCTCAACGGCGATTCGGCGTAGATCCCTCAGACTGGTTGGTGGGACACGTCGTCCATAAACAGCCCTTTTTAATCTATCCCAGGCATGTTCGATAGGGTTCATGTCTGGAGAACATGCTGACCACTCTAGTCGAGCGATCCTGGTCAGAGGATGGCATTCACGTATAATACAGCGGTTACAGCGTCTTCCATGACTACCAGCGGCGTACGTCGGCCCCATACAATGCCACCGAAGAACAACAGGGAACCTCCACCATGCTGCACTCGCTGGACAGTGTGTCTAAGGCGGGTTGCCTCCAAACACGTCTCCGGCGATTGTCTGGTTGAAGGCATATGCGACACTCATCGGTGAAGAGAACGTGATGCCAGTCCTGAGCGGTCCATTCGGCATATTGTTTGGGCCCATCTGTACCGCGCTGAGTGGTGTCGTGGTTGCAAAGATGGACCTCGCCATGGACGTCGGGAGTGAAGTTGCTCATCATGCAACCCATTGCGCACAGTTTGAATCATAACACGACGTCCTATGGCTGCACGGAAAGCATTATTCAACATGGTGGCGCTGCTGTCAGAGTTCTATCGAGCCATAATCCGCAGGTAGCGGTCATCCACTGCAGTAGTAGCCCTTGGGCGACCTGAGCGAGGCATGCCATCGACAGTTCCTATCTCTCTGTTATCTCCTCCATGTCCGAACAACATCATTTTTGTTCACTCCTAGACGCCTGGACACTTCCCTTGTTGAGAGCCCTTCCAGGCACAAAGTAACAATACGGAAGCGATCGAACCGCGGTATTGACCGTCTAGGCATGGTTGAACTAAAGACAACAGGAGCGGTATACCTCCTTCCTGGTGGAATGACTGAAACTGATGCATGGTTGTTTTCATCTTTGGGCGGGTTTAGTGACATCTCTGAGCAGTCAAAGGTACTGTGCCTGTAATACAATATCCACAGTCAACTTCTGTCTTCAGGTTATGGGGACAGGGGTGATGCTAAACTTTTTTTGATGTGTGTACATCGGCAAGCAAAGACCTTCTAAGCACACAGCCCACAGATACCAAATCTTCCTCATAGATATTGGCAATGGGGTCGCAAGAGGGATAGTCGCTACTACCCGTGAGCCAATGGCGCCAGAAAGAACAGTCTACTAACTCAGTGGCGCAGCGGTTCACTACGATTTACGAACAGGGCATGGGCAGAAAACGTCAAACAACTGAGAAAGGGATAATGTTGATTTTATTAATAGCCACCCCTTACACAGTTTGTTCAGTATGACCACCGGAAACGTCGATGAGGTGCTGCATCCGTAAAACGATGTGATCGACAGTTGCTAGCCGCAATTCCATTGGAATCTGAGCAACATGTTCCTTTATAATGGTGTTCATGTCAGGCAGAGACCGAACGTTCTTTTAGCTATCCCCAGAGCCAAAACTCACATGGATTCAGATCAGATGAATTACAGGTCATGCATCTGGAAAACTTCTGAACAATACACGTTCGTGGAAGGTTACATTAAGGAGATCATTCACTGGGTGAGCGAGGTGAGGTGTTGCCACACCTTGCATAAATAGCTTCCAATCAGGTGCGCCCTTCCAGAGCAGGAATCACATGCTGTACGAGCTCTCGATAACGTGCAGACGTCACAGTACACCTGACAGAACCTCTTCAAAAATGGTTCAAATGGTTCTGAGCGCTATGGGACTTAACATCTGAGGTCATCAGTCCCCTAGAACTTAGAACTACTTAAACCTAACTAACCTAAGGACATCACACACATCCATGCCCGAGGCAGGATTCGAACCTGCGACCGTAGCGGTCGCACGGTTCCAGACTGAAGCGCCTAGAACCACTCTTCGTGTACTCTCTGTAAAGAAGAATGGACTGTGAATAAAGCTTGTGAATCCACACCATATAGTCAGACAAGGCGAGTGTAGGTTCTCTTCGTGCACAACACGTGAAATCCGGCAGTTCCGTGTGTTCACTGCACCCTGTAGTGTAAAATATACCTTGCCACTGCATAAAATATTTCCCGGTCATGTGTCATCAACCTTAATCCGTACCAGAAATCGAAGAGGAATTTCAGAATGTTGCTGCGGATCACGAGGTGTCAGCTGCTGCGCCGTCTGGATCTTGTACGGGTACCAGTGTGAAATAGACCGCAAAACTTTCCGTAGTGTTGACCGTGGGATGGGCAACCCTCGTGACACTGCACGACCACTAGCGCTACCCGGGGCACGAGCTGCACAGTAGGTGGCGCTGACGAATGGAAGTTCCTCTGACCACATGCCACGTGTTCCTCGTGTGTTGCCGGTTGCGTGATTGGCGCAGCGTGTTGTAAGAAAGGTGCAGTTTTCATGTCAGAAACAAGCCAAGATGGTGTCTGTGTATGGCCAAGCAGATGGAAACGGTCGAGAGGCAGCACGGCCTCACATGCACAAACCCATGGAGGATACTTTAAACATCTGTTGTGACGTGCCGGCCGCGCCAATTCCCACACTTTCTACCCCTCTGCAGGTGTGCCCCAGGGCTCTGTCCTCTCCCCTCTCCTCTACCTCCTGTACACGGCAGATATGCCCCAACCCCCTCCCCCCTCTAGTACACCTCTTGCAATATGCCGATGACACCGCATTCCTCCCCCTCGCTTCTACCCTCCAACGGTCCCAACGCCTTCTCCAGAATCACCTTGACCTTTTCGCTGCATGGTGTAACCAGTGCTCCTGAAAATCAATCCTTCCAAGACCCAGGCAATCATCGTAGGTTGTACCACTCGCTCCTTCTGGCTCCTGGATTTCTCCCTTACCGTCTGCGCCTGTCCTGGCCTCACCCCCACCCTCACCTACCTCTGCCTCACCATTGACCACCACCTCACCTGGATCCCTCATCTCTGCTTGATCCAATCCAAAGCCCACAACTGCCTCCGACTCCTCAAACTCCTCTCTGGCCAGACATGGGGGTTGCACCCCTCTACCATCCTCCACACATACAAATCCTTAATCTGTTCCATCCTCTGTTATGCCAGTCCTGCCTGGATATCTGCCCCCCCCCCCCCAAATTCTATAAGTCCCTCCAGATCCTTGAGTGTCATGCACTCTGCCTCGCCTTCAGTATACACCTCCTGTCCCCCACGTGGATCCTTTATGACCTCATTGCTTTCCCCCATCTGCTCCTGTTCCTCAAACATATCCACATACCCTACACCTCCCGCCGTCTTGATCCCCCTCACCCCCTGGTTGCTCCTCTCCTCTCCCATCCCCGCCCCCTGCCATGCCTTCACTGTTGTGTCCCCCCTACCCTCCATCTCTACACCCTTCATCTCCTTTCCAAAGGTAGCTTCCACCAACTCCCTCTCCCAGATACGATGCCCTCTCTCCCTCCATCTATCCCTCCTATCAACTCTGATCCCCCATCCCCCCTCATTTCCTCTGTCCTTTCCCTGGGCTCCCTCTTCCCCCCTTTCCATCCTGTTTTCTCCCCACCAAACCTCTCCCTACCTGCCTTCTCCCCCCCCTCCCCCGAGTCCTTTTGTATTCCCCTCCTCTGCCTTCCTCACTCCCTGTCGCCTCTGCCCAGCACCCCCCACCCCTCTTATGAGTCCTCGTCCTACATCGGCTCCTTTCCCGCCTCCCCCCCCCCCCCTTCGCTTTTCCTTTCCTTCCCCCTTTTTTATTTTCCCATCATCTGTCCAGTTTCCCCCCACCTGCTCTCAGCTGTGGTATGTCACATTTTCCAACTTTTAAGTGCAGTGTTCCAGTGCCTGTTCAGTGCTGTTCGTCTTTCTCGTGTTGCGAACAGAAACCATGCTGTCATTAGGTGTGAATTTTATGTCTTTTGCGAACAGAAACCAGACTGTCGCCGTGTTTTTTAATTGTCTGTCTATTGTTTTACCTGTCTGCTTCGTATGTACACTCCTGGAAATTGTAATAAGAACACCGTGAATTCATTGTCCCAGGAAGGGGAAACTTTATTGACACATTCCTGGGGTCAGATACATCACATGATCACACTGACAGAACCACAGGCACATAGACACAGGCAACAGAGCATGCACAATGTCGGCACTAGTACAGTGTATATCCACCTTTCGCAGCAATGCAGGCTGCTATTCTCCCATGGAGACGATCGTAGAGATGCTGGATGTAGTCCTGTGGAACGGCTTGCCATGCCATTTCCACCTGGCGCCTCAGTTGGACCAGCGTTCGTGCTGGACGTGCAGACCGCGTGAGACGACGCTTCATCCAGTCCCAAACATGCTCAATGGGGGACAGATCCGGAGATCTTGTTGGCCAGGGTAGTTGACTTACACCTTCTAGAGCACGTTGGGTGGCACGGGATACATGCGGACGTGCATTGTCCTGTTGGAACAGCAAGTTCCCTTGCCGGTCTAGGAATGGTAGAACGATGGGTTCGATGACGGTTTGGATGTACCGTGCACTATTCAGTGTCCCCTCGACGATCACCAGTGGTGTACGGCCAGGGTAGGAGATCGCTCCCCACACCATGATGCCGGGTGTTGGCCCTGTGTGCCTCGGTCGTATGCAGTCCTGATTGTGGCGCTCACCTGCACGGCGCCAAACACGCATACGACCATCATTGGCACCAAGGCAGAAGCGACTCTCATCGCTGAAGACGACACGTCTCCATTCGTCCCTCCATTCACGCGTGTCGCGACACCACTGGAGGCGGGCTGCACGATGTTGGGGCGTGAGCGGAAGACGGCCTAACGGTGTACGGGACCGTAGCCCAGCTTCATGGAGACGGTTGTGAATGGTCCTCGCCGATACCCCAGGAGCAACAGTGTCCCTAATTTGCTGGGAAGTGGCGGTGCGGTGCCCTATGGCACTGCGTACGATCCTACGGTCTTGGCGTGCATCCGTGCGTCGCTGCGGTCCGGTCCCAGGTCGACGGGCACGTGCACCTTCCGCCGACCACTGGCGACAACATCGATGTACTGTGGAGACCCCACGCCACACGTGTTGAGCAATTCGGCGGTACGTCCACCCGGCCTCCCGCATGCCCACTATACGCCCTCGCTCAAAGTCCGTCAACTGCACATACGGTTCACGTCCACGCTGTCGCGGCATGCTACCAGTGTTAAAGACTGCGATGGAGCTCCGTATGCCACGGCAAACTGGCTGACACTGACGGCGGTGGTGCACAAATGCAGCGCAGCTAGCGCCATTCGACGGCCAACACTGCGGTTCCTGGTGTGTCCGCTGTGCCGTGCGTGTGATCATTGCTTGTACAGCCCTCTCGCAGTGTCCGGAGCAAGTATGGCGGGTCTGACACACCGGTGTCAATGTGTTCTTTTATCCATTTCCAGGAGTGTATTTTCTTAGCATCATCATCCCTCTGTTCTATGTTTTAAGTTCCACGATTTTTGTTTTTCGCCATGTTACTCTTTAAGTCTCCGATTTTATCGCCTGTTTTTATTATTTATTCTCTTCATCTTTTTAACTAAGTCTGTAGGCTGAAGGGCGGCATACTAAGCTGCTGCCAGCCCGCCCCCTTCGCGGGGGGGGGGGGGGGGGGCGGGAATCGGATTTCAATAAGGAGAAAAAAAATGTGCCGGCCGCGGTACCCGAGCGGTTCTAGGCGCTCAGCACGGAACCGCGCGACTGCTACGGTCACAGGATCGAATCTTGCCTCGGGAATGGATGTGTGTGATGTCCTTAGGTTGGTTAGGTTTAAGTAGTTCTAAGGGGACTGATGACCACAGATGTTAAGTCCCATAGTGCTCAGAGCCATTTGAACCATTTGTTATGACGTGGATGCGATGCAGATCTGTACCTTTGTTCCTGTTCAAAATACTCAAATGTGTGTGAAATCTTACGGGACTTAACTGCTAAGGTCATCAGTCCCTAAGCTTACACCCTACTTAACCTAAATTATCCTAAGGACAAACACACACAGCCATGCCCGAGGGAGGACTCGAACCTCCGCCGGGACCAGCCGCACAGTCCATGACTGTAGCGCCTGAGACCGCTCGGCTAATCCCGCGCGGCTTTTTAACTGTACCAGTACTACTTTGTTCCTGGACGATTCGTTGTCGTAGCACGCACACCGTCCATTAGCGGATACCTTTTTCCTCCATTTCCAGCCAGAAATCCGTTCATGCAGTTTGTCGGTTTTATTAATGTTCACCCCATGAAACGTGTCTGTGAAGTCGTTTCGTAAGACGCTTGTCTCACTGGATTCTGTGCATCCTATTCTGAAGGGTGTGTGTAGTTATGTATTTTCGGAATGTGGCATTAAAATCGGCGATGATGGTGGTTGAAATTAAAAGTGCGGAAGTTGCTTTGTTCTTTTCGGACATCATGATGCGGAGTTTCTAGCAGTGAATATGTTTAGGAAAAGCTAGTCGGTATAACTTCGGGTGAACGTGAGAATAACAGTGTTTTCGAGCAAGTGTGATTTTTTATTGTTCTTATTTTCTATGTTTTCGTGGAAGATGCTATAATCTCTTTGTGTTCGTCTTGTACCTCGTGTTTGGTAACCGATGATCCTTCTGGTCTACTACTGCATTGCAATAGGTTTTCATATTACCAGTTTAATTGTTTCGTGTGCTATAATTTCAGTAAAATATCAGTTTTTCGTGCGCATAGAGGAAATGTTTGTAACGGTTTGTATCTGAAAGGACCACGTGTAAGTTGAAACGGTTGGGGTGGGGGTTTCTGCCTTCACGAGTTAATATTATTTCGTGGTGGCAAAATCACTCTGGTATTGCACCATTAAAATATCTTACATTTTTGCGTTGATTAATGTCTAATTTCTGAACAGTTAACTCGTAATGAAGCTTAACACGTGCTACGTAAAAGATAAATTCTGCGTCCTTTATATTTCTTCCTGATGCCACTTTTCAAATGAATATTCTATTCCCTGATTTTTTAAAAAAATTAATCTGCTTGCTTGTGATGAACAAAAATGGGAGGAAAAATCAAAGTGAACAGGTGAACTGTCTCAAAATTAGGGAATTCACATTTAATTAAACAAGCTCGTTGATGTACGACATACGATGCTGTTCATCTTGTTAGTTCCTTTGAAAAATTTGCATTCTTATAATTAAATTCTTAATTTAATTAAACTGATAATTTCCAGTTCGGTCTTTTCTTAATTGTTAGGAAGGGCTTGGGCTGGTGGCGACCCCATAATCTTTAAATTTATAATTGTCCTCGTGAGGTGGTTAACCAGAAATTGCGCACAAGGGCTACATCTCCATTATTATTGGTACGTAACGTATGTCAAGCCTTGGCTAGGCTCCTTTTACAGTTCTACATACATACTTTACACCCATATACGTATAAGTCATGCAAAATTCATTTTTTTACTGTATAGTGCCTGTAAAATAGTGTGAGGGAGACCGCAGATCTAATCGAGTGTGCGCGGTGTTCTATTCGTAGCGGCACTGCTTGCTGCATCTTCACTAGCGGGTAACCAACGTTCTCTGTGTGTCTCTGCAGGTCTGTATAGCTGCACTGGACAGCATCGCAACATTTTTTACGTCCCCACATTACTGTACGTGCAGCTATTAAGCACAATTATTGTCCACTTTAAGGTGGTCGTTTGGTTACAAGAAATTTTAAAGGTGAGTACAGACGGCGCTGATCCAAATACATTTAAATTATTTAAAATGTCACTTGTTGAAAAGCTTTTGCTTGTACCTCCACCATTTCTGTGTTTTTGTTTAGAGAGAGGGCAGGTCAGTTATTTTCGTGTTCAAGGCTACAGTTTAATGTTGTTATTCCAACCTAGATATCATTTATGTGAGGCTACAGGAAGTTATCAAAATGAGCAGGCACTGATGGGAGTATGTACATTGTTAATGCATGCGGGACCGGGACCTTTATGGTAGCTCTCCTTCGAAAAGTCTTTTCTGGAGTTGAGAACAAGCAGGCAGTTTGGTTATTTAATAGTAGCTCTTGCAGTGGACATTTGGGGCTTGGAAGCCACGTGCTGCTATTATGGAGAGGAACATCTCGAAGCACTTACTGGTGATAGAACAATGGTCTCAAGAATTTTTCACACTGGGGTGCAGAGAGAGGGCAGGTCAGTTATTTTCGTGTTCAAGGCTACAGTTTAATGTTGTTATTCCAACCTAGATATCATTTATGTGAGGCTACAGGAAGTTATCAAAATGAGCAGGCACTGATGGGAGTATGTACATTGTTAATGCATGCGGGACCGGGACCTTTATGGTAGCTCTCCTTCGAAAAGTCTTTTCTGGAGTTGAGAACAAGCAGGCAGTTTGGTTATTTAATAGTAGCTCTTGCAGTGGACATTTGGGGCTTGGAAGCCACGTGCTGCTATTATGGAGAGGAACATCTCGAAGCACTTACTGGTGATAGAACAATGGTCTCAAGAATTTTTCACACTGGGGTGCAGACAAACTTTTGTCCAAAGAGGCGGAAAACCTGCCTACCTGGATGTACCTGCCAGGCGTTTCTCACCACAGCAGGGAAAGGAGTGCAGGAGAGAAGTGGGTCCCCCAGCCAATACGCTTCGACTGTATCGTAAATGCCCATTGTGTGAAGAGATATCATTTTCGAGTAAATTTCCCCGCCATGTTACAGTTCTGGGTGGAGATTTTAATTTGCCGGATATAGACTGGGAGACTCAAACGTTCATAACGGGTGGCAGGGACAAAGAATCCAGTGAAATTTTTAAGTGCTTTATCTGAAAACTACCTTGAGCAGTTAAACAGAGAACCGACTCGTGGTGATAACAAACAGACCCGAACTATTTGAAACAGTTAACGCAGAACAGGGAATCAGCGATCATAAAGCGGTTACTGCATCGATGATTTCAGCCGTAAATAGAAATATTAAAAAAGGTAGGAAGATTTTTCTGTTTAGCAAAAGTGACAAAAAGCAGATTACAGAGTACCTGACGGCCCAACACAAAAGTTTTGTCTCAAGTACAGATAGTGTTGAGGATCAGTGGACAAAGTTCAAAACCATCGTACAATATGCGTTAGATGAGTATGTGCCAAGCAAGATCGTAAGAGATGGAAAAGAGCCACCGTGGTACAACAACCGAGTTAGAAAACTGCTGCGTAAGCAAAGGAAACTTCACAGCAAACATAAACACAGCCAAAGCCTTGCAGACAAACAAAAATTACTCGAAGCGAAATGTACTGTGAGGAGGGCTATGCGAGAGGCGTTCAATGAATTCGAAGGTAAAGTCCTATGTACTGACTTGGCAGAAAATCCTAAGAAATTTTGGTCTTATGTCAAAGCGGTAGATGGATCAAAACAAAATGTCCAGACACACTGTGACCAAAATGGTACTGAAACAGAGGATGATAGACTAGAGGCCGAAATACTAAATGTCTTTTTCCAAAGCTGTTTCACAGAGGAAGACTGCACTGTAGTTCCTTCTCTAGATTGTCGCACAGATGACAAAATGGTAGATATCGAAATAGACGACAGAGGGATAGAGAAACAATTAAAATCGCTCAAAAGAGGAAAGGCCGCTGGACCTGATGGGATACCAGTTCGATTTTACACAGAGTACGCGAAAGAACTTGCCCCCCTTCTTGCAGCGGTGTACCGTGGGTCTCTAGAAGAGTGTAGCGTTCCAAAGGATTGGAAAAGGGCACAGGTCATCCCCGTTTTCAGGAAGGCACGTCGAACAGATGTGCAGAACTACAGACCTATATCTCTAACGTCGATCAGTTGTAGAATTTTGGAACACGTATTATGTTCGAGTATAATGACTTTTCTGGAGACTAGAAATTGTAGGAATCAGCATGGGTTTCGAAAAAGACGGTCGTGTGAAACCCAGCTCGCGCTATTCGTCCACGAGACTCAGAGGGCCATAGAGACGGGTTCACAGGTAGATGCCGTGTTTCTTGACTTCCGGAAGGCGTTCGATACGGTTCCCCACAGTCGTTTAATGAACAAAGTAAGAGCATATGGACTATCAGACCAATTGTGTGATTGGATTGAAGAGTTCCCAGATAACAGAACGCAGCATGTCATTCTCAATGGAGAGAAGACTTCCGAAGTAAGAGTGATTTCAGATGTGCCGCAGGGGAGTGTCGTAGGACCGTTGCTATTCACAATATACATAAATGACCTTGCGGATGACATCAGAAGTTCACTGATGATGCTGTGGGATATCGAGAGGTTGTAATATTGGAAAATTGTACTGAAATGCAGGAGGATCTGCAGCGAATTGACGCATGGTGCAGGGAATGAAAATTGAATCTCAATGTAGACAAGTGTAATGTGCTGCGAATACATAGAAAGATAGATCCCTTATCATTTAGCTACAATATAGCAGGTCAGCAACTGGAAGCAGTTAATTCCAGAAATTATCTGGGAGTACTCATTCGGAGTGATTTAAAATGGAATGATCATATAAAGTTGATCGTTGGTAAAGCAGATGCCAGACTGAGATTCATTGGAAGAATCCTAAGGAAATGCAATCCGAAAACAAAGGAAGTAGGTTACAGTACGCTTGTTCGCCCACTGCTTGAATAATACTCACCGGTGTGGGATCCATAGCAGATAGGGTTGATAGAAGAGATAGAGAAGATTCAACGGAGAGAAGCGCGCTTCGTTACAGGATCATTTAGTAATCGCGAAAGCGTTACGGAGATCATAGATAAACTCTAGTGGAAGACTCTGCAGGCGAGACGCTCAGTAGCTCGGTACAGGCTTTTGTTGAAATTTCGGGAACATACCTTCACCGAAGAGTCAAGCAGTATATTGCTAGCTCCTACCTATATCTCGCGAAGAGACCATGAGGATAAAATCAGAGAGATTAGAGCCCACACAGAAGCATACCGACAATCCTTCTTTCCACGAACAATACGAGACTGGAATAGAAGGGAGAACCGATAGAGGTACTCAAGGTACCCTCCGCCACGCACCGTCAGGTGGCTTGCGGAGTATGGATGTAGATGCAGATGTAGAGATAGTGTCCATAAAAATCCACGAGTTTCCACGTTCACCTTCGATCGGATGTTATTGAGGGAGCCATCAGATGGTGTCGTCCTTCTGCCTCTCGAGTTGTTTTTGGGAAGTCTCAGGCCTTTGGAAGTATTTTAGGATAATATACAACATTTATGGCAGCTCTGAAATGGTCTATGTTGGAACACAAAAGCACTTCCCTTAGTTTAGCCAAGGTCCTTGGTCCGCCATGCTGTAACATTTGTCCAGATAATGATGTCTGTGACAAATATGTTGTTCACTTTAGACCGTAACAAAAACTCAAAACACGCTGGCAAAAGTGGCCATGGCAAAAACAATGTGGAACGTAATGTGTGAGTCAGGGATTGGCTGCTTCTTCAGCAGGGAAAGAATATTATTAGCTTTGGTTAGGATTGGCTGGTAAGTGGAGCAGACAAGCTGGATGGAAGGCATGACGCTCATGGAGTAATGTGATTGGCACAAAACCCTTGTGGGGGCATTTGCGTGGACATTCTTTTCAAGTTTAATGAGGTTCGATGGAAAGGGAGGTGTGGAGGAACAGGGCTTCTGACCGATTTCAGTCTGTAGAGGAGATTATGGTCTTTTGTTATGAGTGCGTTGCATTTGGGACACTCGCCCTGAGGGTGACTTCGTATTGGGCACTGGTCTTGACTAGAGAGCAGTACCGACAGTTTAGACCTCTGTACTTTGGATAGCTCGCAGTGCCCAGGGAAATCTTATTCATATCAGGTCCGCTGCCTCAACGTTTGACCTCCTTGTGCGCACTGCCGTATAAGTGAGTCAAATTGGTGCATTGTATGATCGGCAAACGGGAGTGTCACACACTGGCATCTACTGAGGTTTCAGGGCTTCATCAGAGAGTAATTGCGATTCATCTAACAGATCGCCAGCCTGACTTTGCATATTTTGGGGGATAGTATGGCACGACGAATACAGGCATGCATCAATGCAAGAGGACGTGCTACTGCGTATTAGAGGTACCGATGTGTACAGCAATCTGGACCACCACCTCTGAAGGTCTTGCTGTATAGTGGTGCAATATGCAATGTGTAGTTTTCATGAGCAGCAAAAATGGCGGAAATGATGTTTATGTTGATCTCTATTCCGGAACTCTCGGAACCGAGGTGATGCAAAACTTTTTTTTGATGTGTGTAATATAGTATACTGTAACAGAGACCTATTTTTAGAAGCATTTTTGAAGGCAATACATTTTTGTAAGTCTGTATCTCATAGTTACGTTTGAGTTAAGCCCTTATTCCATCTTGGTCGTCGATTTTCGAAAATAATTGTCGAAACACGATCCCCTCTGATAAGAGGCCAAAATGAATGTAGCATTACTGTCATCGTCGCAAGTAACACCGCAGTTTCCACAATATTCTATTTGGTTGGTGTGGGTAATTTCCTTGGGAAGAATCTGGAAGGCAATAACCATCTGTCATATTGAAGTGCGATTCGTGAAACAAGGACATGCAACTGGACTGCATGTCCAGGGTCAATAACAAGGGATGGAAACAGTATTTGCGAGTCACAGTCACGCAACAGTGGATTGCTGTACTGACCTAATTCCTCTCACAGCTATACTTGGTTGTAGCGGGGTTAAATTGCAGTAAGATGACAACGCAGTACTGTATTCGAGTAACCCACAGAAGACTACAAATAAAATTTCATTTATAGCAGAAAACTGAAACTGAATGGTGTTTCAAGGAGATACATTTGTTTACTCAAGACTATGTCTTCTGCACGAATGAAGAATATGGGGTATTTATTTCCAAAACAACAATCAGATATTACAATGTATTTCATTTACATACATGCACGTAAGACCCTGGGGTACTTCTATAATATTACGTTTACGATTAAAATTTTCTTAAATACTGAGACTCACAGCGTTACCGTTCTGCAACAGTATTTTACGTTTCGTTGTGAATCAATTTTCGTCTTTCTAGGCGACATCACGCAACTTACAATTAATATCAGCGAGAGCTTCCGGCTATACAAAGAGTTATTTCTAAGGATAAGCGACGATTTGAAGATTATGCACCTACACAAAAAACACAAATTGCAATGCTTCAGTTTAATATGGGTACAAAACATTATGTATAATGTACTGAATGTTTCAGACACTAAAGGTATGAACATATATCGCTAAACCCACTGACTAACTTAAACATCTTGTACTACAAAAACTATACTGAAACTTGTCATCTACTCCCTCCTTTCTGCCTGGCGCTGCTGTCCACAAAGCAAAATCTTTGCTGGAGATTAGAGAGGAGTAACATTATAGCAATCTTTTTAGTTAACTTATCTTTTCTTGTAGGGTTGGCTCCAGTTCTTCATGTCTAGGGGTCTGATTCTTCAAGCTGAAATTCTCACAATGGTTGATTTGATATATATAATTTTGAAGACTGTCGTTGCAGAATTTTTTTTTCTCACGTTATTTTTTGTCGCAGTTTAGAGTAGCACACAGTCTTTTGAATTTTCACATTAACAAAGCCGAAATTACATTGTTCGCCTAGAATATAAAAATACGTCCGATCACATCAGAGGCATGCTTACTACACCTTCCCTTTGCGTTAACAAGGTATTACAAAGGGTTTACAGTTTTTCTTGAAAAAAGAATTTCTACTAGTTTCGATTATTATTTCATAAACGAATCCAGAAATAAACATAATAAACAGTACTAGATTGCGTAATTAATAGTAGAAATTTTAAGTGTGCCACATGATTCGTAATTTCAAATGTTTCTAAAAAATATAATTTTAACTGCACATTCAGAACTGGTATTTATGGATTGTAAGATCCAAAATAATAATTCCTATTCATATATTTCAGCTTGAAATATGTTGTTTATAAAATTATATGAAATTTTTCAGAAAAATAGCTGAGATAATACTGACCGTCCCAAATTTCGAAAAATATTACTGGTATCGACAACCACTATTGAGGAAAAGTACAGGGCTATTAGAAATGATTGAAGTGATTTCATAAATTCACTGTAGCTCCATTCATTGACATATGGTCACGACACACTACAGATACGTAGAAAAACTCATAAAGTTTTGTTCGGCTGAAGCCGCACTTCAGGTTTCTACCGCCAGAGCGCTCGAGAGCGCAGTGAGACAAAATGGCGACAGGAGCCGAGAAAGCGTATGTCGTGCTTGAAATGCACCCACATCAGTCAGTCATAACAGTGCAACGACACTTCAGGACGAAGTTCAACAAAGATCCACCAACTGCTAACTCCATTCGGCGATGGTATGCGCAGTTTAAAGCTTCTGGATGCCTCTCTAAGGGGAAATCAACGGGTCGGCCTGCAGTGAGCGAAGAAATGGTTGAACGCGTGCGGGCAAGTTTCACGCGTAGCCCGCGGAAGTCGACGAATAAAGCAAGCAGGGAGCTAAACGTACCACAGCCGACGGTTTGGAAAATCTTACGGAAAAGGCTAAAGCAGAAGCTTTACCGTTTACAATTGCTACAAGCCCTGACACCCGATGACAAAGTCAAACGCTTTGAGTTTTCGGCGCGGTTGCAACAGCTCATGGAAGAGGATGCGTTCAGTGCGAAACTTGTTTCCAGTGATGAAGCAACATTTTTTCTTAATGGTGAAGTGAACAGACACAATGTGCGAATCTGGGCGGTAGAGAATCCTCACGCATTCGTGCAGAAAATTCGCAATTCACCAAAAGTTAACGTGTTTTGTGCAATCTCACGGTTTAAAGTTTACGGCCCCTTTTTCTTCTGCGAAAAAAACGTTACAGGACACGTGTATCTGGACATGCTGGAAAATTGGCTCATGCCACAACTGGAGACCGACAGCGCCGACTTCATCTTTCAACAGGATGGTGCTCCACCGCACTTCCATCATGATGTTCGGCATTTCTTAAACAGGAGATTGGAAAACCGATGGATCGGTCGTGGTGGAGATCATGATCAGCAATTCATGTCATGGCCTCCACGCTCTCCCGACTTAACCCCACGCGATTTCTTTCTGTGGGGTTATGTGAAAGATTCAGTGTTTAAACTTCCTCTACCAAGAAACGTGCCAGAACTGCGAGCTCGCATCAACGATGCTTTGGAACTCATTGATGGGGACATGCTGCGCCGAGTGTGGGAGGAACTTGATTATCGGCTTGATGTCTGCCGAATCACTAAAGGGGCACATATCGAACATTTGTGAATACCTGAAAAAACTTTTTGAGTTTTTGTATGTGTGTGCAAAGCATTGTGAAAATATCTCAAATAATAAAGTTATTGTAGAGCTGTGAAATCGCTTCAATCATATGTAATAACCCTGTAATGCTGGAGGAGGATGTCCCGTTACAAACTGGAGTCTGTAAGCTATACATTGATAATTGCTGTTGCGAAGTGCTTGAAGCAAGAAAAGTAATAATGCGTTACGCTAGTGTCTACAGTATTTGATAGTTGTGCAAACACTGAAGCTCTGGTATTGCGTCCCGAGGGCGCGGTTTAGCGACATCGCCTTTACGAACAGTCTTCAACGTCGCGTTTACATTAAGGGCAGGCGGCCTGTTCCGACCTGAGGGGGGAAAGCGAGACAGCTCGGTGACAGCGAGCAGAAAGAGGACCGCCATTTATCTCGGGAGGGGAAACGCGAGGCGGTGGGAGGGAGGGAGCAGGTTACTTTAGCCGGCAGGCGAGGAAACTGCTCGCATTGTTGTTTGATGTGTCACTTGTCGACTTCTAATCGCCGGCGGCCTCGTTTAGTGTCGAAATAAAGCGGCTCTCTCGCCAGCTTTGCCAACCTCAGCTCGTCAGCGGCCTTCCGATTCTTTTAGAGGCTTTATCGATCACAATAACTTTGTCGGCAATGTTTGTCGGTGAATGTACGCTCTTTACTTCGATGCTTTATCTCCGCGCAACTTCTTTTTATCTTTTTACGCCCGCTAATAACATTTTCCTTTGTGCTAAAGCGTTCAACCAGCCTACTATTCCGTAAACACGAAAAATGCTTCTACTGCCACCGGGAAAAAAAGGAGGAACAGCCGAGGAAATTTATTATTTCTTTGAGGAGAGAGAAATAATGCCATATAAAACTCCCTTTTTCCAGTTTATGAATTTCAACGCGTGAAACAGGCAGCCGATATTCATTTCTATCGTCAGTGCAAATACTTGAATAACATTTATAGCGGAGTGCCTTTCAATACGATTTTATTCATCTGGTCCACCGAAGAGAGCAAATCGCGATTGGTTCGCCACATATCTTGCGTATTGCATCACTGTCACCCACTTATTTGCTGCTTTTGGTACGGTGAACAGATAGGAGGAAAACAGTAGACATTGGAATACTGAAAAAAGCATTTAATGTGCTTGTCAGGGGTTTTCGAGAAAAAAAAAAAACGGTCAAAGTCGAATACCATACGGTCTAGCAGTGAAGTTAGCGCAATCGACAGACACAGCAGAATAAACATCTACACGTACTGCGACTGAATCACTTTTTTTTTTCCTGATGTTACTGCAAATGTATCGCTACAAGGAGTCATGTTTCTTTGAAAGGATCTTTCCAATGTGATGGAACCCAGGAACGCAGTTGTGTGATAGGTTTAGATGTTTTTCCTTTTATTGTGCCGTGACTGATTTCGGGGCTACCACGGTGTCCCACTGCACGCTGTTGACTGGGGTACTGGCATACACAATACGTTACAAAATGTGTGAATGGCGTGAAAACTTCTTAGGGGAGGTTTACTATCTTTTGGTTAAAAAAATCGAAAGTTGCATTTTTGGATCCATAAAAGTATTTAGAATCCACCCCTGAAACGGTTTTTCCGAATACGGAACGGAAATGTGTGTCATTCGCGGTTGAACAAGAAACTGCACCTGCCTCAAATCGGCCTTTTTCAAGCACCAACTATTGTACCGGTGCTTGGGAGGAAACACACAAAATTCAAATAAAGTTTGAAAGCGTGTGTTTGGAAGTTTGCCCCCAAGCATTTGCATTCTGGTGCGAAGACTGTCGAGATTGCGACTTTCCTGGCAGTGAGCAGCTTCAACGAAGGGTGTTCAGCAATTCTGAAGACCATGACAACGATGGACGTCACCCTGGGACTCTATTCGACGCAGTTCGCCAAGCATTCGGACGACCACCGGATTCAAGCGGCCGAAAACCGCTTGTGTCCGGCCGTACGAGCGGCTCTGGAGCAGCGCAGGATGGCCCAGATCGAGCAGAACGCCCTCTATGAGAAAGAGGGAGGACTAGTTTATGGACCCGGAATAGCAGATTTAATGTAAGTTGCATAATATTGTATTTATATGTAATCAAAACTTCAAACGCGTTTTTCTCGAAAAGACTTTTTTTATCGCGCGGCATGGTGACTTCAGATCTACTGAACAGATTGGAATGATTCTTTGTTTCTGACGAAGCTAACTTAACTATCTAGGAGTTGTACCACTTTTATTCCGATCCATCAACTACAAATATTTTTACTTGGCCGACGAAGTCGAAGAACCCCTATTTTTCCTCAAATGGCAGCCATTTTTTTTACTATGGTCCAAATAACTTAAGCGAGGTCCAACTCCTAAAGAATCTTATATACTTCGCTAACGTCAACTCGATTTTGATTTCAGACGAGCCTGCTGACCTGTGACACACCGCGCGTGGAGGTCTACATCGAAATTTTGTTTCGTTCCGACGGCACTTCCGCCTTTACTCTTCGACATTTCCGGTCGGAAAACTCTAGTTTGTAGAGGAAATACCAGTAAACATTTTGACCAAATTCGACATTCATATCTGTAACACATCCCGAGAAAAAAATTCTCAAAGAACATGCTTTTTTCGGGCCAAAGATGTGAACCTCCCCGTAAGTGACAGTAGCCGAGCCAACGGCCATACCGCAATTGTAACATCGGTTCCTGTCAGACCAGCGAAGTTAAGTGCCTTCGGGCTGGGGTAGCACTTGGAAGAGTGACTGACCATCCGGTCCGCCGAACGCTGTTCGCAAGCGGGGTGCACTCAGCCCTTGTGAGGCAAATTGAGGACCTGACATACGGCCGGGAGAGTGGTGTGCTGACCACATTGTATCGCTTCCGCCTTGTCCCACGGCTACGCAGGGTCAGCCATGGTTAGTCAGATTTGGCATGTTAAGTTTAGGAGGTGCCCGGACGCCTTTCCTGCCGGCAGCCCGTACCCCCCCCCCCCCCCCCCCCCTTTCCCCAGGAAGGAATTAGAATACACCAACTGGTGGAATCCATGAAATAGTGTGAATGTGTTCAGATGTCTGCGAGCTGTGTAACTGAGGCGGAACGTGGGGACCAGCCCGGTATTCACCTAGCGGGATGTGGAAAACAGCCTAAAAACCACATTCAGGCTGGCCGGCACAGTGGCTGTCGTCGTCAATCCGCCGGGCGGATTCGATTTGGGGCCGGCGCGCCTATCCGAGTCCAGGAAACAGCACGTTAGCGCTCTTGCCTACCCTGGCGGGTCGGTGTGTTGACCACATGCCCCTCCACATCCGCATCAAGTGACGCCTGTAGGCTGAGGATGACACGGTGTTCGATTGGTGCCGTGGTGCCTTCATAGCCTGTTCGGGAGGAGTTTAGTTTTTAGTGATAGTGCTCAGTACGTTGTCTTCGACGACGAGTGTTCGTTGGAGAGAAGGGTATCGTTCGAGATGTCCCAGGGCAGCGTGATAGGACCATATTGTTCTCTGCATAATCTGACGGACAGGGTGAGCAGCAATCTCCGGCTGTCTGCTGATGGTCCTTGGTGTACAGGAAGTGCCTTTGTCCAGTACCTGTTTTATGGAGATGCGCGGGGAACTGAAGTGGGTAGCCGACATTCTTTACGAGGAATGCAGTTGAAAAAATTTAGAAAACAGACATTTGAGACATGTAAGTAGGCTGTTTAAGTTTTTATTTTGATAACGCCACATGGCACTCCGTATGAAAATCACTGATTGTGCTGTGTGCAGTATGATGCCTTTTGAACATTATTAAGGAAAATAAATTGTTTGTTCTCTATCAAAATCTTTCATTTGCTAACTATACCTATCACTAGTTAATGCCTTCAGATTCTAATCTTTTACACTACTGGCCATTAAAATTGCTACACCAAGAAGAAATGCACTTGATAAACGGGCATTCATTTGACAAATATATTATTCTAGTACTGACATGTGATTACATTTTCACGCAATTTGGGTGCATAGATCCTGAGAAATCAGTACCCAGAACAACCACCTCTGGCCGTAATAATGGCCTTGATGCGCCTGGGCATTGAGTCAAACAGAGCTTGGATGGCGTGTACAGGTACACCTGCCAACGCAGCTTCAACACGATACCACAGTTCATCAAGAGTAGTGACTGGCGTATTGTGACAAGCCAGTTGCTCGGCCACCATTGACCAGACGTTTTCAATTGGTGAGGGATCTGGAGAATGTGCTGGCCAGGGCAGCAGGCGAACATTTTCTGTATCCAGAAAGGCCCGTACAGGACCTGCAACATGAGGTCGTGCATTATCCTGCAGAAATGTAGGGTTTCGCAGGGATCGAATGAAGTGTAGAGCCACGGGTCGTAACGTATCTGAAATGTAACGTCCACTGTTCAAACTGCCGTCAATGCCAACAAGAGGTGACCGAGACGTGTAACCAATGGCACCCCATACCATCACGCCGGGTGATACTCCAGTGTGGCGACGACGAATACACGCTTCCAACGTGCGTTCACCGCGATGTCGCCAAACACGGATGCGACCATCACGATGCTGTAAAAAAAAGCTGAATTCATCCGAATAAATGACGTTTTGCCATTCGTGCACCCAGGTTCGTCGTTGAGTACACCATCGCAGGCGCTCCTGTCTGTGATGCAGCGTCAAGGGTAACCGCAGCCATGGTCTCCGAGCTGACAGTCCATGCTGCTGCAAACGTCATCGAACTGTTCGTGCAGATGGTTGTTGTCTTGCAAACTTACCCATCTGTTGACTCAGGGATCGAGACGTGGCTGCACGATCCATTACAGCCATGCGGATAAGATGCCTGTCATCTCGACTGTTAGTGATACGGGGCCGTTGGGATCGAGCACGGCGTTCCGTATTACCCTCCTGAACCCACCGATTCCGTATTCTGCTAACGGTCGTTGGATCTCGACCAATGGGAGCAGCAATGTCGTGATACGATAAACCGCAATCGCGATAGGCAACAATCCGACCTTTATCAAAGTCGGAAACGTGATTGTACTCATTTCTCCCCCTTACACAAGGCATTACGACAACGTTTCACCAGGCAACGCCGGTCAATTGCTGTTTGTGTATGAGAAATCGGTTGGAAACTTTCCTGATGTCAGCACGTTGTAGGTGTCGCCACCGGCGCCAACGTTGTGTGAATGCTCTGGAAAGCTAGTCATTTGCGTATCACAGCATCTTCTTGCTGTCAATTAAATTTCGCGTCTGCAGCACGTCATCTTCGCGGTGTAGCAATTTTAATGGCCAGTAGTGTATTTAGCTGGCAGTATTGGTGCTCGCTGCATTGCAGTAGTTCGAGTAACGAAGATTTTTGTGAGGTAAGTGATTCTTGAAAGGTAAAAGTTGTTATTAGTCAGGGCCATTCTTTTTTAGGGATTATTGAAAGTCATATTGCGTTGCGCTAAAATATTGTGTGTCAATTTAGTAATGATCAGAATAAGTAAAGAGAAAACTGTCTTAGTACGTTGAGTTTTGCTCAGTTGTTTGTAAATCAAATGACGTAAGAGGTTTACCAGCACAGTAATTCATAATTTTTCTAAGGAGATATTACAAACGCAGAAACATGCTAGTGGCGCCAACGTACGTTTCGCGTGACGAGCACGAACATAAGATACGAGAAATTAGGACTCGTACGAGAAACACAGTCGTTTCTCCACCGCCCTCTTTGCAAGTAGAACAGGAATGGACATGACTAGCAGTGGTAATACGTAGATGTAGATGTAGGATTGTAAAGTCACATGAAACAATACCAGCCCCATTCTCAGATGGATCTGGTGTATACAGGATGTGTCTGAAATGACTGTAGAAAATGATAGGGCTGGTAGCGTTGCAACCCACGTCCACATCCCTGAGCGTAAAGCGCTAGACGTCGCTGAACGGCGTCATGCGCCACCAAGTGGGTAGGCCCACAACACGCCATCCGAGCCGTCAAGGTAGCAGGGTCTGCAGGGCAACGTTTTCAATGTATTTGTGGCTTCAAGGTAAATGAGAAGTCGACGTGAAATTTTATGGCCTTTACTCGGAAACATTTACAAAAAGTGCTCGATGTCACTCCGCGTAACGACGCTGGAGCGACTGTTACGCGCTTTCAAACACTTCTGCGTTGGGGGCTGCCATAATGCTCGCTATCAGCTCTTCATCATTAGTCTCAACGGGTGTTTCATAGAGAACAGATTTCAGGTGGCCCCAGAAGAAAAAAAATCAACGGATGTCGTCGGGGGAACGTGCAGGCCGTGCCACCGGCTCCCCAAACCGTATCCAGTTCTGTCCAAAGGTTTCGTCGAAATGTATTCGCACTGCACGTTGCGAAGTGCGCAGCTGCGCCATCATGTCGGTACCACATTTCCTGACGCACGTTGAGTGGAACATGTTCCAACAACTCTGGCAGAGTTTCTCGAAAAAGATTAATAATCTATTTGCATTCAGTTACTGGTGCAACATGTATGAAACGAGCGGATTGTCGTCCGCCAAGCCAGCTCAAATGTTTATAGCGGAGCCGTTTTGGTGACCACGAACTAAGTCGGCTTGCGGATTTTGCCGTGCCCACACGAGTTGACTGTGGCTGTTTAATATACCCTCTCACGTAAAGGATGCCCTTCTGGAAAAAGTACATGGTAAAAAATTTTTGTTTATTTATAGACACAATCACATGCTTATGACACATTCATAACCGGTTTCGGCCATACAATGACCATCTTCAGATGCCAAAACAATACTAAAGAAAATTTATATTAAAACCTAAAAATAAGTGCACTATTTAACCACGCTCATTAGTGATCTAACGGAATTTCCGCGAAATACATATAATTCATACCTAAAGGCGGCATACACAGGTTCATGCGTTGTCAAACTAGCTATAAATATAAAACACCAGTCTTATATACATTCCTGGAAATTGAAATAAGAACACCGTGAATTCATTGTCCCAGGAAGGCGAAACTTTATTGACACATTCCTGGGGTCAGATACATCACATGATCACACTGACAGAACCACAGGCACATAGACACAGGCAACAGAGCATGCACAATGTCGGCACTAGTACAGTGTATATCCACCTTTCGCAGCAATGCAGGCTGCTATTCTCCCATGGAGACGATCGTAGAGATGCTGGGTGTAGTCCTGTGGAACGGCTTGCCATGCCATTTCCACCTGGCGCCCCAGTTGGACCAGCGTTCGTGCTGGACGTGCAGACCGCGTGAGACGACGCTTCATCCAGTCCCAAACATGCTCAGTGGGGGACAGATCCGGAGGTCTTGCTGGCCAGGGTAGTTGACTTACACCTTCTAGAGCACGTTGGGTGGCACGGGATACATGCGGACGTGCATTGTCCTGTTGGAACAGCAAGTTCCCTTGCCGGTCTAGGAATGGTAGAACGATGGGTTCGATGACGGTTTGGATGTACCGTGCACTATTCAGTGTCCCCTCGACGATCACCAGTGGTGTACGGCCAGTGTAGGAGATCGCTCCCCACTCCATGATGCCGGGTGTTGGCCCTGTGTGCCTCGGTCGTATGCAGTCCTGATTGTGGCGCTCACCTGCACGGCGCCAAACACGCATACGACCATCATTGGCACCAAGGCAGAAGCGACTCTCATCGCTGAAGACGACACGTCTCCATTCGTCCCTCCATTCACGCCTGTCGCGACACCACTGGAGGCGGGCTGCACGATGTTGGGGCGTGAGCGGAAGACGGCCTAACGGTGTGCGGGACCGTAGCCCAGCTTCATGGAGACGGTTGCGAATGGTCCTCGCCGATACCCCAGGAGCAACAGTGTCCCTAATTTGCTGGGAAGTGGCGGTGCGGTCCCCTACGGCACTGCGTAGGATCCTACGGTCTTGGCGTGCATCCGTGCGTCGCTGCGGTCCGGTCCCAGGTCGACGGGCACGTGCACCTTCCGCCGACCACTGGCGACAACATCGATGTACTGTGGAGACCTCACGCCCCACGTGTTGAGCAATTCGGCGGTACGTCCACCCGGCCTCCCGCATGCCCACTATACGCCCTCGCTCAAAGTCCGTCAACTGCACATACGGTTCACGTCCACGCTGTCGTGGCATGCTACCAGTGTTAAAGACTGCGATGGAGCTCCGTATGCCACGGCAAACTGGCTGACACTGACGGCGGCGGTGCACAAATGCTGCGCAGCTAGCGCCATTCGACGGCCAGCACCACGGTTCCTGGTGTGTCCGCTGTGCCGTGCGTGTGATCATTGCTTGTACAGCCCTCTCGCAGTGTCCGGAGCAAGTATGGTGGGTCTGACACACCGGTGTCAATGTGTTCTTTTTTCCATTTCCAGGAGTGTAGATATAAAAATTTGTTGGATTTTGTTCACGCTCTTTGCGCTAGATGCGTGCGTCCTCTATAAGATAGTCTTAATTTTTCAAAAGCCTAAAAAATAAAAAATTTCTATTAATATTTAGGTCAAATGTACATGAAATTTAAGATTGCAGACAGATCGTTAAATCAGCAAAATAATATTTCAGAACAAGGAGAAAATATTGCTATAGATGAAAATAGTAGTAGCACTTGTAGAGTGTATTTCTGACGCCCGATGGCGCTGTATTTCCAGCTATTGCCTGTTTGCGCCGTTGTCCATCGGTACGACAGAGACGACACGGGCAGGACGACGAGTGCAGTGCTCTGCTGCAGGTGGATGTCACGCTCCTCCGCCTTAGAGGCTTGCATATGCAAGAAGAGGGTCATAATATTGGTAACATCGAGGAACAGCTTCAAATTCTACATGAAGTTCCAAAAAGTAAACGATTAGACATTTTAGAACAACTGGAGATTTATGTTACGAGACGCAGAGAAGCTTACAAACTCCTCAATGAACAGAATGAATTTACAACAGACGCATACTTCAACATGTATGACGATCGGTTCACCCGATCGAATCGTTTTTACTACATACGTGCTTCAGCTGAGGATGGAGCCTTCCGGTGGTCGAGTTTTGCACTGTCTAGTGCGGGCGGCAGCAGATGCCAACAACCTCCTTGTTCTGAAATGTTGTTCTGCTGATTTAACGATCTGTCTGCAATCTTAAATTTTATGTACATTTGACCTAAACATTAATAGAAAATTTTTATTTTTTAGGCTTTTGAAAAATCAAGACAGGACGCGCGCATCTAGCGCATAGAGCGTGAAGAAAATCTAACAAATTTTTATATCTATACAAGACCGGTGTTTTACATTTTATATATGCCCGCATCTCGTGGTCGTGCGGTAGCGTTCTCGCTTCCCACGCCCGGGTTCCCGGGTTCGATTCCCGGCGGGGTCAGGGATTTTCTCTGCCTCGTGATGGCTGGGTGTTGTGTGATGTCCTTAGGTTAGTTAGGTTTAAGTAGTTCTAAGTTCTAGGGGACTGATGACCATAGATGTTAAGTCCCGTAGTGCTCAGAGCCATTTGAACCATTTTTTACATTTTATAGCTAGTTTCACAACGCATGAACTTGGGTTCGGTGTATGCCGCCTTTAGGTGTGAACTATACGTATTTCGCACAAATTTCGTTAGATCACTGATAAGCGTGGTTAAATAGTGCACTTATTTTTAGGTTTTAATATAAATATTCTTTAGTATTGTTTTAGCATCTGAAGATGGTCATTGTATGGCCGAAACCGGTTATGAATGTGTTATAAACATGTGATTGTGTCTATAAATAAACAAAAAATTTTTGCAAAAGAACGCACTCCATAGACAAAACGTCGTTTTTTCCAAAAGTACATGGTTTGGAAAGTCCAGTTGAATGGCACATCTTTGCTACAAATGTGGTGTCACCGCCAGACACCACACTTGCTAGGTGGTAGTCTTTAAATCGGTCGCGGTCCGTTAGTATACGTCGGACCCGCGTGTCGCCACTATCAGTGATTGCAGACCGAGCGCCACCACACGGCAGGTCTAGAGAGACTTACTAGCACTCGCCCCAGTTGTACAGCCGACTTAGCCAGAGATGGATCACTGACAAATACGCTCTCATTTGCCGAGACGATAGTTAGCATAGCCTTCAGCTACGTCATTTGCTACGACCTAGCAAGGCGCCATAGCATTTGATAATTAATATTGTGAAGCATGTACCGTAACGAGAGATGTTCTACAATTGCGGATTAAAGTTAAGTATTATATCAACTACGTACTTTATTTGCTACTATTAATTCCCTTAACTGTTCCAGACCTCACGCCAGTCAGCGTGTAATTAAACGCGTGCATTTCGGCCTCCTCCAGCAACACAGTGTTAGCTCTTCTGCCAACACATCAGCAACCGCTGGTAGAAATCAGTACGACACAGAAAATCGTCCGGGTTAAGGGCGTGAACCTTCTGAAGGCATTAGGGGTGCATATCATCATCATGCCACACACGCCAAATTGTGGAATGGCTTACGCCCATTTCCCGCGCAACACGCCGCGAGTTTGTTGAGCGTGTGTTTTCCAGCAGTGCTAACGCCCCCTTTTCAAGCCCTGTTGTACGCACTCTGCACTGACGACCGTTTCCATCAGGCCGTCACACCTGGAACACAAAATGAGTACACCGGGCTTCGCAGCAGCCCTTAAATGCACGTACGGCGTTACGAGAAGGTGCCAGTGGAGAACGCACCTCAGGTGAACCTGTCTCTCGTTGGGAACTGTGGATGGCAGCAAATGTGCATGGATCTGGCACTCGACGATTCGGAAGCAGCCAAAGGTACAAATGTTGGGCAGGGTGAGCATTTCCATCCACCGCTCTGTAAGCACAGTGCATGTCTGCACTTTCCTTCCAAGAATAGGACTCCATTTCCTGTCTGCTCCACACAGTAACAAACGTAAGCGTCCCCATTTGATGACAAATTAATGCAGGGAGAACCAAATTCCACATTCTGCACAGGTTCTGCCCTCTACACAAAAATTATCAAACAGCTACACTCCTGGAAATGGAAAAAAGAACACATTGACACCGGTGTGTCAGACCCACCATACTTGCTCCGGACACTGCGAGAGGGCTGTACAAGCAATGATCACACGCACGGCACAGCGGACACACCAGGAACCGCGGTGTTGCCCGTCGAATGGCGCTAGCTGCGCAGCATTTGTGCACCGCCGCCGTCAGTGTCAGCCAGTTTGCCGTGGCATACGGAGCTCCATCGCAGTCTTTAACACTGGTAGCATGCCGCGACAGCGTGGACGTGAACCGTATGTGCAGTTGACGGACTTTGAGCGAGGGCGTATAATGGGCATGCGGGAGGCCGAGTGGACGTACCGCCGAATTGCTCAACATGTGGGGCGTGAGGTCTCCACAGTACATCGATGTTGTCGCCAGTGGTCGGCGGAAGGTGCACGTGCCCGTCGACCTGGGACCGGACCGCAGCGACGCACGGATGCACGCCAAGACCGTAGGATCCTACGCAGTGCCGTAGGGGACCGCACCGCCACTTCCCAGCAAATTAGGGACACTGTTGCTCCTGGGGTATCGGCGAGGACCATTCGCAACTGTCTCCATGAAGCTGGGCTACGGTCCCGCACACCGTTAGGCCGTCTTCCGCTCACGCCCCAACATCGTGAAGCCCGCCTCCAGTGGTGTCGCGACAGGCGTGAATGGAGGGACGAATGGAGACGTGTCGTCTTCAGTGTGGGGGGCGCTTCTGCCTTGGTGCCAATGATGGTCGTATGCATGTTTGGCGCCGTGCAGGTGAGCGCCACAATCAGGACTGCATACGACCGAGGCACACAGGGCCAACACCCGGCATCATGGTGTGGGGAGCGATCTACTACACTGGCCGTACACCACTGGTGATCGTCGAGGTACATCCAAACCGTCATCAAACCCATCGTTCTACCATTCCTAGACCGGCAAGGGAACTTGCTGTTCCAACAGGACAATGCACGTCCGCATGTATCCCGTGCCACCCAACGTGCTCTAGAAGGTGTAAGTCAACTACCCTGGCCAGCAAGATCTCCGGATCTGTCCCCCATTGAGCATGTTTGGGACTGGATGAAGCGTCGTCTCACGCGGTCTGCACGTCCAGCACGAACGCTGGTCCAGCTGAGGCGCCAGGTGGAAATGGCATGGCAAGCCGTTCCACAGGACTACATCCATCATCTCTACGATCGTCTCCATGGGAGAATAGCAGCCTGCATTGCTGCGAAAGGTGGATATACACTGTACTAGTGCCGACATTGTGCATGCTCTGTTGCCTGTGTCTATGTGCCTGTGGTTCTGTCAGTGTGATCATGTGATGTATCTGACCCCAGGAATGTGTCAATAAAGTTTCGCCTTCCTGGGACAATGAATTCACGGTGTTCTTATTTCAATTTCCAGGAGTGTATTTGCACAGCCAAAAACAACGCGTTCACGTCCGATTAAGAGGAGGAAAACGTGTGTTGTTGTCCCACCTGGAATATCTGCATCTATGTCGACTACAGCGTGTGCAAGTAAAGGTCATAAAACTTCAGCCCGACATGTCTTTTACCTTTACATTGAAATCGTTGCCCTGCAGACCTGCTACCATGTTGTGCGCCTACCCACTTGATGGCACAAGACGCTGTTCAATGACGTCTAGCGCTGTATGCTAGGCGACGCGGATGTGGGTTGCTACATGCAATACGATTGTTGTGACCCAGTCTACCAGCCCTCTCATTTTCTACATTCATTTCAGCCACACAGTATGAGGTCATTTGGCCGGCCGAAGTGGCCGTGCAGTTAAAGGCGCTGCAGTCTGGAACCGCAAGACCGCTATGGTCGCAGGTTCGAATCCTGCCTCGGGCATGGATGTTTGTGATGTCCTTAGGTTAGTTAGGTTTAACTAGTTCTAAGTTCTAGGGGACTAATGACTTCAGCAGTTGAGTCCCATAGTGCTCAGAGCCATTTTTATGAGGTCATTTCTCCTAGAATCTCAAAAGTTGTGGCCGCAACACCACTCACGATGCGACCTTTCAATGCAAATGCATAGCTACTGCTGGACCGTGAAGACAGCAAACTTTGATCCTAGGGAAAATATGCCTCATATCGATCACATGTGTTGTAAGGTGGCAGAATAAATGAATGTCAGATTCACACCTTACATGAGAGCTTTATACATCGCAGCAGGAAGGTATAATGGCACCTAACTTAATTCAGTGGTTATGGGCAAGTTTGCCTAGCAGTATGTAATGCAAAAATGGAAGACCCCTTGAATCAACGGTAATTAACACACCATTCCTATAATGCACGTTTGAGTGGAAGATGAAGCAGCAAGAGGCGTTTTAGTTTGGAATTCAGAGGGATGACGCAGGGGCAAGGCCTCACTACAGTGGGTACCACAGAAACCACTTAAAGGGACTGACCAGGTGACTCAGACGGGGAGAGCGGGAGCTAACGGCCCATCAGAGGGAGGACAGGAAAGAAAGCTTTAGTTTTAGTTTGGAATTCAGTTTTAGTTTGGAATTCAGAGGGATGACGCAGAGCCAAGGCCTCACTACAGGGGGTACCACAGAAACCACTTAAAGGGGTGTCCCAGGAGTAAAAAAAAATCAATGACTGACAAGGTGACTCAGACGGGGAGGGCGGGAGCTAACGGCCCATCAGAGGGAGGACAGGAAAGAAAGCTTTAGTTTTAGTTTGGAATTCAGTTTTAGTTTGGAATTCAGACGGATGACGCAGAGCCAAGGCCTCACTACAGGGGGTACCACAGAAACCACTTAAAGGGGTGTCCCAGGAGGAAAAAAAAATCAATGACTGACAAGGTGACTCAGACAGCGAGAGCGGGAGCTAACGGCCCATCAGAGGCAGGACAGGAAAGAAAGCTTTTAGAAAACTGCGTTTCAGAATTCTAAATGGAGATGAAACAAGACCAGTGACGCATTTTCGACTAAATGGAGATGAAACAAGACCAGTGACGCATTTTCGATCACATGTCCAGCGAGTGGTACACATGTGAGAGAGTCAATGTACGCATTCAGGCATCTGGAATGGGCACAAAAAGTCCGATTGGCAGAAACGCCCTAGGAAGGAGAAAAGAGCCGAAGTTTCGATGCAATTTAATGGTAGGGACCTTGCGATTGGTAGAGAGAGTTCCCACAAAATAACAGGAACGCTCCTATTGGTCAAAAAAAGGCATGACATGAAGAACAAAAGAACTCAGGTGGGGAGACAGTTAGGCTCTGAGTAAGACAAGACGGGAAATTTTCGTGGACTCTTCTCTGAACTGGTGTCAAGTGCAAAACGGAGCGCATAACGTTCTATACGACTGCGTTCACAGCGGCTGATATCCAGCTAGAAATTAGCTGTAGCATCGTTTAGCTCGAACTGCGGAGAAACGAACCAGCCAATTAGTTAATTGTTCTTGCGAGAACTTAGAGGGCATGACGATATGCGCGCTGCTCCAATCATGCCCGTGTATATCGCCACATTCTAAGACTACGGATGAGTACATGTTCTCTCGCATAACTAGAAACATAGGGAAAGTTTCTGCTGGAGAATTCAGCAAAGGTGTAATTAGTTTTATAGGAATTTCATCGGAAGAGAGTGGCCTAGCAGTCAACAGGTCGTCGCAGCTAAAGGTAAATACCACCAGCAGAGGCGTAAACTTGTTGGTTCACCAGCTTGCGTCCACAGTAAACTCGAGCGACCTTGGGTAATCTTTTGCTCAATTTGTCACAAAACTAACCACCCACCATAGACCTGATTGTCATCCTAAAAATAGTGCCGAACTTTGAACCGGAATCGGACGATTTTCGTAGTACTGACCAACATCATAACGTAAGTGTAGGAACAATTTTGTAAAGAAACATCCAGTTAAACTTTAATATTGTCGTGTTTAGGAAAATTTAACCTTCTGAGGGTTAATATTCGATATTGTTGTGTTTAGGATTATTTCACTTTTTGATGTTGATGAGATGCGTTATCCTGACAACTTTTTTTTGTCACATTGAAAACTGTTTAAAAGCATGTATTTTTGTGCTAATATTGCGACATTAAACATGTCATTTCATCTTACACAGTTGTCTTCAATCCTAGAATAAGTAAATCACAAATATTGCAACTTACAGTGTGTATACCACGTATTTACAAGAATGGGACTTGTATACCAAAAATCGATCCTGACACAATAAAAAGAAACTAAACATAATTTTTGTATTAAGAGGCAATTGTATTCCTAATCTTAAACAATAATAATCATGATAATACGACGGTGAGTCAAATGAAAACCTTAAATTTGTAATAACAAATCGAAATTTCGTGCCGTTATCCTGTAAGTTGGTATGCGTGCTACAAACAGCGTGCAGAATTGCCTGTAGGTGGCAGCATAGTGCAGATGCACACATACCGTCGCAGTATCAGTATAAAGATGGCCGCCCCACATGCGTCTTGCACCAGGGGAGAACAGCGTTCTGTTATTTGGTTTTTGCGTAATGAAGGTGGGAAACCTATTGAAATTCATCTACGAATGAAAGTTCAGTACGGTGATGCATGTTTGTCAAAGCAGCAAGTCTACAAACGGAGTAGGAAGTTCGCAAATGGTGTGACTTCAGTGGAAGATGCTCCTCGTCCAGGTCAGGCACAACGAGTTGTGACTCCACAGAACATTGCAGCAGTTGAAGCCATAGTGAAGGAAAAACGCCGAGTGAACCTGAATGACATTGCAGCATGTTTACAGATTAGTCACGGGTCAAGACACCTCACTGTACATGATGTGCTCCAGTTTCACAAAGTGTCTGCAAGGTGGGTGCCACGGCAGCTGACTCCTGAAATGAGAGAACGACGTGTTGATGCTTGTGAAGAACTTCTTCGTCAATTTAAACGAGGAGGTGATGGCTTCCTTGCAATAATCGTTACTGGGGACGAAACCTGGGTTCACTTCCACCAACCGGAAACGAAGAGAGGGAGCAAGAAATGGCGCCATTCCTCATCACCAAAACCAAAGAAGTTTCGAATAGATCAGCAGGGAAGGTTATGCTGACTCTCTTTTGGGGCGAAAAACCCGTCATTTTGGAGTATTACATGCCTAGAGGGAACACTGTCACCAGTGCATCGTATACAAATCTCCTGAAAAAACATCTGCGGCCTGAAATCAAATCAAAGCGACGTGGATTGCTGTCAGCAGGTGTCTTTTTGCAACATGACAATGCAAGGCCCCACACAGCCCGTACAACAGTTACAACAATCACAGATTTTGAGTGTCTTCCTCATCCTTCATACTCACCAAACCTTGTCCCAAGTGATTTCCATATGTTTGGATCACTCAAGGACGCAATGGGAGGAAAGAAGTTCCGTTCTGATGAAGAGGTATGCCTGCCGGCCGAAGTGGCCGTGCGGTTAAAGGCGCTGCAGTCTGGAACCGCAAGACCGCTACGGTCGCAGGTTCGAATCCTGCCTCGGGCATGGATGTTTGTGATGTCCTTAGGTTAGTTAGGTTTAACTAGTTCTAAGTTCTAGGGGACTAATGACCTCAGCAGTTGAGTCCCATAGTGCTCAGAGCCATTTGAACCATTTTTGAAGAGGTATGCCACGTGGTGTATGAGTGGTTGCGCGGACTACCAAAATAATTTTTTTGTAGAGGAATTCATGCACTTTGTAAGAACTGGAGGACTTGCATAGACCGTGGGGGGAGATTATGTTGAAAAGTGATACAGCTTTGTTCCACTTTTGCACAATAAATAATATTTAAAAATATTTAAGGTTTTCATTTGACTCACTCTCGTTACAATAATCAATGTGTTATATTTGTGGCGAAATATACGGAGGGGAGACAAAAATATTAAAGTACAAAAAACAAGTTACTATGTGTAACATGGTGTAGGAAAGCGATTGGCATTCAAAACAACTTACTACCATCTCGAAATGGTTAAGCACAAATCCTGTTTGGTTTTGAAGAGATTCTTATACCATTCTTCCTGCGAAACAGGAAGATAACGTCGATGGAGGGGGATAGCGATCATGCAACTTTCGCTTTAAAGTAAGCCACGAACGATCAATAATATGGAGATCTGGTCACTGAGGTGGCCAGACGTGACAATTCATCCGAAGACGTGACAATTCATCGGCGCGCTCAGAAACCAGTACTGGACAATGCGAGCTGTGTGTGCAGGGCATTTTCGTCTTGGAACACAGCATCACCATTGGTGAACAAACAAAGTGTATTAGAAGGACGTGATCGGCCAAAATGGTCACATAATCCTTGGCAGTAATGCCATCAAGCAGATTACCCATGGGGCTCACGAAGTACTATCCTGATAATCACCGAACCTCCGTCATGTATCAAACTTGGGATGTTAAGTCGACCGGCAATTGGGAATAGTTCGAAAAAAGAGTCACCCGATAAATGACTTTCTTCCTTCGCTCCATCGGTCAGGTTTCACGGATTTGGTACCATCTGTCCTTAGTACATTCACGAAATTGTTCACGCAGGAGAATCGTACAAACATACCGTCATTTGAACATCGGACAGACTCCCGTGTGGACGATACAGTAATAAGCATATCTGGCGTAGAGAAACAACTTATTTTATTTATCGTATCCAAGACATCACCATTTTACAAAAAAAAAAATATATATTACAATGCAAGAGAAGCAGTTATAATGCAATAATACATGGTTATAAGGTAAATTAACTACAGTAATATAGAAAAGTATGTAACATATAATGATAAGCTCTAAGGATGGGAAACAGAGCGATTTTCATATCCCACGTGAAGCCCAATACATTGCAGCTTGAATAGCCTTGTCATTTGCTTCAAATAGGTCTTGAGTCGAACACGGGTTGTTTAGTTTCCTGCAGACCAGTAGGTGTTGTGGGTCTTGCTGTTCTCCACACTCGCAGGGCTCGTCTGCACTGATGTAGCCCCATTTTTCCAAGTTTGCTCTGCATCTTGATACGCCTCTTCGTAGTCTATTCAGGGCTTTCCAGGTCGTATATGGGACTTCAGAGCCAGCTGTGGGTTCTTCCCTGGGGCTATTCCCTGGTCTTCCTGGGTCCACATTGTATCACAGCTCTTCTCGTCGTGCTCTAGGCGATAAAAGAGTTGCTTCAGTTGTTCGTAGGAAACTCTTCCTTGATTTAAGTCGGCGAGGTTGAAGACTGTATCCGAACATTGGATGCCTGGGATCTGTCTCCTGTTTATGTTTCTCGATTTCTGCGGCAGTCCTTCTTCTGATGTCTGGCGGGGCTATGCCCATGAGGTGGTACAGCTGCTTTGTGGGAGTTGGGCGGAGGCATCCTGTCACGATGCGTCCAGTCTCATTCAATGCTATATTTACTTGTCCAGCGTGGGTGGAATTTTGCCAAACGGGTGCCGAGTACTCCGCAGTGGAGAAACATAAAGCTAAAGCTGACGTGCGGAGAACTGTAGGTTGCGCTCCCCATCTGCTATTTGTTAGCTTGCGGATGATGTTGTTCCTGGCACTCACTTTCATCTTTGTGGCCAAACAGTGTTCCTTGTAGGTGAGAGCACGGTCAAGTTTAATCCCAAGATATTTTGGTGTGTCGCAGTGAGATAGATGTTGTCCCTTCCAGCTTATATTGAGTTTCCTCCTTGCTTCCTTATTACGTAGGTGAAAAGCACAGACCTGGGTTTTTGCTGGGTTTGGCTTGAGGTGGTTATTATCATAATAGTCACCCAGCTTTTCAACCGCTAAAGTTAATTTACTTTCTACCTCTTCAAAGGTTTTTCCCTGGGTGGCAACGACTGTATCGTCTGCATAGATGAAGGAGCGAGCGTCCATGCTGATCGGTTGGTCATTGGTAACACTGAAACACTGAAACAACTGAAAGATTTGTAACCAAATAGATCACGAGGTCTGGGTGGAGTCCCACTTCGATTTTACAAAGAGTACTCTACCGCATTGGCCTCTTATCTAGCTTGCATTTATCGTGAATCTCTCGCCCAGCATAAAGAGAAAATAGGACAGGTGACTGAGCCTTGGCTGGCTCGAGTCGTTCTTGTCTAGGGTTAAACCTCGGTTGCAATCCTGTGGTTTTTTTTTTTTTTCTCCTGCGGTTATCGCGATAATGTTGCTGTCCTCTCTGTGAGTGGCAGCAGCATCGTGTATCGATACTAGTACTGCTGTACTATCTTTCGTGTGGCGGATATAGTATCAGGCTGGCCGGTGTGTGACCGGTCGGTCGGTTGGCGTGGAGGAAGTCTCCGTGGCGGTACTCTGGCCGGGGCCGCTGGCGGCGTACTCGCGCGGTTGGAGTATGAGGTGCTGCTTGCGAGTGCTACGACGCTCGTCGCCCACCGATCTTGGACATGAAAGTTGAGTCCTCACTTATCGAGCCTCAACTGTTTTCATTTCTTCGTTTGATCCTGGTTGTCGCTTTTGGGACATTCCCGCGAGCAACAACGTGTGTGTATTCAAGTCGGCTAAGATTCCAGTCGTCTTCCTGTGGAGTTTAACTTAATTTATTACCTGTTATTGAAGTTGACGAGCGGTATCTTCTGCCTTGTGGCCACTGACGTTCCGGGTTACCTGCCCTGGCCGTTGACGTAATTTCGGCAGTGTATTTTCCTCGTCGTGTTGTTGCTGTCCAGCGCGGCTTGTAGTTCGACAGCTGAGGTGTTGTTGGTCGTTGTGGGCGCCAGTATTCTGTGTGTCGTTGTATTCAAATCTTGTTGTCGCTTTGCTGATTGCGTGGAGGGGAACTGATCTTGTTGATCGGTCGGTCGGCTGTCTGCCAGGTGGGTTGCCTTCAGATTAAGAAGTTGTTGGACAGGCTGCCTGTGTCACTAAACGGGCAATACTGTTACAATGACTCCAGTTTACAAGAAAGGTAAAAGAACGGACCGGTAAAGTTGCAGACAAATATCCCTATCTTCCTTGAACAAACTCTCCGTTCGAGTGTAACAAACTTTCTTGAGGCTGAGAAGCGTATGACCACGAATCAGCATGTTTCTCGAAACCAAGGCTCGTGCGAAACTTAGCTCGCCCTTTTCTCACGTGATATACTGCGAACTACGGCAAAGCAGATTTCATATTTCTAGATTTCCGGAAAGCATTTGACGCGGTGCCCCATTGGAGGCTGCTAACGAATGTACGAGCGTGTGGAATAAGTCCACAGATATGTGAGTGGCTCGAAGACTTTTTAAATAATATAACCCAGTGTTCAGCAGAGACAAGGATATAGTCAGGACTGCCCCAGGGAAGTGTGATAGGACCGCTGTTGTTCTGTATATACATAAATGATTTGGCGGACAAGGTGCTCGGCAATCTGTGGTTGTCTGATGATGAGGCCGTGGTGCACGGTAAGGTATCGAAGTTTAGTAACTGTAGGAAGATACAAGAAGACTTAGACAAAATTTCTAGTTGGTGTGATGAATGGCAGCTAGCCCTAAATGTGGAAAAAACGTAAGTTAATGCCGATGAGTAGGAAGAGCAAACCTGTAATGTTCAGATATAGTATTACTAGTGTCTTGCTTGACACAGCCAAGTCGTTTAAATGTCTGGGCGTAACGTTTTAATATTTTGACTAAAGTTCGGTCTTGATCACGTCATGTATGTTTTAATGATACAGGTGACCGGTTTCGGTTCTTTCTACAAAACCATCATCAGACCCTGGCTCCTTTAGGATGGTAGGCGGAGCTCTCCTCGCTGCTACGCAGTTGACTAAAGGAGCCAGGGTCTGATGATGGTTTTGTAGAAAGAACCGAAACCGGTCACCTGTATCATTAAAACATACATGACGTGATCAAGACCGAACTTTAGTCAAAATATAACAATTTATTGATCACTGCTTTCTAAAAATCTTTACCAAAATTGTAACGTTTTAAAGCGATATGAGATGAAACGAGCATGTGAGAACTGTGATAGGGAAGGCAAATGGTCTACTTCGGTTCATTAAGAGAATTTGAGGAAAGAGTGGTTCACTGCAAAGGAGACCGCACATAGAACGATTGTGCGACCTATTCTTGAGTTCTGCTCGAATGCTTGGTGTGGTGTCACCGCCAGACGCCACACTTGCTAGGTGGTAGCCTTTAAATCAGCCGCGGTCCGTTAGTATACGTAGGACCCGCGTGTCACCACTGTCAGTGATTGCAGACCGAGCGCCGTCACACGGCAGGTCTAGAGAGACGTCCTAGCACTCTCCCCAGTTGTACAGCCGACTTTGTAGCGATGCTACACTGACAAATACGCTCTCATTTGCCGAGACGATAGTTAGCATAGCCTTCAGCTACGTCATTTGCTACGACCTAGCAAGGCGCCATTACCAGTTTATATTGAGATTGTTATTAATGTACCGTCAAGAGCGATGTACACCAATTATGGATTAAAGTTAAGTATTCCAAGATCTTCGTACTTTATTTGCAATTCTCAAGACATTGTCCTGTTCCAGACCTCACGCCAGTCTGCGTGAGCTAAGACGCGTGCCTTTCGGCTACCTCCGAGTGGCTTGGCTGTCTTGCCAAGTCATTACACTTGGAATCCGAACCAAGTCGGACTGAAGGAAGACATCTAAGCAATTCAGAGTCGGGCTGTTAGATTTGTTACCGGTAGCTTCGAACAATACGTAAGTGTTACGGTGATGCTTCGGTAACTCAAATGGAAATCCCTGGAGGGAATGCGACGTTCTTTTCGAGAAACACTACTGGGAAAATTTAGAAAACCGGTAATTGAAGCTGACTGCCGAACGATTCCATTGCCGCCAACATACATTGCGCGTAAGGACCACGAAAATAAGATACGAGAATTTAGGACTCATACGCAAGCATACAATCAGTCGTTTTTTCCCTTGCTCTGTGGTACAGCGCACCCTCAGCCGCGCACCGTACGGTGGTTTGCAGAGTATCTATGTAGATGTTTCATCACTGATGAGTGCTTTTGGAATTCCCACTCGCCCTGCAATTGTTTCGGTGCCGACACGGTTCACTAGTACGACATTTTTCAATTGTCGTCCTCTCACTTTTCTTCACAATCGTCTTCAGTTACCGCCTGTCACGATCATTCGACATACATTTTCCTCTTCGTTGTGACTTAGTAGATGATATCGCTGGTATTTGATTTACGGGCGTTAAGCCGTCGTCCAAGGCGTAATTCTCTGCCTAACATCTTTCACTGCTGGAGACTCCATCAGAGGCTTTAATGAGTCAAAAAGCTGTTACAAACTCAAACAAGCTTAGCAAGCCGAACTGTTTAAAGACTGACAGAAAAAAAAAATCGCAGCACCAGAAAGTAATTAATGGAGAGGAATGAAATATCAGAAATAACTTAATCTAGGTAACATATTTAAGTGATTAGCGTCGCAAGGTTAGTGTAAGCGCCAGATAAGCACACGAAAATGCTGGTACGTGAATAACAGGTGTAACCGTCTGAATGTTGAATGCAAACGTGCAAAGGTGCCGGATGTCAGTTTGTGGGATGGAGTTCCATACCCGTTGCTGGCAATACAGGGACGGTTTTGTGAATGACGCTGGAGTTGTCGCTGATGATATCCCATACGTGACAGATATGGTGATACAGCAGGCCAAGGCAATGTGTCAGTACTTTGTAGGGCACGTTGGGTTACAACAACGGTATGTGGGCAAACGTTATCGTGTTGGAAAACACCCCTTGGAAATGGCAGCACAACAGGTCGAATCTCAAGACTGGCCTACAAATTTGCAGTCAGGGTGCGTGGGATAGCCTCGAGAATGCTGCTGGTGTCATCCAAAATCGCTATAACGGTCGCTAGCGTTGGTTACCTTTTAGATTATACATAGTGAGATAATTGTAGTCAAGAATGATTTTTAGGCGACAAAAGCTCCATTATTAACTCGGCACTGGATTTGAACGAGATCGTGTAATACTCCTTCTGTGATAGTGCAGAAAGACTTGGCAGGAATGTAGCCACTGTACATGATTGCTGACAGCGGTGGTCACGGGAACGTAAGGTAACAAAAAGACCGGACTCCGGACGGCTGTTTGCCACCACCTAGAGGGAAGACCATCGTGCTCGGCGTATGGTTCTGACGCATCGTACTGCATCTGCAGCAGCAATATGAGCAGCAGTTGGCACCATAGTGACACATCGAACTGTTAAAAGTAGGTTACTTCAAGGAGAGCTCCGAGCCAGACGCCCTGTAACTTGCATTCCACTGACCCCAAACTATTGCCATTTGTGCCTTATCTGACAGCAAGTGAGAGGTCGTCGGAGGGCAGTGTGGAGGTCTGTTGTGTTTTCTGATGAACGTTGGTTCTGCTTCGATGCCTGTCACGGCCGTGTATTGTTTAGGAGGGGGTCAGTTGAAGGCCTGCAACCAACCTGTCTAGACCTATACCTGGAGTTAAGGTCTGTGGCGCGATTTCGTTCGACAACGGGAGTACTATCGTGGTTAACACGCTCAGCCTGACTACAAATCTGTACGTCAGTCTCGTGATTCGATTGGGTGTTCTTTCATGAACAGCATTCCGGGAGGTGTTTTCCAATAGAATATCGCTCACCCACATACCGCAGTTGTAACACAACAGTCTCTACGGGGTGTCGACATCTTGCCTTGGCGTACTAGACTACCACATCTGTCTCAAATCGAGTACTTACGGGACATTATCGGAGGACTGTTCCAGCGTCATCCACAAGCATCCTGTGTTGACCGACCAAGTGCAACAATTGGTTCAATTGGCTCTGAGCACTATGGGACTCAACTGCTGTGGTCATAAGTCCCCTAGAACTTAGAACTACTTAAACCTAACTAACCTAAGGACAGCACACACATCCATGCCCGAGGCAGGATTCGAACCTGCGACCGTAGCGGCCATGCGGTTCCAGACTGTAGCGCCTTTAACCGCTCGGCCACTTCAGCCGGCCAAGTGCAACAGGCACGAACTGCATCCCCCACACTGACATTAGACACCTGTATGACGAAATGTTTGCATGTCTCCATGCTTCCATTAGACGTTCTGGGGGTTACGTCTGCTATTAATGTATCAACATTCCACATTTGCAATGTTATCACTTACGAATGTCACACAGACAAAGGTACTCCCCAAATTTCGTTACTCTCCATTGATTATTTTTTTGGTGTTGCAATTTTCTTCCGTCAGTGTGTTTCGATGCATAAATTTTCTTTTCCTCGCCATTCATTACTATATATCTTGATTATACAAGGCCTCGAGTATACTGCAATGATTATTATTATTATTTTTGTCGTTGTTCCTTTCGCAAGAAAACCAACCGGGCGGGCTTGCTAACGGTATACTACGCCTTCCACATCGCTGGCAACGGGTTCTACACAACGCTGGTGACTACTTTGAAGGACAGTAACAGGTGCAAACATGTAACTCTATTGTATCGGTTATGAATAAATAGTTCCAACCCTCGTTTATCAGCAATGGCGACAGCGGTGGTCATCTTGAAACCCGCCATCTTGGATTTGGGTTACGTGTTTCATATGGGAAGCGGGTGATGTGGCACATCATTTTGAACCGGCTGTTCTCAGGAATACTCATGTGGAATTTGTTGTAAGACATCTTTATTTGTGTATAAGTTGTAATTTGTTAAAGTTTAGGGCATTTTTCAGAGTCGGCATTACACTATATGCTCACTACGACCGCCATTGAGGTGGACACACAAAGGGAGTCTTTTTTGCCAGTCCTGCTGCACACGTCGTATGATCTGTGAACCAACAGAGGCACACGCCTCCTCAATACGCCAGGAAAGCTGGCTGTACTGTGGATTTTTACCTCATACGCGATTAGTTTCTAAAGTCGCCATTGATAAAAATTAAGAGGTGTAACACCAGGGGACCGCGGTGGCCATTCCATAGGGCCGGTCCTACAAATTCAGCAACCTCCAAACTTTCCACCCAAAAACTGTGTGACCAGTAGCATACCGGGGAAGTGCAGCACCTTGTTGGGAAGAAGTTGGAAGCATATAATCACGGAGCATGTTAACATACCTCTCCCCATTCAAGGTTCCATCAGAAAACAGTGGATCCACTATTTTGTGTCCCAAACCCTACAGCAAACTATCACTTTTTCACCACAAGCACTTTTATAGGGATCGACCCATCAGGGACTTGCAGCTAACCAGTAACGATGGTTCTGTTTGCTTACTTCTCCTTGTATACAAAAATTAGATTCGTCACTGAAAAACACCTATCGTATGAAGTTTGGATTTCTGTTACACTGCTCCAGAGTACAGTCTGTAAATTGCATCCGGCGATCAGGGCCATACTCTGAGAGATGATGTTGCAAATCAACTTGTATGGGTGCCATTGGTGACTGTGCAACACACGCAGGATGGAACGCTGATTGACACCGGCTGCTGCTTATAACCGGCGCGTCCTGCGATGTGGACTTTTCACAAACGATGCCGCAATTGCGTCGCAGTCTCCTCGTCGGTGGCTGTTCTTGGACGTCCACTGCATGGCTTGTTTGGCACAGAACCCGTTGCATGAAATTTGTCCAATAACTTGGATACTGTCATACACTGATGAGCCACAACGTTATAATCAGCTGCGTAATAGCTTGTTTGTCGGTCTTTGGAACGAAATACATCACTGATTCTGCGTGCCAGGGATCGGACAGTTCGTTGGTAGGTTTTTGGAGTTATGTGACATTAGATATCTACGCACACGTCATGTAATTCGTGTAATTAACGGGTCCTGATTTGCGTACGCGGTGGTGACGCCTGATAGCGCCCCAATGGGTTCCATGGAATTTACATCAGACGAATTTGGTCACCACATCATCCATGTGAGTTCACTGTAATGTTCCAAAAATCGCTGTAGCACGGTTCTGGCCCAAAGCCTCGGACACTTATACAGCCGAAAGATGACATCGCCGTCGGAGCGAGGACATCAAGCATGAAGAAAAGAAGGTTGTAAGGTGTCAGGCAAATTCAACACCTTCCATGAAAACCCTGATATGATAAGCAAATCCAGTAGTATGTCACATAGCTCCGAATAAATTGTGACATTAAATTAACCAAAGTAATACGAGTAACGAGTGAGCAAATGGAATACCACAGACTAACACAAGAATGCCTAAATGCATGTCATACCTTCCCACCGTGAGACAGACGCAGTTCCGAGGGGAGAAACGAGAACAGAAGTCGAGAGCAGAACCGTGTTAAGTCAGAAGGCCCTACGATAAGGGACGAACACCCATGTCGCCAGCTAACCGTTAGGACCACCCCCAGCCCATGTTAAAAGCTAGAGCCCTCCAGAAGAACAGTATAGATCTTACGATAACACAAAAAGGGCCACCCCCCAGCCGCAAGCTTTAGCGTGAGACTTTTTCGCGTCTCTGTTACGTCAGGACCACCCCCCAACCCATGTTAAAAGCTAGGGCCCTCCAGAAGAACAGTATAGATCTTACGATAACACAAAAAGGGCCACCCCAACAGCAAGTTTTAGCGTGAGACTTTTTCGCGTCTCTGTTACGTTGCAAACTTTAAAAACATTGCCCCACCACGAAAAGCATAACGTTTCTCATTGGATAGACAGAATGTCTGTAGGCGGAGCTTAAGGTTAACATTGAGACCCTGATTGGTCAGATGAAAACACAGCCAGATAGTTTTTTTAAACCAACTTCGGTAAATTGTAGTAAGGGGAAGTTAGGAGGGAGTTGCTTCCGAGACGGGGAGGTGAGTGGAACTGTGCTGCCCGCCGCCCCCTGACGAACACCGATAAGGTAATGAACGCACACGATGCCGCATAACAGCGCATAAATCTTCACTCAGAACTCCAGAAGCCTCATCTGTTACATCCCCATTTTGCGTAATACTAGTGTCGATCATCAATTAAAGCTCATGGTGTTCACATTTGCCACTTGAAGTAAAATTCAGAAACGCGATGATTTTTCTGTTATATAATTATTGAGAAGCCACATCAGCCACTGTAATTTACGACAAGTTAGATAAGTAATTAAAGATAATTGAGGGTCACTGTAGACCATTTGGATAGTTTTCTCTTTTGTGAAACTTAATTTAAACCTAGATTATAGATGTGATATGGCATAGGTCATCCTTCGATCCATTGTAGAACTTGGAAACCCATTCAGGGAATATTCGTTCACATTTTTGTTGAACGCAGTTGGTTTTTACCATCCTGTATTAAAACATTTCCTTTTATCAATAGTGCAATTTATAAACAATGTTTTTTGAGTAGAATAAAATTTCCAATGGTAAACTTAACTGCTTTTTCGACGTTATTTTACCAGCTAACTAAAAATAGGAAAGCCTTGAACCCCTTCCACTAAATTTAGTTAGTATTAAGATTCTTTTACAGGGAGTGCAGTGGAGCTGACGTTGAAAACATTAAGTATTTGGTTATATCATCGCTATTCTCACTGAACTCTTCTGAACTCTACATGTCATGTGTGGTCTGGCGTCTCCTTACCAGCAACAGGTCCCAGGTTCAAACTAGCCAATTCCCTAAAAAACACGCTCAGAGCGTCGTCGCGCGAAAGTGGTAGGGAGACACGATATAGAACAAACAGACACCACGCAGAATGTTTAGAAGGTGGTTCGCTGCTTTCAGAATGTCTTCGATTACTACCACAGATCACATGCAAGCGCAGCCTCCCACAGCACAATACTGCTCCCACCAGCGTGTGTCTGTGGCGCGCTCCACGTTTCGAGCCGCCGTTCACCTCGATGACGGCGTTTGTGGAGATGACGAGCGACCTAGTGTAGCAGAAATGTGATTCACCCGAAGAGCAGACTCGTTTCCATTGATCGGCGATCAGATCCCGATGGTCCCGTGCCCACTGCAATCGTCACCGACGATGTCGTCGGGTCAACAAGTGAACACGTAGGGGCTGTCTGGTGCAGAGCTCCATGTTCAATAATGTACGATGAACGATGCTCTCCGAAACACTTGTGCGTGCGCCAGGATTGTGCCCTTTCGGCAGAGATGTCACAAATCGCCATCTATCCTACTGTACCGAGCAGACAGACCTCCGAACCCCACGTTCTGTGGAGAGTTGCGGATGTCCAAACATTTATCGCCTAGTGGTGGTTTCACTGCAGGTGCTCACGACAGTAGCACGTGAACATTTGACCAGTTTCACCGTTTTCGAGATAATCGTTCACAGGCTCTGCAGAAAAATAATCTGCCCTTTTCCAGTGTCGCTCATCTCAGTGGATTCACCCATTTGCAGCCCATGTCTTCGCTAGCGTGATCCCCCGCCCGTGTCTGTTCCCTTTGTGTACTTTTGTTAAGTGTCAATTGCCCTGAACGCCACCAGGCGGCATCCAACGTTCCGGTTTTAGCCTATCAGTATAGGTGTAATGCCATTTCTCTCAGGGTGTTGGGCACTAAAGTCAGCAGCAATCACACTGTTACTTCGTCCACCACTCATTAACACAATTTCAATGCGTTCCTGCTGTGTAACCGCCATTGTTGATCACCTGAAACAATAGACGGAATTGACCACTTCCTCGCAATTTCAAATGTTAACAGATCATGACTCCTACAGAAATAAAGACGTCTTAACCCTTTGCCTTATGATGTAAGTTCCGTTAGCGTGAGCCGTAAGTGGCTGCAAGGTACGGATGCACCTTACGATTCCCAGCTCTTACACGTGCTAAGGCTGCGGTGCACTACGCTTGGTGGGGTCCGGAGTCGTGCAACGCGCTCGGGATTTGTAAGTACGTGTTGTAAGTAGGCTGTTTATGTTTTCTTATTGGCAACGTTACGTAGTGCTCTGTATGAAAATCACTGGCTGTGCTGTGTGCAGTCTGTGGCTAGTTTGCATTGTTGTCTGCCATTGTAGTGTTGGGCAGCGGCAGCTGGATGTGAACAGCGCGTAGCGTTGCGCAGTTGGAGGTGAGCCGCCAGCAGTGGTGGAGGTGGGGAGAGAAATGGCGGAGTTTTGAAATTTGTAAGGCTGGATGCCATTAACTGCTATTTTTCAACACTATTAAGCTAAATACAAGGTGATTCAAAAAGAATACCACAACTTTAGGAATTTAAAACTCTGCAACGACAAAAGGCAGAGCTGTCGGCGAATTAAGGGAGCTATAAAGTTTAATTTAGTTGTACATTTGTTCGCTTGAGGCGCTGTTGACTAGGCGTCAGCGTCAGTTGATGTTAAGATGGCGACCGCTCAACAGAAAGCTTTTTGTGTTATTGAGTACGGCAGAAGTGAATCGACGACAGTTATTCAGCGTGCATTTCGAACGAAGTATGGTGTTAAACCTCCTGATAGGTGGTGTATTAAACGTTGGTATAAACAGTTTACAGAGAATGGGTGTTTGTGCAAAGGGAAAAGTTCTGGACGGCCGAGAACGAGTGATGAAAATGTAGCACGCGTCCAGCAAGCATTTGTTTGCAGCCCAGGAAAATCGACTCGCAGAGCTAGCAGAGAGCTGCAAATTCCACAATCAACTGTATGGAGAGTCCTACGAAAAAGGTTAGTTATGAAACCTTATCGTCTGAAATTGGTTCAAGCACTGTCTGCAGCTGATAAGATTAAAAGAATCGATTTCTGTGATTTTATCCTTGCTCAAATGGTAACAGATGAATCTTTCGTTTCAAAGATTGTGTTTAGTGATGAAGCAACTTTCCACACTAACGGGAAAGTCAACCGTCACAATGTCTGTATATGGGGCACTGAGAATCCGCGGGAAACAACTCAGTATGAACGTGACTCGCCTAAGGTGAACGTTTTCTGTGCCATTTCAGCCAATAAAGTTTTTGGTCCCTTTTTCTTCGAAGGTGCTGCTGTAACTGGACTACAGTATCTGGAGATGTTAGAGAATTGGCTGTTCCCTCAGCTCGAACAAGAAGCACAACAATTCATATTTCAGCAGGATGGAGCGCCACCACATTGGCACTTATCTGTCCGTAACTACCTGAACGTCAACTACCCGAGGCGATGGATCGGCCGCCAGTGACAGAGCACTTCATCACTGGCCTCCAAGAAGCCCTTATCTTACCCCCTGCGATTTTTTCTTATGGGGGTATGTTAAGGATATGGTGTTTCGGCCACCTCTCCCAGCCACCATTGATGATTTGAAACGAGAAATAACAGCAGCTATCCAAACTGTTATGCCTGATATGCCACAGAGAGTGTGGAACGAGTTGGAGTATCGGGTTGATATTGCTCGTGTGTCTGGAGGGGGCCATATTGAACATCTCTGAACTTGTTTTTGAGTGAAAAAAAACTTTTTGAATACTCTTTGTAATGATGTGTAACAGAAGGTTATATTATGTTTCTTTCATTAAATACACATTTTTAAAGTTGTGGTATTCTTTTTGAATCACCCTGTACATTGTTTGTTCTCTATTAAAATCTTTCATTTGCTAACTATGCCTATCGGTAGTTAGTGCCTTCCGCAGTTTGAATCTTTTATTTCGCTGGCAGTAGTGGCGCTCGCTGTATTGCAGTAGTTCAAGTAACCAAGATTTTTGTGAGGTAAGTGATTTGTGAAACGTATAGGTTAATGTTAGTCAGGGCCATTCTTTTGTAGGGATTTTTGAAAGTCAGATTGCGTTGCGCTAAAAATATTGTGTGTCAGTTTAAGCACAGTCTTGTATAATTTTTCTAAGGGGAAGTTTCAGTGTGTGAGATACCAGTAACGTGACATTTCTACAGGTATCATAAATAATGACCACTAGTTGCCCATTGGAAACTAAACATTCATTGTCTCAAACGCAACGATATATTCACAAACGTTTTATTTCCCTTTGTAAGCATACATTGATGAAATACATCTTAATAATAATGATTTAAGACTGTATAATATTTTGTTCAAAACTTGTTGTGTTAGTACGTTGGCAAACATATTCTCAAACGCAACGTCTTGACAAAGACATGTACACGAATTGTACACGATTGTATGATATCATTCAAAACAATCTGGCACATGTAATGCAGTCGTGCACTTCTTGCAGTCCCACGTTGTTCCGCTGCGTCGTTTATGCTTTCTGCACACTACACAAGCTCTCGCAGGATTTACTTTTGGTGGTGTTGGATCAATATGTTTGGGAAAATGTGCCCAATGTTCCGCGTGCAGTCTTTGTGGTATATCTCCGGATGCTAATCGTCCCTTCCGATTATATTCCGGTAAAGGTGTAGTTTTCAACAGTGATTCTGCAATGTGAATCCTATATTCTGCGTAACTCTGTCGTTTGCCGCAATGTATTTTGAAATACAAAATGTACGTGTTAAATAAAGCAGCATCAAATAAGTAAAAGAATATCTTACGGTATCCTTTCATACTTTTTCTCATCACAGGGAAGCATGCAAGCATCTGATCTTGGCGATCAATTACAATCATGCCTCTATTGTATTCGACGACACATTTCGGTTCCCACGACGCATTGCGGAGAGATGTGTCTGTGGCAATCTTTTCTGCTGCTGAATGTTTTGTGGAAAGCATGTAACGTCTCATTTATCTTTCCATTTTAGTGCCAATATTCCATTACAACTCCTCACTATATATTCTCCCTTATTTAATTTTGCTTTCAGGAAGTCTTCGGGCATATTTTTTCTATTTGAGCGCACTGTTCCAATCACATTAGCTTTATTTGTGAGGAGAATTTTGAAAAGTTTAGGTGAAGAAAACCAGTTATCTAATTATAGGGTATGCCCTTTGTGTAACACCGACTGTGATAGTTCTGAAACAACACTTTCAGAGGCATTACCACTAGCATCACGTTTGTCACTACCCATGCATATCTTAAAATCATAGCAGTATCCTGAACTTGACTCTCACAATTTATAAATTTTAATACCAAACCTCGCTCTTTTTGATGGGTTAAATTGTTTGTAGGATAAGCGCCCCTTAAATTTCATTAATGATTCATCAATGGCAATATTCCCTTGCATTGGGTACACTTCCTTAAATTTTTGCTTGAACATATCTCTGACTGGCCTTAGTTTGTACAGCTTACCTGTGTTGTTGGCAAAACTATTATTCGCTAGATGCAGAAATCTACTTATGTGCAGAAATCTCCTGAATGGTATCACCTTCCTAAATATTGGCGTTTCTATAACGGCCCTCCTAGACCAATTCATCTGATTCAACGGTTTCCTTACTTCAGGCATGATTATACATAGCGCAATGTATATTTTTATTTCATTACAGCCGATAGGGGACTACTTTTGGTCTATTTTTCGCCTCTTCTATTCATTGTTGAGTACGTCTTGTGCATATCTATTCGTCTCTGTTATGATGTTTTCCCAAAATGTACTATTAGTATTACATAGAAAACGTCTAATTTCCTTATGCTTGTACTCACGCTCTGTAAAGCTGCTTCCTTTATTCCGGGAATTTCCGTATACGTCCAGATTGTTGGTTCATTGTCTTCCTTTAGCCACAGCCACGACTCTGATTGTTGCTGGTAGGTTTGCCCTTCTTCGTCAATATCATCTTCAATCACCAGCCGCTTACACCGTTTTCGTATGGGAGGTTTACGTCGCTACCACTGTCACTGCCGCTGTCAAAATATCCTGCAAAATCATTGCTGGCTGTGCCACCACATGTCCTCTCTTTCCTCGTGAACACGTTTTCTACACGTCGGGAACATTGTGAAAGTATTTTTGTAATGTCGGCAGGTCCGAATGCGACGAAGAACACTTCGTGCATGCCGCGTGTACTCTATCATCCCCGCAACGTGTCAGAGACGTTCTGTTTACATTTGGCGCGGGTGGCCGACGACGTCTCTCACACGACATGCGCTTTTTCGGCGCGATAAACGTACCACGTCTCTGATACGTCTAGTTGATGTTTGGCCAGGTCGGCACGCTACATCTCTCACACGACATTGTAAGCTAAGGGGTTAAAACAGATATCAGTTGTGTTTTCCTGAGAAACAGGCAGTTGAAAATGATTGTGTTACATTACCCCCTTCCCATTTGAAACACGTATCCCAAATTCAAGATGGCGGATTTCAAGACGACCACCGCTGTCGGCAAAGTAAAGTAACTTCCTCCCCTGAGTGCAGACACCCCATACCAGTTGCCATTATGATTCCTCACACCGTTCGACTTTTATAGGGGTGTACCCACACTTTTGCCTCACCCTGCATATTGTGCCGTTATGCAAGAATATGAATTATGGAGTCTCGTACCAACAACGAAGAAAAGAGAATGCCAAGAAATTATATACGGTTGCCTGAATTGCTCTATGAACGGTAATGAAAGCGTTCAGAGAGCCTAGCACAAATTATGACAGTAACTATAGTACGAAACGAGTACTGAGTTAAGCTCAACCCTTTGTGATGTGTGACGAATGAGTGAAGTACATACCACATTACATTTTCAAATTTTCTTTTAGCCATTGTCTCAACATATTAGCGTCCTTATGGAAACCTAAATTTGCCGTTGTTTTAACACTGTATTCTCCGGCAGTAGCAATACTTGAGTCTTGGTGCATTTGTTGGATCACTCTTACTAAATAACTCTTATTAAGTTCTGTGTTATACCTCTCCTGTCTAGTATTTTCCAGAACATTCTCGTATATACGTTTTCAAAGGCTTCTACGTGGTCAACAAACAACAGATGTTTCTCTATTACATTTCGATTATGTGTCTGATGACAATTGTGTTGTCTCAACAGGACGATACCCTTCCTGTAGCTAGTTTGCCTCTCCAGCAAGAATATTTTCTAAAATTATTGCAAGTCTTCGTGATATTATTTCCCTAATTTTTTTATATCCAGTGTTGGGTAAAGAAACGATCGAAGAATTTGCACTCATTTCCTATCTCCTTTCTTAAACGTAGGTGTTACTATGACTGATTTACTGCAGTTCGATCTTTCTTTCATAGTCCATCATTTGCTGATGAATATTAGCTATACGGCTCATTTGATAAATGCGCTCAGTATGTAGCATTGTGTATCTGTCACAATGGACCATGTGTGATACAAGAGGCATTAGCAAAGCTGTACCAGCGCGGGAAACGGCTGTGCAAAAGTCAGGAAGTAACGCCTCCTCCTTAGCTGGGTTGAGAAGTGTTCGAACAAACGAGATCATAACAGAGAAAGTACATGGACACAACTTAGCAGTCAGAAACGTGAAAAGCTACTGACATAAAATACTTTCGCATCAGCTAATCTGTATACTAGTGAATGCGCCATCGAAATTCGTACAGTTATACGCCAAAAAATTTCATTCGTACTTGAACTGTTATTTTTCAATGCAGTCTCAGTGATAAACCGTACTTTGTTAAATAAGAGACGATGTCAAATTTTCAGGATAATCTTCGCGAAATCCATCTATCCGTGTGGTAGGACTTAAAGAAAATTCAAGTACTCATATGGATGAGTACTGAGTTCCATGTACGGAGAGGACAACAAAAATGCACATACAGTTGAGTTGTACATTACAAATTAATTGACAGAATTGTACTAGCTTCGCTACACAGGCGTTGTTCCGTTTTGATATGTAATAGCCGCCACATAGAGTTATTTTGTTTCGTTATCATAGTGTTTTGTTTTGCTTTCAGATACGTGAGTAGACATGCTGATGCAATTCTGACATTCGATGAAAGGAATGCAATTTTTAAGTGCTTCATTAAATAGGAAAACATTAATGATGTACAACCTCAATGGCGGAATGTGTTTCAAAACAGACACACCGACATACAGTATGTAACACTAACGCATCTGAGAGACATATTAAGGCTGTGTTACTGCCGGCCGTTGTGGCCGAATGACAGCATGGTAGCTCAGCGTGTTCAGTCAGAGGGTTAGCTGCCCTCTGTAATAAAAAAAAACTGAGTTGATCGATCAACAACGAATTTAAACTGGTGTCTTACGATATCCGCCCCGAGCAGATGTAACGAACGAAAGCGAACAAAACGAAGAAAAAGAAAGCGGTTCTAGGCGCCTCAGTCCGGAACCCCGCTGCTGCTACGGTCGCAGTTTCGAATCCTGCCTCGGGCATGGATGTGTGTGATGTTCTTAGGTTAGTTAGGTTTAAGTAGTTCTAAGTTCTAGGGGACTGATGACCTCAGATGTTAAGTCCCATAGTGCTCAGAGCCATTTGAACCATTTTTTGAGCTGTGTTACTGATGTACACAAACAAAAACCTGAACAACCTGTGACAGCAACAAGTCCACTGAACCCCCGCGCTGTGTTACAGCAGTCTTTGAGACAGCGTGCCTGTGAAACCAGAGTGAGTCGTTCAAATGTTAAATGCATATTAAAGACTGATAAATAGTGTTGCATCACAAGACTGTTATCTTCATTGAACAAGGACGACCCAGATCGTAGAACGGAGTACTGCGGTTAGTTTAATGGCATGGTGCGCAATAATGAAGGTTCTATGTAAACAGAAGGTGGAAGGGGAGGGGGCAGGAGAGGGGAAAGGAACTAACGATATCAGCTGCATCAGGACCGAATGCGGAATAAGCGGGGACGAGTGAAAATGCGTGCCAGACCGAGACTCGAACACGGGATCTCCTGCGAACTAAGCAGTTGCGTTAACCACTGTAGCACCCGGACCCGGTGTCTATCACAAACGCGCGGACTACCCTGGCACGCTCCCCGACCGACTGCCACTCCCACCTAGCACGGCCTATCTCCAGTCGCCGTCCATGTCCTCCGTACTCGCTTATTTCTGATTCCCGCTGGAGGTCGAACGTACGAGTAAACGCGCATCCGCACTGAAGGTGTGGATTCATCGCTCATCGAGGCGTACCAGTGATATGAATTCGCAGTGTCAGTTCTTTCGGCTATGTCTGAAAGAAGAGGCACCTCGCGTTCACATCAATGAACGTTTCCAGAGACACTTGTGTCGTCTGAAGAGGAACAATTTAAACACAGCGGTACAGAAAACTGCGACAATTGTATCTGCTGCCCCGCCGCAAGTCTGCACGTCAGTGTGGACAAAGCCGTGAATTTACCGCTAATGAATGTATGGTGCTAGTTTTGTTATCGGGGTTTGATTGGGTTTGATGGCATAGTTGCCGGTGAGGTGTAGCTAGGAAGTTTGAGACATCCATTTTACCTGCCATCCGTGAGTTGTACGAGGAAGAAAGGTTTTGCTTTCAACAAGTGGTGTCCCACCCCAGTACCACAATAGTGTCGGGGAGTATGTCAACGAAAATCTACCCGCACACTGGACAGACAGAGTAGGTGCTGTGGAGTATGCACCAGACTTAACGCTCTGGACTTTTGCCTACGGGGAACACTAGCGGACACGCTTTATCGACAAAAACTACGCACATTTTTTTTGAACAATTAGTTCATGAGCCCACTCGAAGCGTAAACTGTTGCGAAAGCATACTTGACCTTTTAGCAACAAATAATCCTGGACAAATAGTACTGTGACGAATACAGGGATTAGCGACCACATGGCAGTTGGTGCTAGGCTGAATACCATAACACTTACAACCATCAAATGAAACGCAAAGTATATCTATTTAAAAAAGACGATAAAAATGCTCTTAACGCCTTTTTAAGAGACACTCTTCACTCCTTCCGATCTGATCATGTAAGCGTTGAGAAGTTGTGGAATTTTTTCAAAGAGAGAGTATCAACAGCAATTGAGAGATATATACCACATAAATTAATAAGTGATCGTACTGATCCCCCCATGGTACACAAAACGGGTCAGATCGTTGTTGCAGAAGCAACGAAAAAGCATGCCAAATTTAAAATAACGCAAAATTCGCAAGATTGGCAAAGTTTTACAAAAGTTCGAAATATGGCATTTACTTCAACGCGAGATGCTTTTAATAATTTCCCCAGCGAAACACTGACTCGAAATCTGGCACAAAACCCAGAGAGATTCTGGTCATACATAAAGCACACCAGTTGCAAGACGCAATCAATACCTTCACTGCACGATAACAACGGTGAAGTCACTGATGACTGTGCCACTAAAGCAGAGTTATTAAACACGGTTTTCCGAAACTCCTTCACCAAAGAAGACAAGGTAAATATTCCTGAACTCCAATCAAGAACAACTTCCAATATGAGGAACATAGAAGTAGATGTCCTCGGAGTAACGAAGCAGTTTAAATCACATCGTCTACCAGTCAGGTTCCTGTCTGAGTATGTTGATACAATAGCTCCATATTTAGCAATTATATACAACCGCTCGCTCACAGAATGATACGTACCTAAAGATTGGAAAATTGCTCAAGTCACACCAATACCCAAAAAAAGAAGTAGGAGTAATCCGTTAAATTACGGGCACATATCACTGACGTCGATTTGCAGTAGGGTTTTCGAACATATACTGTATTCGAACATTATGAAAACGATTTATTGACACATAGCACAGTTTTAGAAAATATCGTTCTTGTGAAACACATAAAGTAATAAGTGCTATCGACAGGGGATGTCAATTGGTTCCATACTTTTAGATTTCCAGAAGGCTTTCGACACAGTTCCTCACAAGCGTCTTCTAACCAAACTGCGTGCCTACGGAGTATCGCCTCAGTTGTGCGACTGGATTCGTAATTTCCTGTCAGAAAGGTCACAGTTCGTAGTAATAGGCGGAAAGACATCGAACAAAACAGAAGTAATATCCAGCGTTCCCCAAGGAAGTGTTATAGGCCCTCTATTGTTCCTGATCTATTTTAACGACACAGGAGACAATCTGAGTAGCCGTCTTAGATTGTTTGCAGATGATGCTGTCATTTACCGTCTTGTAAAGTCATCGGATGATCAAAACGAATTGCAAAATGATTTAGATAAGATATTTGTATGGTGCGAAAAGTGGCAATTGAGCCTGAATAAGGAAAAACGTGAAGTTGTTCATATGAGTACTAAAAGAAATCAGCTAAATTTCGATTAGGCGATAAGTCACACAAATCTAAAGGCTGTAAATTCAACCAAATACATAGGGATTACAATTACAAATAACCTAAATTGAAACGATCACGTAGATAATATTGCGGGTAGAGCAAACCAAAGACTGCGATTCATTGCCAGAACACTTAAGGTGCAAAAGGTCTACTAAAGAGACTGCTTACACCGCGATTGTCAGCCCTATTCTGGAGTACTGCTGTGCGGTGTGGGATCCGCATCAGGTGGGACCGACGGATGACATCGAAAAAGTACAAAGGGCAGCTCGTTTTGTATTATCGCGAAATAGGGGAGGTAGTGTCACAGACATAACACATGAATTAGAGTGACAATCATTAAAACAAAGGCGTTTTTCGTTGCGACGGGATCTTCTCATGAAATTTCAATCACTAGTTTTCTCCTCCGATTTTGAAAACATCCCTGTTGGCACCCACCTACATAAGGAGAAATTCTCATCACGATAAAATGAGAGAAATCAGGGCTCGCACAGAAAAAATTAAGTGCTCGTTTTTCCCGCGTGCCGTTCGAGAGTGGAACGGTAGAGAGACAGATTGAAGGTGGTTCACTGAATCCTTTGCCAGGCACTTTATTGTGAATAGCAGAGTATTCACGTAGATGTAGACACTGGATGAACATCGACAATGGATCTAGCATTTCTCTGTAGATATCCAACTAGACACGTTGCGGGCGGTAGTCTGTACACCAGTTCAGCGGCATCGCCTTTCTAAGGGTGTTAATACAGACCACTTCGAATTTAAGCTTTGGGCCACTTTTTACGCAGCAGAGCCATAGGTATTAACATAAAATTTTTAAGTCTTATGATCTCCGTATGTACGAACTTTATAACGCTACAATTTGAAGAAAGGAAATGCCATTCAGTACTCCAAGCAGTGTTACCACATTTAGAGACACACAGACACTCCCTGAACGCGGATGATTTAAATGGCACGCTGCGGGATGATTCACATGTTTTTGAAAAAAAAATGGTGCAAATGGCTCTGAGTACTATGGGAGTCAACATCTGAGGTCATCAGTCCCCTAGAACTTAGAACTATTTAAAACTAACCAACCTAAGGACATCACAGACATCCATGCCCGAGGCAGGATTCGAATCTGCGGCCGTAGCGGTCGCGCGGGTCCAGACTGTAGCGCCTAGAACCGCTCGGCCACTCCGGCTGGCACATGTTTTTGAGAAACTGCTTGTAGTTGTAGTTTGTGCCGTAGTTCGGTGCAAAGAAGTGGACCTCTCTTGCTCGATCTTCAGTCTACTGGCCGACCATAGCAGCCAGCCGGTAGGCTGCGGTGGTCCAGCTGCCAGGACACCCTGTGAGAGAAGGGGCGGCGGTCGCGAAGGTTAAAATCCGGATCGATGTCTCCGCTATAGGTGGGGGAGAGAGAGAGGTGGGGGGGGGGGGTTGGCGACGGGGGTGGGTTTTAGGGAGGCCTAGGGCTAGGGCGAGGGCCAGCGGAAATGTTAGGACGGACGGGCGGCGTGTGACGCGCCGATATTGATCCCCTGCCGGGCCCTTCCGCCAGAGAGGCACAGTTTGTCGCGGCCGCCGTGACCAGAATGCCGGCGAAGCTGCTGCCTGCCACTGCCACTGGCTCAGCTGGGCTCACAGAGGCCTTTCTGAATGACGAAACCAAAGGCGTCATTGTCAACCTGACACAAGCGTGACACGCCTTGTCATGATTAGCTATGATGTACCCCAAGGCTCTACATTAGGTACAATTTTGGTCAACATCTTCGGAAAGAGTGATCAATAGAGTCAGTCTTGATCACAAGTATCAGTAACATAGGTGACCGGTTTCGGTTATATTTATATAACCATCTTCAGACCTGTGAATTAATTTTAGAAAATACTAGAGACCAATCTTAAAATAAAATGAAAAATGTCTAATGATGACAAAATTTTAACAAGATAAAATAAAACTAATTATACCCATGGCTTCCTTGGAGGATGGTAGGCGGAGCTCTCCTCAGCTGCTACGAAGTCAACTGATGGTTATGAGTGTTTTTTTTTTCCTTTATTGTAATTTTCATCACCTGATACAGGCGGGCTGGCAGCAGCACAGTACGCTGCTCTTCAGCCTTAAGTGGAACAATAACAAGGCATATAGGTGAGACAGACAGTACAGTAAAAACGGCGGGCAAAAAAAAAGGAGATTTAAAAAAACAATAAACATGAAGCTGTTCACGCTGGACTCGAAAAAACAGGAAACACTTGGTGACGTTGCGCACAGAACACGGATGACGGCGAAGGCACACATGAACAGTTGATGCGTGACGGTGACAGAACACTAAACACAAATCGAGGCACACACACGACACACAGATGGCGACGATCTCCGGCGCGCGAAAGTCCACTGAGCGTGTGAGCGTGTACGAGTCCGGGGACCTGCCAAGAGAGGAGGAGGAGGAAGGGGAGTGGGAGAGCGAGAGGGGAGAGCAGAGATGCCATGGGCTGGGGAGAGAGGTGGGGAGGGAGGAAGGGGGAGGGGAAGCCTGGGGGAAGAGGGGTGGAGGGAGGGGACGGGGGAAAAGGAAAAAGAAGGGAAGAGAAGAGAAGGGAGGGAGGGTGCCGAAAGGAAAGGACACCGGAAGTGGGGGGTGGGGCAGGATCAAAGTTGATAGGAGGGGTAGATGGAGGGGACGAGCACATCATCAGGGAGGGGGAGCTGGCGGAAGCCACCTTGGGAGAGGGTAAGGAGGGTGGAGAGATGGAGACCGGGTGGGACGTGGGAATACAGGCGCGGCAGCGGGCGGGGGTGGGAGAGGATCAGGGACACGAGCGGGTGAGGAGGATCGAGTTTGCGGGAGGTGTACAGGATCCGTATCCTTTCAAGGAAAAGGAGGAGGTGGGGGAAGGGGAGGTTATGAGTGCTGAGCGTGAGCTTAAATATGCAGAGGCTCCGCCTACTTCCTCTCACACTACTTCACAACTGCCAATCAGCGTTCATAATATGACGCTATCGTCAAAGTATAAAAGTTCAAAATACACTAATAACATAAACTTGATTCATTTAAAATGTCTGATTAACAGATAGTTAGTATGTGTAAGACATTTATATTTTAGATAAAAACGGTAAACTACGATGTGTAATAGCTGTGCCCCCTATGGGCAACCTTAATACTACTACAGTGTCAGTTAAATCAAAGATGTAAAAGTCCTTGGAGTTGTGGTATATATCGATTATACCGAGTCGCCTACGTCACAATTGCATCTTCGATGGATGTTGCAGAATCGTCTTACTATAACTGTTGTTTTCATAGTGACATTCTTTACAACAGTAGGGTAGCAGCCAGGAGTACGTTCCGCATTATGTATGTCTGAACAACTGATGAGACCGCTGATTAAGTATTTAGAACTCATCGATCTAATAGTTTTAATAATAATCAATCTCAATTTAATAAAAATTGTATATGTTGTATAGCATATTTTTCATACATAGCTTTTGTCATGGGTATAACTAATGTTATATTTTAAAACAAATAGTAGGTGCATCTTCTTTATAAAATTTCGTCAAAAAGGTCGTAAAAATATTTTTCGCGAAAATCTAATTGTTCATTGAGCAGCATTGATGATTTGGTTTTCGAATGAGCATATATCTCGATTTCTTCATAAGTAAGCCTTTATTTGCATAATGAAGAACTTGTAGATTCTACTCTACTGTCCCCTCAGCATGGTTATTAATTGCTATGTGATGGCCGAATACAGACTTTGTTAGTGAGGTACCCGACGTAGGCGACTCTGTATAATCGATATATACCACAACTCCAAGGACATTTACATTTTTGATTTAACTGACACTGTATTAAGGTTGCCCATTGAGGGCACAGCTATTACACATCGTAGTTTACTGTTTTTATCTGAAATATAAATAAGTTTTACACATACTAACTATCTGTTAATCAGACATTTTAAATGAATCAATTTTATGTTATTAATGTATTTCGAACGTTTATACTTTGACGACAGCGTCATATTACGAACGCTGATTGGCAGTTGTGAAGTAGTGTGAGAGGAAGTAGGCGGAGCCTCTGCACATTTAAGCTCATGCTCAGCACTCATAACCACCAGTTGACTTCGTAGCAGCTGAGGAGAGCTCCGCCTACCATCCTCCAAGGAAGCCATGGGTATAATAAGTTTTATTTCATCTTGTTAAAATTTTGTCATCATTAGACATTTTTCATTTTATTTTAAGATTGGTCTCTAGTATTTTCTAAAATTAATTCACAGGTCTGAAGATAGTTACATAAATGTAACCGAAACCGGTCACCTACATTATTGAGACATAAGTGTTGGGATCTAGACTGAACTTAAGTTAAAAAATTCTATATTAGGTCCCAAGTTACTTTTGCCCTCTGACAATAATTCAGATGAGCTCACAAGTGCAGAATCTGATTGGGGTGCCCAGTGAGGGCAAAGGACCACGTTGCTTTTATCACGACCACTGTCGAACTGACTGAGCAAGGGGCGCTTATATTGGTCTACATATTGCTACCCCCAAGCGCCCCACACACACGCTTTCCTCCAGCGTCGGTTCAGCAGAAGTTCGTTCCACGGTTCTGAGGCGTACCTGGCGTCCGTCGGATTTTCACGCACAATGGAGTATTCGATGAACAGCAGATTGGTTGGTGCTTCGCTCGTATCAGAAATTTGTTTGCCGTGCCTGCCAGAGATGCGAAAAACAGCCATACTCAGAGAGTGCGCCACACGGCATGGGCAGCCTCCAGAGAGTTCATTTCACAGTGTCCGCTCCTGGTAGCTGAGTGGACAGCGCGACAGGCTGTCAGTCCTAATGGCCCGGGTTCGATTCTCCGCTCGGGGACTGGGTGTTGTGTTGTCCTAATCATCATCATTTCATCCCCATCGACGCGCAAGTCGCCGAAGTGGCGTCAAATCGAAAGACTTGCACCAGGCGAACGGTCTACCCGACGGGAGGCCCTCGTCACACGGTAGAAAAAAAAAAAAAGATAAGTGCCAACTGTACCTCAAAACATCACCTATAGTCGCGTCCAGATGAGCGCAACTGGGTATTCTACAAGTTATATTCATTACCTGGATTCAGGACGAGAGCAGTGTTCAAAGATTGGTCAGTGCAAATGGACATTTAGTTACATTGCCACCTATCCTCTTCACACTCAAGTTACGTAATGCACACTTTCATTTAATAAATTGCTGTAAATTGTTGCTGATATCTGTGTCGGCACCATTTTTGCCGTAGTTTGCCTAATCTTATGAGGCACTGTGGCAAGACTGGGTGCGAGCAAGCCACCTCAGTAACAGCTGCTACTCGTACTTTGTGTGCTAGGTGATTCCTCCCTGAAGCTTTTATATTTGACCCCAAAGGTATCAGGTGAACGCAGCAGTGAAAATGATGTTAATGGGTACCCGTTGCGACTTTTAATTGTTGTAAAATCGGGTTTCCTGGTTTTTTAAAACTAGAATTCGCAGTAGCGGCCTCTCTACACCTACATCCATACTTCCCAAACCACTGTCAAGTGCGTGGCAAAGGATACTTCCCATTGTATAATGTACTAGAATATCTTCCTCTCCCATTCACCCAAGGAGCGCGGTAATTCAACTAGTCGTGTCTTCCTGGTTCCTACAAGAGCTATACATACGAAGCAGGATTATATTTCTAGTTTTTTCGTAATACAGTAGTTACTGGAACTTTGTGAGTAGGCTTTTGCGGGGTAATTGCCGTGACTCTTCAAGAATCTGCCACTTCAGGATTTTCAGCATTTCTATTGCATTCTACCGTAACTAAAAAGAAATCCAATGACCATTCTTGCTGTCCTTCTTTGTCCACGTTCAATATCCCCTCTTAGACCTATATGGTATTGGTTCCACGCATTAATGGTTATCCTAGGATGGATTTGTAAGTAACTTCCCTTATAGACTGACTACATTTTCCCAGTATCGTACCAATGAACGGAAGTCTGTCGGATGTTTTACCTATGGCTCACCATAGGTTACCTTTTCATTTTATCATCGCGAGACGCTAAAAGCAGCGCCTTGTTGATGTAGCAATCCGCCTCTTTCCCTTACCGTCCGTATCATCTGGTTGCAGTTACTGGATTTCATTCCATTGACGACGCTTTGGAATACCAGTGTGGATGTTCTTGGTCTAACTGTTGATTTTTTCCGGATATTTTTCCTTCCAAGATGTTTCTCATGAACCTCTTATGCCAAATTATGTGCCCAATAAATTCAGTATTCTGCCCTACATCATGTTAATCAATGTCTTCTTCTCTCTAATTTCTTTCAATAATTGTTCGTTAGATTTCCCTCCGATCGAGAATGTTTTTGTGGGACTTCTCCATATTCACATCTCTACTGATCCTAATTTTTTTCATTTTTCGATTCCTCAGAAACCACCATTCATAATCATAGTTCAAAATGCTCCAAATAAATATTTTGATCAATTTCATTCCTCTTTCTCAATTAAGGTGGTTGTTTGCTAATAAGTTACTCTTATTTCTGGTGTTTGTTTATTCATTTCAGTTTTTCTTTTAACATCCACTATACTTCTGTTGTCATCTGTTATTGCACTCCCCAAGTAGCAAATTTAATTTACTTGCATTAGAATTATATTTTCTATCTTAATGTTTGCCCTTACTTGTGTATCGGATTTATCTATCGCCGTTATTTTAGTCTTGTATTTTGTTTTCAGTTTGTGTTTGCCCAAGGCGTCATATAAAATTTTTGACATTCAGTTCCCGATCTTTTCAGAATCTGCTAAGAATACTACATCATCAACAACTGGGATGCGATGTTTTTTTTACCATTTCCATTTTTATCGTCACTAATTGTTACATCCAGTTATCTGCATGAACTGACTCTTTACAAATATAGGTCTTTGAAGTTGTAGTCGTAGAATAGTACATTGGAGCATTTTGTGCACAGCTCAGTTTTACTTTTCTAATAGTTAAAACAAGTTGCCGATTTTGAACCACTTTGAAACCTTATGAAGATCTGACGGGATATTTATTCGGCTGTTTTCCCACATAGCGCATCGTTGTAGATAAATGTATCACCAAGAAAAATACTGAGATTGTCTTCAAAACTCTCTGCCACGACATAAATATACAACGCTAAGAGCATGCTTTGTAACACGCTTTCCTGGAGCACGACTGAGATTACTTCTACTTCTGTCGGTGATTCCCCATCTAAGATAACATTCTGTGTCTTGCCTGTCAAGAAATTCTCAGTCCAGTCGCAAAATGTCTTACGTCCCACATGGTCAAACTTTTGTTAACAGGCGTTGACGTTGTTCTGATTTAAATGCTTTAGAAAGACAATAAAGACTTCTAGTGGCATGGGGGAGGTTATTCTGTTCTTGATTCTTCACACGTTTGACTGTGTACAAATGTAATGTCAGTTGCTTCTGTTACACGGCACTACAAATAGTGAACACTTTGTACCAGAAGCTTCGTTTAGCTGTAGTCGATCGGTTGGTCGGTTGGGGCGGAAAGGACCAAACAAAGAGGTCATCGGTCCCATCGGATTAGGGAAGGATGGGGAAGGATGTCGATCGTGCTGTAGTCCATTGCATACAGCTCTGCGTGTCACTTCTGTATCACAGCAGGTTTGCTTGCCTGTAATATCCAGATCCGCCCTTGGTATTCGCGGTAGCGATTTGCAGTTGCATGTACCTTGTGTGTGTCCTGTACACGTAATGTCACAGTGTCACGTGATTCTGTAGATACCAGACCAGCCATGTCCGCGTGTAACGGAACGACTGTAATTTGACCGATAAAAACGGAACGACTGTAATTTGACAGATAAAAATTATTTCCAAAGTCCGATACACAAGACGAGAATGAAAGGTTTAAAATAACTATAATGATAACGTGTACCGATTTACTAACGCCCCTCTTAATAAGGTCGGCCTATCGAGGACCATTCTCCTCTCTAATGTGTCTGCATGTCTTTACACTGCTTTGCAGATATACGCTTTAATGACTGAATTTAGAAATTATTTGCCAGAGGAAAATATATATACATACACACGCTGGCTGCTGATGACTAGCTTTGGGTCAGGACCCACTTTCAAATAATCCAGATACTCAAAATGGTATTTTCTAAAATATACAAGAAGAATATCTAAGAACCATGCCAAGATAACGAACGTGTTTGTATAAGAAAGTGCAAATGGACAGTGACAGAGCATACAGTTGTGTTGGCGTCGTTCTTATGCTTTGGGAAATACCATTTTTGTCTGTTGGGACTATTTGAAAATGGGCCCCGACACGAAACTAGAGATCGAATAAACAAAAGTGAAATTTGCAATTTTGGCTATTTTTCTATTGCACTGTTAACACAAGTTAATGCCCTGCAATTATTCTAGCGTGCTGAAAGTTCATAAATGAATTGGCGAGTTTCGAAACATGTCGTGCCACAAGAACCAAATTTAAAAAAAATGGTTCAAATGGCTCTGAGCACTATGGGACTTAAACATCTGAGATCTCAGTCCCCTAGAACTTAGAAGTACTTAAACCTAACTAACCTAAGGACATCACACACAGCCATGCCCAAGGCAGGATTCGAACCCGCGACCGTGACGGTCGCGCGGTTCCAGACTGAAGCGCCCAGTACTGCTCGGCCACACCGACCAAATTTTATATATGACCCTAAAAACTTATTCTGTCCCAGAGAACTGATAGTTGGCCACTCAGTATATGAATAAGGACTCTTTACTTCAGATTTCAGGGGAGGGAGGGTTGCAAGAGACCGCCTCCCCCCCCCCCCCCCTCTGCCATCACCATTGAGGTTGCTAATGGCAGTATAGGGGATAAACAGTATGATGGTATGCCCTGACGTAAGTAAGAAAATAGAATTCTCACAAAGTAATACACATAAACACGCACTGATTTTATTAGCATTTCATACAAGTGAAAATAGCATCGCCAACATCATGCAAATGTGGGAAAGATGAATCGGGAACGCAATTCACAACAACGTCGGTTCCGTCTCGTAGCAGGAGAAATCAGAACATGGAAGGAAACTAATCCAGGTTTCACCGTTCACTCTGGCCCACATTCGTCGTTTTTGACCCGTGACGTAATTGTGTTGCGTTTGTGACGTCATAGAGGCGCGGAGCATTTGGAATGAATTGTTTGTAGAGGGCGTGTTGTAGTAAGCGGTGGCGCATTCTAGTGTGGAATGTTTATGTTTCTAAATTAGTTGTGAGTGATGTTAGCGCGTCATTAGAGTTAATGCTATGTGAAGGGCTTATTTCAAAGTGGTACAAGTCCATTTTTTTTTTCATATTGAGATACAGAGTCCTAGTTAAATGAGCGCTGAAATATCTGCAGTTGAGATACCAGAAATATTCAAGCATATGGGTTCTTGCTAGAGATGAACTTTTCTTTCTGTTTGTTTGGATCATTAATTTCAGAACCATTAGAGGCAGAAAAGTGGAGGTAATGGACTTGTATCACTATTGAAAGAAGCCCTTCATGTGTTAGTCGGTGTTTCGGTAGTTCATTTTAGTTGTCATGTTAGTGAATTATTTTAATATCGTTAGTTATTGGGTACTGATTTATTTTCGGTTTTGAAATTGTTAGTTCGCCGTGTTGTTCATGGTTTGAAAGTTTTTTTTGGATATTTCGTTTAGTGCTATGATAGATCTTGCAACGCAATTTACTAGTCGTTCGTCGTTTGCTGCTACGGGCGACGATGTGGCGTCTACAGTTGTCTTTCACCAGGTATGTGGCCACGTGGTAGTGTGCGTGAAGTGTCAGCAGTGCGTTAAATTTATGAGGTTAAGCAAAGTCTCTGCTTCTGAAACCAGAGAAGACTTTTTGTAGTGGCGTTTTCAGTGGGTTACAGTACCGTTAATTTTGTATGCATATGTGTGTGTGTTGTGTCAGTCCAGATTTATTTTTTAGCTAACTTTGGGTCCCACGTTCGTTTTTATGTATTTTTTAGCTTTATTGGAAGAAGTGTAGTGTGCTTATTTGCGTTCGTAATTTTCTTTGTGTGGGTATCAAAGTTGATGCTGGAGCAGTATTTTTGAGCTTTTGTGGTTTGTGTTGGTAGTTGAAGTTCATATTTAGTTGTCTGCAGTGGTGGGTCAAATCAAGTGGGTGGGTCGGACCGTGTGGTAATAACCTCGTGTTAGCGTGTATCATATCCGCACGCAAACACAAGGCAACCTCTTCACATCGCAGTAAAATATAATTTTGCGTAAAACACTACGATACTCAGTGAGTGCCTGAATTTGTTATGCTTCTTTTACGTAAGCAGACCAGTAAACATGGGGAGGACAGTGACTTTGAAACTTCCCTAAAAGCCCTTTGAGTTTCAAATGGAGTGTACTGAAATTCGTTTAAGAACGTTAAGTGGAGCGGTGCAGACATTACAGGGACAACAAACAGTTAACGGCCGCAGTTCCCAGTGCGTATGCCACCGCGGCGTTTCGTATCCGGGCGTATCTTCGCCCAAATTTATTGCAGCAGAATCTAAACTCGGTACTTCTCCACCAGTGTTACCGTAACGATCGTGGTTGTTAAGCTCACTGATTGTATTCTATTTACCCGACTACGACCGCGCATCACGCAGGCGCACCATGGACCCTCTCGCAATTGTCAGTTGCTGCCGAGGTCAGGCAATCGCGCAGACCAACAACAATAGCTCACCTGCCCATTCGCTTGCTACACGTACAAAAGCTTTTTACTAATGCATGCAGTGTCCAGACTGTACCCAACAGGAGGCAAGATAACCTAGCCTCCTCTCCCAAGACGAAAAAAATTACAATTTTCGAAAATTCATCTCGCATGCTGCCTCGCCATGCAGACAGACGTATCACTGACGAAACCCAACACTTATTCTTTATCTTCTTCTTCTGCTCCTTTTTCTCGTGCCTTTGTCCCGAATCGGCGCAGGATCGGCGTGGTTGTCAACGGATGTGGCAGGATTAATTGGAGGGGTGGGCGGACGCCTTTCGTGTATCCAGTCGTTACTCGTCGGGACGCGATATGAGTACCCGAATTGTCTGCATATAATGTTAGTCAGCGAAAATGAGCGAAAGTTTGCTTCATACTTGGGTGTCATGTAACTGGGGCAGGACTCGTGTACTAGTCCGTTATTCATCCAGTGGGGTATGGAAAATTGACGAAACCCACAAGAAGTAAGTGTACCCAGTGCCTTTCGTCGTGAAACCTCAAAACTATTTCTCCCTTCGCCGCTGTTCCCGTTGCAACTGCATTCGCATTCGGGAGGACGACGGTTCAAATTCCCGTCCGGTCATCCAGTGTTAGGTTTTCCGTGATATTCCTACATCGCTGCAGGAAATGGTGGGATGGTTCCTTTGTAAGGCTACTACCGATTTCCATCCACACCGTTTCGTATTCCGAGCTTGTGATCCGTCTCCAATAACCTCACTGTCAACGAGAATTTAAACTCTAATCTTTCTCATTCTCTTCCCTGCAACCGAAAATGCCAGGCGGCTCTGCATTCTAGAGGTTTTAAGCAGTGCTGTAACTTCTGTAAGCAATGTGTTTTCTTGTGTTACCAAACAGTCTCGAAGAGTACTAAACTGTGACTGTAGAAAATACGGTATTCACGTTTGCCTGAAAGTTATCGGCTTCGCAGAAAATAGTTTGTACGAATCTCATGCAAACTCTACTGTCTGAGTGAAGCACATTGTAGATAGTAGGTATCTATTATAAGGTAGTTAACAATGGTATGTTTGTTGACTAACAATCACAATCTTTCAACAGTTTTCAGTTTTGATTTGTTACAAACTGAGCTTCGTTTCCTTCTCACAAGACATTATACAGCGTGTCATATGTTTCAGCATAATCGTGAACAGTATGGTATTTTTAATATTCAATAACTTAACTTTCGTTTTCCAAAAATGCGATTGCAGTAGATAGATATTATGTAGATAGTGCACATTCTGTGTATAAATGTCAAAAGCGATTAGAACAGAGTGATTATAACATATATACAGCAATGTATACGCTGCCTCTGGTACAATTATCAATGAATCATCTCTTTCGCAATAATAAAAGTTATTATCGCCTTTTATATTCTCATGTGCGCTTATTTTCTGGAAGTGACAACCACTAAGCTGGAAATATTTTCCCAGATTCATGAGACATAACGTCATTTTCTAAAACTGTAGTTTATATCCTGTTTATTTTACCTTTGCGTCTTCCGCATCAACGTCTGGAGGCTCTACCTCGTCACACCGCCACAGTGATGTTCTATTGTTTGCTGCATGATTTTCAACAGGCAGAACTGAAGTAAACATGCACATTAACAACAGTTCATTTATTAACCAAGCGCTAAACTCAGTACAGCTTCTGAGGACGCGTGTCCACACAACTTGATTACAACCGAAATGTCGATCCTTAAAGACGCCTAACAGGTGCTCACTGTGACGAAGTAGGTGAACCTGGAGTGCCGAGGAGCAGCGGGTGCCATGGAAATGGAAATGTCGTGTGGCTAGGGCCTCCCGTCGGGTAGACCGTTCGCCTGGTGCAGGTCTTTCGATATGACGCCACTTCGGCGACCTGCGCGTCGATGGGGATGAAATGATGATGATTAGGACAACACAACACCCAGTCCCTGAGCGGAGAAAATTTCCGACCCAGCCGGGAATCGAACCCGGGCCCTTAGGATTGACAGTCTGTCACGCTGACCACTCAGCTACCAGGGCGGACAGCGGGTGCCATGGAAGAGTGGAACGCCCGCTAAACCCGCTGGGCAGAACAGATGATTGTGGAAATGGCCAAATATGACTGGGGTCAGTTTCACCCTAAAATTGTAATTTATTGTAATTTAATAACACATTTACAACCAAAGCGGCACATATCCGAACTTTTACAGCTACGAGTTTCAAACTCCAAATCTTTCACAGCTGAAGGCCAAGAAACAAGAAATCTTAAAAATCAATAAGGTAAATTTCATGTGACTGAAAACAGACAGTTACAATTACTAATAAAATAATTATATATATATAAATAATCACAGCTAGGCTGAAAGCCTCAAGGCAAGGGTGGATGGACAAACATAAAAAAGATGCAATACAAGCGGCTGAAGGCCCACAATAAAATTTTCAAGATTTTAAAATAAATTACCATAACCTTTCAAAGGCAGAAGGCCGCAATGTTTAAGCTTGAAAGGTAATTTTAAGAATAAAGTTCCAAGCCGCAAGGCCCACAATTAATTTTCCAAAATTTTTAAAAAAATATAACAATAAGCCTCAAGTTTTAAGTAGCTGAAACCGGACTTAAAAAAAAAAAAAAACAAGACAACACAGTGGCAATAACCTTTCAGCAAATATCCACTTGCCGGAATTCAAAATTACTTACATAAAACACAGTAAAACCAAGAATTTTTCTTTTATCATTGGCTATGATAGATTATAAATAGACATTTAACACCGGTGGGAAAGACAATAAAGACAACGGCACTCAGAAGCCTCCAGGGAGGTCGGTCTGCCCTCGTTCACTTAGGTGAGACAGGTGGTGAGCCCAACTACACTTGATCCGTCGGAATCCAATCAAGGGACAGCCACGGACCGACCAACAAACGACTTGCTTGCCACCAATTGGTACATGAGAATTCAAACACAAAATGTTACGGGCGTGATTATCAACAATCATATAAGTATATGTATTAAGCTGTCAAAACTACAAACCGTGTTGGACAGTGACTACAGGTGAGGAAAGGACACTGCCTAAAATTACGTTAGTGGCTAGCACAGGTACCCAAAACACTAACGGCCAGAAGGCAGAAAATTCCGCTGGTGCACTTGAATTGTAATCAACCAATATAGTTAATTCCACCGCATGGCGGCTAAATTTCAGCAATACAAACGCTCGGTGTTGCTTACAGGAAAACCTCCCCAACAGCGAACCACCGAAACGAACCACACAACATGGATGGACGTGGCTTGGGTACTTGAAACCACTACTCACCTTTGACGTCCTGGGTCGGTGAACCACGAAGCTCGTAGCGATCGGACAGCTCCACACACGCTCCGACAATGCGCAGGGACCGCCAGCGGACCAAGCCGACTGCACCACGAGGAGTTAACTTACCTGGTCCGCAGCAACCGACCGACTCCTCTCAGAATGCCGACAACATCTAAAATAGTCGTCGATGGAAATAACGCCAACTACACACACAACCTGACAAACACTTGCACAAAGAAAATCAAATTTTCAAATGTGTGTGAAATCTTATGGGACTTAACTGCTAAGGTCATCAGTCCCTAAGCTTACACACTACTCAACCTAAATTATCCTAGGGACTCACACACACACACACACACACACACACACACACACTCATGCCCGAGGTAGGACTCGAACCTCCGCCGCTTGCACGAAGAGCTGAACGATACCCAACAGTAACTAAGCACGCACAAAGACAAACCGGGAGTCGATGCACGCCCACACAGCCGACTCTTGAACGATAGGTGAGCGAAAATGCGTCGTCCGGTGGGCGACTGACCGACGATCCACGAAGGCGGTGGATCGTCTCAAGTGATGCGTGGCGGCAATGGTCGGGCGAGCCATGTCGACGCAGACCTCACTGCTCCAACCCGACTGCACTAGTGCCGCATTGCAACTCCCCAACTGGCGGGTCCGGCCTGCGCTCCAGACGCGTTCCAACTCACTGGCAGCCTGAACTCGCGACCGGAACCCGGCTTACGACAAACAACGACCGGGAAGCAATAGCAGTCGAGCAAAGACTTGTAGTGTATATATCGATACGCGCTGCTAACGCCGCTCATGGTCAGGGAAAGCGAACTCAGTGACAGTAGTAATTTAAATTAACGTAGTGAGGTGTAGGTACGTTAAAAACAGGGTGTAAAATACGTGATGGCGGAAACATGAGCCACGCATGGCTCAAAGAGTAGCGACACAGTTCCACGAGGCTATGAGCTTGTGGACAGTCAACTGACGAGCAGCCAACTGCCATAGCGACATGGTCGGTTGAGACTGACGCTCGTGGACAGTCCAGATGCAGGTCCAGCGAAATGGTGGCCTCGGGAGTGTCTCATGGAAAGTGATAGGTGGCGGTGCCTGACGGACAGCAGCTAAGGCAGGCGTTGGGTCCATAGCGGAGAGTCGAGGATGCCACAGTCGGTTTGGACCCCAGAGCGCAATTGGCTCTCGAGGTTCTGAGCGGCAACCTAAGTATTCGTCCGTGGAAAACTATAGGCGCGGCTATACATCGACACGTGATCGATAGGATGCAAACAGGTGCCTGGGACTGCAGCGCTGTTTACCGAGACCTGCACGCCGCATATAGACGCGGCTTGCGCCGATGGTCCCTGTGGCCGCTGCAGGAGGAATAGGTGGTAAACAATTCAGTGACTTTTCCGTTGAGAAACAATGTCCGAGGCGAGGAAAGGGCCGTATCTGTGAGTGTGATGGCTGTATACGCAGGGGCACTGCCCTGCACGTACCACAGCTGTATGTCAGGCTGGAAAAGGAGGAAGAGGAGGAGTAACACACTGATACAAAATCAGGGATCATCTGCCTCCACATGATGGTAGCTCGTAAAGGGACCTGTCGAGGCCTGCAGATGAAGAATTGAATAATGGTAACAACGCCAACAGCTGCGTTGGAATCTAACCTCGTTTATTCCAATAAGACTGTTAATTTTGCCATCATGATTCAAGTACTTCATATCCGGTTGCTGTCCCACTTTCCTTGATGGATTACAAGAGAAAGACTTCAATGGCGGAAGAAGATAATTCCAACGGCATACAAGGAGGAGGGGTCTTTTGTCTTGATGACGAGAAATCGTCGTCAGTAAGCAAAAAGCAAAAGACACAGACTGTTAATATAGATTGTGACAGTATTTACTGGTGTGGTCAGGGCAGTGTGGATGGAAGTAACTCTACAATTTTAAAGGTAACAGGACACCACAGCAGTATCTCCTAAGTAAAGCAACCATGAAAACTACAGTAATTAATTTTCACTTTAATGATCATGGGAGTCATAAGCTAAGATCCGGAACTGATACATACACTACTGGCCATTAAAATTGCTACACCACGAAGATGACGTGCTACAGACGTGAAATTTAACCGACAGGAAGAAGATGCTGTGATATGCAAATGATTAGCTTTTCAGAGCATTCACACAAGGTTGGCGCCGGTGGCGACACCTACAACGTGCTGACATGAGGAAAGTTTCCAACCGATTTCTCATAAACAAACAGCAGTTGACCGGCGTTGCCTGGTGAAACGTTGCTGTGATGCCTCGTGTAAGGAGGAAAAATGCGAACCATCACGTTTCCAACTTTGATAAGGTCAGATTGTAGCCTATTCCGATTGCGGTTTATCGTATCACGACATTGCTACTCGCGTTGGTCGAGATCCAGCAGAATATGGAATCGGTGCTGGATCCCAACAACCATCTGCACCAACAGCTCGACGACGTTTGCAGCAGCATGGACTATCACCTCGGAGACCACGGCTGCGGTTACCCTTGCCCCTGCATCACAGACAGGAGCGCCTGCGATGGCGTACTCAGCGACCAACCTGGGTGCACGAATGGCAAAACGTCATTTTTTCGGATGAATCCAGGTTCTGTTTACAGCATCATGATGGTCGCATCCGTGTTTGGCATCATCGCGGTGGACGCACATCCGTCATCGCCATACTGTCGTATCACCCGGCGTGATGGTATGGGGTGCCATTGGTTACACGTCTCGGTCACCTCTTGTGACCGCACTTTGAACAGTGGGCGTTACATTTCAGATGTGTTTGGACTCGTGGCTCTACCTTTCATTCGATCCCTGTGAAACCCTACATTTCAGCAGGATAAAGCACAGCCACATGTTGCAGGTCCTGTACGGGCCTTTCTGGATACAGAAAATGTTCGACTGCTGCCCTGGCCAGCACATTCTCCAGATGTCTCACCAACTGAAAACGTCTTGTCAATGACGGGTGAGCAACTGGCTCGTCACAATACGCCAGTCACTACTCTTGATGAACTGTGGTATCGTGTTGAAGCTGCATGGTCAGCTGTCTGTACCTGTACACGCCATCCAAGCTCTGTTGGACTCAATGCCCAGGCGCACCAAGGCCGGTATTACGGCCAGAGATGGTTGTTCTGGGTACTGATTCCTCAGGATCTATGCACCCAAACTGCGTGAAAATGTAATCACATGTCAGTTCTAGTATAATATATTTGTCTAATGAACACCCGTTTATCATCTGCATTTCTTCTTGGTGTTGCAATTTTAATGACCAGTAGTGTAACTGGTCGATATCCAGTGGAAGCTTCACTCTGTGAAGAAATTGAAGAAACTAAGAGGGATAGAATAAAAGGCAGGTACATTGTAAGAGATCATGTGCTGGCATGAGCTGTCGCCAGCACACCAGGCAGCGAAGAGTCTGCAAGAAGATCGATAATACGCATCGGAGCGAGCGAGCCTGTCAGGAGAGAGGCCAAAGACAAACTCGCATTCGATTCCCGGCGGGGTCCGTGATTTTCTCTGCCTCGTGATGACTGGGTGTTGTGTGATGTCCTTAGGTTATAACTGGAAGGAGAAACAGCATTGGTCGTATTTTTTTGTTTTATTTTCCGCAAAATCGATTTTCGGTTACTTACAAGGGAACCTCCCCATCGCACCCCCCTCAGATTTAGTTATAAGTTGGCACAGTGGATACGGCTTCAAAAACTGAAGACAGATCAATCGAGAAAACAGGAAGAAGTTGTGTGGAACTATGAAAAAAATTAGTAAAATATACAAACTGAGTAGTCCATGCGCTAGATATGCAACATCAAGGAGAATATGAACTCAGAAGCGCCGTGGTCCCGTGGTTAGTGTGAGTAGCTGCGGAACGGGAGGTCCCTGGTTCAAGTCTTTCCTCGACTGAAAATTATACTTTCTTTATTTTCGCAAAGTTATGATCTGTCCGTTCGTTCATTGACGTCTCTGTTCACTGTAATAAGTTTAGTGTCTGTGTTTTGCGACCGCACCGCAAAACCGTGCGATTAGTAGACGAAAGGACGTGCCTCTCCAATGGGAACCGAAAACATTTGATCACAAGGACATAGGTCAACCGATTCCTCCACAGGAAAACACGTCAGATATATTCTATGCAACACTGGTGACGGCATGTGTGTCACATGACAGGAATATGAGTCGACCCACCTAACTTGTACACTTAGCGAATGGGTAAAAAGATTCTTCTACCTTGCCCGATTTAGGTTTTCTTGTGGATGTGATAATCACTCCCAAAAAAGTGATGAAAACATAAGAGTTTGTCACATAAACTGAAAATAGAAAATTAAAATTTTCACTCGAGGGAAGACTTGAATCTAGGACCTCTCGTTCCGTAGCTGCTCTCGCAAACCAGGAGACCACGGCGCTCCTTGACTGCCATTCTCCTTGATGTTTCCTATCTTCGCATGGACTACTCCGTTTGTATATTTTATTAATTTTTTTCATAGTTTCACACAACTTCTTCCTGTTTTCTCGATTGATCTGTGTTCAGTTTTTGAAGCCCTATCCACTGTGCCAACTTATAACTAAATCTGAGGGGGGTGCGATGGGGAGGTTCCCTTGTTAGTGACGACCAATGCTGTTTCTCCTTCCAGTTATATCCATTATCTGGTCGTGGTGCACAGAACACTCCATGGAGTCGCCAATCAATAAGTCCTTATGAAAGGTGGCTACACTGTGCCACTGCGCCAGAGATTGCGCCAAAGAGTACTATTAAGCCGCCTCCACAGTGCTTGTTAAGAGTTCGTGGCAGTCTGTGCTTGTTATGAAATCGTAGAGGACAGTGCGTGTTAAGAGCTCATGGCAGACAGTGGTTGTTGAGAGTTCGTGGCAGTCAGTGCTAGTAGAGAGCACAGTGTGTGTTAAGAGCTCGTGATTGTCGTGAAGTCGGAGTGAGATGTGGTAGTAAAGAGTGTTGCTCCTTGTTTTATGCAGTTATTTGATGGGAGAGATAGCAGATGTTATTGTAATGAGTGCATTTCGTCAATATATATGAAGGTAAAATTTATAATGTTTTTTTTTTATTAATTGTCTATCTGAAATAATGTGTCACTACAGGTTCAGTCAACAAAGCATCTGGCTTGTGTTCTTGGATTAGAGTGGAATTCTGGTTTTCTTGCGTAATTATAGTTTTCTAATTTTCTTTTGTCACGTCTGTATAGTTGGTATTTAAAAATTCTTGTCTTGTTGGAAAAGAACCGTGCCAGATGCATACGTTGAGTCACACTCCCACATACAGAACAGTTACATTTGTGCTTGGATTTTGTAGGTTTTTTAGTTGCTGGGGACTTAATTAATTAACTGTGTTTACGAAAATTTTCTTACATTGTTTGTTGCAGTCAGATAGCGTAATAATACTAGTCAGGGCCAACCGATTACGAGACACTGCGTAATCGGACATATAACAAAAAAAAAAAAATATTTTCAATCATTATATATTTAATTAAGCCCCCATGCACGTGGCGACCGCTGCTTCGGATCGTCCCTTGGATTCTTCTGATTGTGAAAATTGTAGAATGTAGTATTGTTGTAGTAATTTGTAGTTAGTAATTGTAGTCTATTTTGCATGTGTAGATTTGGTAATTGTCATTCTTCTAATGGTATTTTTCAAAATTTAATTTTTTTATTGCCTTGTATACGCGTTTGACAATTTTGTGCAATTATTTCAATTGTTCGATTGATCGTGTTTGAGGGAGTCATTGCATTTGAATGGTATTGTTGAGATAAAGAGTCACCGTGTGTAATTTTCGTACAGTGACGAATTCTTTGTATGTTTTGCAAATGATTACGCGATCTATGAAAAAGGCAAAAATGATGGATAGTGAGAATGACGAAATTGTTGACATGGCGAACTCGCCAACAGAGGAAAACAGCATGATGGATAATGAAGTGGAAAACAATTTAATAAGTCGGGAAAATAGTCCTGAACCATTTCAAAATTTTTCTCAATCAGAAAATTCACAGAATACGAGATCAACGATAGAAGATTCTGAAGTAGTATCGAACACAGATAGCCTTACAGCTATGACGAAGGAAACTGGTTTTGCGGGAAATGTTAGGCGCGAAAAGAATTGCGAACCGGTTACTATGGAGCAGTTGATGAGTGCTATATTAAATTTGGGAGCACGTATGGAAACACGGTTAGACTCACAGGAATCACAAATGGGAACAATGGTAACACGAATGGAAACAATGGAAACACAGATGGGAACAATTAAAACACAGATGGAAGCAATGATAACACGGATGGGAACTATGGAAACTCGGCTAAGATCTGAATTTAAAACAGAAATAGGAACAGTTAAAACCGAGATGAAAGCAGTGGGATCACAGTTACGATCTGAATTAGAAACTGATATGGGAACAATGGAAACACAGTTAGGCTCACGAACAGGGACATGTTTCAAATACATGAAAGACGAATCAAATAAAGAAATTAGAGAAGAAGTACAACCGATTTTGAAGGCTCACAATAATAGCTTAATTTCAACAGAAATCAGACAAAGGGAACAGGATAGAGAACAGGAAGAAGAAGATCGCGTGATAGTACAGAAATTTTCAGAGTTACAGCATGTACACGATAAGGAAGAAATAATTGAAAGAATCGAGGAATCCGTACCAAATGACAGAATAAATAACTTAACGCAACAGTGTGAACACTTAACTACTAAAAGTGACAACACCGAAACCAGAGTCGCGACACTTACGGAAGACGTAAATAAACAGAAAGAACAATTAAGTGACTCATCGGAAAGAGTTGAGGAGATCTCAGATAAATTGACAAGTGCTAGTTTAGCAGAAGGTTTTGAAGAAAATAATTTGTTTCATTTACGGGATGCAACAAGAGAGCGCCAGGCGCGCGAACTTTACAATAATCGACATTCGGACTGGGACAGACGCGGTAGGTCTTCGTCGCCACGAGGCGAAAACTTTGACTATAAACACTTTTTGACTGTCCGGAAATTTAAGATCTTCCGCAATTCGAAGAACGACATACATCCATGTGCATGGTTAGATCAATTTACGTACGCACTTCCGCCAAATTTGCCATTAAGTCACAAACTTGAAATTATGTGCGGCTATTAAAGTCCTCAGGGGATTCACTACTCTAAGTGAATATGTGCCGTAGCGAGCATAGGGCCCCGAGCTGTAGTGGTGCTATTTCTCTTTTAGTTTTCTGTACCGCTGCCTACTCTCTTACTATTCTTTGCATCTGTCAAAACAACTCTTCGACTATCAATCTATCTAGTGAGTAGATAAACAATAACCGGATTTGACTAATTTACCCAAAAGTGACTTTGGAAATTACCGATCGGACTTACTGTACCTATTGCAGCATTCATTGTAGTTTAAACGAAATTTTATCTGTTTATCTTCGTGACAACATTACTTCGTATGTTGACGACATTATTATTGCTAAACGTTCTTGGAGTGAGCACAACAAAATTTTGGATTCATTGTTACGTATCTTTGCAAGAGTTGGCATTACAGTGAACTTAGAAAAATCTGAATTTGGTCGTTCTCAGGTGAAATTTCTCGGTCACATTATTTCTACAGAAGGTATTCTTCCTGATCCAGAGAAACTAGATGCTATTTAGTCCGCAATGACATTCTTTTTAAACGAAAATCGGTCGACAACTCCGTTTGGTTAGTTTGTATTCCTGATGAGTGGGTCAATAAATCGATTTGGTATACGCATTTCAGTTATGCACACTTTGGTCCCAGAAAATGCTTTCATAAATTACGAGAAAATTGTTACTTCAGTAATATGGAAAAACGTATTCGATCAGTTCTTGCCAAATGCAAATTATGTCAGATGGCTAAGCCTCCAACGATTTCTCACAGAGCACCGTTGTTTCCTGTCATTCCAGCGAAATTAAAGGAGATGGCTGCAGTCGATTTGTTTGGTCCAGTGGTTCGTTCTACTAATGGTTTTGCGTACATTTTCGTAGCAGTGGAGTTGACGTCAAAATATGTGTGTTTTACACCTTTACGCAAAGCAACAGCTCGTTCAGTATCTAATGCTTTCATCAAACATTTTCTTAAAGAAGTTGGTCATGTTGATAAGGTTATATCAGATAATGGATCACAGTTTCGTTCTAAAATTTGGCTTCGTACTCTACGGCGTCGTAAAATTAAACCAATCTTCATTTCACTTTTTCACCCTCAATCGAACGCTTCAGAGAGATGGATGAAGGAAATCAATAAATTGTGTCGTCTTTATTGTCATCAGAATCACAGAACTTGGGATCAGTATCTTCATATTTTTCAAAACATTCTGAATGAACTTCCTAATGACTCAACTTCTTTACCGCCTATACTGACATTAAAAAATAAAGTACCAACAAATCGCATTTTTGAAATCGTTCCTTTTCCGCCTTCACGGAAACTGCGGCATTCTGAAGTTGTTAACCTGGCTCTACAAAATATTGCATCTGCGGCTGCTAGAAGAGAGAAATCAGCTAAACGTCCTGGTCGTTTAAAAACTTTTTCAGTTGGTCAAAAGGTATTAATTAAGTCTCATCGTTTATCTCACAAAGGAAAAGGCTTGTGTCGCAAATTTTTTCTGCTTTATAACGGTCCATATAGAATTCGCAAAATTATACATGATAACACTGTTGAAGTAGAAACTCTTAAATCACGACGCTCTAAGGGAATACATCACATATCAAACGTTAAAATTTTTGTGGAATGACATACTTGTGAGAAACTAACAGCTACATGTAAACACGCGGAGAGTACAAGGATACCGCGCTGTGTTTTGGCGGCGGCACATACTCAAAGCAACAGTGAAGTCTGCGCGCCGCACAAGGCAGTCGTTGACCGCGAACAATAGCTTCCGACGTCACGCGCCCACAGCTGATCGAGCGCTCAGTGCGAATGCACTGACAGACATAAACAAATACACAGTCTAATTTCTCCGACTAAATTCGGTATAAAGCTATAGTGACTTGATGAATTCTGTTATTAACATTCAGTATTTTTCAGGATACGGTTCTATAAAATATTTAAGAACTTCAGGTAAATTCTGTGCGTGTCCGACGTTAAGACGACTTGCTATCGAGAAAATTTCAGGAAGAATGTAATTTCGAAGAAGAAAGTAATAAACTAAAAAAAAAGGTAACTATTAATTGAGTTCATTTTACAGGTAACCTCTTTCCACTTAGGTACGTACTTTAGACGTAATTTGCTGCTCGCGATTACGTGATTCATACTTTGTGCTAATTTCATGTTCTATGAATTTACGTGTGAAGCGACGCGCTTGCGTACGTTAACTGAATTTGACAATGATTATTAATGAACTGGGTTGTAACTTGTGTATATTATGCATCGCTTGGCTGCACTGCTTTTTCACTGATGTCATATTTTCTTTTAATTGTGTGCCTGCTGTGCTTATTTATTTAAATTATAATTGTCATCTGATTAATTGTGCTGACTGTGGTTATGTATGTAGGTTATACTTTGTGATTTATCTGCTTGCGCCTTCATGTTTACTTATTAAGATGACATATGAACATTTATTTGCTTATGCTGATATGATGCTAATGACCTGTTTATTATGCTAATGACATGTTTACTGCTATGCGTATGTATTGCATATTTATACATTTCTGTTTGTTGTCATAACTACTCTTTAATTTGGTGTATAGAAATGCTGATGTACAGTGTATAAACATAGAGTTTAGGTCACACTATGGTATTAATTATAGATTGTTCGCTTGGCAGAGCCTCGTTGTAGGAATTGTGCTGCATCCACTTATTGACATTCTGTTCTCTACTGGTATATTTACTCGCTATTGCAAGTTTTGCTTACGCTCAGTGCCTTATATTTTTAAGATGAGAAAATGAACTGCTATCATTCGACGAACGACATTAGTACAAGAAAGTCATTGAAGTCACATGAGCTGAGGTTTTATGGAAGCTGTATAACTTTATGCTAATAGGAAGGAAGCTAACGACATGACATACCAATACTAGGTTTAGACCATTAACAGTTATTACACTGCATTTTTCGTGAGCAATTGAAATAAGGAAGTGACACTTGACACAAAAAATACTCCACATGTTTGCTTCTGCTATAATTCTTGAAGTGGTGTACATACTGTGAAATATTATGATCATTCACACTCCGTAATCGTACTTAATTACTGAGAGTTATTCGAACTAAGTCTGTTAGAGGTCAGGTATGCATTTCTTTTATGTAAACCAAAATGTATCTTATAATTGATAATGAGTAGAAAATTTGGGTCAGATGGATTACACAGAGGTTGTGTGTGGACACTGTGTCTTCGGATTGTATGGGATGCTGAATTGAAGTTGTATTAGGATTTTATCTGTACTTGTTCGAGGAGACTGACTAGAGGAAAGAGTTGTTATGGAAGTGAGATGATATTGGTGCTGAGGTTTATATTTATCGACGTATTATTGAGGTATAGAGATTATATGAAGTTGATGATTATTTGAGCTTTTGTGGACAAGAGGTAAGGTAAATGATATTGATGATAAGACGTATTGAAGAGGTATTATTGAGGTATTATTGAGAGTATGTGATGCTGATGATTATTGGAGTTTTGGTGTATAAGAGGTAAAGTAAGTGAGGAGCATATTTTTTTGTTGGTCTTATGGAACAAGGAGGATGAAGAGAGCAGACTAGAACACTAAAATAGAAGGAAGATAGTCTATACACACACTTTGTTAAATCACTAAGCAGTATATACTTTTTTTTGGAGAGAGGAAGTAATTGCATATCTTGGCTCACTGACAGTTGTTCAGCAACAGTACATTTTAATCTGGCTTGGCAAACATTGGTCTTGACATGATGACTATGACGTTGACTTAACTATTATTGACTGTTATACATTGCTGCCAGTACTACTTGATACACATGATGAACATCAGATTTTGACAGAATTACATTTACACAATTAACACTATTTAGTTACACAGTAGTACTTAATGTGGATGAGAGATGAGTGAGTGTGTTCTGTGTGTTTTCCTTTACTAATCCTAACCACCTATCTCCTAAATATTATTTTATTTGTTGGTAGTGGCTTGCACTGACACCCATGAATATTATAGGTTTACTGGTATTTGTGTATTGTAATTGTTAATAGGACAATTATCTGATATCATTTGTGTGTTTGTTATGATTTGTATCTTACTGTAAAAGCATTTGTATGTGCATTCAAACTATTGTTCATGCCTGAACTGTCTGATTAGTGAAGATAAATATTCTGAACTGTTACCTGCACTTTTCAACATGATGTGTGACACTAGGACATGTTTAATTTCTGCTCATAAACTCTGATAAACAGTGTGATCAGTGCTAGTGAATTTTTTGGAACTGTTTCTACTGAAATAATGTCACTTGTTGCTGTCTGCACCTGCTCAACATTGCTGGGTGCAACTGATGAACTGTTTTTACTGAAATGAAGTCACTGGTTGCTGTCTGCACCAACTCAACACTGCTGGGTTCCACTGAGGGACTGCTTCTACTGAAAAGATGTCCCCTATTGCTGTGAGCACCTACTCAACATTGCTGGGTGCCACTGGTGGACTGTTTCTACTGAAATGATATCACTTGTTGGTGTTTGCACCTACTCAACATTGCTGGGTGCAACTGATGAACTGTTTTTACTGAAATGAAGTCACTGGTTGCTGTCTGCACCAACTCAACATTACTGGGTGCCACTGGTCGACTGCCTCTACTGAAATAATGTCACTTGCTGGTGTCTGCACCTACTCAACATTGCAGGGCGCAACTGATGGACTGTTTTTACTGAAATGATGTCACTTGTTGCTGTCTGCACCTACTCAACATTGCTGGGTGCCTCTGATGGACTGCTTCTACTGAACTAATGTGACTTGTTGCTGTGTGTACCTCTTGAACTTTACTGGGTGCCACAGATGGAACTGCTTCTACTGAAATAATGTCACTTGTTGCTGTCTGCACCTGCTCAACATTGCTGGGCGCAACTGATGGACTGTTTCTACTGAAATGATATCACTTGTTGGTGTTTGCACCTACTCAACATTGCTGGGTGCAACTGATTGACTGCTTCTACTGAAATGATGGTCACTTGTTGGTGTCTGCACCTGCTTAACATTGCTGGGTGCATCTAATGAACTGTTTCCACTGAAATGAAGTCACTTGTTGCTGTATGCACCTACTCAACATTGCTGGGTGCAACTGATGAAATAATGTCACTTGTTGCTGTTTGCACCTGCTCAACATTGCTGGGTGCAACTGATGAACTGTTTCTACTGAAATGAAGCCACTTGTTGCTGTCTGCACCTACTCAACATTGCTGGGTACCTCTGATGGATTGCCTCTACTGAACTAATATGACTTGTTGCTGGGTGTACCTGCTAAACTTTACTGGGTGCACCTGATAGACTGCTTTTACTGAAAAGATGTTACCTGTTAGTATCTTTTTTTTGTATAAACTAATCATTGAAGGCATTTTATGTGAACATTTGTATAAACTGATTTTTTTTATATTGTGTAAACTATTATGTAAAGTCACATGTATGAAAAGAAGTTGTATTGCTTACTGTATTTCATATGTTAGGTTAGTGAAAGGTCAGTGCAAAGCCAAAATTTTAACTAATTATGTGATATTTAGGTATTAATATTATCTTTTATTTTTGTCTGTATTTTTCTGGACGAATTTGGTGGTATTTTCACCACCAATGCTGGCAAAAATACCATCAAATTCTGGCCTGTGGAGGAGGGGCATATGAAAGGTGGCTACACTGTGCCACTGCGCCAGAGATTGCGCCAAAGAGTACTATTAAGCCGCCTCCACAGTGCTTGTTAAGAGTTCGTGGCAGTCTGTGCTTGTTATGAAATCGTAGAGGACAGTGCGTGTTAAGAGCTCATGGCAGACAGTGGTTGTTGAGAGTTCGTGGCAGTCAGTGCTAGTAGAGAGCACAGTGTGTGTTAAGAGCTCGTGATTGTCGTGAAGTCGGAGTGAGATGTGGTAGTAAAGAGTGTTGCTCCTTGTTTTATGCAGTTATTTGATGGGAGAGATAGCAGATGTTATTGTAATGAGTGCATTTCGTCAATATATATGAAGGTAAAATTTATAATGTTTTTTTTTTATTAATTGTCTATCTGAAATAATGTGTCACTACAGGTTCAGTCAACAAAGCATCTGGCTTGTGTTCTTGGATTAGAGTGGAATTCTGGTTTTCTTGCGTAATTATAGTTTTCTAATTTTCTTTTGTCACGTCTGTATAGTTGGTATTTAAAAATTCTTGTCTTGTTGGAAAAGAACCGTGCCAGATGCATACGTTGAGTCACACTCCCACATACAGAACAGTTACATTTGTGCTTGGATTTTGTAGGTTTTTTAGTTGCTGGGGACTTAATTAATTAACTGTGTTTACGAAAATTTTCTTACATTGTTTGTTGCAGTCAGATAGCGTAATAATACTAGTCAGGGCCAACCGATTACGAGACTTACGTAATCGGACATACAGCTTAACTAAAAAATATTTTCAATCAATTTATTTAATTAAGCCCCCATGCACTTAGTTAGGTTTAAGTAGTTCTAAGTTCTAGGGGACTGATGACCATAGATGTTAAGTCCCATAGTGCTCAGAGCCAATAGATTTGAATTGAAGAAACTCGCAAGAAACGCACCGCCAACGCCCTCCCGACCTCCAGTATTTAGATCGCCGCCGCAGACCGGAGGACCCATGAGTCCCAGCCCAGTGGGAGTTGCAGTCGCAGTTAGCTCTCAGCCTCTAGCTCAGAGTCAGTCAGTGCGTAGCGACCAGAGTAGTGTATATAGCGGGACTTTTACTTCACCAGCTGTGAGGCTCATGTGGACTATTAAGGAAGAGCTTGTACGACAGCACATGGAAGCTCGAGTTAAGTAGCTCCTTGTTTATGTTAATAAAGAACCCAGTTAATACATGCGTGCAGTTATGTTACACAAAGAGGATACCGGTCACCAAACAACATCCTCTCCTTGCTTCTCGTGATACAAAGCCTACACTGACACCGAGACGACACAAAAGTTCAGAATTATTTAATATTTGGCTCTAGACTACCCTGCTGGGTCATCTTTTGTGTATCCCGTAATATGTCCTCGAGGCAACTTCTGAGAGTTGCTACTTGCCACCAGCAGCCACCAATTGACAATGCTGCCTCGACGAAATATTGTGGAACACACAAACAGTGATCGGGTGGCAAAGCCGAGAGTCATAAACTGAACATATCCACTGGGAAAAAAACTACGAGTGACCTCAAAATTATTATTTACAGGAACGAAATAGACATTCTGAAAGTGCGTGATACCAGATGGCAAAGAAAAGCAGATTTCAACAGTGATTTAATGACAGTAGATAGTGAAAGAAAAATAAGTTAAGAAATCGACTACTGTACGACTGGTGACAGATCACTGGAAACAGTAACTCCCATAAAAGACCTAGGAGTAGCCGTACGGAGCACCCTTAAGTGGAAAGAGCACATAAAACAAAATGTAGGAAAATCAGTTGTCAGGCTGAGATTAATAAGAACAACCTTAAGGAAATGCAATTAATTTGCGAAACAAGTGCTTTACAAAGCACTTGTTTCTCATCAGTGTGGGACCCCTACCAAGTTGGGCTGATAGAAGAGATAGACAAGATAATGTAGATGCTTAACAAACTCCAGTGGCAGACGGTACAAGAGAGGCGTTGCGTATCGCTGTAAGGTTTACCATGCAAATTCCAAGGGACTTCGTTCCGGGACGAACTACTTCCTCCCACATATGTCCTGCGAAATACCAGAACGAGGGAATTCGAGAAATTAGAGCTAAACCAGAGGTTTACCGTCATTCATTCTTCCCGTGCACTATCCGTGAATGGGACGGAGAACGGAGGAGTAGATACTACTCCCAGAATTATCATCCATCGCACATCATAAGATGGAATTCGGAATGTAAATGTAGGCGTAGAAAAGCAGAGCGGAAATAGGGCATCTACAGTGTTAAGCAAAGAAACGTGCGAATGCTGTTATGAACATTCATTATCTACACTACTAGCCGTTAAAATTGCTACACCACGAAGATGACGTCCTACAGAGGCGAAACTTAACCGACGGGAAGAAGATGCTGTGATATGCAAATGATTAGCTTTTCAGAACATTTAGACAAGGTTGGCGCCGGTGGCGACACCTACAACGTGCTGACATGAGGAAAGTTTCCAACCGATTTCTTATACACAAACAGCAGTTGAACGGCGTTGCCCGATGAAACGTTACTGTGGTGCCTCGTGTAAGGAGGAGAAATGCGTACCATCATGTTTCCGACTTTGATAAACGTCGGATTGTAGCCTGTTGCGATTGCTATTTAATGTATCGCGACATTGCTGCTCCCGTTGGTCGAGATCCAATGACTGTTAGCAGAATATGGAATCGATGGGTTCAGGTGGGTAATGGGGAACGCCGTGCTGGATCCCAACGGCCTCGTATCACTAGCAGTCGAGATAACACTCATCTTATCCGCATGGCTATAACGGATCGTGCAGCCACGTCTCGATCCCTGAGTCAACAGATGGGGACGTCTGCAAGACAACAACCATCTGCACGAACAGTTCGACGACGTCTGCAGCAGCATGGACTATCAGCTCGGAGACCATGGCTGCGGCTACTTTTGACGCTACATCACAGATAGGAGCGCCTGCGATGGTGTACTCAACGACGAACCTGGGTGCACGAATAGCAAAAGTAATTTTTTCGGATGACTTCAGGTTCTGTTTACAGTATCACGATGGTCACATCCGTGTTTAGCGACATCGCGGTGAACGCACGTTGGAGGCGTGTATTCGTCATCGCCATACTGGCGTATCACCCGGCGTGATGGTATGGGGTGCCATTGGTTACACGTCTCGCTCACCTCTTCTTCGCATTGACGGCACTTTGAACAGCGGACGTTATATTTCAGATGTGTTACGACCCGTGGCTCTACCCTTATTCGATCCCTGCGGAACCCTACATTTCAGCAGGATAATACACGACCGTATGTTGCAGGACCTTTACGGGCCTTTCTGGATACAGAAAATGTTCGATTGCTGCCCTGGCCAGCACATTCTCCAGATCTCTCACCAACTGAAAACGTCTGGTCTATGGTGGCCGAGCAACTGGCTCGTCACAATACGCCAGTCACTACTCTTGATGAACTGTGGTATCGTGTTGAAGGTGCAGGGGCAGCTGTACCTGTACACGCCATCCAAGCTCTGTTTGACTCAATGCCAAGGCGTATCAAGGCCGTTATTACGGCCGGAGGTGGTTGTTGTGGGTACTGATTTCTCAGGATCTATGCACCCACATTGCGTGAAAATGTAATCGCAGGTCGGTTCTAGTATAATATATTTGTCCAATGAATACCCGTTTATCATCCGCATTTCCACTTCTGTAGCAATTTTAATGGCCAGTAGTGTAAATAATACCAGAAGCTGAGTCAAGGTCGCCAATAAAACAGTGACCTGATTATAGAATAACTTTCCTTTACTTTACGTCTACGGTCACAATTTTTTTTTTTTTTTTTGTCATCACACTACCGGTTTTGGTCTATAATGACCGTCTTCAGATTTGTTTTATAAAAACATGTCCTAATATACTGGAGCCATTGTGGTATCGTTAAATGTTACACATTGCTGGTGCTGATTTTATGTGTACCATTTGAAGGTAACACTATGCTCTAGTATATTAGGACATGTTTTTATAAAACAGATGTGAAGATGGTCATTAAAGACCGAAACCTGTAGTAAGATGACAAAAAACAAAATTGTGACCATACATATAAAGTAAAGGAAATTTAATCTAAATAATACACTCCTGGAAATGGAAAAAAGAACACATTGACACCGGTGTGTCAGACCCACCATACTTGCTCCGGACACTGCGAGAGGGCTGTACAAGCAATGATCACACGCACGGCACAGCGGACACACCAGGAACCGCGGTGTTGGCCATCGAATGGCGCTAGCTGCGCAGCATTTGTGCACCGCCGCCGTCAGTGTCAGCCAGTTTGCCGTGGCATACGGAGCTCCATCGCAGTCTTTAACACTGGTAGCATGCCGCGAGAGCGTGGACGTGAACCGTATGTGCAGCTGACGGACTTTGAGCGAGGGCGTATAGTGGGCATGCAGGAGGCCGGGTGGACGTACCGCCGAATTGCTCAACACGTGGGGCGTGAGGTCTCCACAGTACATCGATGTTGTCGCCAGTGGTCGGCGGAAGGTGCACGTGCCCGTCGACCTGGGACCGGACCGCAGCGACGCACGGATGCACGCCAAGACCGTAGGATCCTACGCAGTGCCGTAGGGGACCGCACCGCCACTTCCCAGCAAATTAGGGACACTGTTGCTCCTGGGGTATCGGCGAGGACCATTCGCAACCGTCTCCATGAAGCTGGGCTACGGTCCCGCACACCGTTAGGCCGTCTTCCGCTCACGCCCCAACATCGTGCAGCCCGCCTCCAGTGGTGTCGCGACAGGCGTGAATGGAGGGACGAATGGAGACGTGTCGTCTTCAGCGATGAGAGTCGCTTCTGCCTTGGTGCCAATGATGGTCGTATGCGTGTTTGGCGCCGTGCAGGTGAGCGCCACAATCAGGACTGCATACGACCGAGGCACACAGGGCCAACACCCGGCATCATGGTGTGGGGAGCGATCTCCTACACTGGCCGTACACCACTGGTGATCGTCGAGGGGACACTGTATAGTGCACGGTACATCCAAACCGTCATCGAACCCATCGTTCTACCATTCCTAGACCGGCAAGGGAACTTGCTGTTCCAACAGGACAATGCACGTCCGCATGTATCTCGTGCCACCCAACGTGCTCTAGAAGGTGTACGTCAACTACCCTGGCCAGCAAGATCTCCGGATCTGTCCCCCATTGAGCATGTTTGGGACTGGATGAAGCGTCGTCTCACGCGGTCTGCACGTCCAGCACGAACGCTGGTCCAACTGAGGTGCCAGGTGGAAATGGCATGGCAAGCCGTTCCACAGGAATACATCCAGCATCTCTACGATCGTCTCCATGGGAGAATAGCAGCCTGCATTGCTGCGAAAGGTGGATATACACTGTACTAGTGCCGACATTGTGCATGCTCTGTTGCCTGTGTCTATGTGCCTGTGGTTCTGTCAGTGTGATCATGTGATGTATCTGACCCCAGGAATGTGTCAATAAAGTTTCCCCTTCCTGGGACAATGAATTCACGGTGTTCTTATTTCAATTTCCAGGAGTGTAGATTAATAGTGACAATAATTGGAGCTAACCCTGTCGACTTAGTAACCGCATGTCTGCTTTCCAGCTTCTGCACATGATGAAAATGAAAGAAAAATATGTGAAAGAGTGAAAGAATTAATGAAAATAATAAGAGTAACAGACGGAAGCTGATTAACACGTGAAAGAAAGGAAGGCAAGAGCGGCGAGAATGAGCCCTAGAGGGTAACGCGGGGCTTGACAGAGAAGTGGTGCGGTTCGGTATTCGGGCTGGGGAAGGGCCGGCGGTCTTGTTCGTCGCCCTCCACGTGGCGTCGGCGCGACAAGTGAGTGGCAGGGCGGCCACTCAGGGCGCACCGCGAAGGGCGAAGGGCGCGTCGCCTCAAGGGCGCCGCGGAACAGCGCAATAAGCCCGGCCACGTGCGCGCGGGGACGCTTCCTCGTGCAGGCGCCACTACTGGCTTTCCCATCTGCCGGCGTTCTTGACGCTTTAAGGTTTCGAGCTTTGTATGCTGACTGGAAAGCACTCTTTGAAATCCTCAAGTTAAAAGCGTAAAGCTGTCATCAACGCGGAGACCGATTTGAGCACCACAGTACTTTTCTAGGCGTGGTGCTATTGAAGATTGTATGCCGTTGCCTCTGCCCGAGCTTCGAGCTGAGTTACTCAGCAGCGATGGGGAAAACCGACCTGTTAAAACCGAAACCGTTATTTTAGTACGGAATGACAACTATTTTTTCGTTTTTCTTTCTGGTTTCGGTGGTAAAAAGTGTTTTTAACTTTTTACTAGTAACCAGTACAAAAACCGATAGGTCAGTTAACGATAGCAGCAGTGCTAAATTTTTTCGCTTTTAAGTTAACCTTTTTTTAAAAAAGGAGTCTTTTTTTTATTCGTAAAATTTGCGTTCGATACAGTTCCGCACTGTCACCTGATAAACAAAGTAAGAGTCTACGGAATATCAGACCAGCTGTATGGCTGGATTGAAGAGTTTTTAGCAAACAGAACACAGCATGCTGTTCTCAATGGAGAGACGTCTACAGACGTTAAAGTAACCTCTGGCGTGCCACAGGGAAGTGTTATGGGACCTATGCTTTTCACAATATATACAGGGTGAGTCACCTAACATTACCGCTGGATGTATTTCGTAAACCACATCAAATACTGACGAATCGATTCCACAGACCGAACGTGAGGAGAGGGGCTAGTGTAATTGGTTAGTACAAACCGTAAAAAAATGCACGGAAGTATGTTTTTTAACACAAACCTACGTTTTTTTAAATGGAACCACGTTAGTTTTGTTAGCACATCTGAACATATAAACAAATACGTAATCAGTGCCGTTTGTTGCATTGTAAAATGTTAATTACATCCGGAGATATTGTAACCTAAAGTCGACGCTTGAGTACCACTCCTCCGCTGTTCGATCGTGTGTATCGGAGAGCACCGAATTACGTAGGGATCCAAAGGGAACGGTGAAGGACCTTAGGTACAGAAGAGATTGGAACAGCACATTACGTCCACATGCTAACACCTTTTTATTGGTCTTTTTCACTGAGGCACATGTACATTACCATGACGGGTGGGGTACACGTACACGCGTGGTTTCCGTTTCCAATTACGGAGTGGAATAGAGTGTGTCCCGACATGTCAGGCCAATAGATGTTCAATGTGGTGGCCATCATTTGCTGCACACAATTGCAATCTCTGGCGTAATGAACGTCGTACACGCCGCAGTACATCTGGCGTAATGTCGCCGCAGGCTGCCACAATACGTTGTTTCATATCCTCTGGGGTTGTAGGCACATCACGGTACACATTCTCCTTTAACGTACCCTACAGAAAGAAGTCCAGAGGTGTAAGATCAGGAGAACGGGCTGGCCAATTTATGCGTCTTCCACGTCCTATGAAACGACCGTCGAACATACTGTCAAGGGTCAGCCTAGTATTAATTGCGGAATGTGCAGGTGCACCATCATGCTGATACCACATACGTCGATGCGTTTCCAGTGGGACATTTTCGAGCAACGTTGGCAGATCATTCTGTAGAAACGCGATGTATGTTGCAGCTGTTTGGGCCCCTGCAATGAAGTGAGGACCAATGAGGTGGTCGCCAATGATTCCGCACCATACATTTACAGTCCACGGTCGCTGTCACTCCACCCGTCTGAGCCAGCGAAGATTGTCCACGGACCAGTAATGCATGTTCCGTAGATTCACTGCCCCGTGGTTTTTGAAACCCGCTTCATCGGTAAACAGGTAGAACTGCAACGCATTCTCTGTTAATGCCCATTGACAGAATTGCACTCGATGATTAACGTCATCACCATGTAATTGCTGATGTAGCGACACATGAAACGGGTGAAAGCGGTGACGATGCAGTATGCGCATGACACTACTTTGACTCAGTCCACCGGCTCTCACAATGTCCCGTGTACTCATGTGTGGGTTCATGGCAACAGCAGCTAACACACCAACTGCACCCGCTTCTCCTGTGACGGGCCTGTTACATACCCGTTTGCGTGCTACGACCATACCTGTTGCATACAGTTGGCGGTAGATGTTTCGCAATGTGCGGCATGTTGTATGCTCTCTGTCCGGGTACCGTTCTGCATACACCCTGCAGGCTTCAGCTGCATTTCGTCGACACTCGCCATAGATGAGTATCATCTCCGCCTTTTCGGAGTTCGAATACGCCATGATCACAGTTCCTACAACACTACACTATCCCAGACGTCTGGTAACACGGTGTACTACAGTTGGTCTGCGTGCGGAGACGAATGCAGAATAACAATAGCAGCAAGCGCTACATGCGGACACTGCGACAGCTAGACCAAGCCACAACAGTGCACTACAGCCACACTCGTAACCACGGTCTTCATCGTAAACATGTCCCTGCAGATGCTGCTCGCCGACTGTGGCCCGTGTTTGTTACAACACGCAACTGAGCGTCGGAGGTTTTAAGCGTCAACTTTAGGTTACAGTATCTCCGGATGTAATTAACATCTGACAATGCAACAAACGGCACTGATTACGTATTTGTTTATATGTTCAGATGTGCTAACAAAACTAACGTGGTTCCATTTAAAAAAACGTAGGTTTGTGTTAAAAAGCATACTTCCGTTCATTTTTGTATGGTTTGCATTAAACAATTACACTAGCCCACACGTTCGGTCTGTTAAATCGGTTCGTCAGTATTTGATGTGGTTTACGAAATATAACCAGCGGTAATGTTAGGTGACTCACCCTGTATATGACCTAGTAGATAGTGTCGGAAGTTCCATGCGGCTTTTCGCGGATGATGCTGTAGTACACAGGGAAGTTGCAGCATTAGAAAATTGTAGCGAAATGCAGGAAGATCTGCAGCGGATAGGCACTTGGTGCAGGGAGTGGCAACTGACCCTTAACACAGATAAATGTATTGCGAATACATAGAAAGAAGGATCCTTTATTGTATGATTATATGATAGCGGAACAAACACTGCTAGCAGTTACTTCTCCAAAATATCTGTGAGTATGCATACGGAACGATTTGAAGTGGAATGATCATATAAAATTAATTGTTGGTAAGGTGGGTGCCAGGTTGAGATTCAGTGGGAGAGTTCTTAGAAGATGTAGTCCATCAACGAAGGAGGTGGCTTGCAAAACACTCGTTCGACCTATACTTGAGTATTGTTCATCAGTGTGGGATCCGTACCAGGGCGGGTTGACAGAGGAGATAGAGAAGATCCAAAGAAGAGCGCCGCGTTTCGTCACAGGGTTATTTGGTAAGCGTGATAGCGTTACGGAGATGTTTAGCAAACTCAGGTGGCAGAGTCTGCAAGAGAGGCGCTCTGCATCGCGGTGTAGCTTGCTCGCCAGGTTTCGAGAGGGTGCGTTTCTGGATGAGGTAGCGAATATATTGCTTCCCCTACTTATACCTCCCGAGGAGATCACGAATGTAAAATTAGAGAGATTCGAGCGTGTACGGAGGCTTTCCGGCAGTCGTTCTTCCCGCGAACCATACGCGACTGGAACAGGAAAGGGAGGTAATGACAGTGGGACGCAAAGTGCCCTCCACCACACACCGTTGGGTGGCTTGGGGAGTACAAATGTAGATGTAGATGTAGACTGAAATATTGCTTTTCTACAGTAAATGGGAAAAGTTATCAATGCTGTTTTAGTAAGAGTGCTGACAGAAACAGGCAACCAACACATGGGACAAGAACTGATTCAGCGTTCCTGAGGGAATAATGTTCATGTCGCTGTGTGTCATAGTTTAATGTACTGCAGTATGCAAGACTAGCCCGCAGCTTGTCTGCACTGTAGTTTCTCTCTGTCGCCTCCGGACATCCGTTATATTGCAGAATGGCACCAAATATTTTTGCAAAGTGACAAAGTAATGCAATAAATAGTGTATCTGTTTTAAAAGATTAAAGAACTTTCTGTCATTTCTATGAGATAATGAAAGAGGAAGGAAATTATGGTAAGAGTAACATATTGAAAATTTAACATTTCGTTCATAGTATATAATAACAACAGAAAGTATCTTATCTGCTGTCTTTGTTTATATAACACGCCTTTATCTGCCTGCAGCCCTTGAAAACGGACAAACTAAAACGAAAAAGTTTTTCAACCACAGTTTTCCCCATTTAGCACCGACTATTCGTAATGCCGAAATACGCCATCATTCTCGATTACAAAACGATTTTTGAGGAGAGTTCCAAAAAATTTAAAATCCGTAGGAGAATACTGGTGAATGTTTGCAGTACTCAACCACTTATCACTTTTCGGAAAAAGCAGCGAACGGTTGATAGACTAAGTTTTCTTTTATTTGCCCATTTAATTTAATATTTTGATTCTATCTATCTTGAAATTGAGTGGGTCAAAATTTTTCAATCTTTGTTCGATTTTTAAGTTTACAGAACGAAATAGAACCGATTATTACAGAAACCAGTATTTTGAGCGGTTTTACCAGTCGATTTAAACTGGTGTGGAAAAACCGATGTAACCGAAAACAGGTTGTTTCATCAATAACCGCCATCCCTATTACTCAGCCAGTTATAGTGACGAAGACTTCGAACCACGGCGCAACTCAGCACTTTTCACGCTAACAAACATTGACAGAAGTGAATGCAACCGTGACAGGTAAAACTCAGTGAATTTCGGAGAGTCGAACACGAGACCTTCGTAGGTAATCTAGCACTTTACCACACAGCCAAGTTACAACGGACAAAATGTAGGGAACGAGAGAATACCTGGCACTCTTACTGGAACCAGGCTGCAGTGATAAGAGTCGGAGGATATGAAAGAGAGGGCGTAACCGAGGAGAACACGTTGCCCGACCTCCCAATTTTCGGCGGATGTTTGAGTTTTTAATGTCGTCACGACCCGTACGAAGTGAGCCTTGCGTGGGACAACTGATATCCCTGCTTTCTGACACTGCTAAGACTCCTAAATATAATGTGTCTCCACTTAAACGTGGCTCATTACGTGGAACTTCCGAAATGAGTTTACGAATCGCGATGGCCGTGATCAGATGATGAACTCAACGGAAGCCCTAACTTATGCCCAAACCGTACGTTTCGGAAACACTGTGCCACGTGACGTCGTTTCTTTTATTACTTCCGCAACGAGCTGTCGACGTTCTCAATTGATTCAGTCTGTAGAAACACCACTGGTAAGTGATTTATAGAATATGTAATTACTCGAAAGACACGGCAAATACACACAGTCTGAATTACACTACATATTGTGTGGGTATATTAAGAAAGTACACTAACAACTCTATAAGTTCGGCCCGTCTTACATTTTAAAATTTCATTATTATTCTTAAGATAGGTAACGCACACAGTTCTTTATTGTGCGACCGTTTCTTGACAGTTAACCATTTAACGCTCATTATTTTTGTATTAAAGGTGTTTCTGTACATGGACCTATTAGCCACAGACGCGAGGAAGACCATAGAGAGAACAGAAATGAACAGTGGTTAGATAGGCAACATTTACGTAAAGATATAATAAGAAGAGGCACCAAATGGGTAGTGTTACAACAGGAATAGCTCACAGTTCTGCAACTTTTGCCAGATCAGTAGTACTGTTCCACACCTGTTAGCGAACGAAATATGAAGACTACAAAACAAAAAGATAGTGATGCGAAAATAAGTCGGTGTTGTATAAGTGAATGACAGTGCAACCTCTGACCTGTGAACAGATGAAACGCAGATTCCGGCCAGAGTAACGAATAACCGTCAGTAATATTTTACTAGCGTAAAAAAGAAGGGCTTGAACTCTTTTCTGATCAATAAGTTTCGCATATAGAAACAAGACTGTATTGTCTCATATCAGATCCACTGAAGATGACAAAGTAAGAGGCGAAACGTTCATGGAACATAAATAAATGAAGACTGCAGCACGAAAAAGGTGTTTAACTTACAGAATGAATATTTATTTTTTTTCGTTCTCTGAAATTCAGTGCTGTAAATAAGATATTCGGATGTTAATGCACTACAATATTATCGTGTCTTCCATTTGTGTCACAAAGAACTCAGTAATTCGTTCACAGACTGCCACACGTGGTGAGTGTAGCTTCAAATTGATTGCTATTTTTCGCAGCGACTTCACAATCCGCTGACTATAAAATCTAGAAAACATGGCGAACTTTGCTTCGAGATGACACTGTTACGACGGCCCCGTGTAAGATGTAATAACGTCAAATTGCTGCTTTCTTTGCTTCTAATTCTTGCACCATACAAAATAGCTTCATAAACAGCATACGATTAATCCTTTTCAATTCTTATCGCATTTTCGATATTTATATAATGTCAAATTGAGCTTTTACACTAAAAATATCGAAAACCGTGAGTAGTCTTTGTCTGATTCACTGCATCACGGAACGTTAAATGAAATAAAATCATACATAAATTTATTCTTACAAGACTTAAATGGGTGTCTTTACATAAAGAGGGAAGTGAAATTAATTTCAGTATAGCTGCGTGTATTGAAGGACAGACACATTTCTCTTTTGTCTTCTATCTGAATGCAAATGAAAGCCAGCGAATTAATTAAAACAAATATTGAACTTTGGAAGAAAAGCGCTAAGACAACAACTCGAACCGGCAATGGGTGTTATTTTTCCATTGTTTAGCGATTCTTTCGCGATAGCTGCACAGCTTTGAGCGAATGCGAGGAAAAAACCCGATTTGTGTTGCATCCGGCGCTCGTTCTCCTTGGAGAATGTCACCAGTGGCGGTAGCTTTACTATTCTTATAATCCTACTGATTTTCACCCCGATCGTCTGCTGGGTTCATACTAGTACAGGGCTCATCAGCTACTGGTTCACAATTATGTTACTTACAGATAGTTGTCAGAATAACTTAAAAAGTTATGTTGCGGAGAACGACACTGACACCGACCATTTGTGTTTGGTTTTATTATGAAAAGGCAGTTCCTTTCGATATTGCTCGTGTAATTTAATGCGCAACTAAGGACGTTGCGGTATAACTGATACAAGTAAATATTGGTAGTGTTGTTTCGTTACCTAAGATATCGGCATCGATAGCAAGTACTGAATAATTTAACACTATCGTAAGATATATGAGAGTATTGTTATCGGTGATATCGAGTGACTTTGGAGATGCAACCACCTTTCACTGTTAGTCATGTTAATGGATTCTTCAGGCACGTGTTGTTGGAACAATTTCATATTTGTTTGCAATTCAACCTCAAATATCTCGCTGCTAGTTTAATGAGAATTAAAGTGTATGCTTAATTGGCCAAGCGGTTCTAGGCGCTACAGTCTGGAACCGAGCGACCGCTACGGTCGCAGGTTCGAATCCTGCCTCGGGCATGGATGTGCGTGATGTCCTTAGGTTAGTTAGGTTTAAGTAATTCTAAGTTCTAGGGGACTGATGACCTCAGAAGTTAAGTCCCATAGTGCTCAGAGCCATTTGAACCATTTGTATGCTTAATTAGTGTAAAGGAAATGCAAGGGCGATAGTAAGAGAGTGTACCACGAACAGTGTACAGTTAAGACACTGATCAAGAGTATGTGGACACCTGTTAGTAGACGTTAATATGTAGTGTCTCCACACGCCGCCTTTATCACGGCTTGATCTCTGCTAGAGAGCCCAAAGAAGAGAAGAGCCTGGAGCGAAGGTGACGTTCTTCTCATCCAGATGTTTTTCTATTGGATGCAGGTCGGTATTGTGGAGAGGCCAGTCTATTTCAGGAATGTCATTGTCAATAAACCATGGCCTCACAAGTGGCAAGGTGTACTGTCATGGACATACAATCATCGTACCAGAAGCTTTGCTCGACTATGTGCAGTGCAAGTTAAAAAATGTGTTCTTATCCTGCCGCATGTAGTGTTTACTAAAGAGCAGTAAGGGGACCACACCGTAACCACGGAAAACAGCACCTGCTCCGTACTTCATTATTGGCACTATACATAATAATTTTATCTTGGATCTCTTCCATTTGGTCGGTGTTTGGTGCAAAAACAACAATATGGGAATTGTGAGGCTGCCGTGATGTAAAACACTTTTGTTATTTATTTATTCCCCAAACTAGTTTCAACAACAAACATCGCCATCATCAGAGGGTTGTTTAAATCTAAAAGAGGAATAGCATAGTTATAAAACGCCGTAAAACATTATTACATTTGTACTGTTTTTTAAGTATTGTTTTCTGTGAATGCTTTCATAATATCTTATTTGTTATACGTTACAGCATGGTTTTAAGACTGTTGTCGCTGTATGCGGCATATTTTCTGTGCGTTTCTGTTGCCGTTTTTCTCGGCATACATCATGTCATCTGCAACTGTGTGAACGGCTCTTAGTAAAAACATACAAAAAAGTGAATTTAAATATGTCAGCGTCATAGAATTTGGATTGCGGTAATGTTGTAGATATAGTTTTCGAGTGTACTAGGCTATTAGATTGTTGTGTACTCACGTTCGTTGGGCGGCTTGCAACTACTTTTATACTGAGAAAAACATAACTTTCGCACTTCGTTCATAATCCAAAACATTACACCATGTTGCTGTTCGTACGTGTCGCGAGAAATGTATCGGACGTTGCGGGAAGGTGAAACTTCCCTTTCGTACGTAAATAATGGCAGTGCTGGAAAACTCTTACGTTATTTGATTTTCAAACAGCTAAGCAAAACTGCACGTACTGCGACTGTTTCATCTTTACTTATTCTGCTTAACTGACGCACAATATTTTGGCGCAACGCAGTCTGACTTTCAATAATGCCTACAAAAGAACAGCCTTGACTGACAATAACTCATACGTTTCATGAATCACTTACCTCACAAAAATCTTCGTCACTCGAACTACTGCAATACAACGAGCGCCAATTTTGCCAGCTTAATAGTGTTTAAAAGCCATTATATGGAGATATCAGTTCGTGACATCCAGTTTTACAAATTACCTTTTTCTGACGGACACACTTCCAGATTGTCCGCTCATAGTAACCTCTCCAGAAAAACAAATGTGTGTAAAATCTTACGGGACTTAACTGCTAAGGTCATGAGTCCCTACACACTACTTAACCTAAAGTATCCTAAGGATAAACACACACACCCACGCCCGATGGAGGACTCGAACCTCGGCCGGGATCAGCCGCACAGTCCATGACTGCAGCGCCTGAGACCGCTCGGCTAAACCCCCGCGGCTAATCTCTCAAAACTCTGTGGCATCTCTCTCCCCACATCCATCACTGCTGGCGGCTCACATCCAACAGCTCAACGCTACACTAGCGAATATTCCAACAGTGAGTCCAACCAGCCACAGACTGCACACAGCCTAGTCAGCGATTTTCACACAGAGCACTACGTGGCATTACCAACATAAAAACCTAAACAGCCTACTCACAAAGGCTGTGAAAATTGTATCGGGAGTTCTGAGGACTTCTTATTCATGTCTCTGTGTATGATGAGGGAGTGGTTCTTGTGAGTGTGTGTGCATTCTGTTGCGTGTCCCGTGACAGTTCTCTCAGAGCAGTAAACAGCGTGTTGTTGCCAAGTGTTGTGTTTTCATACATTGCGAATACATGATGGCAGGTACCTTCTCCAGCCATTCGCCAAACCCAAAGCGTCCCATCGGCGTGATTCATTGCTCCAAATAAATCGCTTCCAGTCCTTTGCTATCCAGCGCGCCGCCTCAAACGTTGCTTTAAGCTGGTTACGGGAATGTGTGGCTTATAAAGAGCTGCTTAACCGTTGTAGACCATTCTTTTCTACTTCCTACGCACACTCATAGTGCCAATTGTACTGCTGACAGGAGTTTGGAACTCACGAGCGATCCCTTCCACTGACTCCTCAACAATTTTTGTAACCATGCTCCAAGATTCTCAGCGGTCACTGTCCTTCAGTACGTGAGACCAATCTGGGCTTGTGATCGATCCGTCTCGTTTCCACTTCACTATCACCCCACCAACAGCAGACTTAAGCGGCTTTAGACGGGATAGAATGTCCCTGATGGATCTGTTATCAGGTGACATGCAATGAGTGGTAAAAAAAAATGGTTCAAATGGCTCTGAGCACTATGGGACTTAACTGCTGCGGTCATTAGTCCCCTAGAACTTAGAACTACTTAAACCTAACTAACCTAAGGACATCACACACATCCATGCCCAAGACAGGATTCGAACCTGCGACCGTAGCGGTCGCGCGGTTCCAGACTGTAGCGCCTAGAACCGCACGGCCACTTCGGCCGGCAATGAGTGGTCAGTGGGTTCTCCTGATGGACCCATTCTGAAGCCACTGCTTCTCTCCTGACAACACAGTACTCCCCACTTCCTTTCATACTGGCGTACCACCTTTCGTGATCTAGTAGTGAATCCCACGTTACATAGAGATGTCCGGACACTGAGCCGTGTGACAGGCTTTATCGGTACCTGCCTCTCCAGCGCAACATCTTTGGTCCGTTGCCGGTAACTGCTCGGGCGTCCTGACAGAGGTCAGTGACATACACTACTGGCCATTAAAATTGCTACACCACGAAGATGACGTGCTACAGACGCGAAATTTAACCGACAGGAAGAAGATACTGTGATATGCAAATGATTAGCTTTTCAGAGCATTCACACAAGGTTGGCGCCAGTGGCGACACCTACAACGTGCTGACATGAGGAAAGTTTCCAACCGATTTCTCATACACAAACAGCAGTTGACCAGCGGTGCCTGGTGAAACGTTGCTGTGATGCCTCGTGTAAGGAGGAGAAATGCGTAACATCACGTTTCCGACTTTGATAAAGATCGGATTGTAGCCTATCGCGATTGCGGTTTATCGTATTGCGACATTGCTGCTCGCGTTAGTCGAGGTCCAATGACTGTTAGCAGAATATGGAATTGATGGGTTCAGGAGGGTAATACGGAACGTCGTGCTGGATCCCAAAGGCCTCGTATCACTAGCAGTCGAGATGACAGGCATCTTATCCACATGGCTGTAACGGTTCGTGCAGCCACGTCTCGATCCCTGAGTCAACAGACGGGGACGTTTGCGAGACAACAACCATCTGCACGAACAGTTTGACGACGTTTGCAGCAGCATGGAATATCAGCTCGGAGACCGTGACTGCGGTTACCCTTGGCGCTGCATCGCAGACAGGAGCGCCTGCGATGGTGTACTCAACGACGAACCTGGGTGCACGAATGGCAAAACATCATTTTTTCGGGTGAAACCAGGTTCTGTTTACAGCATCATGGTGGTCGCATCCGTGTTTGGCGACATCGCGGTGAACACACATTGGAAGCGTGTATTCGTCATCGCCATACTGGCATATCACCCGCCGTGATGGTATGGGGTGCCATTGATTACACGTCTCGGTCACCTCTTGTTCGCACTGACGGCACTTTGAACAGCGGACGTTATATTTCAAATGTGTTACGACCCGTGGCTGTACCCTTCATTCGATCCCTGCGGAGCCCTACATTTCAGCAGGATAATGCACGACTGCATGTTCCAGGTCATGTACTGGCCTTTCTGGATACAGAAAATGTTCGACTGCTGCCCTGGCCAGCACGTGCTCCAGATCTCTCGCCAATTGAAAACGTCTGGTCAATGGTCACAATACGCCAGTCACTACTCTTGATGAACTGTGGTATCGCGTGGAAACTGCATGGGCAACTGTACCTGTACACGGCATCCAAGCTCTGTTTGACTCAATTCCCAGGCGTATCAAGGCCGTTATTTCGGCCAGAGGTGGTTGTTCTGAGTACTGATTTCTCAGGATCTATGCACCCAAATTGCGTGAAAATGTAATCACATGTCAGTTCTAGTATAATATATTTGTCGAATGAATACCCGTTTATCATCTGTATTTCTTCTTGGTGTAGCAATTTTAATGGCCAGTAGTGTAATTGCTTCGCGATGATAAATGCTCGAGCATGAGCTTCACCAGTGAGGTTCTTGGTTGTGCTTCCACAGCAATACTGAGATGTGTGGGCGACATTCTGTTGATGGCTCCGTAAAACGACCGAGGGATTGGCTTCGGCACCTGGGTTCACATGGAGTATCGAGGCAGTCGTGTTGACCATTAAGGAGTGGCCACGCTGTTGGAAGCGGCTGTTTGCTTGCTGCTCGGGCATTGGGAGTTGCCGGTTGGAAACCGACTCCCTAAGTACGCTGCCTTGCCTGGTGGACAGGGGGCCTGTGGCGGTTTTAATCTCATCCAACAACAACGGGGAAACAATGGTGAGCATTGCTTAATGCCATTGGTTGCCAGAGAGGGTAATTTTGGAAAATCCCTGTGTTCTGTGTCAAGGATCCGCAATCCTGCTTCTCAAGACACATTGCACTGTAATACTGTGCAGTCCTGACCTGTGTGTGTGTATTGGTTATGCTTTGTTCTTATAATAAACAAGTGTCCATTCTATCGCTTGCGCCGTTGTCTCGCATTGTGCGCGGGTTTGGCGTGGTTAAATCGGATTTGGCATGTTAATGTGAAGGGGTGACAGGATGCTCTTCCTGCCGCCACCCCGTAGCTCTCGGGACAGAATCAGAGTATCCCATCTGTCTGCGTCCAGTGTAAATCATGGAAAAGTGCGTATGTGTTTCAAATGTCTGTTGAGTCGTGTAACTGAGGCGGGACGTGGGGACCAGTCCCGTATTCACCTCGAGGTATGTGGAAAACCGCCTAAAAACCACATCCAGGCTGGCCGGCACACCGGCCCTCGTCGTTAATCCGGCGGGCGGATTCGATCCGGGGCCGGCGCGCCTACCCGAGTCCAATAAGCAGCGCATTAGCGCTCTTGGCTAACCTGGCGGGTTATAATAAACATGTGTGTTATTTGTTAAATGTTTATAAAGTTTGTCTCACATTTGGCGGAGGGCTGCCTTATTAGCACACAAGCAGTAGGCTGGCTAGTGAACATTGACCGTATGCAGTAAATTTTATTTCTGTTTACATAGCATATAAATCTGCGTGTCCTCTTCTACACTCCCTATATGCCGTTTTATACTCAAGTTGGTTCATGAAAACACAACGTAATTTACATATTTCTAGAAAAGCTTAAAAATACGTAAGCAATGAGGGTCTTGTGATATTGTCGGTTTCGATACTATTGTTAGATATGATGGAGGCACCGAAACAATTTTTGGTGTTGGCATCGATACCAAATATGGTATCAAATGTGGCAGTGGAACCTGTCTACGCCGCAGCTTGTTGGAATCTGACTACGCTACAGGTGAGGCGGGCCGAGCAGTAGGTCTTGTACACACACCAGTGGGGTTTTAGGCGGTTTTCCACACTCGTCTGCATGAACACGGGGCTGAGATACCCATTTCTGCCTCGGAAACGCAGTACATAGTTTCATATACAAGGTGAATCATCTAACACTTGTAAGGCATCCTGATTTTACGTATCTTACATAAGCCTGATCCAGAATGACAGTAGAATAGAGTATTACATCCTCAGAAAATAATAAGTATATTATATCAACAAAAAGCAACTGCAGTAATCTCATGTACTGATAACTAACAAAAGAATATCTAAAAATATATGGATAGGGGCATGCATAAATAAATTAAAGTGAAACGCATTTTGGAGATGAAGCGAGCAGGTGGTTAGTGGCTTTGGAAAACCCCACTTAACAAGAGTCAGCGAGCTTCAGCACAGAAAGGGATAAGGACAGAATAATACATTATTCCTTTTAACGTAAATACGGCCGGGACCGAGGGTAAGTGGCTGGATGGATTTAACAGGGCAAGGCGGCTACCCTGCGAGAAAAACAAAATTCACCTCTAACGAGACGGCGATTGGCTGAAGCTATACTGGGCGACACAGACGCGACACGGTGCGGAGATCCCCGTTATATAAAAGCATTTTGAGAACTAAAATTTCTAGAATCTCTCTCATCTCGCGGCGGACCGCACAAGTGGGTGGAAAATAGCGAGGGCGTTGAGAAGTGTGGACGATATGCTTCACGTATCATGGTAAGAGATAGCAAAGAGGCAATTAATTATTCCTGCGGGAATTTTTGCGGGCAAAGCAATTGTACACGTCACTCCAACCCTTAGCAAGTGTGCAATAGCCATTATTTCGACTAGGGAAAAATTAAAGATCTGCGGAATGTAGGAAAGTTGAGACTGAGTGAATTCAGTCAAGGCCAGAGTAGGAAATTAGCGTTTCAGATCCTTAACAGAGATAACGCCGTCGCAGATCCAGCTTGGTAAAGTACTATCACGCATTAGGCCACAGTAAATGTTCAGTCAAGATTTTGCTCACTCCAGTTTGTGTATGCTTTGACCATTGAATATCAATAGTTAGGATACTAAGCTACCCTCACTCTGAGTACATGATAGGTTTTCATTGATTTAAAAAGTAAAATTATTCTCCACCAATTCAGTGCATTGACCAGCTACGCCTTCGTAGGTAAGTTAGCTGATGAAGATTTTTAATCAATCTTGCCTGTGAAAAAAATTGTCATGTATAGCGATAAAGAATTTAATAATTGCCAATTCAGTAAGTCCAATAGCTAAATATTTTGTGATTGAGTGTTGGAAGTAACTGACCATGATTGTTGTGTATCACTTGACTCCTGAAAGCACAGTGATAATATGTAGAATAAAAAGGGAAATAGCTGTTTTATCTTTCTAGGACAGATCACAACCTTTCACTTTTTTTAATTTATGCATTCTAGTTACATGGCAGCAGCATTTCTAATCGCACCTAACATTTTCTGCATTACAGGGCTAGCTTCATATTTATCTAGAATGTCTGTTTAACACCCTAGGCTTGAGAAGACACTTCAGATGTTTGCGCATCACACACACGTGCACTGCAGATGTTTCGGACATGGAATGCACTGTTGATATGCGGTTTTCAAAGGACTGATTTGTAGACAAGGGCGCGTATTAGAAGCCACTACACAGGTTATCTGGCGTTGAAGGAAGTGTAGTGTTTTACAACAGTTACAAATTTTTAATTCGGACAATTCCTATTGACAGTAAACTCCTGGAAATAGCGTAAATGAGAATGTCAGTGGTGTTTGTTGCAGGAAGCTAGTACAAGTAGTTTACGAGTTATCGTATTGTCAACATTGTAAATGCCGACAGCTGTTTGTTCCATTCTAGTGCTTAGACACTAGGCAACGACGTTATGTTTGTTTACATTGCGTTGTGTGTACACTGCGAATGCATCGTGGGGACCTGTCACTTGCTGTGTGATAGCGGACGTTGTAGGACGTGCTTCGAAAATGGTACTTCCCAGTGCGAAAAAGTCGAACATGCTCATTGTTTATCGTGCACCCCGAAAGATATCCCAATAGACATCAACCTGTTCAAACAATCAAAGTTGATATGAAACGGCGCTACGCTGCAATTTCCACTGAAATGCTAGAACATGCGCAGCAATCGTTGCGTGGCAGACTGCAAGCCTGTGTTGACGCTGGTGATTGTCATTTTGTGCACAGGCTTTCAGGATACATTGATTCTATACGTGTCAGACACCACAGAGGTAATGTATTCACCTTTGTTTGTCTTTAATTTCTCCTAGGCAATGTCCCGATTAGCAACACGACGCCTGTGGAGACGTATTAACATCTGTGTAGGGCTGTACATACGCTTCCACGGGCGACAACATGTAGCCAACAACTGTCGGTGTTAACGATGTTTAAACTGCGATATGTCGTGAACTATTTGTACTAGACTCCTGCAACGATCACCATCGACGTTCCGGTTTCGTCTACTTTGATTGTGATACTGTCAGTAGGCATTTTTCCATTTCAATATTTGTACCTTTTGTAAATAAATACACAATTGAAACTCGTAACACTCAGTGTATGGGCTGCAAAGGCGGGCCCCCGCCTCGCCTTCCAGTCTGTGAAATGCGCGTGTAAATGGCGCCTTCCGTTATTGAAATATCTGGGGTGCAAGCTTTAGGTGATTCACTCTGTGTAAACAGATACGGGGGGACGGACGTTTACATGACTCACAGAGAATTAGCGCACACGATTTCCCATCCTTAGGGGAACTAATGCTTGGGGCTACACTAAAGGCATATTCGCCAGTTACTAAGTTGTTTAGCCGGCCGGAGTGGCCAAGCGGTTCTAGGCGCTACAGTCCGGAACCGCGCGACCGCTACGGTCGCAGGTTCGAATCCTGCCTCGGGCATGGATGTGTGTGATGTCCTTAGGTTAGTTAGGTTTAAGTAGTTCTAAGTTCTAGGGGACTTATGACCTCAGCAGTTGAGTCTCATAGTGCTCAGAGCCATTTGAACCATTTTGAACTAAGTTGTTTGCGTGTTCCATGGGTCATAATTCCAGTTTCTAGCGATGATGTAGAACGAGTCAGTTTCCAAATGTAACCTATTTCTCAGTGAAAAATAACGTAAGACACTGAGCATTTGTATGTTTGAATTTCACATTTATCTTAAGCTACAATTTCTCACATATGCTAGTTTATAGTTAACTCTATGTGCAATCTCTGTCTGTCTGTCTGTCTGTCTGTATCTCTCTCTCTCTCTCTCTCTCTCTCTCACCACACACACACACACACACACACACACACGCAATGTTAATAATAAAATTTACATCACAAGGTAGAAATTCATTTGGCTGAAATACCTCGCTCCTATCTGCGCCACGATAACGATCAGTGGTAAATAGTATAAGTCGCTTCCTATCTAGTATTGTACAGTACTTATTGTTACTATTGTCCTGGAACTGCGACTGATTATTGACAACAAATTTGCTGTGGGACTAAATAAATTGTCAGGCCCTTGTTCATATTCTCAGCTGCTTAAAGAACTGCCTCCAAAACGTTCTAGAATGGACAACAAATATTATCATTTCACATCCTTATATGCAACACTTTCTCACAGTGTTAAGTGTTACCCTAGGACATGATGCCATAGAAGATTAAGGAATGAAAACAGGAAAATTAAAACAACTTTTTAAAAATGTCATTTATAAGTCTGCTGTCACCCGTAACCCAAAAGTTGCAGAAGAAGTAGAACACGAATAGCATGCGATTGCCAATTCATCCTCTCATCAACATAAATAACTGAACGTAATTAGCACTAAATACAGGTAGTGTGGGTGGTTGTTACAGGTGGAAGAAATGCCCAAGAAGCTCAAGAACAATAAAAAAGCTAATTTACAGTAACGTAGATATTCATACATGGAGATAAATGTAAGTCAGATAAAATCTGACTTTCAACCTATTCAGATAATCGAAGACTGGGTAATTTGGGGCAACGAAAGTTTCAAGGTTACACATCATAAAAAGCAATAAATCGACAATTCGAGACATATTCTCCGCACAGCGACGAGCTTTTTCATGGAGTTACTTTATGTGGTCATTCCACTGTGCGTCATTCCGGATGGTTTGTCCCAAGCCGTTTACGGTTGTTAATATTTCCAGTGGTTTTCTATCAACAACCGGCTGCTGTGGCCGAGCTGTTTTAGGCGCTTCAGTCCGGAACCGCGCTGCTGCTACGGTCGCAGGTTCGATCCTGCTTCGGACATGGATGTGTGTCATGTCCTTAGGTTAGTCAGGTTTAAGTAGTTTTAAGTTTACGGGACTGATGACCTCAGATGTTAAGTCCCATAATGCTTAGGGCCATTTGAACCATTTTTTCTATCAACAGCGTAATCGAGCAGTGTTAGATCTCTTCCCCAGTAATACGCTACGTTTACTTACGTTCGAGGTCAAATGCCAAACCCTTCATCAGCCGTAGCTCCTCTGATGAACTGAAACTTAAATATAACTTTCTGTTTCCGAAATACTATTAGGCATTATTAATGGCACTCGACAAAATCATTCCGCAGTAAATGTGATTGTAAAGACAAGTGTTCAATTTCGCTGTCGTTCCGTTTGACCACAGCACTCGACTGCCGCGCTAGAATGTGCTCAAAATTTAGTAACACCGAAAACCAGTGGCGAGAGCCCAAAGGTGCAGAACTACTCGTTATGGCATCTCCTCGTGGCTGTTATTGTATCGATTGTATATAGCTGAATAGTAGACTAAACATGTCTAAAATAGTCGACATGCAGCGATGGTGGGCTCAATAGTCAAAAGACACCGTACGTTTGGCCGAATAACCGCACGGGAGCGCCGAAGAACAATACGTGTTACGATGAAATGGGTGACGCGAGTCGAACGGTACTATAAAGCGAGGTTTTCGAGAGGTTTCCATTGGTTTTAAGGTACGCGCCGGAACTGCTATTGCCACTAAAAGAAATCCTGGTTGGGAACTCCCGTTGCTGTGCTTCCAGTTGGTCGGGGTTTGAAAAGAACCGAAATCTAACAAAGGAGCTTGTTTGTCGTTTGAAAAGACACTCGCTGACACACTGGTGGGTTCCGGGAGGAGACTGAGCGGAACGGTAACACGTAAAATATTGGTTCACTTTATAACAATATACACATGAAGATTGGCCGGCCGTGGTGGTCTCGCGGTTCTAGGCGCGCAGTCAGGAACCGTGCGACTGCTACGGTCGCAGGTTCGAATCCTGCCTCGGGCATGGATGTGTGTGATGTCCTTAGGTTAGTTAGGTTTAAGTAGTTCTAAGTTCTAGGGGACTAATGACCACAGCAGTTGAGTCCCATAGTGCTCAGAGCCATTTGAACCATTTGAAGATTGACTTAACTTTGTACTATCTATTCCTACAGGAATGTCCTGAATATTTACAACTGTACCGAAATATTTAAGTACCATTTGATGCAGACAATTTTACAAGAGTTTTCACTTGAAGAATAACTGACATAATTTTCGCATTAAGTTCTGCCTAAACATTTAATAGAGTCGTGGCCTACATAAACTGATGATGTCATCTTGATGCGGCATGCAGCAATTGTAGTTTTCTGTAGTTTCGTTGCGAAGTGCCAACCTTTCTTTGGCAGCCTGCTCCCTGGACCACAGCACACGTCTTGATCTCAGCACCCAATTACATGAACTCTGGCGGTTTTCTCTGGCGCTAAGGTGAATCTCTCGTGGTCCCTCCGACCGTGTATTCCCACCAGTGGAGGTGGGGCAGTGGTAAAAAAATTGGACTCAGGATTACAGTGGCTCAAATACTCTTACGAAAATTGAGTTTTAGTTTTTTCTAATAATCCTGAAATAGTTTAAGGCAAATTTCACGACAGTTGCCTTGAAAAGGACACTGCAGATTTTCTTACGCATCATACTTAAATCCGAGTTTGTGTTACGGCTTAAATGGACCCGCCGTCGTGCGGTCTTAAACACTAATTTCCTTCCTTCTTCAAATTCCTCGTACAAAATAAATTCGTACGGTATTATTGAGTGGAAGACTCCGAGAGAGAGAGATTCAGTGGCCCAATTGGAAACGTTTTCTTTCTACGTGTACTTTATCACCTTTCGTTCGCCAAATGCAGATGTTATATAACAAGGGCGTGTGATGTTCTATGTTGCCTTTGTGTTCTTGATGACGATGAGATGAAAGCGATAGGCTGAAACCAGGTGCCACTCCTCTTGAATAGCAGCAAGGAGGCCGTCGATCGTGACGTCTTCTGACGGATCACCAGCAACAGGCTCTCACGCCGTGAGAAATGTCGAGACCTTTGTCATTTAACTCAGGACACAGATGATCGACAACTTGCCGACACCATGTCCCCTTCCTATGTCGATCAAATACTAACGCTGAAAAGGTTTTTTCATACAGAATTCTGACGAGACCCACCACACGAGAGAGCGTTAACTTTCTCAGCTAAGAAGCTGGGCTGATTTCCCCTGTATAAATTCTCAATGGGGAGAAAGAGAGTGCCCCCCTTTTTTTTTCATCAAAGTCAACAACTAAATTCCTGAAATTGCGAATAGCATAGCCTCACCCTTAAAGGGGATCTTCTTTCTTATGCAACCTTTATCTCAGAGTTGCATTTACTGAATGCCCTCGATTACTTGTATATATTACAATCACTGTCTTCCCCTATAGCTTATACCTCGTACGATTTCCTCTATCAACCTAGACGTTCCTTGTCGACTCTGCAGAGATCCTCTTCATTTCTTATGGTGTCAGTCCTCTCGACTTTCAAGATCCTTCTGAAGCTCTTTGAGAGGTGGCATGAGCCCCCTCTCATATTTCTTTCTTACGATTTTCGTCTCTAATTGCATGCGGTGAAAAGTTGCTATTCCTTCACACGCGGACTTGCCACACAGCGTCTCTCGTCACCCAGGTGGTCCGGTGACAGGCGGGCTCTGCGGATCTCGAGAGGGTTAAGCCGACGGGTGTGAGGGAGTCGAGTGAATGCTTAACAGACGCCGACATTGTCAAGAGACACGCCGGCAGGGGCCTGAAGTAGCGGCTGGGCTAGAGGTTCTGTTACTTCGCAGAAACTTAGCGAAAACACTTTCTGGCGGGCTACCAGCGAGGCGTGGGAATGACTTGTGTACCCATGCAGTTGTGGCGGGAAAATTCCCGCGCTTTCTGCAAAATAGTAACTGTGATTGGCTTGCTCAGGGCATAGCTCCGTGACGTAGCAAAAATCAGCGCAGAAATTGGCGCCAAGAATCGCCATTGGTGGAATGGTAGTGCTCCGGCAATGGTGTGGAATTTTCCGCCGGTTTTCGAGTTGCTGATTGGAACGTTTAACCACGGCCACTGTCGTGGGGGCGGGAATGTTCTGTGTTCGGCCTGTACGGGTGCTCAGGGGTAGTCGACTCTCGCTTTTTCGGTCGAGGACGTCGAAGCAACCAGCCATCGTCTCCGGCACGCCAGATCATGTTCTGGCAGTTAAGAAGACAGTTTGGTAATGTATGTCCGCAGCACCGGCAGATATGGATTTTCCTAGGTGATAATCAGAGCTCAGCAGAGCACGCCTGTTCGTCTTTTTCTTTGTTCTGTCTTGAGTAGCAGCAATTAATGTTGGGTTAGCTGTGTGTCTCTCTTAAGATTTGAGTGGCAAGGAATTGGCTCCACATACCACTTCGTCATAAACCTCACAATCTAGTTTAGGGACAACTTCACCTTCACAGCGTTTGTTTGAGTATCCAATTTGAGCCAATTTGATGTGTTATAAACGTTTCATGTGTTTTTGTTTATTATTTTGTTTTTAGTCTTAATAAATCATATTGTTATTTTGGACAGAACTTTCATTCTGTTAATCGGTAGAGCAACCCATCATTTCTCACTACGTTAATGAAACCTTCCTTTATTTAACTTATTTATCAAATTAAATTATTGCAGGTGCCAAACTCTTTTCTACTCCACTTGCAGGGTTGATTACAGTCAGTTCGCGTATATTTTTTAATCCATGTGCAACAGCAAAAGTCGGAGTTAGAATAGGGGGGGCTTAGAGCATCATTTACGTATGTAGATTCTAGAAGAATTTAGTGTTAAATACACTGCTTGCCCCGGCACCTCGCATAAAATGGCGACCCTTAGCCTCGGATCTTTCCTGTGAATCACTGATTAACAAACAGTATTCTTAGTAGGAACATTCAAATTCTTTTTCTCTATTTTTTTAAATAATTAATACCCTAGTTCTTTTTCTTGTAATCCCGCGATTAGTTTTTAAGTAGCGGCGCATGATTACAGTTTTTGTTTTCAGTGTATATATTTTTTTTGTTCATTGTTTTTTTGTGTTTCGTTGATGTGGTGTCCGTACCACATCGCACTTTGTCGGATTTGTGTGCGGTTTCTGTACCACATCAAATTGTGTTTGTGATTACAGCGTTGGAACAGCGTTGTTGAAATTTTATGTCTATGTGTAAAAATACAGGGAGTAGATTATTTTTACTGTGTATTTTAGATAAATTTTGTTTCTCATGAATGATCACGAGAAGTAAGGCACGACTATTAGTGAGCGAAGCTAAAACAAAAGTGGATACTATAATGGATAAGGGGCACGTTACTGACGGGGATAGGTTCGGAGGTGAGATGGGCACATTTTTAGCAGGACAGGACGACAGGGTCATTGATGAGGACGGTGATTTGGACGCGATCTTAGAGCAACGTTGCGACCGTGATTATGATAGTGAGGTAGAGGATGAAACAGAGGCAGGCACACAGGTCGAGACGGCAGCAGAAGTTTATAATGAAACGAACGAGAGCAGACAGGGGCCAGCTCGGTCACGTCAGAGCTCTAGTGCCCAGGTGTCCAGAGTTACATCGCCCATGTGTGACGAGGATCAAAAAGATGACATTAACCCAATACTGAGCTTCCTACGATCAATGAAAGAAGAAGATGAGAAACAGCGTAAGAAGGACACTCAGACTATAATTTCGCATATAGGAGAAATTCGTGGGGAATTACTAACAATAAAGAAAGAATGTGGAGAAGCAAAACAACTGTCAATGGTAGCACAAAAAGTAGCAGGCCTAGCCAAAACGGCAGCAACAGGGGCAATGAGAATCGCAAAAGTAACTTCTCAACTTGCAGGTCGCTTGCGACGTGCGACACAAGCCCACTCAAAATCCCTAGCGTTCTTAAAGACTCAAGGTAATATTGCGGTTACGAACATCACGAAACGAATGAAAGAAGTAGAGAGTCGGATAGCAAAACTAGAGCGAAACGGGCACACGAGCACTGCGCGTTCGGATACCAATGATGGAGTACACAGAATTGTGTCTCTGAGGAAAAGCCCGCCGTGCTCTAGCCCAGTGACAGAGTGCGGAACTAACAATGCACACGCAGAAACACCTAGTAATAGCTCCAATAATTGTAGCCCACTTAGGAGAGTGAATTCTGAGTGCCACTGCCACTGTGATACAGAGGTAGCACATCACACTTATCAGCAAGATAGAGACACTCAGCAGACGTGCAAGTATCGAAAACGAGTGACAACACCAGTGCGAGGATCGGACAGGATTTTGATCACAATCACTTCCTGTCGATACTAAAATTTCAAAAGTTCAGAGATAATGGAGGGTCGATGCATCCCAAGAGCTGGGTGATGCAGTTTACAAATTCATTACCGTCATCATGGCCAACCCTGGCAAAATTAGAATTCGTGTGTGGACACATCGAAGGCCAAGCCGCGGAAAAGATGCGGGGTGTGGCAGCGACGTGTCAGACTTATCAGGAATTTGTTGATGCGTTCCTGGGGATCTACTGGTCGAAGGAAACGCAAGACAGGATTAAAGAGGAAATAATATTTTGTCCTGAACTGGAAGTGACCGGGCAAAGGAGCGCAACCAAATTTTATGATGATTTACTCAAGAAGAATCAATTTTTAGATAGTCCAAATAGCAAGGGAGAAATCATCAAATTTTGTTTTTCCAAATTGCCTGTTAGGTATCAACAGACACTTGTCGGCAAGTGTGGATCTGACATAGAAGCATTCAAGAGTCTATTGCGCGAACTCGAAGTAGTCTTCGATAAACAAGACGCAAAGGACGGGAAGAAGGCGCAAAATAACAAATACCACGGGCCAGCAAGGGCAGACGACAACAGATCTCAGCACCCAATTACATGAACTCTGGCGGTTTTCTCTGGCGCTAAGGTGAATCTCTCGTGGTCCCTCCGACCGTGTATTCCCACCAGTGGAGGTGTGGCAGTGGTAAAAAAATTGGACTCAGGATTACAGTGGCTCAAATCCTCTTACGAAAATTGAGTTTTAGTTTTTTCTAATAATCCTGAAATAGTTTAAGGCAAATTGCACGACAGTTGCCTTGAAAAGGACACTGCAGATTTTCTTACGCATCATACTTAAATCCGAGCTTGTGTTACGGCTTAAATGGACCCGCCGTCGTGGAGTTTTAAACACTAATTTCCTTCCTTTTTCAGAATACTCGTGCAAAATAAATTCGTATGGTATTATCGAGTGGAAGACTCCGAGAGAGAGAGAGATTCAGTGGCCTAATTGGAAACGTTTTCTTTCTACGTGTACTTTATCACCTTTCGTTCGCCAAATGCAGATGTTATGTAACAAGGGCGTGTGATGTTTTAAGTCGCCTTTGTGTTCTTGATGGCGATGAGATGAAAGCGAGAGGCTGAAACCAGGTGCCACTCCTCTTGAATAGCAGCAAGGAGGCCGTCGATCGTGACGTCTTCTGACGGATCACCAGCAACAGGCTCTCACGCCGTGAGAAATGTCGAGACCTTTGTCATTTAACTCAGGACACAGATGATCGACAACTTGTCGACACCATGTCCCCTTCCTATGTCGATCAAATACTAACGCTGAAAAGGTTTTTTCATACAGAATTCTGACGAGACCCACCACACGAGAGAGCGTCAACTTTCTGAGCTAAGAAGCTAGGCTGATTTCCCCTGCGTAAATTCTCAATGGGGAGAAAGAGAGTGCCCCCTTTTTTTTTTTATCAAAGTCAACAACTAAATTCCTGTAATTACGAATAGCATAGCCTCACCCTTAAAGGGGATCTTCTTTCTTATGCAACCTTTATCTCAGAGTTGCATTTACTGAATGCCCTCGATTACTTGTATATATTACAATCTCTGTCTTCCCCTATAGCTTATACCTCGTACGATTTCCTCTATCAACCTAGACGTTCCTTGTCGACTCTGCGGAGATCCTCTTCATTTCTTATGGTGTCAGTCCTCTCGATTTTCAAGATCCTTCTCAAGCTCTTGAGTATCTCAAACTCTTCGATATATGGTTTTCCCACTGTCCGTCATTAATGTTCATTTCGAGACAATGCTGTGCTTCCGGTGCATATTTTTGGAAGTTAGTTTCTCAAATTAACGACTGTGTTTGGCACCAGTAGTCTTTTGTTGTTGAGTAATGTTGACTTAGTCTGTACTAGTGTGTTTCTTACGTACTTCTTGTGCTTTGACCGTCGTGCGTCATAGGGCTTGCATAGGAGCAGATTTGCGTCACTTCTTCCACTATGTGGTCTGCAGTCTTGATGTAGTTCGTTGCTAATCTCATTTCTGATTATCCTCAATACTTCCGTCATGGTTTTCTTTTTTTTTACTTTCAAGCTTCATTCTGTGTTTAGTAGCATGTTCATTCCATTCAGTATGTCCCGCAATTCTTCTCACTTTTACTGAGGATAGCAGTCTCATCAACGAATCTTATATTTGTTGTCCTTTACCTTGAACTTTAATTCTACAGCTGATCTTTTATATACCTCATTGCTTCTTCGAAGTTAAACAATAGAAGAGAAAGACATGCGCATTAACTTACGCCCTTTTAACCTGGGCACTTCTCACCTGGTCTTCCATTCTTATTGTTCCATCTTGGTCCTCGTTCATATTATGTATTACTCGTCTTTCCCCCCACAGGTGTAAGTGTTTTCCCGACGATTTTGAAGATCTTCCATCACCGTTGCACAGTCAAGTCGTCTGAAAGTGTCATAATTTTTCATAAGTCTAGCTTCCTATATCAACTGTGACATTAGGCGATCCTCTCTGTAAATCTTTAACATAATGCAGCGCTTCAGCAACCGTGAATTGTTCAGACGATAAGAAATTCAGCCGTTAGTTCCAAGGTAATTTTTTTTAGTTTACCTAGATTTTGATGCCAATAATGGTACCTTCTTCAGAACAAAAATTAAACTCCTTGTTACTTACGTGTGATCCTTATTTCCTGGCCCGGCGTAGTATTAACAGACATAATCTTACGATTATGCTTCTTTATTTTGTATTTGTTTTATTCTGTGACATGGCCAACATTTGGACCTCAAAATAAATTAATTTTTGCTCGCAAGAAGATACCATTATTGGTATCGAAACCTAGGTAAAGTGAAAAAATTTACCTTGCAACTGAAGGCTGAATTTCTTATTGTCTGATCGTCTCTATGTTTTAACTTGCCGTAAGTGACTATCTTATTTGATTATAAACACATTGGCGGCCAGCTCACGTAAGACCATTGCTCGCAGCACTTTACGAAGGTTACAACGTGCTAATGTGAAGCCGTCAATTTGATTGGACAAACGAAAATGTAATATAAACCAATTAGGACAAGAAAACCTCAGACGTCAGACCTTCTAGCTTCTGTTCTATTGGAGTACGAGAAAAATTACAGAACGAAAGCACTCTTTACACCTGGTCGGAACAATGTCTCGTCTTTGTCGAGAGGACAATTTGGGTTGTCCACAATGGGGCCGCGATCAGTTATCAGTATGATAACTTTTAATGAGACAACTCTACCATTTCTCGTCACCTCCACGAATGGGAGCGCATTACATCGCCCACCGTAGCGAATAACAAAGCGCAGTCACACTGTGTGAGTGTCAGATTTATCATCAGACAAGTATATCGTATTCCGCAACATGGGTGTTGTTATAACATGATTTTGCTTTGTTGTCAAAACATTTGCTGCAGCCGTCCACCTTTTTTATTTGTTTTATTTATCTTATTCATCTGAGTCAGGAAATATTTTTTAAATTATCGAGTTATGACTGCTTGGTGCGTGTAAGCAGTTGCAGCTTTCTGGAAAATGTACCGTAATATAAATAAGCGGAAATTTGTATTACATTTTGAATCTTATGTATTTTAGAAAATGTGAAAGTAATATTACTCACAGAATTTTGAGGGAGACGTTTTATGTAGAAATTCATTCGTTTTATCACTTACACAGTTTAGTTGCGAGCTTCAAAAAAGTGAACCAGACACACGGATGAGACTCACACGCCAAAATAGAAACACAGACAAATCAACCTGAAAGATATGATTTTAGGGATTGCTAACAGTATGTGGAGGACAAACATACCAGTTTGAGATAAGGAAGCCTGGTCCCGAAACGACTGACTCGAAAGTCACTGAGCCAAACTTTTAATGAGTCAACTGTACCAAATGGAATTTGAGAACATCTGAATCGTTGTTTCTACACTATGATAAACTGATTTGTTCTGTACGTGGCTACTAGCAACGTTAGAAATTTCTTATAAGGTGGCTGGAAAGCAGAGGTCCTGCTTCGTTGCCAGTTCATTCACTTGGTTAATCTTTAACCTCCTTAAGTTCTTGTTGGTTAGAGTTTGGACACGTGAAACGTATTGTGTACGAGAGATCTGTCGAGACTAAAGAGGATCTCCTCGTATAGGGCTCACAGAGTTATTTCAGCCAGTACCTCTCTTCCTTCTGCCTTCCAAGCTTGGCATAAGACGTACTGCATATCTTGGGCAAAGGGGGGCAGGGGGGGGGGGGACGATGGAGTCGTGCCTGGATAGCTCAGTCGTTAGAGCAGTAGGCAGCTACAGACAAAGGTTCAGGATTCGAGTTCCAGACAACCATACAGTTTTATTCTGGCAGGAAGTTTCAAATCAGAGCATACTCCTCTGGAGAGAGAAAATTCATTCAGGGCGTAGGTTGCCGGGACACAACTTTCTGCCATGATATCACGCTAGCAAAGAAACTGGCGTCGCCACAGTGAACAACGATTGAGTACACAGCATCTTGTGCAAGTTTCGAAGATATAATTATTTAAAGAATGACTGCACTTGGAGCTTCGTCCTCAACAGGCCAACAGTAATTTATAAATTTTCTTATTTCCGCTTATAATTTTCGATTAAGTCTTTTCCGAATCAGTGTTTCCAACATCAAAATTTACACTTGGCGTTCATCCTAAGAAGTTTCTCTGCGCAACAACTATATGCCTATATCTGCTACACACTATTCTTTTAATTTCGATTCGTATGAGAAAATAACGTGAACACCTGAACAAATTTAATAATTTGTCCTTCTTCTTCTTCTGAAGCGCTAATGTTCAGTTCAGGGTACTGCGAGCAGGAATGGGTTTCACAGGTTCACTTGTAAAACACTACCATATCGCAGGCTTAGCGCCGCCAGATATTGGTTGGTAGTAGTCGCCAATGTGGAGACAACAAATCAGGCTCATCAGGAAGGCTATCCAGTACCTGGGCACTTTCAAGCGGTTCCACGGGTAAGGTCCAGAAAAAGTTTCGTCCGGACCACTTCTGTCTCGAAAACAACAGCAACTAAAACAAAGAAACAATTGCCCATATATCGACTTGATAATGACTCTACCTGGCATCTCCCCTCTTAAATACTCTCCCCTGGGCGTGAACGGAATTGGATTGTACAGAGCTCGCTCAATCGTCTTAGTTCTGGAGCTGAGAGATCCAGGATTAAATCCAGAAATGGCATCTCCCTGTGGACAGAAATTACTTTGACTGTGGGGAGTCGCAGACTAGGGAGCACCTACTGTGCGCTTCACCTCGCACAAAAACCATCTTCATCTCGCGACTCCGAGCGTGTTTGAGATTGCAAGATTTTGATGAGCAACTGGGCTAACCTGATTATTATTTTTTCCATTTGTTTTAATGGTAATAATCATGTAGCATATTTGTTTGTGACTCGAATAAATAGATAATACTAATTGATTCGAGTTTTCCAATTTAGTATTTTGTTTTCATTTTTAAAAGAAATGTAAGTGTAGTTATAATCCTTTCCATAAACCAATTTCCCTACCTTTATTCAATTGGTGGTCTAATTAAAACGTTCTGATCTTGTGTATCTTTAGAGTGATAAAGCACTTACGGACTCCAAAAATCTAGTGTGAAAACCCAACCATTTTATCTCAGGTAGAGCACTGGACGTTAGTATCTATAAAACTTTCGCTTCTTTGTTCTAAAATGAAGTTTTTGGAACGATGCAGTAGCTTGAACAAGCACCACACTTACGTCAGCGTAATGGAATAATAAAAAACAACACTTGACAATTGGAAATGTTTCCCGAACGGAATGCGAACAAGATAATCTAAACGAATAAACTCATGTCAGGCAGTAGAAAGTGTTTTAATGATGAAAACGAAACAACTGCTCGAATAGCCGCTTTTACAATCATTTTATAGCGGAAGAATGAAAAACTTTGGCATAACCGTTACAGTATAAGATGACTAATAACCAAACTTCATAACTGAAATGTTCCGTGTATATTGTATTAAAATGCTGAATGAATAACAACATTCAGTAAAATACTACCTAATGAAAGTAGATAAACGATTGAATAAATTCGTAGTATCATACTTCTCCGCGTACAGCAGAGAATGTCCAGCGCCGGGAAAGAGAAAGGGGAGGAAGTTTGATTGGCAAAAACGCATTTACGCAAGCTCTAAGGTGAGAGGAAAACTGAAAAGGTTATATATAAACGTTTAAATATAGCGCAAGTAACGAATGCAGAATAGTAATTCCCATAAAAGCGAGGTTATAGAAGCCTCATTTTAGTAACGTCGCGACTGAATACAGAAGGGAAAGTACAGATAGAGCAAAAACGTAGTCGAAATAATGAAACAGAGAAACGGGAACTAGATGAGTCCGGAGACACAAATATGAGGTTAATGCGAAAAACCAGTGCCCTTACATCATGTTATGTTGCTGTGTAGGGTGTAATAGGACGATGCTAACAATCTTAGAGAGCCTGCACAGGATGCATTGAGGAACTGAGTGAAGATACGAACCCACGTCCGCAAAGCCGCGAACGTCATTCAGCGACGCTACAGAACGTCGATATTATAGAGGCTGCTAGGCCACTACTTCGGCAGCTACGCGGAACATGCCGCGATAATTTTCGCAGCATTCAGGACGACAGTTGGTGTTGAATGTTTCTCCGTCTGTGAAAACGTTGCAGAGATTGGCAGGCGCAGTGGCGTCAGCCCACTAACACATCAGCTGCCGAAAAAATGTTCAGATGTGTGTGAATTCCTAAGGGACCAAACTGCTGACGTCATCGCCCCTGGACTTACACACTACTTAAACTAACTTAAGGTAAGAACAACACACACTCATGCCCGAGGAAGGACTCGAACCCCAGGCGGGAGGGCCCGCGCAATCCGTGACATGGCGCCTCAGCTGCCCAAGTTTTGGCCTAGTGGTAACCTGTGGTACTTACCTCACAAATTCTACATTCTGTAGCGTCGTTGTATGACTTTTGAGCGCATAGGTTCCTGTGTTCAATTTGTTCCGGAAGATAACCTCTACAGCCACTCGAAGCTTAACAATATCGTTTTGTTGTGCATTGAGTACTGCATATTTCTTTCGTGAAAGACGTACAGAAAATCATATGACACTTAAGATTCTCTGAAGGAGATGGCGCAGTTGGAAAGGCGTGAGATTCAAATCCGCACTGAATCATCCAGATTCTCTGAAGGAGCTGGCGCAGTTGGAAAGGCAATGGACTACCTTTCGAGGCGTGACATTCAAATGCGCACTGAATCATCTATATTTAGAGTCTATGATTTCAGTATATCACTTCGGGTGAATAATGGAATAGTCGCTCTAACACATTGCCTTCCACGTGGGCACGTTCCTCTCTGCTTAGCACAGTATACCATGATCAGCCAGAAGATTATGACCACCGATCTGCTAGGATATGAACCCGTTCAGGCGATAGCAACGTGACCTGGCAAGGAGTGACTGCTAGTCAGACACGCGCTTGTTGTATCAGTGAGCGTGCTGTCCGTGTGTGGAATGGGGTAGGTGCGCGATCTGTCTTTTGACCAAGGGCCGATTGTGATGGCCCGGAGGCTCGGCATGAGCATTTCGTAAACTGCACAACTTGTCGGGTGTGGGAGGAGGCTTCATCAGTGAAATCAGTCGTTTCTCAACGTCTACAATGTCGTGCCACCCCGCTGGTTGACGGAACGATATCCAGTTACGCTAAAACCGTTAATGCTCGTATTATACGACAGACAAAATCCCACTGTTCGTACCAAAATATAAATTAACAACCAATTTTGTGATGCACGTAGAGCGACGTTTAAATTCCGTAAGAATTTATAATAAAAGCTCTGTTGAATATAGAGTTACAGAAAAAGTTGAACAAGGTATGATAGCTGATTTCCTACACACCGGCGTCAACTCAGTCAAGAAATACAAAGTGATGCACAGTATTGCGCTACATACTGCACTAAACAGAGGGGAGCGTGCAGACGGCGTGCGTGCGTGCGTGTCAGCGTCAGGACTGAACCACTCCTGCAGCTGTCAACGCGTTGAGGCCCCACCGCCATCCAAACAGAGCTTATGCTCTTTATCCTGTCGGCGAGAAGCTAATCCCTTGCGACAGAGTTTGAGTCACTAAAAATTTGCTGAGTAAAATTAAGCACACTGAATGACTCATAGAACGAGAAGCAGGTATACGTCAAGTGAGCAATGGCAAACCGAGCGACATGTCGCAGTGATTAGCGCACTGGAATCACATTCTGGAGGACGACAGTTCAAACCCGTATCCAGCCATCCTGATTTTGGTTTACCGTGATTTCCCAAAAACGCTTCAACCAAATACCGGAATGGTTCCTTTGACAGGGAATGGCCGACTTCCTTCCCCATCCTTCCCTTATCCACGGACTGATGATAGCGCTGTTTGGTACTTTCACCCAAATCAGCCAACCAACCGACTATGGCAAATACTAGTATACCGCAAGCGCTAACTTTAACCCTTTGTTGCCTGACGGTACTTAAAAGTACCAGTAAGTTTTGACTCTCATTATTTTCTCGTGGTGCAGTTTCGTGATCTGAGAGCCTGTCGGTACGTAACAGTAACTCTGCTCTACTGTTTCATAGATGTTATTGTGCAGTACATAGACCTCTCTGGCGGTCAGAGCTTGAAATTGTTTTTCGCGCGCTGCTGTGAAAACAGAAGATTGTATGTGCTTGTTTCCGTGGTGTTGCCTGAATTTGTGCGCAATTTATTGAAACTTCCGTTGAGTTTTCCATTGTACGTACTTACCTTCTTTGTTTTTTTATAATAGTTTGAAGCATTACGTTACAAGTGAATGAGATAAAGTGGAAAATATAAGACGGACTTATTAGTACCGTCAGGTTGTGCGAACACTTCATTGTAGCAGCAATGCGTTACCTCTCACTAGTTGTTCTGTCCACTTTTTCTCACACAGAAATCCGTAAATACATTTGCCTGTGGAACAATTAGAACAAACAGGAAAGGTTTGCCAGGGAAGGTACCTGAAGAAAAATGTCTAAATCAAATCACAGAGAGTCATCTTTAGACCTAACAGTATTTCAATGGAAGGAAAATAAAGTAGTGTATTTTGCGTCAAACTTCCATGGCACTGAACAGAGGGTAGTGACAAGAAAACAGAAAGATGGAACTAGTATGACTATACCATGTCCAATTATTGTATGTGATTACAATAAAACATGGGTGGTGTGGATCATGCAGACAGATTACGTTCAACTTATGGTCTTGACAAGCGATCAAAGAAATGGTGGCACCGTCTCTTCTGGGGAGCAATAGAAATTGCTTTTCTCAATGCTTACGTCATTTTCAGTGATCTAAATGGGGCACTGCCACTGCTGGAATTCAGGCGTGCTGTAGCACTAGGGCTAATGAATGAACAGCAAGTGCCAAATCTCAAAAAGAGAAACTCTGGTAAAGATGAAATAACTCTCCCAAAGAGAAGGAAGGATAGCTTTTCTGTTCCGAATGATGTACGTCTTGGCAACCGAGGGAACCATTTTGTAGTGTTCAGTTGTAAAAGAGGACGATGCGAAATGTGTGCGAAAAATAAAATTCAGTCGAGACCACATTTTCAGTGTAGTACATGTAAAGTGTATTTGTGCTGCAAGGAGAAAAATAACTGTTTCCTACAATTTCTTGAGGTATCACTAAATATGTGATATGTATAAAATGTCAAAAATGTATAGCTAAGTTACTATGTATTGTGAAGTTGCTCTAGAATAAATTTATGCGAAATTTAAAAAAAAAAAAATTCAGAAATATCATATTTCTGTTAATTAATTTTCTAATGTAAAAATATTTAATATTTATGTGGCATAAAATACAAGTTATAAAAATTGGAGCATTTTTCTGCGCATGTTGTGATTCTGTCCATGGAGTCTGACGGTACTTCTGAGTACCAGGAGAGAAAAAAGTTGTGAAAAATAAAATAAAATTTTACAAAAAATCCTACCATCATTTGAGGCCACAATAGCATAAATTCTGCAAAGAAAATGTTAAAAAGTAAATTATATCTTATGTCAGGAAACAAAGGATTAATATCGATAGCGCAACGTACGGGCGACAGCTACATAGCGTAAGCAGGAACAGCACAGTGGCGCAGTGGACTTTCGTCGTAAACGGCCGGCACACGCGTGAGAGTACGGCTGGGAGTGGCTGCGTCTTCATCGCTGGCTCGTGAGGCGTGGGGCGACACGTCACTCAGTCAGTCCTGCGATGGCACTTCCTGCTGCGCGTCGCTGTGCAGGCACACGTGTGGCGACGCACCGAAGCACGAGCGTCTGTCGAGTGAGCTAACGTACCGCACATGGCCCCAACAAAAAACCGGGATAAATCTTGGACGCTTGGTGCTTCACAGCTTCCAGACAGTTATTAAAATACATCTTGTATACACCATGAGCTGCGCTAGAAATGTGTTAGCGAAAACCGGTTTTCAGGTTTATAATCCATCATCAGTGGAATATTATCCACTTCTACAGCAGTGACATGCTTGACACTTATATGAAATACAGGGTGATTCAAAAAGAATACCACAACTTTAAAAATGTGTATTTAATGAAAGAAACATAATATAACCTTCTGTTGTACATCATTACAAAGAGTATTTAAAAAGGTTTTTTTTTCACTCAAAAACAAGTTCAGAGATGTTCAATATGGCCCCCTCCAGACACACGAGCAATATCAACCCGATACTCCAACTCGTTCCACACTCTCTGTAGCATATCAGGCGTAACAGTTTGGATAGCTGCTGTTATTTCTCGTTTCAAATCATCAATGGTGGCTGGGAGAGGTGGCCGAAACACCATATCCTTAACATACCCCCATAAGAAAAAATCGCAGAGGGTAAGATCAGGGCTTCTTGGAGGCCAGTGATGAAGTGCTCTGTCACGGGCTGCCTGGCGGCCGATCCACCGCCTCGGGTAGTTGACGTTCAGGTAGTTACGGACAGATAAGTGCCAATGTGGTGGCACTGCATCCTGCTGAAATATGAATTGTTGTGCTTCTTGTTCGAGCTGAGGGAACAGCCAGTTCTCTAACATCTCCAGATACTGTAGTCCAGTATCTTCGAAGAAAAAGGGACCTAAAACTTTATTGGCTGAAATGGCGAACAAATGTACAACTAAATGAAACTTTATAGCTCCCTTAATTCACCGACAGATAGTGCTTAGCTCTGCCTTTCGTCGTTGCAGAGTTTTAAATTCCTAAAGTTGTGGTATTCTTTTTGAATCACCCTGTATGTTCTGTAAGGGAGTATACAGATTGTCATGTACATCATTGCTATCAAATTTTAGGCAGGAACAATTCGTGATTTTCAAGGATTATGATTGTCTAAAATGTGACAACAGTGGCGTAAATGACGTACTGTCTACTGTGTTATAGGACATATTTCAGACCCTGTCGTATTAACTGACAAGCATGTTATTGTTATAGAAGTGCATAATATGCCACTGATGATGGGGTGTTGCTGTTGTTTGAACCGTGAATTTACTTTCAAAACCTTTTCTTAAGAAGTTGCTTTATTTACTAGCGATTCATCAAGAACATTGACACATTTAATCACACTATGTGAGTGTGGAAGTAGTTGCCAGTGGGTAGCTGATGGAAAACAAATGAAATTTCTTTCAACAAATGGAAATTTTATTCCTAAAAGGCTATTTTTTTGAAACAGATTTAAAATTATAATCAGAAAGCACCCTCTAAATATCAAGTTACAATTTATTAAGAGGCAGAAAGAACAAATTTTGACTGTATGAGCTTTCGGGCTGAGAACCTTGTCACTCCCTTTTGACACGGCCGTAGTCACGACCGCTCACAACAACCTCTGAAAGACTACACTGGTGCAAATCTGCAACACACCACATTACTTTAAACTAAAAATTTTAACAACTCACACAAGCACAAGAGCTATGCACCCCGTAGGAGGGATGGAAATGGTACAAAACACTAACAACGTGCAACTTGATTTAAAAAAAAAAAGTCTTACGATGGAAGGGTGGCAACTTTATATACCAAAATGACCTTTTAAATAAAAACCCATGAAAAGCAGTCTTACATAAATATACAAGGTTGGCCAAACATGCTCTACATTACACATATACCGCCTCTCAAGATGATAGGCAAGATAAAAACGTATTTCAGGAATTCGGCCGTTACATTTCAAGCAATAAATTCGTTAACACCGAATCCGACAAACATGACAGAGGCAGCTATTAACGTACGGCAGACCGACAGACAGACAGACACTAACTGCCTAACAAATGCGGACGAGAGACAGACGAGCAAGCTGGGTACGAGAGACTGACCAAGATAACAAGTAGAATTTAACAAGTAAATGAAACAACATATCACGAATCACTTAACTTCTAATAATCGCCCCCTGGCGAGCTCATAGCGCCCCTTAAATGCGCGTGAACAAGCAACCTTTCCCCTTTCCCACCAGAGGGAGACACCAAAGCTGCGACTGCAACAGCGGCGCCACCGCCAGAAACGGAGGGCGACTGCTTTACACTACGCGCTACGGCGCGCTCTTCAAAACAGCAATTTTTACCACGCCTAAGTTGTTGTGGTCTTCAGTCCGAAGACTGGTTTGATGCAGCTCTCCATGCTACTCTACCCCGTGCAAGCCTTTTCATCTCCGAATAACTATTGCAACCTACATACCTCTGAATCTGCTTACTGTATTCATTTCTTGGTCTCCCTCCAGGATTTTTACCCCACACGCTGCCCTCCAGTACTAAATGGGTGATCTACTGATGTCTCACAATGTGTCCTACCAATCAATCCTTTCTTTTGGTCAGGTTGTACCACAAATTTCTCTTCTCCGCAATTCTACTCAGTACCTTCTCATTAGTTACTTGATCTACCCATATAATCTTCAGCATTGTTCTGTAGCTCCACATTTCAAAAGCTTCTTGTCTGAACTATTTATCGTCCATGTTTCATTTCCACACATGGCTACACCCCATACAAATACTTTCAGAAAGGACTTCCTGACACTTAAATCAACACTCGACGTTAAGAAACGCTTTTCTTGCCGTTGCAATGGCATTTTATATCCTCCTTACTTCGACCATCATCAGTTATTTTGCTTCCCAAATAGCAAAACTCATTTACTACTTTAAGTGTCTCATTTCATAATCTAGTTCCCTCATCATCGTCTGATTTAATTCAACTACATTCCATTATCCTCGTTTTGCTTTTGTTGATTTCTGCGGAATATTTTGCCCGAGAGGATGCCACCTCCATTTAACCATAGAGCGGAGCTGCATGCCCTCGGGAACAATTAAGGCTGCAGTTTCCCCTTGCTTTCAGCCGTTCGCAGTACCAGCACAGAAGGCCGTTTTGGTTATATTACAAGGCCAGATCAGTCAATCATCCAGACTGTTGCCTCTGCAACTACTAGAAAGGTTGCTGCCCCTCTTCAGGAACGACACGTTTGCCTGGCCTCTCAACAGAAAAACTCCTTCGTTGTGGTTGCACCTGCGGTACGGCTATCTGCATCGCTGAGGCACGCAAGCCTCCCCTCCAACGACAAGGTCCATGGTTCATGGGGTGCGGGGCAGAGAATGGTGGGTTTGATGGGTAATAAACTAGAAAAACTGTTTTCGCAAAAACATTTCTAGTGCTGCTCATGATGTATTGTTGTTGTTGTGGTCTTCAGTCCTGAGACTGGTTTGATGCAGCTCTCCCATACAAGACGTATTTCAATAAACAAAGTGGGACTGTTACTTCGGAATAACGCTGTTTGTTTGCATTTTGCACAAAGACTGAAATTTTTATTGGTAGATGTATTGACCCTTTTTTACACATTTATTTATAGGCAACAGATGCGATGAATAATTGTTACCACTACGGATACAAATCAAAATAAGCCAATAGAGGAGAAGCTTACTTTCCATAGGTGAAGGTGTAATTATAATTATTATAGAAGAAATAGGAGCTTTGTGTACTGAAAAACAATGAGACATAGTGTAATAACGAGCTAATATCATACGGTTAATTACGACACTGCACGAACAAATATTTACAAGACAAGGGTAGATAAATGTAAAATGTCTGAGTAACCGAACAGTCACATTGTGACCAAAAGAAATGTGCAGTTGACGGTATATATTACGTAATGCGATATTTTTTATTTTATTCTTTCGACGAATCAAGCAGTGGTTGTTTCGCACCTGCATTTTAATTATGTTACAAATTGTGTTTATTTCAGACTTACCCGAAAATGGTTCCATGGACGAAACTGCGAGATACTGTAGAGTCCAAAATAAATGCACATTTTAAACCCATTAACTACAAGTTCGGTATACTGTCGTCATTCAGAAAATTTATCTCATTAGTTTTCTTGTATTTCCTTTCATCAATTAAGCCCAAACAGAACGAAAAAAATGAATTTTAAAATTGTTCACAAAATTAGCCTTTGTTACTAAAGTAAGCAACAAAAACAAGAAGAAAATGACAAAAAGTATACATAAATTGTTTTACGTCGGTGGTTTGATTTAGCAATACAAATTTAATATTTTCAAAAAATTAACTTTTATTGCCACACCAGGAAACAAAGACATAAAGAAATCGGCAAAAGTTATACAATTAGTTGTTTTAAGGAGGCGATCTCACTTTGGGAGATGCAGTTTTCAACCACCCATCATTTCATCTATTTGAAAGCAAACTCACATTTTTCGTAGACAAAATACCACATCTCGAAACTTCCATGAGCTCGTAACGCCTAAAACAAGTTCTAGTACTAAATAACCAACAAATATGGCCCTAAAATTTAATAAATACAAAACGACATACTGCCCCAATGGTTTCATTTCGAAACCACTCATTACAGCAGAAGTACGAACTCAAATTTACATTACAACAACTTTATATATACTCACTCACTGTCAATGATCCCCTTAATATGGTCACAAAAAAAACTGCATATGACAATCTCCTACAATCACGTAACACAATCTCCGCGCCGACTGTTGGTTTGAACGCTTCGACTTCTACAATGCGCTACGTTCGTAGCACTACGTCAGTATTCCAGTAGGCGTCTGCATCTTGCAACAACATCGTTGGTTTCTTGCTAAAGGTTACTTAAAGGAAAGTGGTTTCAGGCAGAAACCACTGGTACTCAGAGGGTCTGGCAGGACATTCTTAAATTTTGATCTAACGTTTAAGTGATCAGTAATAAATAACGTTATGATAATTCTATTTGCTCTAAAAAACTAGCTCTCTTAATTATACAGGATGGATGAGATTAAACTGATAATGGAGAGCAAGGCAGGAGATGCGAATCGAAGAAAATTATCCACTTAACCATCGGTCGGTGCTACCAAGAAAGGCAATAAGCTACGAGCGCGAGGCAGTGTTGGCTTGTCTGGCGGTGCAATTCCCTTTGACTAAGCTGCTGGGGTCATTTCTTCGAGAACAACTTGGTACCCATGTTGGAGAGAGGAATTATGAGCATTTGCAGTAAAACATTTGGTTTGAAATGTAAGGGGATTAAATTTAAATTTCTCCTTCTTTTCCTTTTCACAGTTGTCTTAGCTGAGAATTGCAGGTCTACTGTGAATGATACTCGGCAGACAACTTTGACGCCACGTACTCGTGCACGTGTTGACACGTGCTTGCCTGTCTCCAAGATCTGTGGCTACCAATCCGTCTGCTGTGGCAGTACATGCTTGGTTAGTAAGTTACGCGGCCTTTGACAGCAATCAACCGACAGGGAAGTTTGTTGGGTGCAAAGTTTCACAAGGCTCTGTGTCCGGCAGACAAGGTCACGCACATTCGCACCTTTTACCTGCTGCTGTAATGTTGAAGTGCCATTTCTACACTGTAGTATAGGCGTTTTGTGTTGGGGAAGTGAAATGGCCAGATTCAATCGACTTTGTTGTGGATTATGGTATGGTGGTGTAAGGCACTCCTTATTTGTAAATGAGAGCACATTTTACTTTATTTCCAGTTTTGCTATATCACATACGAGAAGTGAATGTGTTAGTGCTGCAGTACATACAGAGTAAGAAGGGGGCGGTATGTTCCCACACTGGCTAGCAGAGGCGGTTGGCCGTTTGGTGCTTACCGAGCCAGTGGGATGAGGTGCTGATGCTGAAATCATTTGTGAGGTCGGCGAAGAGATACGGACGAAAAGTATATTTATTCTGGCGCGAATCGAGCAATTGTTATTAATAAATATTCGCTAACGAAAGTTGTCTTTTGCCACTTAGACATTAGGAGGAGTCTACGGTTCATAAATACACTCCTGGAAATGGAAAAAAGAACACATTGACACCGGTGTGTCAGACCCACCATACTTGCTCCGGACACTGCGAGAGGGCTGTACAAGCAATGATCACACGCACGGCACAGCGGACACACCAGGAACCGCGGTGTTGGCCGTCGAATGGCGCTAGCTGCGCAGCATTTGTGCACCGGCGCCATCAGTGTCAGCCAGTTTGCCGTGGCATACGGAGCTCCATCGCAGTCTTTAACACTGGTAGCATGCCGCGACAGCGTGGACGTGAACCGTATGTGCAGTTGACGGACTTTGAGCGAGGGCGTATAGTGGGCATGCGGGAGGCCGGGTGGAAGTACCGCCGAATTGCTCAACACGTGGGGCGTGAGGTCTCCACAGTACATCGATGTTGTCGCCAGTGGTCGGCGGAAGGTGCACGTGCCCGTCGACCTGGGACCGGACCGCAGCGACGCACGGATGCACGCCAAGACCGTAGGATCCTACGCAGTGCCGTAGGCGACCGCACCGCCACTTCCCAGCAAATTAGGGACACTGTTGCTCCTGGGGTATCGGCGAGGACCATTCGCAACCGTCTCCATGAAGCTGGGCTACGGTCCCGCACACCGTTAGGCCGTCTTCCGCTCACGCCCCAACATCGTGCAGCCCGCCTCCAGTGGTGTCGCGACAGGCGTGAATGAAGGGACGAATGGAGACGTGTCGTCTTCAGCGATGAGAGTCGCTTCTGCCTTGGTGCCAATGATGGTCGTATGCGTGTTTGGCGCCGTGCAGGTGAGCGCCACAATCAGGACTGCATACGACCGAGGCACACAGGGCCAACACCCGGCATCATGGTGTGGGGAGCGATCTCCTACACTGGCCGTACACCACTGGTGATCGTCGAGGGGACACTGAATAGTGCACGGTACATCCAAACCGTCATCGAACCCATCGTTCTACCATTCCTAGACCGGCAAGGGAACTTGCTGTTCCAACAGGACAATGCACGTCCGCATGCATCCTGTGCCACCCAACGTGCTCTAGAAAGTGTAAGTCAACTACCCTGGCCAGCAAGATCTCCGGATCTGTCCCCCATTGAGCATGTTTGGGACTGGATGAAGCGGCGTCTCACGCGGTCTGCACGTCCAGCACGAACGCTGGTCCAACTGAGGCGCCAGGTGGAAATGGCATGGCAAGCCGTTCCACAGGACTACATCCAGCATCTCTACGATCGTCTCCATGGGAGAATAGCAGCCTGCATTGCTGCGAAAGGTGGATATACACTGTACTAGTGCCGACATTGCGCATGCTCTGTTGCCTGTGTCTATGTGCCTGTGGTTCTGTCAGTGTGATCATGTGATGTATCTGACCCCAGGGATGTGTCAATAAAGTTTCCCCTTCCTGGGACAATGAATTCACGGTGTTCTTATTTCAATTTCCAGGAGTGTAGGTCGACAGTCGTCGATCTAGCCATGCGGAAGATCGTTAATAGTTAACTTATAATCAGTGTGAACAAGTTCACTGTACGGTGTTTCTTAAATAAACGCAACATAATGGCATCCCGTGTATAAATTATTTGCACATAAAACTTCTTCCCGCTTCATTACGTAAAACATAGACGCTAGTATTGCACTTTCAGCATCCGACGGAGCTGCTACGGGTCTGCAAGGGATACAAAAACTACGAGAGCATCTCTACATAACAGGTAGGAAGAATTCCTACGCGGCGCCTCACTAAGTCAGTTCAAGGACGACCTGGTTTAATTATCGCAAAATTAGGGTAGGAAAGTGTGTCCATTTGCACCGTACGCTCCTTATACCACCGTCTACTAACGGGTAGATCTTGCAATGGTTACTGGCTTACACATACGCACTGCGTTTACGTGGTTATATGTTACACTGTTTTCAGATTAAACAGCAGATTAAACAGTATTAGATTTTTTCCACGGCACTGCAACGGCTCTGCGAAGGGACATAACAGGTAGGAAGAATTACTATGCACTTTTTTCAGATTAAACAGCATTAGATTTTTTTCCATGGCAAACTTTGCAGTCGAGTTTAACATGACAAACGGAAGAGTTTTGATCGCACGTTTAACTTTTCAGAACACATGGGCTCAATATCGAATTCTGTTTCAGTCATCCAAGCCTTCAAGTAGCTTAGCTTTTTAGCACCGCCACCAAATTGTGGCACTACCGTGAAATTTTGAGCTCAGCTGTGGTTGAGTTGAAAACCAAAAACAGCCGATGGACACTGTCAGTTTCATTAACAGCCGTGGTTATCTAGCACGAGGCGGGAAAAGCCGCACCTCGCAGTCCAGGTGACGCAACAGAAGCGCAGTGCAGCTTTGGATGGTCCAGAGCAGGCTGTTCCAGCTCGTCGGCTCCGTTGTGAGCCGCAGAGCGCTCCCTGCTCCAGGGAGCCGTGTCGCTCGCAAGTGGGCCGGCACGCCCGCACGTGGCACGGCTGGCTGAGGCAGGCGGCAAGGCAAGCGTTTTGATGTTCCAGCTGCGTCTTACAGGATCGACGACCTCATACTCTTAGCTGCTAACACGTGGTGACATGCTACACCAGGAAATACGATGTTCAGGAAATAAATAAGAAACAACTGTTTTACAAGAAATTGCATACTAAATTTATTGGGCCTCTGTAGCTTGAAATTTTCTTTTCATTACAAGATCGGAAATATCAATCGTCAAAGTGTTCGCAGCGTTAATGCGGAGGATGTCCTTCATTGTTGCATGCTGAAGAAACGATCGTTCCTTACTTTTTAGTCGTTTCATTGCTGAGAAAAGCTGCTCACAACAATACGTAGATCCAAACATGCACATGATCTGAGCCACATTGTTGTGTAGCTTGGGAAACGTTTTTTGCTGTAATGAACGATACTATCGTGACAAATGCAACGTGTTGGGTAGTACCTCTCTTTCAACAAAGTTGAATTTTGCAAATCAATAATCTCCAATTGAACTGACGATGACAAGTCATCGGAGGAAATTGAAAAAGGAGTGCTGAACACCTTAAGTTCCATTTCCACACTAGTGAGGTCTCGGAATCGTGTTTCAAACGACGTGATGAGCTGCTTTAACTTTGCTTGGTAATCGTCGAAAGTAGTACCTTCATGTAGTTTTAAAGAAGCAAGACTACTGAAGAATGTCAAATGTCCATTGCACATCTGCTTCTCAAAGTAACGTAACTTTCCCCTGAACGCTTTGATCTGGTCGTGCATGTCAACGATTAGCTGCCCTTTGCCCTGCAATGACAGATTTAAATTCTTCAGATGCATAGTTATGTCAGATAGGAACGCCTGGTCTGATATCTATTTTATATCTTTCAGACAACGCATTTCTTCCTCTTTCATTTCGAGAAAAAGGGATACTTCCTCACGAATAGCAAAGAGAACATCAAGAATTTTTCCCGACTCAGTCAACGAACTGTACTGTGGTAAGGTATATCCCCATACTCTGCTTCCATAACTTTCAGGAATCCTTTGAATTGGCGATGATTCATACCGTTACGCCGCACAAAATTCACACACTTCACGACATCTTTCATTACGCCACCTAGCTCTACTGTTTCAGCACACAGTACCTCTTGATGAATAAAACACTGAAGAGTGAAAATGTCTTTCCCGAATTCGTCCCTGAGTTTATTTTTCAAACGAGAAGCAAAACTTTGGTGACACCCGATCATTTGTTTGCACCGTCTGTCGCTACAGAATGGAGCTTATCCCACGGCAAATTCATATTGTCCACTGATTCACAAACAGCTTCATAAATGTCACGTCCTGTTGCGGTGTAATCAAGTGGTACCACATCCAATAGTTCTTCATTTACCTGAAGACATGTATAATGTCGTTGCATATTGTACCTCTTCGCAGATTTAAATACTTTATGACATACAACACACTGCGGACGACCATCCCTCTCAATCAATAGAAAGGCATCCTCCAATAGAAGTACAGGGCTCCCGCGGCTAGTCATAGCTGTCATTGAACGCGGATTATTGCGTCAGTTGCGGCTGCATGCCGCCAGGGGGCAGTGAGTTCGCTTTCCCCCTCCACACGGGCTCCGAGCTGCCACAGTAAGCGCTCCGGAGCGCTCCGGAGCGCTCCGGCTCCCTGGAGCTCGGTTGGAACAGCCTGGTCCAGAGGTTTCTACACCATTGAGCCACAGGGATACTGACTCGTGCATAGGCATAATAAACGTGCCATTAACCAGTATAAGTACTCGTTGATTTTAGCACAGATTTGCATAGTCTGGCAGTACCCTCCGCGAAGCGATCACGAAACAGGTCATCACCGGGTTATAGGTCGACAAGTAGCTGACGTATCACGGGGCCGCCATCTCCACCAGACTAGCTCCAACTGTGGACTTAGTACCATGCAAACGTTCCGCTCCCAGCCTCTCTCCACAGCAGCACCCGAGCTTCTGCTTTGCAGGGTAGTGGTCCTTCGCGCTCCATCACCTTGGCAACCGTTAGAGCACCCAGCTGTAGGGGAGAGCTCTTGCACCAGCTCCTGATGTCTCAAGAGAATTCCAGTAGAGGCTAGACGGACGCGCTGCTAGCACTTGCCACACTGTTGTCTCATTGTGCAAACTGGGGTACATGCTGCTACACTGGGCGAAGACGTCACTTCCAGACCAGCCGCTGGCAGCTGGCTTCCCCAGTGGACAGCTGGCCCACCATGCTGTACGCCAGAATGCCGGACATTTGCCACGCCGGACATTTGCCACACTTGCCCCTTCGCCAGGCAGCGATCCCTCAGGTAAGGGACGCCCTTCCTCGTACTTCTTCTGTCCGCTTTCAAACCGTCGACTCCACATCTTACTCGATACAACCAGTACGTAAGGGACCTTCTTCTTCGACATCTTGGCCAAATACAGAGTTTCTTTTCCGAAATCGAAATATTTATAACTTTTGGGAAGCGAAAGCAATACCGACGATTATGTCAGTATGTAATTAGTTCTGCCAAATATAAATATAGATTCCTCTGTCTGTACGGTAGCTTCCTTTCACGCTTACTGATTGCGATAGAAACAGTCCATCACCATGGGAGCAACAAGAAAGGAACGATGTAAAGAGAATGCGAATGTATGCTAATCATTTCTTTTTGATCACTGCATTTGTGCCTACTTTAATTACTACAACTGCATGCCCAAAAGACAATAAGGAAAGAAGGAATGGGTATGTGAATGTTTCAAAAGAAGAACGACACACTCCATCTTAATTTACTCTCTAAAATGCGATATCCCTTGCGGTGAAACATTAGTTAATAGTGTGTAGGGGGACAATGTTCAAAACATGACTGAAAATACGTTCACTAAATAGAGATAAGAACATCTATGATTGACATGTCATCTATAGTCGACGTACATTTTTAAAATGTTAGAAATAAGGAAATGAAGTAATACAGAACGCTATGCTTGTAACTTAGGTTGTTGTTCTACATTGTTTAGCTGTAGTATTTACAGGGTCACAGAGAAAGCATCCTAGGTTTTGGAGGGAAAAGCTGTAATTGTAATGATCTGCACTACAACAGAAACAAGAAGCACAATTTAAGGAAAAATAATGTAATGTGTGTTTCAGCTCACAAGCGACATTGAAGCAGATAGTTCCTGTGACTTACTATGGGCAGAGACTATATTCGACAACCGGAATAAGTTAATAACTGGCTCCGTTTACCGACACCGGTCTGAGATGAATCAGTTGCTGAACAGTTCAAAGAAATCTTGAGTCTCATCACAAATATGTAGCCTACTCATACAATTATAGTTGGCAGTGACTTCAATCTACCTTCCGTACGTTGACAAAAATACATTTTCATATCCTATTGTAGATAGAAAACAACTTCCGTAATTGTTCAAAATGCTATTTTTAAGATTATTTTGAACAATTAGTTCACGAGGTCATTCAAATTGCAAATGTTTACGAAAACACACTTGACCTCTTAGCCACAAATAATCCTGAGCATCACGATGGATACAGGGATTAGTGAACACACAGTCGTAGCGAGGCTCAATTCCGTGACAAAGAAATTCACCAAAACTAAACGCGAAATATATTTATTTATAAAAGCAACCAAAAAGTCTGTTGACGTCTTTCTAAGAGACAGTCTCCTATCCTCCCAAACTATGTATGTGAAGACCATATGTGGCTTAATTTCAAAGAAATAGTATCAACAGCACGTGAGAGATTCATACCAAATAAATTAATGAGAGATGGAACTGATCCCCCACGGTACACAAAACACGACAGAAAGCTGCTGCAGGAGCACCGAAAAAGGCAAGAATAATTTAGACGAACGTAAAATCTCCCAGATTGGCGAAGTTTTACTGAGGGTCGGAATTTGGTGCCGATTTCAATGCGAAATGCATTTAATAGTTTCCAAAACGAAACTCTCTCTAGAAATGTGGCGGAAAATCCAAAGAGATTCTGGTTCTATGTTAACCAAACCAGCGGAAAGGCTCAGTAAGCAATGAGGAGGAGGAGGAGGAGGAGGAGGTGGGGGAGGGGGAGACAAGGGACCCAACTCTTCGGAGCAGGTAAAATCGTGGCAAATGTCCGGCGTGGCAAATGTCCGCACACCGTACGCCCAGCCGGCCTCTGTGACCAAGCTGTTCTAGGCGTTTCAGTCTGGAACCGCGCTGTTGCTCCGGTCGCAGGTTCGAATCTTGCCTCGGGCACGGATGTGTGTGATGTCCTCAGGTTAGTTAGGTTTAAGCAGTTCTAAGCTCTAGGGGACTGATGACCTCAGATGTTAAGTCCCATAGTGCTCAGAGCCATGCTGTACGCCCAAGGGGGCGTCACCGGACTATGAATGTTGCAGTACAAGTTAAAGTGTTTAAACTTCCAACTGTATTTGCTTAGTCAGCACCACCATCTTCAACCCCCACTGCACCTCAACACTACACTGAAGTGGCCTCTCATCTCTGTGCCGCTAAAGCTCATTGCTCTTCCACACATCAAATAACATTTCAGTCATTGATGTTAATAAGTGGTGATTTCTATTTTCTGTTGTATCCGGATGGTAATGTTTAGGCACATGGTACATTGAACTCTATTTCTTTGTGAAATATGGTATCTTGCACTCAAGTATTCCACATTATTTTAGATGTGAGCGTAATTTGTGATTTTTACGAACTTATTTTCATTCTTCTTGCTCTGTGGTCAACTTGACATTACACGTGCTCCATATCTCCACACATGTTCACTTAAGAACTACGTTCTTGGAACGCACAACATTCTCCTTTCTTGTATTTAAAGCTCAACAAAGACTCGCACAGCAATCGCAAATGCTTGAAACTATAAAGAAGCAAAATGGGAAACATTGAAAACAGCAGTGTTGGAAAGATCTAATGAGGTACTAGGGAAAAGTAAAGTATGAAACCGGAAAAGGGGACTGAAAATATGGAATACAGAATATTAAAAAAGTACTTGTAACGCCTGTTTACGAAAACGAACATATGAATATACAAACAGAAAGATATAAAACAAAAAATTTAATAAAAAGATACCAAGAGAATCCTGGGAAAGGTTCACTGCTAATGTTGAACATGACATTCACGGAAGAGCGTTTAGCGTTTAATCTTATGAAGCGAGTGAATAAAGCGGAGAAAGACACCGCAAATATTAATATAATAATAGACGATCATTGGATATAACATTACAGAAATTTATAATATGATGAAAATAGTGAAGAAAGTTATTCTACCGAAATTTATAGTAACTCTATAGAGCAAATAGAAATTGAAGAACTAAAAGCAGCCTTAAATGTAATTAAAAAACACAAAAGCTGTTGTCCTAGATGGCATTAATGCTGAATTAATCACTAATGCTGAATTAATCAAATTTGGAGGATGCGTTTTAGAATTTTGCTTCCTCCATTTTTTAAATGCTTGTTGGAAGAACTGTTCTGTACTTCAAGAATGGAACACAGCTAAAGTAATTTCTGTATTTTAAAAAGACAATAGGAAAGACGCAGCAAATAATAGAGGAATTTTTACTAAATGCAGCATATAAAACTTATGGGAATATTCTTAATGAAAGACTACAAACTAGCACTAACGCAATAATCTCACAGCAACAATTATGCTTCAAAAGGGAACGTTCGTGTAATGACAATGTATTTATAATAAGACAAATTATTGAAAGACGTCGGGAATTTGGCTTAGAAACGCAATTAGCATTTATTGATTCTGAGGGAGCTTTTGATATGGTTAAAAGATCCCTTCAGTGGAAAATACTTGAAATAAAAGGTTTTACTGCACATCATATTAATGCCGTAAACAGCCTATATGTAAATACAAATATACTATAAACTCAGGTTCGGAACTGTCAGATAAAATTTTAATAAATCAGGTGTTCGAGGAGGGTGCAATCTATCACCCACTTCATTTACTTTATGTATTAAAGACCTAGTTATGAAGTGGAAAGGTGACATATCCCTAGGAATTAAAATAGGATCCAGCGTACCATTAAATACTGTGTTACGTGCTAATGACTAAATAATTATATAGGAAACATAGAATAATTTAGAGAGCAGTATCTAGATTAAGCCAAAACACCATAGACAACGATAATGGCTTTCAAAGGCAAGAATCCAGTCAGATCGAAGATAATAATAAATGATAAAATTTTAGAACAAGTATACCACTTCAGTTGCCTAGGATGTGATGTACGAGTTATGGCTGTACCTACTCTTGTATATGGTTCTGAATCATGGACAGCGACAAAAAAGAAAAATCTCTTATAGAAGCAGCATACTTGAAGTTAATGAGATATGTAAGACACTGTAATAAAAGGGATAAATTAAGGAATGAAACACTGAGAGCAGATTTGAAATCATTTTAGTTAATGACTAGGTAGAATGGAAAAGGGCGAAATGGAAGGATCATGTTGATAGAATGAAGGAAAACAGACTTCTAAAAAACAATGAATTGTCAGCCGTGGGGGAGGAATAATGATTGTGATGATAAAGTATAAAATCAATACAGGAATTGTTTGTACTCATATTTACACCTAGTTTTCCTCCGCGTCGTACATTTAAAGAAAAACATTATCGTGTATTCAGTTCCTAGTTACATCAAAGTTTGCTGATTATATGCTCCGAAATGCTTCTTCTAACGAAGACTGAACATTGAACATTATATTGTATATAATTCACAAATTATCTCGAAAATGTTAGCCGCTGATACAGTATAAATTGATATAATATAAACATTTCTGCCGATAGCGCACTTGTAGGATTATTACTGAAAACTGTAACACGACGAACAGTTTCTTAATACACTTAAATTTTATTAACTGAGTTTGAATTGATTTTTATAGTTAGAGGGATCATTCTGATCTTTTAAATCTGTAAGAATGACTTTATGAAGGTGTAGATCGCAAGGCACGTGCATTAAAATGTGACCAGTTTTGATCATCACATGAGCATCTTCAGACCTACAGCTATACTGACGGATAATGGTTGTGTATGGAGCAGGAACCACTGAATGACGGTAGTCAACTCCGGTTTTTACGTCATTTTGACACAACTCACTTTTATTTTGTTGACTATCGTCATTCAGCGGTTCCTGCTCCACGCACGGCCATTGTCAATAAATATAGCTGTAGTTCTTAAGATGATCATGTGATGATCGAAACCGCTCACCTTTTAATAAACGTGGCTTGCGATCTAGACATAATTAATTTCAAACGTACTGTCACGTATTTAATTGTTTTGATGTTTATGGTGGATAGGACATTTTGTCACTTAACTCACAGATTAACGGTGCATTTCGACGTATGGTTATTTGGAAAATATTACTCGATTCGACGTTGACCCGCCAGGTTAGCCGAGAACGCTAATGCGCTGCTTCCTGGATTCGGGTAGGTGCACCGGCCCCGGATCGGATCCGCCCGACGGATTTACCGTCGTCGGTCGGTGTGCCGCCCAGCCTGGATGTGGTTTTTAGGCGGTTTTCCGCATCCCATTCAGTGAATACCGGGCTGGTCCCTACGTTTCGCCTCAGTTATACGACTGGCAGACATATGAACACGCTCGCATTTTTCCGTTGATTACACTCGACGCAGACAGCAGGGGTACACTAATTCCGTCCCGTGGGGTACAGGGTGGCGGCACGAAGGACCCAGCCACCCCTTTCCATTAACCTTGCCAAATCTGTTCCTAACAATGCCGACCCTGCGATAGCGCGGGACATGGCACCAGTGAAAGAAAGAAAGAAAGAATTGCTCGATTCGACGTTGGTGCAGGTTGTTGTTCTTCTTCACACTGTAAGCAAATTCTAAACGTCGCATGTCTCGCTGCAGCATTCAGAGTGTGCAGTGCCACAATTTCACCATTGCTTTGTTCATCCTGAAGTCTGTGCTCTTTTAAGCAAGCCGTTCCTTTCATCCTGCCTTCCTTACTTGTTATCATTGCCTCTGAACCGTGGCAGTGGTACCTAGCAGCCCCTCATCCTCATTATAACGCCCCTGAAAATGTCTCGTCATTCCCCGTTGCACCGACCCTCTGAGCAGCAGTTGTTATTCCTGCTTATCACGCAGCTGCCGCTGCCGAATCCGTGCTCGACTGCGCGAGAGGATATTGGGGCTGGCGGCGGAAAGCCGGGCAGATAGAATCTGGCCTCCCCTCGGCTCTGCGCGGGGATCATCCCAGCATCCCAGCACCCCAGAGCCCCAGAGCGAGGGCGCCGCAGAGAGACTTCAATTCGCCGTCAGCCGCCCTCCACCTGCACCTGCAGGTCCGCCAGCAGTGGGCACTGGGCACGACGATCCAACGTCGCCACACTTCAGTCACTCCTAGATATCAAGGAGGCTTCTCTTTCGCAAATTATCTGCTAGTAAAATTTGTGCTCATCATGTTACATCTATGCCATCGATGGATTAAGACGCGTCTCCAGACCACCGACGTCGTAGTTTAGCGGCTCCGCTCCAAGCGAAGGAAACCAAGGTGTATTAACACCAGCGTTCTTTATGGAGCAGCCATATAGGGTCTAAAGCACTCGAGACATTGGAGCATTGCTGTTAAAGAACCTAGGGGAGAGTGTTGTACCGTGATACATTTTTCCGTCAGCCCTGTAATAGAAATTTGATACATATATATGCTCATAAATTAAGGATAATGCTGATACGTGGTGAAACAACGCTCTGGTGGGCGGACTGCGGGTTTAAATCACCTCGGGGTATGACCATGCGGTGCATTTGACCTGCGGTCGTCGCACGGTGGTGCTGGCAGCAGTCCACATACTCAGAGGTGTGTTGCTGCATGCCAGAGTACAGTGCAGCGAGTAAGTGTGCGGACGTTTTCAGACCTGCTAATGGTGACTGTGTGTTGAAAATGGCTCACATATTGATGACGTTATGAGGGGTAGAATACTAGAGCGACTGGAGGCTGGTCAAACACAGCAGGTCGTAGCACGGGCCCTCCGTGTGCCACAAAGTGTGATCTCAAGATTATGGAAACGACTCCAGCACACAGGAAACGTGTCCAGGCGCTACAATACGGGAGGTCCACAGTGTACAACACCACAAGAAGACCGGTATCCCATCATCAGTGCCCACAGACAGCCACGGGGTACTGCAGTTGGCCTTGCTCGGGACCTTACCGCAGCCACTGGAACAGTTGTCTCCAGACACACAGTCTACAGACGACTGAGCAGACATGGTTTATTAACACGGAGACCTGCAAGGTGCATTCCACTGACCGTTGGTCACAGGAGAGCCCGTAAACCCTGGTATCAAGAACACAGTACATGGTCATTGGAACTGTGGTTCCAGTTTATGTTCACAGACGAGTCCAGGTATAGTCTGAACAGTGATTCTTGCCGGGTTTCCATCTGGCGTGAACCAGGAACCAGATACCAACCACTTAATGTCCTTGAAAGGGACCTGTATGGAGGTCGTGGTTTGATGATGTGCAGTGGGATTATGATTGGTGCATGTACACCCCTACAGGTCTTTGACAGAGGAACTATAACAGGCCAGGTGTATCGGGGCGGTTGTCTCGAGGCACACAGTCTACAGACGACTGAACAGACATGGTTTATTCGCCCAGAGACCTGCAAGGTGCATTCCACTCACCCGTGGCCACAGGGGAGCCTGTAAAGCCTGGTATCAGGAACACAGTACATGGTCATTGGAACAGTGGTCCCAGTTTATGTTCACAGACGAGTCCAGGTATAGTCTGCCGGGTTTTCACCTGGCGTGAACCAGGTACCAGATACGAACCCCTTAATGTCCTTGAAAGGGACCTGTATGGAGGTCGTGGTTAGATGGGTTGGGGTGGGATTATGATTGGTGCAAGTACACCCCTGCAAGTCTTTGACAGAGAAACTGTAACAGGCCAGGTGTATCGGGACGTCATTTTGCACCAGTATGTCAGCCTTTTCAAGGGTGCAGTGGGTCCCACCTTCTTCCTGATGGATGATAACGCACGACCCCACCGAGCAGTCATCATCGAGAAGTACCTCGAAACAGAAGATATCAGGCGAATGGAGTGGCCTGCCTGTTCTCCAGACCTAAGTCCCATCGAGCATGTCTGGGATGCTCTCGGTCGACAATCGCTGCACGTCTTCAAAGCCCTACGACACTTCAGGAGCTCCGACAGGCACTGGTGCAAGAATGAGAAGCTATACACCAGCAGCTGCTCGACCACCTGATCCAGAGTATGCCGACCCGGTGTGCGGCCTGTGTACGTGTGCATGGTGATCATATCCGATATTGGTGTCGCGGTACATGTGCAGGAAACAGTGGCGTTTAGTAGCACATGTGTTTCGGGGCGGTTTTCTCACCTTATCACCAATACCGTTGACTTACAGATCTGTGTCCTGTGTGTTTCCTATGTGCCTATGCTATTAGCGCCAGTTTGGTGTAGTGCCACGTTGTGTGGCACCACATTCTGCAATTATCCTTAATTTATGAGCAGGAGTGTATATATACAGGCGCGGGACGAAAGAATTATCCGGATGCAGCGGTGTACCGTAGGTCTCTAGATGAGCGTAGCCTTCCAAAGAATTGGAAAACGGTAAAGGTCATCCCAGTTGTCAAGAAGGGACGTCGAACTGATGTGCAGACCTATAGACCTATATCTCTAACGTCGATCAGTTGTAGAATTTTGGAATACGTATTATGTTCGAGTATAATGACTAGAAATCTACTCTGTAGGAATCAGCATGGGTTTCGAAAAAGACGGTCGTGTGAAACCCAGCTCGCTCTATTCATCCACGAGACTCAGAGGGCCATAGACACGGGTTCCCAGGTAGATGCCGAGTTTCTCGACTTCCGCAAGGCGTTCGATACAGTTCCCCACAGTCGTTTAATGAACAAAGTAAGAGCATATGGACTATCAGACCAATTGTGTGATTGGATTGAAGAGTTCCTGGATAACAGAACGCAGCATGTCATTCTCAATGGAGAGAGGTCTTCAGAAGTAAGAGTGATTTCAAGTGTGCAGCAGGGGAGTGTCGTAGGACCGTTGCTATTCACAATATACATAAATGACCTTCTGGATAACATCGGAAATTCACTGAGGCTTTTTACGGATGATGCTGTGGTATATCGAGAGGTTGTAACAATGGAAAACTGTACTGAAATGCAGGAGGATCTGTAGCGAATCGATGCATGGTGCAGGGAATGGCAATTCAATCTCAATGTAGGCAAGTGTAATGTGCTGCGAATACATAGAAAGAAAGATCCCTTATCATTTAGCTACAATATAGCAAGTCAGGTGGCTTACGGAGTATGGATGTAGATGTAGATGTAGATGCGACGGAAATAGGTTTAGAGGAACAAATGATTACAATTTCGGAAAAATTACAGGATTTATTCGAGAGAAAGATCTTCATAAACTGAGCAAGTCATTAATGAGTTGTTCCATCTCTGGCCCTTATGCAGGCAACTATTCCGCTTGGTGTTGATTGATACAGTTGCTGGATGTCCTCCTGAGGGATGTTATACCAAATTCTGTCCAACTGGACGTCATATTGTCAGCATCCCCAGCTGGCTCGAGGCCCCTGATTATAATGATCCAAAAGTTTTCAATTGGGGAGAGATCCGTCGACATCTCTGGTGAAGTTAGGGTTTGCCAGGCGCAAAGACAAGCAGTAGACACTCTCGCCGTGTTCAGGCGGGAATTATCTTGCTGAAATGAATTGCTCATGGCTTGCCATAATGGATGTAGAATATCGTCGATGTACCATTGGATTGTATGGGTCCTGCTGATGGCAAGTAAAGGGTCTCTGCTACAAAAAGAAATGGGACTCCCCACTGGTTGTTTGGCCTTATGGCGGTGAGAGTCAGGTTGGTATCGCACCCCTGTCCAGGGCATCTTCAGACATGTCTTCACTGGTCATCTGGTCCTCATCAGTGAAGACAATGCTATTCCAATCAATGAGGTTTCAGGCCGAAAACGTCTCTGGAGACGCGCCAGACACTGATGGGATACCAGCCTGATCGTCGCTCGACATATGGGCCGACAACAAGAAGCGATGATCAGAGGCACCATTTCAGGACTCCTGAAGTTGTCATCCGTGGAATCCTCACAGCACACCGGTACGTCGACGATATTCTGCGTCCTGTTTTGTTGCCCTTCATGGCAAGGCACCTCGGGCTTTCTGCTGCTTGTCTTCTTGCTTGTCAAATTCTACCTTAGCCAGGAGAGTCGCCAGATCTCCTCTCCCATACTGAGAAAGTTGGGACCATTATGTCCAGAGCCCCCAACGAGCTCAGGATGATGACGATCGAACTCGCCAATTGGACAAAATTTGGAACTACATCCCGTAGGAGGACATCCAACAACTCTATGAACCACTGCCAATCCGAATAACTTTGATAAGGGCCAGAGGAGGACCAAAGCGTTATTGAATTTGTCGATTTGTGAAGCTCTTTCTTTTGGATGAATCGTCCAATTTTTCTGGAGTTGTAGTCATTTGTTTGCCTGTACATGTGGATCATACCTACCGATTTTCGTCCCATTAGAATAATTCCTTCGTGGTCTGTCGTATCTTATTATTTCATTTTGAAATGAAGGCATTCACTTTTTATGTGCTGCAATCTTTTCCTCAAATTACAATAATTACTCCGGAAGATTAATTTGTTCCCAAACGTGAACACTTGTCCCAAGGTACGAAATTGTCATGTACCTAAGAAAAAACATTTTATTCAAAATTAAAAGCGTTGCGATCGAGAAAGTCTTCTCAACACTGCATTTAATCGTCTATCTCTTACAGTATTACTCTACTATACGACAATAATCAGTAAGTGAAATCAAATTAAGCAGTAGTGCTAACAGAAACCAGTTACAAGTTAAATACATGTTCAATTAGAAGCTATTGATTGGCAATACATGTAAAATCATCATGTATGTTTGACATTGAGTCCGCTCTTGGGGCGAAATGTGAATGGTATATTATTATTAAAAACCACGTTCACCAAGATGTATTGTAAATCTTTCTATTAGTAACCGGTTTCGACAGATATCTCCTGTCAACATCGGATCTTGTAACATATTGACAGAAGTTCATGATGTTTACGAACTTGCAGATTACATAGTGATGTGCATTTTTCAATAAAAGGTGACAAGGAACATCACTATGTGAAACATAAAATACTACAAATATAAAACACAGATCATGTTGTGCTGATGTCCCAACGCACTCGTTCACTTAACACCATTGTGATGCTAAGTGAACGCCATTGTACTGTTAAATGAACTTACAGTAATTCGTAATACCTGTAAAACAACAGACGTAACACAGCTATGGCCAATTCAATAATCAACAGAGTAAAAGGAACTTTTTATTGGCATTCACCATAGTGTTGGTTTATACAGGGTGTTCCCAAGCTATTCCTTCAAATTAATACGGGAGGTATAGAACAGTAAAACAAATATATTTCGATGAGGAACATACAGTCTCTGAGGTCAACTTGTAATGTTCAGGAACCTTTGTTAGCTGTGCTGACGTATGCCGTTGTGTCGATGTTGCTGACTGGGAATGTGTACTGACATTCAAAACTAATCCGTGTACGGATGGTTGTCTGTACTGGTTGGATGTGCCTCTGAGTGTTAGGCAATGTACTTCCGGCATATGAGGTGACAATCCATTCCCGCGTTGATGCGAGGAATCATCCGAGAGCCCCCTTCAGGAATAGATGGATCGATCGAGGTCACTATATTGGCTGGCCATCCAGGTCACATGACCTCAAGTGTCTCGATTTCTTTCTCTGGGGGAATGTGAAGAAGCCTGGTGTGCGAAACCGCTGTGGAAACGGAAGAAGAGATCGTCTGTGGAATCGCCTTCGGCGCTGGTCCATTGCGAACGTAACGGACACAACAGTCAATGGTCCGACTGCGTACTGCATACATACAGGCCAATGGTCACGCTTTCGTGCAGTTGCTGTGAATGCCACTGCTATAATTAACATGGTTAGATTCGATATTAGATTAGATTCAGTTTCGTTCCATAGACCCAAAAAATGAGATGATTCTCGTGAGTGTGGAACGTGTCAGAAAGTATAACATAAAAACATAAAACATTTGAATATAAAATTTACTACCCTGATTATTTGTCAGGAGATAGTCGAAATAGGTTAATACAATGCAGTAAACTGGAACAGCTAATATTCACAGAATTGAGACGCTGCCACAATGAAACACTGTTATACACTATTAATAAATTTGTCATACACAAAATACCTAATCTTGACTGTTGTGACCAAGTGTTGTCAAAACTGAAATCTAACAGATATCTTTACCTAAGCTGGCTTAAGAGTCTCTGTTACGATATTCATCCATGGAGTAGAAGGAGTTGCCTATCAAAAAGTATTTCAAGCTCGGTTTAAACCATGCCTTATCTGAAACCAAGTTTTTAATGGTTGCCCCAAATTTAATGAAAAGCTTTATCCCTGAATAATGGACCTATTTTTGGACCAAGGTGAGTGATTTTAGGTCTTTATATAGATTGTTCTTATTCCTAGTATTGATACTATGCATTGAGCTATTGTTTGGAAATAGAGATGTATTACTTGCAACAAACTACCTACTGCGTAAATCGTACCTAGCATCATAAGCTGCCATCAGGGACCTTACGTACCTTACCTAAATATATTTGTTTTATGTTCTCTACGCTGTGTCTTAATTTGAACGAGTAGTTTCAAAATACCCTGTATAATTCAACCACTCACCACCCTTTCAAGAGGTCTGCACCTTTCTGAGCTCTTTTTTTGAAGTTACTGAAGATATTTTAAATCCGTCTTTGCAAGAACAAGAAAATGCGTATTTTTCCAGCAAAACCGTTTCGTTTGATTGAAGTAAAACACATTAATGATCTGTAGTGAAACGTATTTACAATTTGTCTTGCTTTCTGAATCTGAAGTAATTTCTTTACCAAAGATATTGATTTTAATTACTATATTTATGTGGGACTTTCGCTGACATTAGGAAACGCTGTGTGCTTGCAAGCTCTTGAGGTATTCCTTCGGTTGGCACTTTTGTTTTCCGCAAATGCCTCATTGCTTTTGCAGAACTGTAGAATATCTGACATGAAACTCGATAAGCAAGCAGACCTCGCTTCCTGATGTGAACGAAAATCAGACAAAAATACCGTAACATCAGCATCTTTTGTATCGAAGTGATTTCAGGTATAGAAAGCAATGTAAATCATAAATATGTTTCATTACAGACCAATGATGGTGTTTTATTTCAGTTAAACGACACACGTTTGGTGACAATATACGATTTTTCGTGTTGCAAGGACGGACTGAAAAAACCTTCAACAATTGAGACACTGACTATCAACAAGGCCCAAAGCATAGACACGAAGTTCTGAGGAAGATAGCCGTTTGTAAAAATCAGATTTGTAGACTAACCGCCAGCCCCATAGATCCGACGTGTTTTTTAACCAACTCTCAGAATCCTATCTCCCGCATGGAAAAATAATGTACCTACATTGTATTAAGAAAATATTAATCAATATTTAGGATTGTATTTGTTATTAATGTTAACTCACAATATTTCCATTTGTAGGCTAATGTTGGTTTGTCTTGACGGTTTTAAAATGTATTAATGAGTAACAAGTACTCATTCACTGCACTTGTAACAACTAAAACTTTCTGCCACGTGAGGAGCACGAATTGAATGCAGCACCCACGCAGTTGTGACTTATTCCAACACTTCATTGTCCTTGTTGCTATTGATTAGATTAAGCACATTTGTAGCTTGATGCTCAGAAAAATCTGCAATATAACTCCTATCACAAAGCACTACTACGTTCATAGTGCGGACACTAAATCATGTTGGCAACCATAGATAACAATTGAGCAGTGCAGAGCAACAATATTATGCTTTGTGCTTTGGGCCCATGTGGAAATGAATATGAGAGAAATCAGAGAAACAGAATCTCGTGAACGCTCATACGGGTATATACGGTTCATTGTGGCTGAACAACACAGACAATGCCGGTTTATCGTAAGTTCAACAGACCTCAGGAATCTCGAAATCGACGACTGTGTTCTTTAGGCCCTTATGGTTCTCGGCACGGTGGATTCCGCCGACGACCGAGTCGTCCGAAGACGGCCGATCTTTTCAAATCAGTTCGCCACCACGTGCGCGGTCACAGTGAAGCCGATCTCATCGTCCGAACCTACAGATTTCGGACGACAGTCGGTGAAATTCAAATCAATTTGTTTTTTTTTCGTTTTTTTTCGGTCATAATGGCCGACACGACACGAAACGTGGACTGTGAGAACTAATGAGTTTAGTCAAAGGAGTAGCTTGTGGCATGAAGATGAAAAATATCATAATCAGCATACAGTTCGGAATCTATGCAATGAAATCGCAATTTTATTGGGAACCACAATTTATCGGAAATTTTAGGTGCAGATCATAACTTCGAAAAGTAATTTGTTCAAGCGACAAGGATGATGTATCTTATGATTAAAGTTACTTTATTGTATTTTTTTGGGTTGTGGTAGCTGGACGTCAGCTTTTACAAATTATTGTTACTGCTTAACTGGCGTTTATATGCTAGTAGGGTGATAATTCTGTTACATGAAGTGGTTTACAAATGTGATGTAGCTACGTGTTTCCACTTTACAGTGCTTTAGATGATTGGAGTACCTTATTCCAGACTTTGTGTTTGCATGTCACACATATGCTGAATTACGTTTAATTGACATCTTTCTGCACAATTTCAAAAAAATTCAGCAAAACATATGTAGGATGCTTGCGTATTTATGCGATTTCCGCTGTATTAAAAAGTCCAATACTTACATTAAAGATGCAATTCTGGCTCAAGAAATGTTAGAAGCGACACTTTAGTAATTGACATCTGGCGTCCACACCTTTCATACGATTAGGTCTAAGCCGCATTCCTAAAAGTAATGTGACATTAGTTTACAATATTATAAATTCTCAACAATTAAACTCATATACACCAGATATGTAGCGACGGGGTATTAATACGACGGTAAACGTAAAATACCTGCGCGAGAGATAAATACTCTGTGGAATTTAAGCACCTCCGTGCGAACTCGATAAAAAAGATATAAAGACTGTATTAAGCTACGACAAAGAGATATTCCACGTTGGACATTGGAAGAGAGATGTTCTATGTCGGATTGACAGGAGATTGTTGGAAGCCGGCATTATGGCAGTAATCTATGTTTTGTGGTATTGAAGAAAATAAATACATATAAAAGCACGAAAGGAGTATCAGATGTGTAGAGTTCATAACCTTTAATCATTTCAAAAGAAATATTCAGTGACTGCAAGACGCAAGTCGTTCGGAAGTGTTGTGTGGTTTGATGGTGCCAACCTGCAGTTTTACACGGTTTTGGGATAACTTCACGAAATAAAGTTGAACGCCACATTCCATACACATGACACAGCATAGCACTTGGCTGTACCGATCGATTTCCGTAGAGCGATAATTTATCTTTAACGAGTTTAGGTGGAGAAGTTCCATCAAGGAGACTCAACGAGATCTGCTGCTGCGAAACGCATATGGTGTTACCGTATTCTTTAACTTACGGAGGACAGTAAGCAATATAGACTTAATAACCGTCGCAAACATAATTAAAAGGACTCAACTTAAATAAAAAGAGCAAAGAGTTAAAAGGAATCGCTAAACCAAAGCATAAATAAAAAATCTGTTAATAATTATACACAATCACATTAATAAAACGCTCATTAAATAATAGAGAGAATAAAAATAAGAACTTTAAAAGTGGTATGAAATTTTTAATTTATTCTATATCGAATTTTGGAGCTATGCTTCGTTCAAGTGCCCAGAAACACACTGTAACTGATTTTCTTTATTATAAGCTGCGCTGGATCTGAAGTAATACTGTCACCAGAAATCTTATTACGTTATTTCTCAAGTGTTCAAAGAGCAGTGAAGTTTCCAGTACTAGAATCTGATTATCTGAATATATTTCTTTAATGTTCACCGGTTGTAGAATAAAGTGAGCTGCTGTGAAATCACAATATTTGGTTAGGTCATACAAAAATTTTATCCATGCATCATATAATAGAAAGATCTACTCTGACCATGTAAATTAACAACTGTGTGCTCATAACCTCATTGGAAAAACCTTTAAACACCGGAGTCGCCACTGTAGCATAATAAACCATTATCAGAACAACGTGTTTTGGAGATATCCTTAATGCGGTGTATACTATACTATACAGGGTGATTCAAAAAGAATACCACAACTTTAAAAATGTGTATTTAATGAAAGAAACATAATATAACCTTCTGTTATACATCATTACAAAGAGTATTTAAAAAGGTTTTTTTTCACTCAAAAACAAGTTCAGAGATGTTCAATATGGCCCCCTCCAGACACACGAGCAATATCAACCCGATACTCCAACTCGTTCCACACTCTCTGTAGCATATCAGGCGTAACAGTTTGGATAGCTGCTGTTATTTCTCGTTTCAAATCATCAATTGTGGCTGGGAGAGGTGGCCGAAACACCATATCCTTAACATACCCCCATAAGAAAAAATCGCAGGGGGTAAGATCAGGGCTTCTTGGAGGCCAGTGATGAAGTGCTCTGTCACGGGCTGCCTGGCGGCCGATCCATCGCCTCGGGTAGTTGACGTTCAGGTAGTTACGGACAGATAAGTGCCAATGTGGTGGCGCTCCATTCTGCTGAAATATGAATTGTTGTGCTTCTTGTTCGAGGTGAGGGAACAGCCAATTCTCTAACATCTCCAGATACTGTAGTCCAGTTACAGTAGCACCTTCGAAGAAAAAGGGACCAAAAACTTTATTGGCTGAAATGGCACAGAAAACGTTCACCTTAGGCGAGTCACGTTCATACTGAGTTGTTTCCCGCGGATTCTCAGTGCCCCATATACAGACATTGTGACGGTTGACTTTCCCGTTAGTGTGGAAAGTTGCTTCATCACTAAACACAATCTTTGAAACGAAAGATTCATTTGTTTCCATTTGAGCAAGGATAAAATCACAGAAATCGATTCTTTTAATCTTATCAGCTGCAGACAGTGCTTGAACCAATTTCAGACGATAAGGTTCCATAACTAACCTTTTTCGTAGGACTCTCCATACAGTTGACTGTGGAATTTGCAGCTCTCTGCTAGCTCTGCGAGTCGATTTTCCTGGGCTGCGAATAAATGCTTGCTGGATGCGTGCTACATTCTCATCACTCGTTCTCGGCCGTCCAGAACTTTTCCCTTTGCACAAACACCCATTCTCTGTAAACTATTTATACCAACGTTTAATACACCACCTATCAGGAGGTTTAACACCATACTTCGTTCGAAATGCAAGCTGAACAACTGTCGTCGATGCACTTCTGCCGTACTCAATAACACAAAAAGCTTTCTGTTGAGCGGTCGCCATCTTAGCATCAACTGACGCTGACGCCTAGTCAACAGCGCCTCAAGCGAACAAATGTACAACCAAATGAAACTTTATAGCTCCCTTAATTCGCCGACAGATAGTGCTTAGCTCTGCCTTTTGTCGTTGCAGAGTTTTAAATTCCTAAAGTTGTGGTATTCTTTTTGAATCACCCTGTATTTTCGTATCACCTGGGTATTTCTTAAGACTTGTCTGGTAATTCTTATAACACTATGTCCTTTTCGAGGCAGATACACCTCATTCGGCATCTCTTTAACAGCAAACACCGCATTGCAGCATTCGTCTCCAAGAATAGAGACGTCGTGGTATCCGTCCGATGCTTGGTTGAAATCTAACCTACTTCATACACAGCTAACGTAACCTGCTCGAACCCCGCCAAAAAATGACGAATGAGATGAGACGCACAGTGGCCGACGTCGCCCGATGTCATCGGTCCACGTCGGACAACGACGTCTGACGACCGGTGTCAGTGTGCGCTCTGCGCGCAGCCTAAGCCGGAAAACAGCAGGATTTTTCCACTTTTAGCCACGTGAAAGGGAAATCAGAATCAGAGGATTTTTTCCACATGAAATGCAAGCTTCCCATTGGTTGACGGCAACAAACCGCAGAGCAGAGAGCGACAGAGATATAGGGAGATGAAAATAACAGTAACCGAGGGGACTGGTTGTAGGGGAGAAAGTAAATATTGGAAATGGAAACGAATGCCACCAGTGGCTGGAGACAGCGAAATGTGTGTGTGAATTCCTAAGGGAGCAAACTGCTGAGGTCATCGGTCCCTAGACATTACTTAAACTATCTTATACTAAGAGCCCCCCCCCCCCCCCCACACACACACACATGCCCGAGGGGAGGGGCCGCGCAGTCCGTTACATGGCGCCTCAAACCGCGCGGCCACGCCGGGCGGCTTGGGACAGCCAAGTGGGAGTCGAGAGGCCATTTACACCTCCTGAAAGACTAGTGGCTAACCACAATAAACCAAATAATAGGAAGGAGAATTTTATAAAAGTAACTACAATACTGATTCGCAAAAGTCCAACCCGCCCCCCCCCCCCCCCCACCATAAAACGACCGAAAAGGTAAATTTCGTAACTTCGGAAGACGCTCTTGTTGCCGCCGTCTAGTGAGGCTGTTATTGCTGACTGCGTCGGAGAAGCGTCGCACCGCGACACTTGCCACAGCTGTCTACCGCCGTGATCCAGTGTAGCCCTCGCGAGATTGTTAAGTTCACAGCAGGGGACGCAATAATTCGCAACTTGCCGCCGCCTCACGCTTCGGCATCTCAGCAGATGATGAGCGCGAACCAGCAGCAGTTAGGACGCAGGGAATTTTGCTGCACGAGCAGTGCTCAATAAACTTCACTTATTCCGGTTTAGAATCCAGATTCAGGTTTGCATTTGCTAATGGCCTGATTTCGGCTGTATTTGTTCGATGCGTTTGCATCCCTAAGTTGCACATTTTATTCGGTTACTTGTTTTCCACTGTTATCACATTAAGTCACACGTCTCCATGTAACTTTATAGTCAGGTAGCGTGCGTCAGTGTTTGATTTACTTTGAAGTAAGATTGCACTTCAGGAGTCTTTAACCTTCCAAATTTAGATTGCATATTAGGAGACATTAATTCTAATTTAAGATCAGATTGCTTATCAAGTGCCTCGACTCTGATTCCTAGCACTTTGAATACTTTGATAGTAACATTTCATCCCATTATATACTTGAATGCCATTAATGAATAAATTATATTCCACTACTGGCCATTAAAATTACTACACCAAGAAGAAACGCAGATGCTAAACGGTTATCCATTACATAAATATATTATACTAGCACTGACATTTTCACGCAATTTGGGTGCATAGATCCTGAGAAATCAATACCCAGAACAACCACCTCTGGCCGTAATAACGGCCTTGATACGCCTGGGCATTGAGTCAAACAGAGCTTGGATAGCGTGTAGAGGTACAGCTGCCCGTGCAGCTTCAACACGATACAACAGGTCATCAAGAGTAGTGACTGGCGTATTGTAACGACACAGTTGCTCGGCCACCATTGACCACACGTTTTCAATTGATGAGAGGTCTGGAGAATGTGCTGGCCAGGGTAGCAGTCGAACATTTTTTGTACCAGAAAGCCCCATACAGGACCTGGAACATGCGGTCGTGCATTATCCTGCTGAAATGTAGTGTTTCGCAGGGACCGAATGAAGGGTAGGGCCACGGGCCGTAACACTTCTGAAATGTAACGTCCACTGTTCAAGAACAGTCAATGTGAACAAGAGGTGACCGAGACGTGTAACCAATGGCACAGTACACCATCACGCCGGGTGATACGCCAGTCGGGCGATGACGAATACACGCTTCCAATGTGCGTTCACCGCGATGTCGCCAAAGACGGATGCGACCATCATGACACTGATAACAGAACCTGGATGCATCCGAAGAAATGACGTTTTGACATTCGTGCACCCAGGTTCGTCGTTGAGTACACCATCGCAGGCGCTCCTCTCTGTGATGCAGCGTCAAGGGTAACCGCAGCCACAGTCTCCGAGCTGATAGTCCATGCTGCTGCAAACGTCGTCGAACTGTCGTGCAGATGGTTGTTGTCTTGCAAACGTGACCGTCTGTTGACTCAGGGATCGAGACGTGGCTGCACGATCCGTTACAGCCATGCGGATAAGATGCCTGTCATCTCGACTGCTAGTGATACGAGGCCGTTGGGATCCAGCACAGCGTTCCGTATTACCCTCCTGAACCCACCGATTCCATATTCTGCTAACATTCATTGGATCTCGACCGACGCGAGCAGCAATGTCGCGATACGATAAACCGCAGTCGCGATGGGCTACAATCCGATCTTTATCAAAGTCAGAAATGTGATGTAGGTATTTTACTCCTTACACGAGGCACCACTACAACGTTTCACCAGGCAACGCCGGTCAACCGCTGTTTGTGTATGAGAAATCGGTTGGAAACTTTCCTCATGTCAGCACGTTGTAGGTGTCGCCACCGGCGTTAGCCTTGTGTGAATGCTCTGAAAAGCTAATGAGTTGCATATCACAGCATCTTCTTCCTATCCGTTAAATTTCGCGTCTGTAGCACGTCATCTTCGTGGTGTAGCAATAATGGCCAGTAGTGTATATACCAATTTAAAGCCATTCCCGATTCATTTACCAACAAAGCCCCCCCATAACCCACTTTGCACCACTAACAAATGCCTCGTACTTGGCTAGAAACTCAGATGACAACGACTGGCCAATGAAACATCCTCTCTACCCTTCTGGGTAGAGCATAAATCGTAAAAGGAAGGAAAAAAAAATTCTCATTAAGGAGGCGCCTGAACAATCTTATGACCTACTAACCTGTTTCGTGCTGGTGTACTAAGCGCGCTTTCCGCCGACAAGTTGTTTACGAATTCCTTGGCGCAGCTGTTGGTGCCTCCGGATTCGCACCTGTTCTGCGCCGCGGAGGAGAATTTGCCCGCGGCACGCAATATGCAGGCAGGCAGGCAGGCAGGAGCCTGTGTGCGCAGCGCCGCCTCTAGCTACCTGCAGCCGGATGCCGGAGGGTCGCTGCCCCAGAATTAGAGGAATGCCCGCCACGCCTGGACCTCCGCTAAATTAAGTTGCTCTAATTGTTTCTGTTGTTTCAGCACCAAAAGACGCAAATTTTTACATTAAAATATTTTACTGCCGCTTTTATGCGGAAAGGAAAATTCGACTCGTTTCTTCGCCGTAATTAATTTAATAATTTCCTAATTGATAATTAATCTCTGGAGTGGAGGGGAGCACTAGGTAATTGAGTTAGTAACGCGGAATTAAAAAGTTAAGAGGCCGTGTGACGAGATACCGCCAGAAGCCATCCTCAGGCTGCGTTCCTGGCAGAGTTCCGCTCAAAATGGCGTCGTGGCAAGCCACGGCAGAACTGAAAATACGGTTTTCGAGATGTGCGATATACACAGTGTTTCGTAACTGTCTGACAACAAAGCAGTGCTATGAGCAACATTTCTGTACTTCAGCAGAATGGAGTAAACGCAGTATTGAAGTGATGTAATGAATGGATAATTCTATTTGGCGTGCAATTTGGGGCAGCCAGAGTAAGGTTCATGACGTCATAAGACAGGCAGCTTAGTAGTGCACGATACAAGTCTCTGAGGTCAGACTGTTGTGATCATGCAGCTATTCCTTATACCTTCAGGTGGCACCTTCATTGCGACTTTCGAAGCTATCGCTGCATTTTCTTACTTCGTAACAGAGAATATGCCCTCTTCGTTCTCATTTGGAGGTTTATAGTCCCCCCCCCCTCCCCGAACACTAGAAGGACATGTCAGCCAATTTTGGAACCACTGATTTTTTTTGGGGAGGTGGGGGTGGGGGGTGGGGTCTGCATTCATAAGCGTCAAAATTCCGGTGGTACCGCTATTCTGGGGGAATTTGTTCGGTGGACGTACGAAATGTTACCATGAAGACGTGATAAAAAGAAAGAGATTGTAGCTGTAGCTGCACATTCAACTGGGTAATAGGTTCGAGCCTTGTAGAACAACAATACGAACGGGATTGATTCTGTTGGAGTTAAAGGAGTCAGTGTCTCATAAGTCACTATAACTTTTCTTTAACAGCCGGTGTAACCGCCAGAATATTGTGGAAGGATGCACAGTTGCATGCATTGTGCTGTACAGGTGCCAGATGTCAGCTTGTGGCCTGGAGTTCCATGCGGTCAATACAGCGACGGTTAATGCTATTTTTGCTTGACGCTGGAGTTGGCTGCCGACGACGTCCCACATGTGCTCGACTGGAGACAGATCTAATGATCGAGCAGACCAAGGGAACATGTCGACACTCTGTAAAGGCTACTGAGCTACTGTTTTTAGACAACATAGTTGTATGGAAATAGACAGCGATTAATTTACGTATAATCAATTATTCAAAACGGCAGTCACAATCGCATTATTTATTTTGCCGCTAACCGGTTTCAACCAGCGATGGGGTCACCTTCAGGGCAATTTACACTGTAAAGTTATAATATTAATAAGTAATTAAGTACGTAATCTACAAGCAATTAATCAAAGTTAAATAAATAAACAGATTTTTATACCCATTTGGTCGCTCGCTGGAGTCGTCACCCTGCCTGTTTACGGGTGGCTCTCTGCATGAGCTTAAATAACGACCAACAACGCGTGGGCAGACGGTAGCGCCCTCCACGGTGACCAATGGTAGTTACATGCTTAAGCAACGAATCGTAAATTTTAAAGTTTGTTCCAGTTGTAATATAAAACATAGTAAATAATATATATAACTAATTAAACTTGCAGAGATTTACAATTATTTAAAATTCAGGTAGCTGTTGTCCCATTCATTTTTCACATCATTTGTGGATAGAGTAGAGTCCTCTATCTTTTGTGGAAGAGACGCCGTTGCCATGGGCGATAGTATACGTCAAGCGCCACCTAGCCTGTGTGGTTGGGACGCTGTCGTCATGGTAGCCGCTTCGTATAAGTCGTCTGCTATAATACCATCTTTGCGCGGCGTTCGTTGTTATCGTAACGGCGTACCATAACCATTCTTCCGCCATGTTGTTGTCAGTCCATGTGGTCTTCTGCTGCGACGTTATCTACGCGCAGCATGCGTTGTCGTGGTGTGTTCTGGCTGCTATCCATAAAAGTTGTTCCTAGTAATTAGTAAAACTCTTCAAAATCATTGTATTCTCCGTTATAAAATAATATTAGAAAGAAGTATATCGAGTGCCCCTTAGCCTATTTGGATAGGATTTCGTCATCATAATAGCCTCCTCGTACGTGTCGTCTGGCTGTATCACGGCATTCGATATCGTAGAATCGATGTACCACAATCCTCCCTTCACAAGCTGCCGTCGATCCACAAAATTGTTTCTGAATTATATATTATATAAATAATGCGATTTTGATTGTAATTTTGAATAATTGACACTGAGATACAACAGCGGTATGTGAGCGAGCGTTATCCTTTTGGAAAACACCCTCTCTCATGCTGTTCATAGATGCCAGCGCAACAGGTCTGATCATCAGACTGACGCACGAATCTGCAGCCGGGTTGCGTGGAAGTGCTCCTTCCGTCATACGAGATGGCGCCCCAGGTGTAGGTCCATTGTGTCCAGCCCGCAGACACGTTGGTTGCAGGCCCTCAACTGGCCTCCGTCTAACCACTACACGACCACCACTGGCAGAGAGGCATAACCAGTTTTCACGAGACAACACAACACACTTCCACCCGGCCTTCGAATGAGCTTTGGGGTCAGTCAAATGCACGCTACAGGGCGCCTGGCTTGGAGCTGTCCTCAGTAACCGGTTTTCGGCAGTTCGTTGTGTCACTGTGTTGCTGAAATTGCTGCTGCAGATGCTGTACGATGCTCGCCAGTCATACGCTGAAGACGATGTTCTTCCGCCGGCCGCGGTGGTCGTGCGGTTCTAGGCGCTCCAGTCCGGAGCCGCGCTGCTGCTACGGTCGCAGGTTCGAATCCTGCCTCGGGCATGGATGTGTGTGATGTCCTTAGGTTAGTTAGGTTTAATTAGTTCTAAGTTCTAGGGGACTGATGAGCACAGCAGTTGAGTCCCATAGTGCTCAGAGCCATTTGAACGATGTTCTTCGCTCTCGGTAGTGCCACGTGGCTGTCCGGTGCGCGGACTTCTTACGACAGTGCGTTCCTATGACCATCGCTGGCAGCAATCACGTGCAGTGGCTATATTCCTGTCACGTCTTCTTGCAGTATCTCAGAAGGAACATTCAGCTTCTCGTAGACCTTCTACGCCTCGTTCAGTCGGCCAGCGTGGCCGGGCTTCAGTCTGCGCGACCGCTACGGGCGCAGGTTCGAATCCTGCCTCGGGCATGGATGTGTGTGATGTCCTTAGGTTAGTTAGGTTTAAGTAGTTCTAAGTTCTAGAGGACTGATGATCTCAGGTGTTAAGCCCCATAGTGCTCAGAGCTATTTGAACCATTTGAACACCTCGTTCAAACTCAGGGAGTTGTTGATAATGGTTTCTTTGTCGCCGCAAAGTCATTCTTGACTAACCTTACCTCAGCACGTCCACTCTCAAAGGTAATTAAAGCTGACGATCGTACCGAGCGAGGTGGCGCAGTGGCTAGCACACTGGACTCGCATTCGGGAGTATGACGGTTCAGTCGCGCTTCCGGCCACCCTGATTTGGGTTCTCCGTGATTTCCCTAAATCGCTCCGGGCAAATGCCAGGATGGTTCCAGTGAAAGGGCACGGCCGATTTCCTTCCCCGTCCTTCCCTAATCCGATGAGACCGATAACGTCGCTGTTTGGTCTGCTTCCCCCAAAACCACCCAACAACAACAACAACAACAACAACCCAGCTCACGATCGTAACAGCCTGTGTTTAAAGCAAACCTGACCTGAAGCGTCATAGTGGCGCTACTAGCTTCTTTCTCATGCTACTGTCACGAAATGTGAACAGACATCATCTTTCAAATGTAGAAACACGCGTACCAACTTCCGTTCATGTCACACAACTCCTCCTTGGGGCTGCGCTATTTTTCCGTCAGTGCAGATACACGAGGTGCCACCTAAAGGAGACGTGCAAGTCTTCCTGTAGTCCAGGTGGCGCGGTATGGAGACGGCGTGCTCCGTTGCTGAACTTGTGACGCGCCCTCCGCGATGCGCGGGGGCTGTGAGAGAATCTTAAGCAGCGGACACGCCCCCTGGGGCAAGCAGGGCCCCTGCCTGCCCCACGTGTGCTGGAGTGCCGTACTCCACGATCCCCGCTTCTGCTGCCGCGTCTGCTTCCCTCCCCACATTTGCCAGCACGTGTACAAAGTTTCTGCTCAGAGTCTCTCCTCAAAGAGGAAGTGGACGTGTGATGGAACTGAAGAATTCCTAGCAAACAGAACATAGCACGTAATTCTCAACGGAGAGAAATCCTCAGACGCAAAAATATCTTCGGGCGTATCCCGAGGGAGCGTTTTATGACCGTTGCAGGGTGTTTCTATACTGAAGAGCCAAAGAAATAGATACATCTGCCTAATATCTTGTAGGGCCCTGTGCAGCTGGTCCCGGCGGAGATTCGAGTCCTCCCTCGGGCATGGGTGTGTGTGTGTTTGTCCTTAGGATAATTTAGCTTAAGTAGTGTGTAAGCTTAGGGACTGATGATCTTAGCAGTAAAGTCCTATAAGATTTCACACACATTTGAACATTTTTAGGGCCCCAGTGAGACGCAGAAGTGCCGCAACACAACGGCAGACCATTGTCTGAAGTAGTGTTGGATAGAATTGACACCACGAATACTGCACGCCTGTCCATAAATCCATAGGGGTACGAGGTGGTGGAGATCTCTTCTGAACAGCACGTTGCAAAGGCATCCCGGATATGCTCAATAATGTTCATGTCTGGGGAGTTCGGTGGCGAGCGAAAGTGTTTAAACTCAGAAGAGTATTCCTAAAGCCACTCTGTAGCAATTCTGAACGTATGGGGTGTCGCGTTGTCTTGCTGGAACTGTCGAAGTCCGTCGCAATGCATAATGGACATGAATGGATGCAGGTGATCATACAGGATGCTTACGTACGTCACCTGTCAGAGTAGTATCTATACGTATTAGGTATCCCATGTGACTACAACTGCACCCGCCCCAATCCATTACAGAACCTCCAACAGCTTGAACAGTCCCCTGCTGACATGCAGGGTCTGCGGATTCATGAGACTGCCTCCTCACCTGTACATACAATTTGAAACGAGACTCGTCCGACTAGGCAACATGTTCCCAGTCACCAACAGTCCAATGTCGGTGTTGATGGGCCCAGGTGAGGCGTAAGGCCTTGTGTAGTAAAGTCATCAAGGGTACACGAGTGGGCCTTCATCTCCGAAAACCCACATCGATGACGTTTCGTTGAACAGTTTGCACGCTGACACTTGTTGCTGGCCCAGCATTGAAATATGCAGCAGTTTGCGGAGGGGCTGCACTTCTGTCACGTTGAACGACTCTCTTCAGACGTCGTTGGTTCCGTTCTTGCAGGATATTTTTACGGCCGCAGCGATGGCGGAGATTTGATATTTCACCGGATTTCTGATATTCAAGGTACATTCGTGAAATGGTCGTACGTGAAAATTCGACTTACCTCAGAGATGCTGCGTCCCATCGCTCGTGTGCCGACTATAACACTATTTTCAAACTTACTTAAATCCTGATATCTGCCATGTTGCACCTGAAACCCATCTAACAACTGCACCAGACACTTGTTGTCTTATACAAGGTGAGTCACCTAACGTTACCGCTGGATATATTTCGTAAACCACATCAAATACTGACGAACCGATTCCACAGACCGAACGTGAGGAGAGGGGCTAGTGTAATTGTTTAATACAAACCATACAAAAATGCACGGAATTATGTTTTTTAACACAAACCTACGTTTTTTTAAATGGAACCACGTTAGTTTTGTCAGCACATCTGAACATATAAACAAATACATAATCAGTGCCGTTTGTTGCATTGTAAAATGTTAATTACATCCGGAGATATTGTAACCTAAAGTTGACGCTTGAGTACCACTCCTCCGCTGTTCGATCGTGTGAATCGGAGAGCACCGAATTACTTAGGGATCCAAAGGGAACGGTGATGGACCTTAGGTACAGAAGAGACTGGAACAGCACATTACGTCCACATGCTAACACCTTTTTATTGGTCTTTTTCACTGACGCACATGTACATTACCATGAGAGGTGAGGTACATGTACACGCGTGGTTTCCCTTTTCAATTACGGAGTGGAATAGAGTGTGTCCCGACATGTCAGGCCAATAGATGTTCAATGTGGTGGCCATCATTTGCTGCACACAATTGCAATCTCTGGCGTATTGTGGCAGCCTGCGGCGACATTACACCAGATGTACTGCGGCGTGTACGACATTCATTACGCCAGAGATTGCAATTGTGTGCAGCAAATGATGGCCACCACATTGAACATCTATTGGCCTGACATGTCGGGACACACTCTATTCCACTCCGTAATTGAAAACGGAAACCACGCGTGTACGTGTACCTCACCTCTCATGGTAATGTACATGTGCGCCAGTGAAAAAGACCAATAAAAAGGTGTTAGCATGTGGACGTAATGTGCTGTTCCAGTCTCTTCTGTACCTAAGGTCCATCACCGTTCCCTTTGGATCCCTACGTAATTCGGTGCTCTCCGATTCACACGATCGAACAGCGGAGGAGTGGTACTCAAGCGTCAACTTTAGGTTACAATATCTCCGGATGTAATTAACATTTTACAATGCAACAAACGGCACTGATTACGTATTTGTTTATATGTTCAGATGTGCTAACAAAACTAACGTGGTTCCATTTAAAAAAACGTAGGTTTGTGTTAAAAAACATACTTCCGTGCATTTTTGTATGGTTTGTATTAAACAATTACACTAGCCCCTCTCCTCACGTTCGGTCTGTGGAATCGGTTCGTCAGTATTTGATGTGGTTTACGAAATATATCCAGCGGTAACGTTAGGTGACTCACCCTGTATAGGTGTTGCCGACCACAGCGCCATATTCTGCCTGTTTACATATCCCTGTATTTGACTAGGCATGCTTATTGTTGTGTCTAGACAAGACAGCCTAGACACAATGAGAGGAAGCCGAAAGGCACGCGCTAAGCTAGAGCAGGATGGCGTGAGGTCTGAAACAGGATACGTAATGAATGCTATAAAGAAAAGTACGTAGCTGCTGGAATACTTAACTTTAATCCATCCTGGTGGTACATCTGGAGATTGTGGCGATACAAGTGAGACTCTTTAGATACATGCAATGTTACTAATGGCGCCTTGCTAGGTCGTAGCCATTGACTTAGCTGAAGGCTATTCTAACTATCGGCTCGGCAAAGGAGCGAGGCTTCGTCAGTATAGTCGCTAGCTACGTCGTCCGTACAACTGGGGCGAGTGCTAGTCCGTATCTCGAGACCTGCCTTGTGGTGGCGCTCGGTCTGCGATCACACAGTGGCGACACGCGGGTCCGACATGTACTAATGGACCGCGGCCGATTTAAAACTACCACCTAGCAAGTGTGGTGTCTGGCGGTGACACCACACTTATACCAGTTTCTTTGGCACTTCAGTGTAAAACAGTTATACAAAATTATCCTTTAATTGTGAAAATGGTAAAAAATTGCAGACATGTTTAGTACAGCACTGAATACAAAGCATCTTAGAATTTTATTTACAGATTCTCAACATGAGTACCTTTTGTACAAATGTCCCATGTGTAATCCAGTACTATGAAGCAAGTACTGCTGGCAACTGCTTGTGTTATCCGCTGTCGCAGCTCGTCGACTTTTCCCGGGAACAGAAGAACAAATACTCTGTCTTTAATGTAACCCCGTACATAGAAGTCCATTGGGGTTCAATCACGTGATGGTGGTGGGCAGGATATTGTTCCACCACGTTCAGTCTTAAGTCGGCGCATTCCTACGGAGATACGCGACAGCTTGACGATGATAATGTGGTGGCGCACCGTCTTGCTGGAAAATAAATCCTGTGCTCATATCCTGCTGTAACTGAAGCATTAGGTAATGCTCAGGCATGTCCACGTACGACAGGCCAGTTACAGTTGACTCGGCAAAGGAGAAAGGACCGTAAATCGTGTTACAGCTTACAGCACAATAGTTCACCTTAGGCGAGTCCCGCACACGTTCGACTACATAGCGTGGTCTCTGCTCATCTCATGTCCGAATATTATGCCGACACACTTTACCGCAGGTATGGAGGATGGATGGCTTCGCTACTGAACATAATTGTATTAAGAAAATTGTCTTGGGTCTGCAATGCTAAACATTTATACACGAAACTTAGCTCGTTTTTCCTTGTCACTACCTCTTAAAGCTTGAAACAGTTTTTTGTTTGTAGGTTTAATTGACAGGCGCTAACGTGATACCTTCCACAGTGTGACACTACGCATATTCAGTTCTAAGCTGGCTCGTCTCGTTGATTTACCCGGACTATTTAGAGTCGAGGGGGACTCAGATGTAAATCCCTGGAGGGAAGGCGACATACTTTGGAGAAGCATTATTTGGAAAGTTTAGAGAACCGGCATGTCAAGCTGACTGCCGAGCTATTCTAATGCCGCCGTCATTCATTGCGTGTAAGGATCACTAACATAAGATACGAGAAATTAGGACTCATACGGAGACATACAGACAATCGTTTTTCCCTCGCTCTATTTACGAGTGGAGCAGGCAAGGAAGTGACAAGTAGTGGTACAAAGTACACCTGTGGCTTGCGGACTATCGATGTAGATGTAGACTGCGAATATAAGACCGCCAAACTTGTTCAATTGCTGCACCGAAAACTGCTGGCCGATCAGGCGTACTATGTGATTCACAGCTAGTTTCGGTGAAAGAGTTGTATCAATTAATAATAGTTTGTATTTGAGGTTTGGACTTGTGATATTTAGTCCTGAATTGTCTCTGAGCTGTAGCAGCGGATTTGTGAAACCATGAACAATTGAGGAGCTACTCGACCGAATAGTAGCGGCTTCGGTCAAGAGTACCATCATAACGACCGGGAGAGCGGTGTGCTGACCCCAAGCCCCTTCTATCCGCATCCTCCACTGAGGATGACACGGCGGTCGGATGGTCCCGGTAGGCCACTCGTGGCGTGAAGACGGAGTGTGATAAACAACACTGCGCATGCTGTGCACCGTTATGACTCCACGATGACTGCTGGAATAACTCATTAGCACATGCCACCTAGCGGCAACGTCGGGAACTAACAGTGCTGGGCGGGAATAACACTTGAAGGTATACTGCATTCAGTGATGTATCAAATATTTCTCGAAGTTATTTACTCTTTTCACAATTAAATTTCACTTTTGTGCAACTAGTTTATAAAAACTCTAAATATGAATGACTATAGTGGTTGAGGAGAGAAATAATGTGGATTTTTCAGAGCTGCTATAATTATCGTTTAGCTGCTCTAAAAACTGACTGCCCAGTGACGCGCTCAGGCATAGGTTGTGGCAGTTCTGGAACACTGAATAAATGTTAATTACTTTCAGTGCGGCTTGGTATTTACCTTTCCTCCCCAACGATGTACAACAAAGCCGGGGTGGCTGCGGTAGCTATTCTTTCTTCGTGTTGACTTTTGTCTCCGAAAAGGTCCATTTAGGAAAGTACTCCTCGCAACGGCAGAAGGAAGTTAGGACGTAGCTCGGTAGTAGAATGAAAACTTGAGACTTCCGCATATTATAACTTTTACTTAATTGAGACAACGCAACTACATACGTCTGTCTTGCGCCAGCTCAAAAGACCTACAGACACCGAGATCAGTGGAAAAAAAACTACGGACGACATTGCTGCCTTGAATTACTAAACACAGCTTTCCGAAATTCCTTCACCAAAGAAGACAAATTAAATATTCCAGAATTCTAATCAAGAACAGCTGCCAACGTGAGTAACGTAGAAGTAGATAGCCTCGGAGTTGCAAAACAAAACTCTTTCGGTCCAGTCTGTACATCAACTACGTTCCTTTCAGAGTATGCTGATACAATAGCTCCACACTTAACAACCAAACACAACCGTTCGCTCGACTGGAAAGTTGCACAGATGACACCAGTATTCAAGAAAGGTAGTAGGAGTAGCCCACTACATCACAGGCCCATATCTTTAACTTCGATATGAAGCAGGATTCTGAAACATATATTGTGTTCGAACATTGTGAATTACCTAAGAGAGCGGCCTATTGAGACACAGTGAACACGGATTTAGAAAACATAGTTCTTGTGAAACACAACTAACTCTTTACTCACATGAAGTGTTGAGAGCTACTGACAAGGGATTTCAAATTGATTCTGTATTTCTAGATTTCCAGAAGGCTTTTCACACTGTACAACACAAGCGACTTGTAGTGAAATTCTGTGCTTATGGAATATCGTCAGTGACTAGATTCGTGATTTCCTGTCAGAGAGGTCACATTCCGTACTAATTGACGGAAAGTCATCGTGTAAAACAGATGTGATTTCTGGCGTTCCCCAAGATAGTGTTATAGGTTCTTTGCTGTTCCTTCTCTATACAAACGCTTTAGAAGACAATCTGAGCAGCCGTCTTAGGTTGTTTGCAGATGACGCTGTCGTTTATCGACTAATAAAGTCATCAGAAGATCAAAACAAATTGCAAAACGATTTAGAATAGATATCCGTATGATGCGAAAATTGACAATTGACCTTAACGAAAAGTGTGAGGTCAGCCACGTGAGTGTTAAAAGGAATCCTTTAAACTTCGGTTACACGACGAATCAATCAAACCTAAAAGCCGTAAATTCACTGAATACCTAGGTATTGCAAGGAACAATTATAAACTGTTGTGGGTAGGGCTAACCAAAGACTGCGTTTTATCGGTAGGACACTCAGGAAATGTAACAGATGTACTAAGGAGAGCGCCTACACTACACTTGTCCATCCTCTTTTAGCGTAGTGCTGCTCGGTGTGGGATCCCTACCAGATCGGAGCACATCGAGAAAGTTCAAAGAAGCGCAACACGTTTAGTATTATCGCGAAATAGGGGAGAGAATGTCACTGAAATGATACAGGATCTGGGATGGACATGAGAGTGTCACTGAAATGATACAGGATCTGGGATGGACATGAGAGTGTCACTGAAATGATACAGGATCTGGGGTGGACATGAGAGGGTCACTGAAATGATACAGGATCTGGGGTAGACATGAGAGGGTCACTGAAATGATACAGGATCTGGGGTGGACATGAGAGTGTCACTGAAATGATACAGGATCTGGGATGGACATGAGAGTGTCACTGAAATGATACAGGATCTGGGGTGGACATGAGAGTGTCACTGAAATGATACAGGATCTGGGATGGACATGAGAATGTCACTGAAATGATACAGGATCTGGGATGGACATGAGAGTGTCACTGAAATGATACAGGATCTGGGGTGGACATGAGAGTGTCACTGAAATGATACAGGATCTGGGATGGACATGAGAGTGTCACTGAAATGATACAGGATCTGGGGTGGACATGAGAGTGTCACTGAAATGATACAGGATCTGGGATGGACATGAGAATGTCACTGAAATGATACAGGATCTGGGATGGACATGAGAGTGTCACTGAAATGATACAGGATCTGGGGTGGACATGAGAGTGTCACTGAAATGATACAGGATCTGGGATGGACATGAGAGGGTCACTGAAATGATACAGGATCTGGGGTGGACATGAGAGTGTCACTGAAATGATACAGGATCTGGGATGGACATGAGAGGGTCACTGAAATGATACAGGATCTGGGATGGACATGAGAGTGTCACTGAAATGATACAGGATCTGGGGTGGACATGAGAGTGTCACTGAAATGATACAGGATCTGGGGTGGACATGAGAGTGTCACTGAAATGATACAGGATCTGGGATGGACATGAGAATGTCACTGAAATGATACAGGATCTGGGATGGACATGAGAGTGTCACTGAAATGATACAGGATCTGGGGTGGACACGAGAGGGTCACTGAAATGATACAGGATCTGGGATGGACATGAGAGTGTCACTGAAATGATACAGGATCTGGGGTGGACATGAGAGTGTCACTGAAATGATACAGGATCTGGGATGGACATGAGAGTGTCACTGAAATGATACAGGATCTGGGATGGACATGAGAGTGTCACTGAAATGATACAGGATCTCGGGTGGACATGAGAGTGTCACTGAAATGATACAGGATCTGGGATGGACATGAGAGTGTCACTGAAATGATACAGGATCTGGGGTGGACATGAGAGTGTCACTGAAATGATACAGGATCTGGGGTGGACATGAGAGTGTCACTGAAATGATACAGGATCTGGGATGGACATGAGAATGTCACTGAAATGATACAGGATCTGGGATGGACATGAGAGTGTCACTGAAATGATACAGGATCTGGGGTGGACATGAGAGTGTCACTGAAATGATACAGGATCTGGGGTGGACATGAGAGTGTCACTGAAATGATACAGGATCTGGGATGGACATGAGAGTGTCACTGAAATGATACAGGATCTGGGGTGGACATGAGAGTGTCACTGAAATGATACAGGATCTGGGGTGGACATGAGAGTGTCACTGAAATGATACAGGATCTGGGATGGACATGAGAATGTCACTGAAATGATACAGGATCTGGGATGGACATGAGAGTGTCACTGAAATGATACAGGATCTGGGGTGGACATGAGAGTGTCACTGAAATGATACAGGATCTGGGATGGACATGAGAGTGTCACTGAAATGATACAGGATCTGGGGTGGACATGAGAGTGTCACTGAAATGATACAGGATCTGGGATGGACATGAGAGGGTCACTGAAATGATACAGGATCTGGGATGGACATGAGAGTGTCACTGAAATGATACAGGATCTGGGGTGGACATGAGAGTGTCACTGAAATGATACAGGATCTGGGGTGGACATGAGAGTGTCACTGAAATGATACAGGATCTGGGATGGACATGAGAATGTCACTGAAATGATACAGGATCTGGGATGGACATGAGAGTGTCACTGAAATGATACAGGATCTGGGGTGGACATGAGAGTGTCACTGAAATGATACAGGATCTGGGGTGGACATGAGAGTGTCACTGAAATGATACAGGATCTGGGATGGACATGAGAATGTCACTGAAATGATACAGGGTCTGGGATGGACATGAGAGGGTCACTGAAATGATACAGGATCTGGGATGGACACGAGAGGGTCACTGAAATGATACAGGATCTGGGATGGAGATGAGAGGGTCACTGAAATGATACAGGATCTTGGATGGACATGGTCACTGAAATGATACAGGATCTGGGATGGACATGAGAGGGTCACTGAAATGATACAGGATCTGGGATGGACATGAGAGGGTCACTGAAATGATACAGGATCTGGGATGGACATTATTAAAACAAAGGCGTTTTTCGTAGCGGCAGAATCTTCTCACGAAACTTCAATCACTACTTTTCTCCTCCGAATGCAAAAATATTTTGTTGACGTCGACCTACATAGGGAGAAACGATCATCATGATAAAATAAGGGAAATCTGATCTCGCACGGAAAGATATAGGTGTTTGTTTTTTCAGCGCGCTGTACGAGATTAGAATAGCAGATAATTGTTTTGGAGGTGGTTCGATGAACCTTCTGCCAGGTAATTAAATGTGATTTGCAGAGTATCCATGTACAAGTAAAACCTTCGATTTTCTGTTAGCTCACTGATATGATCGTACCGCCTTACGATATCTTTGCCACATGGGGTTGGCGCGAATATTTATTAATATGTGTAGGTCATTTAAAGGAGTACTTGACCTAGTGGATAACGTCGGACGTTCCATGAGGCTTTTCACGGTCCATGCTGTTGTACACAGAGTAGTCGCAACGCTGGAAAATACAGGAACAACTCCAGAGTGCTGATGCCTGGTGTAGGGACTGTCAGTTGACCCTCTCCATAAACAAATGTAGCATACTGCCTGTCGTTAGGCAGAAAGAGCCAGTATTGTATGATTACACGAACTGCTGAACAATCACTGGAATTAGTTACTGCAGGCCGCTGTGCACGAGAGGTTCTAGGCGCTTCAGTCTGGAACCGCGCGACCGCTACGGCCGCAGGTTCGAATCCTGCCTCGGGCATGGACGTGTTTGATGTCCTTAGGTTAGTTAGGTTTAAGTAGTTCTAAGTTCTGGTTCCCCCTGGTACTCAGATGTGAAGTCCCATAGTGCTCAGAGCCATTTGAATTAGTTACTTCAATGAAATATCTAGTGCTGTACGTACGGAGCGATTTAAAGTGGAACGAACACATAAAAATAATCGTAAATAAGGCAGATGTCAAAGAGACATTCACTTGAAGAAGCCTCACGTTATGTAGTGCACCCACAAAGGAGGTGGCCTACAAAACAATGTTCCGTGCCCGGCAGGACTGATAGAAATAGAAAAAATCCAAAGAAGGGCAGCGCGTTTCGTTGCAGGGTCATTTTGTAAGCAGGAGAGCGTCACGGAGATGCTCAGCCAACTCCACTGGCAGACGCTGCAGAAGGGGCTCTCTGAACCACGGTATGTTGAAGTGCCGAGGGCGTACGTTCCTAGAAGAGTACAACAAGGTAGTACTTGCTGCTACGTATATCCCTCGAAAAGACAGTAAACGTAAAATTGGAGAGATAGCAGCTCACACTATGGCTTCCAGCAATCCCGCAAACTATTTATGACTGGAATGGGAAAAGTGGGAAATGGCAGTGACTTACAAAGTACCCTCCATCCTGCCCGTCCGGTTAGCCGTGGGGTCTAAAGCACCGCTTTCCAGACTGGAAAGGAGCGCCTGGTCCCCGGCACGAATCCGCCCGGCGGACCTGTGTCGAGGTCCGGTGATCCGGCCAGTCTGTGGATGGTTTTTAGGCGGATTTCCATCTGCCTCGGCGAATACGACCTGGTTCCCCCTTATTCCGCCTCAGTTACACTATGTCGGCGATTGCTGCGCAAACAATTTCTCCACGTACGCGTACACCACCATTACTCTACCACGCAAACATAGGGCTTACACTCGTCTGGTGTGAGATGTTTTCTGGGAGGACCACCGGGGGCCTAAGCGCACAATAACTCTGGGTTCGGTGTGGGGCGGCGGTGGGGTGAAGTGGACTGTTTGGTAGTCGTCGTGGGGTTGTGGACCACTGCGGCTGCGGCGGGGACGGAGTCTCTCCGTCGTTTCTAGGCCTCCAGTTGACACAATACATTACAACACAATACCCTCCACCCCACACCATGAGGTGGCTTTTGGAGTATAGATACAGTTGTAGGTATACATTTATATTCTACCGATACGCCCTTTTTGTGCTACACAGAAGTGGCGACAGCTTAGTTTTCGGTGGTTGAGAAATAACGTAAAACTTGCGCTGATGCGCCCGAGCATTGTTCTGTAAAATGACGGGCGACTTCTCTCTCCAAGCTGTTCATTTCTGGAACACAAGCTGCGACCAGCTTAGAGAAAGCAGCGGCGACATTTTCTGCAGAACCTGCCCAGCGTTTTTGCAGGACAATTCTGGGGCCCATATGGCGCAAGTTGTGACTGGTTTGTTCAGAGGATGGGGTCGAGAAGTGTGTAACACCCACCAGATTCCCCCGACTTAAGCTCTTATGACTTCAACGTGATTCCTAAAATTACGGAAGCACTTTATAAGTTTTCTAGTGTATTTTTGGTATCCAAGAAAAGTGTAGTAAGCTTTATTTTCATTCGATGTGTCACATTTCAGATCTGTATACTGGATACTTTTTCAAACACAGGTTTTAAATAGTCAGTATGTTACGTCGCAGAGGTCCTGAATTCAATCTGTTATCTTTGGTTGCTAGCAGCTTTGTCATCGCAGTAGCATAATGTGAGACGTTAGTGAGTGAGTCGGGTGTTCGTCACACCAGTGAGCGGTGTGGAAATACTTCGCAGAGCACAGAGATAAAAATATGGAGGATGTGGAATTTTGGACGTATGATTTGGTAAAGCTTAACAGAGTAGAGTGGAGATTTACAGGTAATGTGGTCGCCTGCATATAGACGGTCTTGCTTCACTACTTTATTGTGATATGTTATTTTTGAATTTAGGCAGAGACATTTTTGAAACTTCCAGCGAATACAATGTTGAACACACTCATTGTGCTGTTTGCCCTGTGTTACATGGTCCTCCCAAGATCCCCAAGGAAGGGGTTTCTGTTCGTCCGATTGTAGCTTTGGTGCTACGGCGTCTCATGCAGCAAACCACCCTGCTACTCTGCTGAGCCCTGTAGTAGGTCGGTGTGAGCACAACATTAACAACTGAGCAGATTTCTTACGTCGATTAGGGGGAATATGTTTGAATGACTGTGATATTGTGGTAAGTTTTGATGTGGTCTCTACCTTCACTCGTGTTCATCTGTCTGATTCGTTAAGATTGATGGAGGTTCGGATTGGTTCCAAATTAACGAACCTATTTCGACATGTGTTGACTTCCACTTACTTTTTATTCAATGATCAGTACTACGAGCAGACGGACGGAGTTGCGACTGAAAGCCCGTTGTCACCTGTTATTGCCAACTTGTTTATGGAAGACTTCGAGGAACGTACCTTGGAGGCGGCGCCTTTGGAACCTGCGTGTTTTTTCGGACATGTAGACAATACTTTTATTGTTTGGCGTCATGTCAGTGAAAATTTGAAGGACTTTTTACAACACCAACGTTCAGTCGACCCGAATATTGTTTCATGGTGGAGGTGGAAAAGCATGACTGGCTTCGGCTCTGAGCACTATGGGACTTAACATCTGTGGTCATCAGTCCCCTAGAACTTAGAACTACTTAAACCTAACTAACCTAAGGACATCACACACATCCATGCCCGAGGCAGGATTCGAACCTGCGACCGTAGCAGTCGCGCGGTCCCGGACTGAGCGCCTAGAACCGCATGACCACCGCGGCCGGCTATGACTGGCTTCCCTTCCTTGATGTGTTGGTCAGGAGGAAGGTGGATGGTACGTTGGGACATGCTGTTTATATCAAGCCTACTCACACTGACTTCCATCTGCAGGCTGACAGTCATCACCATGCGGATAAACGTGAGGGGTTATTCCTTACCTTGGTTCACAGACCGCGTGTCATCTCAGAACCTGAGAGTTTGTCAGCACAATTAGCAGATTTCGAAGTCACTTCTCGTGAGAATACGATAATTGCAGTGTGATATTATTCCGAATTACGAAGCTAAGTTCCTTCGGATACGTACGAAGGCACAGCGGCGTCTGCAGTCGTTATGGAAGGCAAGAGGTTGGGGTTGATTTGGGGGAAGAGACCAAACAGCGAGGTCTTCGGTCTCTTCGGATTAGGGAAGGATGGGGAAGGAAGTCGGCCGAGCTCTGTCAAAGGAACCATCCCGACATTTTCCTGAAGCTATTTAGGGAAATCACGGAAAGCCTAAATCAGGATGGCGAGGCGCGGGACTGAACCGTCGTCCTCTCAAATGGGAGTTTAGTATGCTAACCACTGCGCATGGAAGACAAGAAATGAACTCGCAGTTACGAATATGGACTACAGCTAATATTAGTCCATATTCGGAATTGCTAATTCATTCGTCAGAAATATTATAGTGAATGGCAGATGTGAACCACCGACTGTGCACCGGCTGAATGGTGTTGATTAAGCGGTGGCATCAAAATCTACGGTTTTTTCGCCTTGACACAAGGAATATTTTGAACAGGATTGGCAGTATTTTGTGGAAATTTGAAGTGAAATGTGTTTTTCGATCACCATTTAAGATCAGGGTATTTTAGGTTCCGTAAAGGATGAACCTGGTTTGCGTATGGCGGTTGTCCACCGTATTCCTTGCAGTTATGGCGTGTCATATACTGGTCATAGTATTAGGGTTGTGGCAGACCGGTGTACTGAAAATAAGCGTCACATACGTTTACAACAACGGAAGAAATCCGCCAGATGCAAGGCGATATTTTTTATTTTATTCTTTCGACGAAGCAAGCAATGGTTGTTTCGTACCTGCATTATTATTATGTTACAAACGGTGTTTATTTCAGACTTACCCGAAAATGGTTTCACGGACGAAATTGCGAGGTACTGTAGAGATCAAAATCAATGCACATTTTAAACCCACTAACTACAAGTTCGGTAGACTGTCGTCATTCAGCCGGCCGGAGTGGCGGAGCGGCTCTAGGCGCTACAGTCTTGAACCGGGCGACCGCTACGATCGCAGGTTAGAATCCTGCCTCGGGCATGGATGTGAGTGATGTCCTTAGGTTAGTTAGGTTTAAGTAGTTCTAAGTTCTAGGGGACTGATGACCTCAGCAGTTAAGTCCCATAGTGCTCAGAGCCATTTGAACCATTTTTTGAAATCCTCCATTGCAGAAGATTGTCTTAGCAACGGTCATGCTATGGAGAATATAACAGTACGGACATTCTGGCATGCGCTTCCAGCTATTGGGATGTTGTTATTAAGGAAACAGTTGAAATTAAATTAGCAAGTAACCTTTAGAAAGACACTTGTTTATTGTAATGGTCCTTAGTAATAACATATGTGAGTTCAGCCTTATTTTTTCGTTTTAGCATTATCTGTACGTCTACTGATTTTCCTTATCCATCCAAAGGCCACACTGTGAATTACGAGATCATTCAGCAGACAAAAATCAGGACTGGCGTACGCCTTTCGCCGGAGCACCGGCGTGCGTAACGGCTTAAAAGTGGTCCACAAAATATTAATATTCGCGGAGGCGGATAAAAGCCTCCTGAATGTGGATAATGGATACGCGAGTGTGTTTCGGACGCGCGAAGCGTACCAGTTACCCGCGCAGACCTCCGGACATGCGCGCACGCGCCGCGTGTGCGCGGCACTTTCTCCCCACATGTGAGGGCGGCAGGCGGAGTCGTAGTGGGAGCGGAGCAGAGCGCGTGCCGCCATGCTGAGTCACGTAGGAGAGCCGCGGGCGAGGCGGGCCGCTGTTAGCAGCGGGGGCCGTGTGGCGGGCAGACCGCACCGCCAGATTACAGCAGGAAGGGGAGTGGGGGGCGACACCGCGCCCCCGGCACCCCCTAATGTAATTCACCCTCCGGACCCTCTACGCACATACGGCGCGTGACTGTTCATTCCAGACAGGCAAGCGATCGATTACCCGACTTAGCGCTCTGTCAGTATCCCAGTAGAAGCGACAGGCAAAAGTGTTGAATCTGGCTTTGTCTAGAAATCCGTACATACTATGAAAATGTGTGTGTGTGTATTCCACATCTCCTCCTAAACCACTGGACCGACTTCAATCGAACTTGCTACTGTTGGTTGGTTGGGGGAGGAAGGGGGGGGGGGCGAGGACCAAACAGGGTGGTCATCAGTACATAGAAAGAAGGATCCTTTATTGTATGATTATACGGTAGCGGAACAAACACTGGTAGCAGTTACTTCTGTAGCATATCTGGGAGTGTGCGTGCAGAACGATTTGAAGTGGAATGATCATATAAAATTAATTGTTGGTAGGGCGGGTACCAGGTCGAGATTCATTGGGAGAGTCCTTAGAAAATGTAGTCCATCAACAAAGGAGGTGGCTTACAAAACACTCGTTCGACCTACACTTGAGTATTGCTCATCAGTGTGGGATCCGTACCAGGTCGGGTTGACGGAGGAGATACAGAAGATGCAAAGAAGAGCGGCGCGTTTCGTTACACGGTTATTTGGTAAGCGTGATAGCGTTACGGAGATGTTTAGCAAACTCAGGTGGCAAACTCTGCAAGAGAGGCGCTCTGCATCGCGGTGTAGCTTGCTCGCCAGGTTTCGAGAGGGTGCGTTTCAGGATGAGGTATCGAATATATTGCGTCCCCCTACTTGTACCTCCCGAGGAGATCACGAACGTAAAATTAGAGAGATTTGAGCGCGCACGGGGGCTTTCTGGCAGTCGTTCTGCCCGTGAACCATATGCGACTGGAACAAGAAAGGGGGTAATGACTGTGGCAAATAAAGTGGCCCCCGCCACACACCGTTGGGTGGCTTGCGGAGTATAAATGTATATATAGATGTAGAAGGGAAGGATGCGAGTTGACCGTGCCCTTTCAAAGGGCACATTAGGCGATTTAGGGAAATCAAGCAAAACTTAAATCAGGGTAGCCGGACGCGGGTTTCAACCGTCGTCCTCCTGAATGAGAGTCCACCTAACCACTGCGCCACTTCGCCCTCTTATACACTACTGGCCATTAAAATTGCAACACCACGAAGATGACGTGTTACAGACGCCAAATTTAACCGACAGGAAGAAGATGCTATGATATGCAGAGCATTCACACAAGGTTGGCGCCGGTGGCGACACCTACAACGTGCTGACATGAGGAAAGTTTCTAACCGATTTCTCATACACAAACACCAGTTAACCGGCGCTGCCTGGTGAAACGTAGTTGTGATGCCTCGTGTAAGGAGGAGAAATGCGTACCATCACGTTTCCGACTTTGATAAAGCTCGGATTGTAGCCTATCGCGATTGCGGTTTTACCGTATCGCGACATTGCTGCTCGCGTTCGTCAAAATCCAATGACTGTTAGCAGAATATGGAATCGGTGGGTTCAGGAGGGTAATACGGAACGCCGTGTTGGATGCCAACGGCCTCGCATCACTAGCAGTCGAGATGACAGGCATCTTATACACATGGCTGTAACGGATCGTGCAGCCACGTCTCGATCCCTGAGTCAACAGATGGGGACGTTTGCAAGACAACAACCATCTGCACGAACAGTTCGACTACGTTTGCACCAGCACGGACTATCAGCTCGGAGACCGTGGCTGTGCCGGCCGGTGTGGCCGTGCGGTTAAAGGCGCTTCAGTCTGGAACCGCGTGACCGCTACGGTCGCAGGTTCGAATCCTGCCTCGGGCATGGATGTGTGTGATGTCCTTAGGTTAGTTAGGTTTAAGTAGTTCTAAATTCTAGGGGACTGATGACCACAGCAGTTAAGTCCCATAGTGCTCAGAGCCATTTGAGCCATTTGAGACCGTGGCTGCGGTTACCCTTGACGCTGCATCACAGACAGGAGCGCCTGCGGTGGTGTACTCAACGAGGAGCCTGGGTGCGCGAATGGCAAAACGTCATTTTTTCAGATGAATCCAGGTGCTGTTTACAGCATCGTGATGGTCGCATCCGTGTTTGACGACATCGAGGTAAACGCACATTGTAAGCGTGTATTCGTCATCGCCATACTGGCGTATCACCAGGCGTGATGGTATGGGGTGCCATTGGTTACACGTCTCGGTCACCCCTCGTTCGCATTGACGGCACTTTGAACGGTGGACGTTACATTTCAGATGTGTTACGACCCATGGCTCTACCCTTCATTCGATCCCTGCAAAACCCTTCATTTCAGCAGGATAATGCACGACCGCATGTTGCAGGTCCTGTACGGGCCTTTGTGGACACAGAAAATGTTCGACTGCTGCCCTGGCCAGCACATTCTCCAGATGTCTCACCAACTGAAAACGTCTGGTCAATGGTGGCCGAGCAACTGGCTCGTCACAATACGCCAGTCACTAGTCTTGATGAACAGTGGTATCGTGTTGAAGCTGCATGGGCAGCTGTATCTGTACACGCCATCCAAGCTCTGTTTGGTTCAATGCCCAGACGTATCCGGGCCGTTATTACGGCCAGAGGTGGTTTTTCTGGGTACTGATTTCTCAGGATCTGTGCACCCAAATTGCGTGATAATGTAATCACATGTCAGTTCTGGTATAATATATTTGTCCAATGAATACCCGTTTATCATCTGCATTTCTCCTTGGTGTAGCAATTTTAATGGCCAGTAGTGTATCTCTTATTGTCAGCCGGCCGCGGTGGTCTAGCGGTTCAGGCGCTCAGTCCGGAACTGCGGGACTGCTACGGTCGCAGGTTCGAATCCTGCCTCGGGCATGGGTGTGTGTGATGTCCTTAGGTTAGTTAGGTTTAAGTAGTTCTAAGTTCTAGGGGACTGATGACCACAGATGTTAAGTCCCATAGTGCTCAGAGCCATTTTCTTATTGTCAGACAATGATCGCTGTGAGTGTAATAAACAACTTACCTGTCACAGATCAGGAGCTACGTCGTCGTAAACAATGAGATGCATGAAAAAGTGGCGCGTCATGCATGACGTTTAAATCTATTACTTCTGTACTACGAACTTTATTCGCAATGAATTTTGCAGGCAGTATCGACATACGCCGCTAAGTACATCTACTGTACATCTACATGGATACTCTGCAAAACAAACTTAAGTGCCTGACAGAGGGATCATTGAACCACGTTGACAATATTGTCTATTATTCCACTCCCGAGCAACGCGCTGGAGAAACGAACACTTGTGTCTTTACGCGTGAGCTCTGATTTCCCTTAATTTATTACAATGATCGTTTCTCCATAGGTAACTTAGCCGACGTCTATAAAATATTTTCGCAGTCGAAAGAGAAAGTTGGTGATTGAAATTTCGTGAGAGGAGCCTTCCCAACGAGAAACAGCTTTGTTTTCATGATGCTCACCTGAAATGCGATATTGTGTCAGTGACATTCTCTCCCCTATTTCTCGATAATACAAAACGTGCTGGTCGTGTTTGAACTTTCGCGATGTACTCCGTTAATCCTATCTGGTAAGAATCCCACACGGCGCAGCAGCGCTCCAAAAGAGGACGGGCAGTTTCTTTATTTTCATCTTCTAACCGTTTTGCCAACAAATCACAGTCTTTGATTGGCCTTCTCCCTAACATTTTCTGTGTCTTCTTTCCAATTTACGTACTCCGTAATTGTAATTCCTACGTATTTATTTCAAGTTACCTACAAAATTAGATCATGCTACTCATACGACATCATAAACACTGCGCATTGTGGTTCAAATGGCTCTGAGCACTATGCGACTTAACGTCGGAGGTCATCAGTCGCCTAGAACTTAGAACTAATTAAACCTAACGAACCTAAGGACATCACACACATCCATGCCCGAGGCAGGATTCGAACCTGCGACCGTAGCGGTCGCTCGGCTCCAGACTGTAGCGCCTAGAACCGCACGGCCACACCTTCCGGCACTGCGCATTGTGCTTGACGTTTAAATTTACTTCTTCTTTGCTACTAAATCTGTTCACAACACATCTCCTAGACAGTATCAGCATAAGCCTCTGAATGAACGTACACAAACATATCATTGTAGGACACACTGGTCGCTGTAATTGTCGAGCATTGCTAGCGCGGCATTTGAGAGAGGTTAAGCATTAAATGTTATTCCTGCAGAACCTCTCGGTGTGGTGTTGCGTTTGACCTAACTTGCCGGGTTGGCCTCAGTTGGTGTGGAGATCATTGTCCTCGCACTATTTCAGAGAACATTGTTCTCGCAGCGACCCTAGCATGTGATAGTGATTGTACGACACACAGTTGAACAGATATGATGTAAATACTGAGATGCGTAAAAAAATGCCGCATCATTGCATGAAGTTTTAATACATTTATTCTTTGCTACCAAGACGCTCCTACAGTCGAGTCGATTAGACGAAATCCCTGACATCTGGCAGCGCTTTTGACAGCTTTCAGCAGCGAAGTACAGACAGCTGTAGGCGTAAACAACAGCCGTCTATTGCGCTGTAAAGAGACGTTGCCACACAGACGTTTGCAAAATCGTGTTGTAGACATGCGAAGCAGCTGCGCTCAGCGTACACAGATTCGCCAGGGTACTGTACTTACACATTTGTACGTTGCACGAATAGTTAGTTTTACTTTAGTTTTAGTTATGTCATGTTCCATAGATCATTTTCCCGATTATATTATCGATATGATGTGGAAAAAGTCAGATTACAAGATATACAGCGTGGACCATTGATAGTGACCGGGCCAAATATCTCACGAAATAAGTATCACACGAAAAAACTACAAAGAACGAAACTCGTCTAGCTTGATGGGGAAAACCAGATGGCGCTATGGTTGGCCCGCTAGATGGCGCTGCCATAGGTCAAACGGATATCAACTGCGTTTTTTTTTAAATAGGAACCCCCATTTTTTATTACATATTCGTGTAGTACCTAAGGAAATATGAATGTTTTAGTTGGACCACTTTTTCCGCTTTGTGATAGATGGCGCTGTAATAGTCACAAACGTATAAGTACGTGGTATCACGTAACATTCCGCAAGTGCGGACAGTATTTGCTTCATGATACATTACCCGTGTTAAAATGGACCTTTTACCAATTGCGGAAAAGATCGATATCGTGTTGATGTATGGCTATTGTGATCAAAATGCCCAACGGGCTTGTGCTATGTATGCTGCTCGGTATCCTGGACGACATCATCCAAGTGTCCGGACCGTTCGCCGGATAGCTGCGTTATTTAAGGAAACAGGAAGTGTTCAGCCACATGTGAAACATCAACCACGACCTGCAACAAATGATGATGCCCAAGTAGACATTTTAGCTGCTGTCGCGGCTAATCCGCACATCAGTGGCAGACAAATTGCGCGAGAATCGGGAATCTCAAAAACGTCGGTGTTGAGAATGTTACATCAACATTGATTGCAGCCGTACCATATTTCTATGCACCAGGAATTGCATGGCGACGACATTGAACGTCGTGTACAGTTCTGCCACTGGGCACAAGAGAAATTACGGGACGATGACAGATTTTTTTGCACGCGTTGTATTTAACGACGAATGGTCATTCACCAACATCGGTAACGTAAGCCGGCATAATATGTACTATTGGGCAACGGAAAATCCACGATGGCTGCGACAAGTGGAACATGAGCGACCTTGGCGGGTTAATGTACGGTGCGACATTATGGGAGGAAGGATAATTGGCCCCCATTTTAATGATGGCAATCTAAATGGTGCAACGTATGCTGATTTTCTACGATGTTACCACAAGATGTTTGACTGCATGACAGAATGGCGATGTACTTCCAACATGATGGATGGCCGGCACATCCGGTGCCCGCATCTCGTGGTCGTGCGGTAGCGTTCTCGCTTCCCACGCCCGGGTTCCCGGGTTCGATTCCCGGCGGGGTCAGGGGTTTTCTCTGCCTCGTGATGGCTGGGTGTTGTGTGCTGTCCTTAGGTTAGTTAGGTTTAAGTAGTTCTAAGTTCTAGGGGACTTATGACCACAGCAGTTGAGTCCCATAGTGCTCAGAGCCATTTGAACATCCGGTGTGCGGTAGAAGCGGTATTGAATAGCATATTTCATGAGAGGTGGATTGGTCGTCGAAGCACCATACCGTGGCCCGCATGTTCACCGGATCTGAAGTCCCCTGGTTTCTTTCTGTGGGGAAAGTTGAAGGATATTTGCCATCGTGATCCACCGACAACGCCCGACAACATGCGTCAGCGTATTGTCATTGCATGTGCGAACACTACGGAAGGCGAACTACTCGCTGTTGAGAGGAATATCGTTACACGTATTGCCAAATGCATTGAGGTTGACGGACATCATTTTGAGCATTTATTGCATTAATGTGGTATTTACAGGTAATCACGCTGTAACAGCATGCGTTCTCAGAAATGATAAGTTCACAAAGGCACATGTATCACATTGGAACAACCGAAATAAAATGTTCAGACGTACCTACGTTCTGTATTTTAATTTAATTTAATTTAATTTAATTTAATTTAATTTAAAGCCTGTTACCAACTATTCGTCTAAAATTGTGAGCCATATGTTTGTGACTATTACAACGCCATCTATCACAAAGCGAAAAGTGGTCCAACTAAAACATTCATATTTCTTTACGTACTACACGAATATGTAATAAAAAATGGGGGTTCCTATTTAGAGAAACGCAGTTGATATCCGTTTGACCTATGGCTGCGCCATCTATCGGGCCAACCATAGCGCCATTCTTGTTTCCCTCTTCAAGCTAGATAAGTTTCGTTCTCTGTAGTTTTTTTCGTTTGAGCTTATTTCGTGAGATATTTGGCCCGGTCACTATCAATAGACCACCCTGTCTAATTTTTTGTGATGTGTACTACCTCCATACAAACAGAACTATAACTGAACTGAACGGGAACAACTTCCTCTGTACAGTTTACTGGCCCCTCCTGGCGTGTTTAGTAGAACTGCTTGGGCAGGTAAAGTCAGTTTATATAAAACTGAGGAATACCACTATGTGCCAACATGTATGTATATAAAAAAATAATTATTTCTGAAATACTGTCATTATTAATCGTAATTTGAGCACATTGTTCTGTATTCTAATCAATAACTCACAAAGATCAGTCCCCGTTTGATCCGTTGTAATACACAGCCCTGCGTTTCCAAGAATATGAAGGGTAGTGTAGTTGAGGCCGGAGGTCGTTTTGTGATGTTTTATGGGTGTTTCTCATACCATGGCTTGGGACTACTCATTAAAGATACCATGAAAATGGTCCTGGTTGTTTAATTCGACATTCTCGCTGACCGAGTGTTGCCCTTTCTACATCACCGTGATGATTACAGTAACAACAGTCGTGTTGACAGACCTGAATACACACAGGGTGACAATTATTGAACTATATGAAAAAAAAACGTAAATTAGTTACACACTATTGCTTTTAGACATTTTATTTAACATGTAAACGTCACTACAGATTTTCGGATTTAGGCTACGACGTGTTCAATATGCGTGCCATCGTTGGCGATGATGTGGCGCAGAGAAATAGCGAAATGTCCCATGACCCACTGAAGTGTCGGAACATCGATATTGTCGATGACCTCCTGAATGGCTGTTTTCAGCTCAGGAATGGTTTTGGGGTTATTGCTGTACACCTTGCCTTTAATATAGCCTCACAAAAAGGATTCGCATGTGCTCATGCCAGTGGCCTCTGGCTACCCCCGAGCCAGAATGCGGTTCCCAAAGTGCTCCTCCAGGACATCAAACACTCTCCTGCTTCGATGAAATCGAGCGCCGTCTTGCATGGATCACTTATTGTCCAAATCAGTGTCACTTTGGATAATAAGGATGGAATCATCTTGCAAAACGTGCACGTACCGTTCGATTGTCACGCTGCCATCAAGAAATATCGCACTGATTATACCGTGACTAGACATCGCACACCAAACAGTCACCTGTTGAGGGTGAAGAGACGTCTCGATCGTGAAATGCGGGTTCTCAGTCTTATTGACGAACCCATTCAAATGAAAGTGGACTTCGTCGCTAAAGCACACTGCACGCACATGCTAATTCCCATTATGCCCCGCGAGCAACCGTGCAGTTTGAACGTCCTACGGCAAAACTTTCCCAAGTTATGACGATTTTATTTCATATAGTTCAATTATTGTCACCCTGTATTTTCCTGGTTTGACGAGCACTCAGGCAACATGCTCGCAAAATCTTCTGCCATAGACTGTATGCAACTTTTCTGAACAGGGGATGAGACATAGCACTTAACTTCCTCGCATCTAAGAAATCTCATTGTGAATGCACGGCTGCAGCTGGATGTGACGTACCTGACGAAACTTGTTGACTATCCTTCTCAACAAGGTATGGAAGCTGTCAACGCTAGATAGATGTTACCAGTATTAGCGCGTTGTGTGACAGGGGTAGCTGACTTTTTGACCACGTTTCTCGATTTCCGAAAGGCGTTCCATACTGTACCATGCCGTCAACCATCAACCAAGATACCATCATAAGGAGTGTTTTCGCATATTTGGGTCGTTCACGTTTTGAGTAATAGCAGACAGTATTTTACAATGGGCGGAATATATTCAAGAGAAGCAAAGGTAACACTAGGTACTCCGCAAGGACCTTTAATGTTCTTAAACCGACGACATTGTATTTAAATACTATACTGGATGTTGTGAAATCAGATTTAATATACAGGGTGATTCAAAAAGAATACCACAACCTTAAAAATGTGTATTTAATGAAAGAAACATAATATAACCTTCTGTTATACATCATTACAAAGAGTATTTAAAAAGGTTTTTTTTTCACTCAAAAACAAGTTCAGAGATGTTCAATATGGCCCCCTCCAGACACTCGAGCAATATCAACCCGATACTCCAACTCGTTCCACACTCTCTGTAGCATATTAGGCGTAACAGTTTGGATAGCTGCTGTTATTTCTCGTTTCAAATCATCAATTGTGGCTGGGAGAGGTGGCCGAAACACCATATCCTTAACATACCCCCATAAGAAAAAATCTCAGGGGGTAAGATCAGGGCTTCTTGGAGGCCAGTGATGAAGTGCTCTGTCACGGGCTGCCTGGCGGCCGATCCATCGCCTCGGGTAGTTGACGTTCAGGTTTCATAACTAACCTTTTTCGTAAGACTCTCCATACAGTTGATTGTGGAATTTGCAGCTCTCTGCTAGCTCTGCGAGTCGATTTTCCTGGGCTGCGAACAAATGCTTGCTGGATGCGTGCTACATTTTCATCACTCGTTCTCGGCCGTCCAGAACTTTTCCCTTTGCACAAACACCCATTCTCTGTAAACTGCTTATACCAACGTTTAATACACCACCTATCAGGAGGTTTAACACCATACTTCGTTCGAAATGCACGCTGAACAACTGTCGTCGATTCACTTCTGCCGTACTCAATAACACAAAAAGCTTTCTGTTGAGCGGTCGCCATCTTAGCATCAACTGACGCTGACGCCTAGTCAACAGCGCCTCAAGCGAACAAATGTACAACTAAATGAAACTTTATAGCTCCTTTAATTCGCCGACAGATAGTGCTTAGCTCTGCCTTTTGTCGCTGCAGAGTTTTAAACTCCTTAAGTTGTGGTATTCTTTTTGAATCACCCTGTATATCAGGTAATATGATTTTTTTTGTATATCACACGGTATGATTGCTGGGCATGCTAGTCCTCAAAACAGTCTTTTAAATGTAGAGCAACGCCACACGTTTTACACTAGCATGCACTTTCACTTTTTGTTCATCTTGAGCACATATAACACACCTATCCGTGACTTTTTTTCTTCTCAGTTGGGGGTGTGGGCATTCAGAAACGACGTAGGGTTTGGCTGAAGTCTCATAGTGGTGATTCTCATTGATGGTCGGCTGCGAAAAGCGCAGTCAGGTAACTGTGCGCTCCCTGGCACTTGATACAAACCTTTGTGACGGTTACCACCAACTACTCTTTGGGCCATTTGGCTATTAACTGAGATCCGTTACCACGTAAGACACATGACCTTTGCTTCGCTTCAGAATGCATTTGAGAGCCAACTGTTAGCTACAAACTGAACTGCATGCATCCACATAGTGTAACGCGCATTTGCGAGCAGATCTCGCCGTACACCTTAATTGCCACAGAGACCTCATGCGACTACACCTCGCCATTTCATTGGATTGATGTACATTAAACACTTATCGGGTAGCATTAGCAGCACTGTCATATCATTCAATGACGATGATGTTGTCTACGGGAAAGTACTGTAACTGTTAAATTCGTAAGGCAATGCAGAAATATTTGTACAAAATTTCCAATGTCATGAATATGAATACTGTACATGCAAGACAATGCCTATAACAAAGAGAAGAATCCAGTCTCTTTTCGTGAATTTAAACGTTCTTGCCAAAGGAAATAAGAATTTTACTCATTTCCATCTTGACAGTGAACAATTCAGTCGCATGTTTGTAACTAATATTATTTGGATCTATTACCAGTTTAAGGTCTGACACGCCTGAATATTAACACACCGTCGGACTAAACGAAAAGCACTCGACGTTTCTCTCACTGCTGCTGTAAAGGGAATACATAACTACTAATACACCACTTAGTTTAACATGTTTCGTACTGCCGCATTACTCGATTTTCTCCGATAGAGAATACAATTTGCTGAAACATACGTGGTTGTATTTTCAAAATTCAGCTCTGGCGCCTGCTTGACTGTCACTGTACTAGCATTATTTTACGTTATTTTTCTGTCACTGGCGTCTTTTTACGTCGAGTTCCGATAGTTTCGCGACCTTGTTGCTAATATTTTAAGTTTCCAGTACTGAAAGGGCAAACTATATGTTCTTGACGATCTGTAAAAGTTACTGCGAATGTACTTATTGTTTTAAGGCAATAAAATCCTCATTTGACGCCTTGTAATCGATGTAACAACCTCCGTAATCGATAGCCATGAGAGAGGAGATTTATGTAAGACATTCTCAGTTTCCTTGCCGCTTCAATTCCGGATAATATCTCGAGCTTTCGACGACAGCCTCCATCGTCAGGAGCAACTGACTCCTCTCAGAGAAAAGTTTATTATAACTTTTTGGTATTCTGAGGTATACAAGTAATTCCTTTTAAATACCCTATTTCGCTATCTGAGGATTGTCGTATATAGGTACACTGCTCTCTGATCAATTAATATCATTCGTTTGAAGTGACCAAATCACAAGCTTTACTTGATGTCTATGTACCTCCCCATCCGCCATTGGTTGTAATGCTTTGTGTTATTTGTACCTCCGGTGCTCTTTAGGTATGCTGTACGTGCACTCTGCGATCGTATGTCGTGCCTTACCGAGCATATTACTGAACTCGGTATTTTTGGTAGGGTGGAAGCAGCATGTTATTTTGGATGGAGAATTTCTTACGAAACGCGCGTGCCAGCCATCCTAAAATGTTTCTCAAGTATGGGCCTACACGAAGTAGGAATAATAGAAGATATTGAAGGACACCACGAATGGCCACAGGTTTATTTGGCGCAGAAGTTGATAAACATGATCTGGCAGACTCTTGAAGTCATACACCAACTATTGTGTGATAGCCTACTTACATAGTTTCAAGAACGAGTATGATGTGAGGAAATTAGAGATATATCAGAGGCCCCTACATGTCGCTGCAGAAGACAGCACGAAGAGTAGATGTAGTAGATTGGATTGGATTGTTTGGGGGAAGAGACCAAACAGCGAGGTCACCGGTCTCATCGGATTAGGGAAGGAAGGGGAAGGAAATCGGCCGTGCCCTTTCAAAGGAACCATCCCGGCATTTGCCTGTAACGATATAGGGAAATCACGGAAAATCCAAATCAGGATGGCCGAATGCGGCATTCAACCGTCGTCCTCCCGAATGCGAGTCCACTGTGGAGCACGAAGACATGTTAGATAAATTATAGCGCTCACGGAGCCGATGCAGCTGTCAATTTTCCGCGTACTCGAAATGCGGATGGAACGCGACGAAACCCTAATATGCGGTACAGCGAGAAGTACTATCTGTCATTAATTTCAAAGTAATTCACATATTATAGAGGCGGGGGTGGATGTGAATGCATCAACGTCTTCGACAAGCAGTGTAAACGATCGAAGCATTGTTGTAACATTGCAGTTTAAATCGCCTTTTTTTACAGACATGTTGGTCGGATTAAACGTAGTGTTGCTTTGTAGCTAACGTTGGTAACGACGGTAAACTGAACAACGTAATTTGGCACCTATCGATTCAGCTACTCCCATTACCGAGCTCGCCGGGAGTCCCCTTACGCCAGGGTTTCTCAATCTGTGTTCCGTGGAACAAGTGGTCCGCGGGAGGTGAAGGGGCTCAGCGAAAAAATTTTGAAGACATGGCTGTTTTTTCGACATTTTGACGATAGTAATTATTTTCTAAAATTTTTTTTATGGTTTCTGTGTTGTTAGTTACGATCTGAAATTGAAGGATTCACTGAAAAAGAAACAAGTTTTTCTCAGTTTTAAAAATATTATTAACTTTCAAAATAAACAATGTGTGTCAAAGTACAAAGATTCTCAAAATATCCCGTTAAACGTTTGGAAATCCCTCCCTTAGACTACACGTATTACACACATTCCGAAGTTCTCCTAGAGTCCTAGACGTTGCAGTATTGAGGAACAGGTGTGTCAATAGAGATTTCGTTGCCGGGTACGGACGTGGCTTGTGGTCTCTACCGTTCGTCACAACTGTATATAATTGATTGGGATCACAGGCCATGAGACCAGTTCTACTGGTTTATTCACTCAAACTAATGTCTTGTGACTTTTTGGCCAGTTCTGACGCGGAATGAAGTACTTGCAGAGATCATTGTGTCACGTACCAGGAGTGCAAGATGTACACATGCATAATAAATATTCAGTTGCCTAGTTTAGAGTTTACTTTCCTTATTTCTGAATTATCGGTTTCGCTTGTTGGGTGGCAGCTTATAAATACAAAACACGTTGGAAATATTATGTGTTTATTATAAAAAAAAACAAGCACACATCATTACAATCTGCAGCGCAGTCTAAAAAACACTGTTGACGATGATATTGACTACTTTCAAGCATCGTTGAAATGGGATGAGTAGAAACAATTAACAGCTTTAAAGGAAAAAAATGATAATTTTAAAATGAAATATGAAAATCGAAATTATTTGGGATAACAGGTCTTGTGCCCAACCTCAAACTTATAATTAGATTTGGGCTCCAGCTCTTGCTTTCATATATAAAAAAAACTTGGCATTTCCATACAAGCTGCAGAGAGGGGCGGACGGAAACAGCAGTGTTAATTTTACTATTTTCTCTATTCATTGATTTTTAGTGTGAAGAGGGACATGTTAAGATATGTTCTGGGTCTAAGACAATAAGAAACAAAATTTATCTGGTACAGAAAAGTTTTATTCAATATAAAACTAAAAATATTGTATGAAATGTGAATTTTTATTGTGTTTTTCAAATAAAACTGTTATCTGTAATTACTTTAGTGTAACATTAAACTGATCCCCTTGATTTGTTTATTAATACATTAAGTCACTGATGTTTAAGTCACTCACCGTCTAACAATGATGTCTCTGAATCTACAAGTCGAGCCCCTAGAAGTAACTAAGGGCTATCGATCAACATCATCCTAATTAAAAAAGGACTCCTCAACATGTTTCATGGCTGCCCTTTTCTTTTTAAGACATCAAGAAAACCTTTACCTTCTTAATAATAAATTCTTCATGCCTACTGCACATTTGTTTAATAAAAGTGCTCTTCACCAACTAACTGTCTGCTTGTAGCGGTTACCTTACAATAGACACTTGCAACATCGTCATTTAGAGGTGAAAAACACAGGCAGTGGCAATATTGGTGGTTGAAAGCCAGATTCACACCTAAATAAACAGATTACTGAATGATATTTCTATTGTTGCTTGTGTCATATAATCTCAGTATCGATTATCGACGCAAAATCGATCATAAAAACTAACAATTAACGATCCGAACCCATCCAGAAATTTGTATCACGTGTATTGTGGTTTTTATTCATAAGCCATATTAATGACAATAGTACAATTTTGCTGATTCCTTTCTGATTCTACTGATACCATACAATCCCTCCAAAACTGTATTTTGGAATCCCTGCAAGACATCTGTATTTAGAATGTTGAAACCAGTTTAATATCATAGCGCGATAATAGGTTTCAAGCGGGACCAATTCATTTCACTAATTACAATACTGTGCAGTTTATGAGCAAAGCAAACGGCTGCGTAATATCTGTGTTCAATTAAATGAATATTTTGAGAAGTGACATTTATTCAGTTAATGCTGGAGAACAAAAGATCAAGATTTACACATAAAACTGAGATCAAACGCATTAGCATAATTAATATTACTAAATACAAATCGAAATATTAAATCCTGCATAATTTCAAAAGTATTATAGACTCGAAAAATCTAAGAGCGGTTCTGGAACCAGCACAAGAGTTCCTTCAAGATGAGACGCCTTATACACAAATTCTGAGTCCTTTTTAATTTAGTAAAAATTTCACTTGTAGCTTGTTGAAATGGCAGACAGATTTTCAAATATAACGAGGAGCCAAATAAATTAAATATTCAACAGAAAAACTATTGTAAGTTAATACTAATAAAAATAAAAATACAGCTCAGCTTCAGGTAGCTTAGCTCTATAATTCAATACATTTGTATACTTCGTTTTGTGACATCGCACTCCTTAAACTGTCGGGGCGACTCATGTTTTTAAATATATTTTGGGTGGTCGCTGAGTGCCACTTTTGGCGTATTTTGAAATTGTGGTAGGTCATTTAGACCTATAATACTTTCAATTTTTTTCGAATGCCAACCAAACACGCTTAATATCAACGAGCGCCCTCTATCAAGATAAATACTAAGCTATTACTACATGTTTTGAATTATGGTAAATGTATTCGCAGCTGCGAATATGAACTATCTTCGGCCTACATTAGAATGATAACAACGAAAATTTGTGCCGGACCGGATTTTGAACCCAGATTTACTGCTTTACGTGAGTGATCGACTTAACAGCTTCGGCTATCCGTACACGAATCATGGCCAGACCCAAATTTCCACATGTCGTCGTCCTTGGGAACAACGTGCACTCGTACGTTACGTATATTGCCCTCCAGGTATGACATATTTATTGACAGTTCAGGACCTGATGTTGGCGAATATATACGAAATAGCAGTGCCCGTGTTATAAGAAGTACAATGAAATATTCATACAATGAAAGCTTTCACGACCGGATGGTACTTTTGTTGATAATTCTTCCGGGTTATATGGCCGTGGTACATGGAATTCTTCTATTCCTAACGTTTCGTCCAATACTACGTTGGATATCTTCAGAGGTATGGCTGATCCTGCTGAGTCCTGCCGAGTCTGAAGATGTCCAACGTAGTATTGGGCGAAACGTTAGGAATAGACGAATTCCATGGACCACGGCCATATAACCCGGAAGAATTATCAACAACAATGAAATATTCGTCCGGACATGCATTAATTTACACTGCACATGGTTACAAAACCAAACACCATAAAGCAACTTCGTGCGCAGAGACGTGGATTCGATTGCATCCATCATATGCGTCACATCACATTACACTGATAAAATCCGCAAGCTGCATTAGTGGGGCGCTTGTGCTATGTTGAATGGAGTCCCAGACTTTTTTTACGGACATCACGCATATGGTACTGCACTCATGGAAACACTTTTTGCAATAGTTTGTTTGAATTGAGTTTGTTAGGAACAGGTAAAATTGTTGAAATTTAAAAACATGTTTAAATATGATTCCATTAAAATTTAAAATGGTGAAGTTCCTACTTTGTTTCATAACATTCGGTTACATTGCGTGATTTAGAATTATTTCTGACATTCGAATATCACCGTGCTGAAAGTTCAACGCGCCATTGTTTTGACGTGGCTGTGCTAATTAAAATGTTGGGTATTATTCGGATCCAGTTGTGTGTACCAAGCTGGTTGGACACCCTGCGTCGTCTACAGTACCGCAATCACTTTGACGTGTGACGTAATCAAGGTGATGGAATGCGACGTATGCAGATTTCATGGAGCTGCTTAATGAGGAAGTCCCACATTAAGACTGTTGTGTTACCGTGAACAACATGAAACTTACTCAGTTGTGTGCACATGTCTTTCAGTAAAGAAAGGAAGGCTAGGATTAAACGTAGAGATCATTAGAGCAAAAACTCGGACTAGGAAAGTATGAGGAAAGAAATCGGTCGTGTCGTTTAAAAGGAACAATCCCAGAATTTGCCATAAACAATTTATGTGTTTGTTGCTGTCAGAAGTAGTTTAACTTGTCGCGAAATTGAAGTAGATACTTCCTGTGAGTTAGTATGGGCAGAGGTCATTTTTGGCAACCGGTATAAAATAATAATTGGATCCTTTTACCGACCTCCCAATTCAGATGATATAGTTTCTGAAAGGTTCAAAGAAAACTTGAGTCTGATTTTAAACACGTACCCGACTCATACGATAATAGTTGGTGGTGACTTTAATTTGCCCTCGATATGTTGGCGAAAATACATGTTTAATTCCGGAGGTGCGCACAAAATATCATCCGAAATTATGCTAAACGCATTCTCTGAAAAATATTTCGAGTAGTTAGTTCATGAACCCACGCGAATAGTAAACGGCTGTGAAAACACACTTGACCTCTTAGCAACAAATAATCGTGAGTTAATAAGGACCATCAAGAACGATTCAGGGATTAGTGAACACAGGGTTGTCGTAGCGAGACTGAATACTGTAATCCCCAAATCCTCGAAAAATAAGCGAAAAATATACCTATTCAAAAAAGCAGATAAAAATTCACTTGACGCCTTCCTGAGAGACAATCTCCATTCACTCCAAATTAATAATATAAGTGTAGACCAGAGATGGCTTAAATTCAAAGAAAAAGTATCGGCAGGAACTAAGAGATTTATACCAAATAAATTAACGAACGACGGAGTTGATCCTCCTTGGTACACAAAACGGGTTAGAACACTGTTGCAGAAACAACGAAACAAATATGCCAAAATTAAACAGACGCAAAATCCCCAAGATTGGCGATCTATTACAGAAGCTCGAAATTTAGCGCGGGCTTCAATACGAGATGCCTATAACAGTTTCCACAACGAAACTTTGTCTCGAAACCTGGCATAAGATCCAAAGAGATTCTGGTCGTATGTGAAGTGTGTTAGCGGCAAGAAACAATCAATGGCTTCTCTGTACGATAGCAATGGAGATACTATTGAAGACAGTGCAGCCAAAGCAGAGTTACTAAACACAGCCTTCCGAAATGCCTTCACAAAAGAAGACGAAGTAAATATTCACGAATTCGAATCGAGAACAGCTGCCAACATGAGTAACGTAGAGGTAAATATCCTCGGAGTAGTGAAGCAACTTACATCACTTAATAAAAGCAAGTCTTCTGGTCCAGACTGTATACCAATTAGGTTCCTTTCGGAGTATGCTGATGCAATAGCTCCATACTTAACAATCATATACAACCGTTCGCTCGACGAAAGATCCGTACCCAAAGACTGGAAAGTTGCACAGGTCACATCAATATTCAAAAAAATGTAGTAGGAGTAATCCACTAAATTACAGGCCCATATCGTTGACGTCGATATGCAGCAGGATTTTAGAACATATATTGTGGTCGAACATTATGAATTACCTCGAAGAAAACGGTCTATTGATACAAAGTCAACATGCGTTTAGAAAACATCGTTCCTGTGAAACACAACTAGCTCTTTATTCACACCAAGTGTTGAGTGCTATTGACAAGGGATTTGAGATCGATTCCGTATTCCTGGATTTCCGGAAGGCTTCTGACACTGTACCACACAAGCGGCTCGTAGTGAAATTGCGTGCTTATGGAATATCGTCTCAATTATGTGAATGGATTTGTGATTTCCTGACAGAGAGGTGGCCGGCCGCGGTGGTCTAGCGGTTCTGGCGCTGCAGTCCGGAACCGCGGGACTGCTACGGTCGCAGGTTCGAATCCTGCCTCGGGCATGGGTGTGTGTGATGTCCTTAGGTTAGTTAAGTTTAAGTAATTCTAAGTTCTAGGGGACTGATGACCTCAGCAGTTAAGTCCCATAGTGCTCAGAGCCATTTGAACCATTTGAACCATTGACAGAGAGGTCACAGTTCGTAGTAATTGGCGGAAAGTCATCGAGTAAAACAGAAGTGATTTCTGGCGTTCCCCAAGGTACTGTCATAGGCCCTTTGCTGTTCCATATCTATATTAACGACTTTGGAGACAATCTGAGCAGCCGTCTTCGGTTGTTTGCAGATGACGCTGTCGTTTATCGACTAATAAAGTCATCAGAAGACCAAAAAAAAAGAACTGCAAAACGATTTAGAAAAGATATCTGAATGGTGCAAAAAGTGGCAATTGACCCTAAATTACTAAAATTGTGAGGTCATCCACGTGAGTGCTAAAACGAACTCGTTAAACTTAGGTTGCACGATGAATCAGTCTAAAAGCCGTAAATTCAACTAAATACCTAGGTATTACCATTACGAACAACTTAAGGAGCACATAGAAAATGTTGTGGGGAATGCTAACCAAAGACCAAAGACTGCGTTTTATTGGCAGGACATTTAGAAAATGTAACAGGCCTACTAAGCAGACTGCCTACATTACACTTGTCCGTCCTCTTTCAGAATACTACTGCGTGGTGTGGGATCCTTACCAGGTAGGACTGACGGAATACACCGAAAAAGTTCAAAGAAAGGCAGATTTTGTATTATCGCGAAATATGGGAGAGTGTGTCACAGAAACGATACAGGATTTGGGCTGGACATCATTAAAAGAAAGGCGTTTTTCGTTGCGACGGAATCTTCTCACGAAATTCTAGTCACCAACTTTGTCCTCCGAATACGAAGATATTTTGTTGACGCCGACCTACATAGGGAGGAACGATCACCAAGATAAAATAAGGGAAATCAGAGCTCTTACGGAAAGATATAGGTGTTCGTTTATAACGCGCTATATACGAGATTGAAATAATAGAGAATTGTGAAGGTGGTTCCATGAATCCCCTGCCAGGCACTTAAATGTGATTTGCAGAGTATCCATGTAGATGTAGATGAAAACCATGGAAATTCTAAATTTGGAAAGCTGGACTGACATTTGAATTTCCGTCCCTTCAAAATGCGATTTCAGTAAATGCTGACAAAATCTGGTGTGCACACGGAACTGAGAACTGGAATTAAATATTCGGTTTCAGTCTTACATATCTTCACGTGTAAATGTATTTGGTGTGCGTGGTACCAAACATTTCTGAAAATTACATGAAAAATTATATCAGATGTATATTTGATGTATTTATTAACAATCGGAATATAACTTGGCTTAAATTTAATCCAAGAACCGAACAAATTCCATTCTGGAAGAGTCGCTTATTGACCTTGTGCATGGAATCGAATTTCTATGTGTGAAAGTCACTAAATAATTGGAATTGCATCACAACGAATAGCCGAATAGCCGGCCGGTGTGGCCGTGCGGTTCTAGGCGCTTCAGTCTGGAACCGCGTGACCGCTACGGTCGCAGGTTCGAATCCTGCCTCGGGCATGGATGTGTGTGATGTCCCTAGGTTAGTTAGGTTTAAGTAGTTTTAAGTTCTAGGGGACTGATGACCACAGATGTTAAGTCCCATAGAGCTCAGAGCCATTTGAACCATTTGAACAACGAATAAATTGGGCGTCTACTATAGATAATTTATGCCTCTACCTTGTGTCGAAATTTTAAGTCCTTGGTTTAATTCTCAAAATAGAAACGAGCATCATTCTTTTCTCCTTCTTCTTCTTCTTCTACACTTCATGGATTAGGCATTGAGCCTGCTTCGTCTTCACTACTTAAGTGTCTATCTTTTCTTATGTCTACCAACATCTCTTCTTCCTACCAATTTTCAAGCTACGGCTGATTTTAAAAGTTTATGGTTCCGTATTTGTACAATTTTGGCCCTAATTTTAGTTCTTGTCACATTGTTTCGTTTTTAAGGGGTGTATTCTTGAGTGACCTTTTGTTGTTCTAAGCAATTTCATTTCTGGACTTTGTATTTTTCCTAATCTTTTTTGTGTATGTGCCCAGCATGCACTACCACGAAGAGGTACTAGAAAGGTGATAGTTTTATAAAATTTTACTCTCGTTTTCTGTCTGATCTTTTTTTAAGTACTTTATGAATAGTGCCACATATACGGTTGCACATATTTGTAGGAATCTGTCATTGGTGAACAGGAAAATTGTCTGCACCCAAGATCGCTTGGTATTTTTATGTCATTTTAAAATTATCTGTTTCGACAGAATCTTGCTGACATCATCGCATCTTACGCCGGGATCATGACTGGAAAAAAGTAGACCCACTTCTACAAGCCTCAAGAGTTTACCAAAAGAAACACTGGGGATCTGTACGCATAGATACGTAGCCATTTCAGCTGGGAGGTGGCACAGTTTCAGTCGTCGTTTGGCGCTGAGATTGCTAACAGAGGAAATGAGATTACAGTAATCCGCTGGATCCAAAGTATGCACATTACCACTCCCCACCTTTCCCTCGCGCATCCGGACGACGGGCGTTAAACGAGCCACTGGCTGCAATTTGGTGGGGTACGAGGTTTAATTACAAGTTAAAATAACAGATTCATAAATAATAAAAGCTGGGGAAGGGGTAGGGTTGGGGTGGGGGGAAGAGAGGGAAGGGCGGCCCCATTTATCAGCAGAGATAGCGATCGCGCTCCCTCCGGAACTATAAGGCCGGATTCATATTTTATCGGCCGCGGACAGCCAGCAGGCGGCGGGCCGGCGAGCGGCCGTCGCCGGGCAACGCGTCATATTAAAGTCATGTCACCGCGCGGCTGCCGGTCGATGCCGCCGGCTGACGCGCGATCCGATCCTCTTTGGCGGGACACGACAGCAGGGTGACGTCACCGCCTGTCGCCTTCGCTGTGAGCGGCCCCGTGCGACGACGCGGCGGCCGGGCGGGGTGCTACGTGTTAGGCCGTGTCTGCGTCACTGCTGCAGAAACGACGACGCAGAGTTGCGCTCCACCAAAACTACGGTTCGGTAGTTTTGATGCATTTCATATGTGACGTATGAAGTGGGATTACTGAAGAATGGGATCCAACCCGTCGGTTTTGACCAATGACGTCCGAAGGTACGAGAGATGATGTATTGCACAGATTTAACAGCAAAGACGAATGTTGAGAAACAAAGGAATGCAGAACAGAGAAAGCAGATGGTGGATATAAATCGCGTACATTCATGTTTCCCCGTCGGAGGTTTGACTCCCCCTCGGGCGAATTTCAAAATTGTGAAATTTTTTCCGAAACCCAACTTGCTATACATCAAACGAAGCGTCATTTCATCTTCTGTCGATTCCTGCAAACCGCAGCTCTCTGCGACAATTTGGACTCTTTCTAAGCCCGTTTGAACACGCAAAAGTACATACAGCTTCGAATTCAAAAATAGATTAAAAATAGTAGGATTTGGCAAATGGAACTTTTTTCACCCTGGCCAATATCTACATGATGAGAACTATAAAATGCATGCAACGAAACGCACTTCTAGGAAAACATGAGTTACGATAAAATTCACGAATTTAAAATTCGCGAATTTCAAAATTTTGAATTTTTTTTCTCCGAAAACCCAACTTGCTATACATCAAACGAAGCGTCATTTCATCCTCTGTTGATTCCTGCAAACCGCAGCTCTCTGCGGCAATTTGGACTCTTCCTATGCCCGTTTGAACACGCAAAAGTACATACAAAGGAATGCAGGACAGAGAAAACAGATGGTAGATATAAATCACGTACATTCATATTTCCCCGTCGGAGGTTTGACTCCTCCCTCCGGCATGGGTGTATGTGTCGTCCTTATCGTAAGTTAGTTTAAGTTAGATTAAGTAGTGTGTAAGCTTAGGGACCGATGACCTCAGCAGTTTGGTCCCATAAGACTTACCACAAATTTCCCAAAATTTTTCATTCATTTTTCGAAAGTAATGTTAAGTGTATCGCTTTTCTGCGTCCAAGTGTAGTGTTCTTCAGTTGACCTATAAAGCTCAATTGAAGAATGGAATACTAGTGCAAAAAAAGAAAGGAAAAAAGGAACACAAGTAACATTAACATGGAGTACCTCAGCTTACACCACATATGGGTTGTATCCTGAACTTCAGTTTATCTGGTTAACTGCGGTTAACTGTAGTAAGGGATACAAATTTAACGTACTCGTATGTCGACTTTTTCGCCTTCGCTAGCACTAGTATCCTATTCTTCAGTTGACCTATGTAAGTCAATTGAAGTATGCGATACAAAGCTTACAGGTGTTGCTTTTCTCGCCTCCGCTGCTACTACTATCCTGTTCCTCAGTTGGCACTAGTACTAGCGAAGACGGAAAGATCGACATATATAAAGTTTGTGTCCCATACTGCAGCTAAACTACATGAGTCAACTGAAGAATATGATGCTAACGCTAGCGAAGACGAAAAAATCTACGTAAGTAACAATGGCATCCTGTACCTCAGTTGAAAAAAAGCTACATACGTAAAATTTGTATCGCATATTTCAGTTGACCTATATAGGCCAAATAACCTACGGATGCAATTTTTTCTTCTTCTTAGAAACTAATAGTTTCGACTGTTAATTATCGTAGCAGTACTAGCGATGGTGATGAAACACACAACACTAAATTTGTATCCCGTACTTCAGTTGACCTATGTAGGGCAACTGCAGAATAGGATATTAGTGTTAGCGTAGCCGAAAAACTCGACATAAGTAAAATTTGTATCCTGTTCTTCAGTTGATCTGTATAGGTCAACTGGAGAACCTTCATAGTTAAACTGAGGTACAGGATGCCAAAGTTATGTATGTCTCTTTTTTTCGTCTTTGCTAGCACTAGTATACTATTCTTCTGTTGACCTATATAGGTAAACTGAAGTACGGGATACAAGTTTTTCGTGTGTCGGTCTTTTTGCCTTCGATAGTACTTCAGATAGTATCGACTGAAAAATATCGTAGTAATGCTAGTGCAACCGGAAGCGAAATAAAGCGACAACTGTAAAATTTGTATTCCGTACTGCAGTAGACTAATCCTGCTTCATGCCTTCCATAATCATAGGAATAGATAAATCCATACATACTAACGAAAATCAAAATGTAAAAATTGTCCAGAATGAAAAACAGTTCTTCCGGAATATCTGACTCTCACTAACAAGGGAACCTTCCCATCGCACCCCCCTCAGATTTAGTTATAAGTTGCCACAGTGGATAGACCTTGAAAAATTGAACACAGATCAATCGAGAAAACAGGAAGAAGTTGTGTGGAACTATGAAAAGATAAGCAAAATATACAAACTGAGTAATCCATCCGCAAGATATGCAACATCAAGGACCGGCAGAACACAGGAGTGCCGTGGTCCCGTGGTTAGCGTGAGCAGCTGCGGAGCTAGAGGTCCTTGGTTCAAGTCTTCCTTCGACCAAAAAGTTTATTTTTTTATTTTCAGACAATTATCAAAGTTCAGGCACTCACACGTAATCAACTTCGCTATACAAAATTCCAGGACATGTTCAGATTTGCTTGGACATATGCAGGATTTGACGGTCTACACGCGAAAATTTGAAAACGTAAAAAACATATGTTTTGACAGAGCACAGGGAAAAGTGTGCGAGTGTGAGACTTTTGGATTCATTTGTTGCAGTTTATGTGACAAACTCTTATGTTTTCATCACTTTTTTGGGAGTAATTATCACATCCAGAAGAAAACCTAAATCGGGCAACGTAGAAGAATCTACAAGTTAGGTGGGTCGACAACATATTCCTGTCATGTGACGCACATGCCGTCACCAGTGTCGTATAGAATATATCAGACGTGTTTTCCTGTGGAGGAATCGGTTGACCTATGACCTTGCGATCAAAAGTTTTCGGTTCCCATTGGAGAGGCACGTCCTTTCGTCTACTAATCGCACGGTTTTGCGGTGCGGCCGCAAAACACAGACACTAAACTTATTGCAGTCAACAGAGACGTCAATGAACGAATGGATGGATCATAACTTTGCTAAAATAAAGAAAAATTTTTCGCTTGAGGGGAAACTTGAACGAAGGACCTCTCGTTCCACAGCTGCTCACGCTAACCACGGGACCACGGCGCTCCTAATCTCGGGATGTCCATGATGTTGTCTATCTTCACGTGGACTACTCAGTTTGTATATTTTGCTTATTTTTTTTATAGTTCCACACAACTTCTTCCTGTTTTCTCGATTGATCTGTGATCGGTTTTTCAAGGCCTATCACTGTGCCAACTTATAACTAAATCTGAGGGGGGTGCGATGGGGAGGTTCCTTTGTAAGAATGAAAATAAGTAGTGAATAAATTGGAATGAACAAATGATTTACATTAAAACAAGCGACGCAAATCGCACACAATTTACTGTCTTTTAAAAACATTCCATTTATCTGAATTTACAATGATGACGATCCCCATAGAAGGTAACCGATTTATTATGTATGGCCCGAAAATAAAGAGATTAACAGGTATGAGTAAACTATGACGTCATTAGTCAAAGCCGACGGGTTGTGTCGAATTCTTCAGTTGACCCTATGAAGTGGTAGGGCTACCGGTAGTAGTGGTAGCATGGGTAAGACAATGAACACGAATGTCTAAGCGAAACACTGGCAGCCGCTTTAGGGGTGTAAGTGCAGAATATTTTACAGGTGACTGAGAACAGTGTACAGAACAACGGTACATCAGTATTTCCTTCATTTACAGACTAATAATTTTAGATGTTAAGAGTAGTACTTTTTTAGGTTGGACAGTACTTCCAAGTAGGCCCATTTTCCTCTAGGCAGCAGGTTAGGTACTGAAGTGTGGATGTGTGTACACAAAACGGTTTGTCTATACTGACGGGCTTGTTCCACTTAGTAACGCCGTTACGACTATGTAGAGAACACGAGGCAGTAAATTATGTGAAGGGTTTGAGGGAAGACTGTTTGCACAGAGAAAGAACAATAGGCAAAGTGAAGTGTGTACATATTACCGTACCAATGATCACGATATATGTTCCTATACCCCTAACACAATATAAAATATGATACTTCTATTCAGTTTATGATTCAGTAGCTGTTAATTAAGAATTCCATTTGTTAATATGTATTTAATTTAATGAAATTGAAAAACGAGTTGTTATTAGTAACATTCGAACCAGGGACTTCAAGATAACAGGGGCGTTATGTTACACAATGGCGTTATGTTACACAATTCGCTGCAAGCTGCTCCATTAATAAACTTATAGATAATTTGTACCTAACTACGCTAGGAAATCATCTTTTTTCAGTAACGATTATTTCGTTTTTTTTTTTTTTTTTTTTTTTTTTTTTTTTTTTTTTTTTTTTTTTTTTTGAGTTGCGCCGTACTGCTTAAGCAAATCTACAGTCGGTAAGGTTTACATGCACATGCGTATCTGCAGTTCATCATAATTAAGTGCCTGGCAGAGGGTTCACCGAACCACCTTCAAGCTATTTCTCAAACGTTTCACCATCCCGAATGGCAAGCGGGAAAAAACAGCCACTTAAATTTTTCCATTCGAGCTCTGGCTTTTCTCTTTTTCTTATTATGATGATAATTTCTCCTTATGCAGGTGGGCGCAAACGAAATATTTTCGCAATCAGAGAAGAAAGTTCGTGATTGAAATTTCATGAGGAGATATTGCCGCAACGAAATATGCGTTTGTTTAATAACTGCCACCCCAATTCACGCATCATATTCGTAGCACCCTCTCTACTATTTCGCGATTGTAGAAAACGAGCTGCCTTCTTCGGACTTTTTCGATGTCCTCCGCCAGTCACATGTGATCCGGATCCCGCATCGCACAGCAATATTATGGAAGAATGCGGACAAGCGTGCTGGAAGCAGTCTCTTTAGTATACCTTTTGCACTTTCTGTCAACATATAACAGTCTGGTTTGCTTTCACAACATTATCTATGTGAGCATTCCAATTTAAGTTATTCGTAATTGTAGTCCCTAAGTATTTAGTTGAATTAAGAGCCTTTAGATTTGTGTGATTTGTCGTGTAACCTTCATTAGTCAAAAAGAAAACGAAGTTCCTGTGTTTCGTGCTGGACACAGTGTGTAAAACACGAATCTGGTCTGTAGTCTTAAATCATTTCTCAGTAATCATAAGGCACAGTGAATAACCAAGCAGTCACGAACGCGAGGCTACCCTCCTGGTAACGAGGAATGCCCGGTGAGATTTCTCTCTCTCGGTTCCCCCGCTAGAATTTCTCTCGCATTTCAAGAAAAAATAGCCGAAATATCTGACGCGCCACCGAAAACACGCCTCCCTAAGCGCCTGCTCGCGGAGGCGTCCCGAGGTTTGAGACGCCATCGGCCGCCGGCCCGCAATAAAGCCGGGGAATGCGACGCCCTCTGGAATTTATTTATAAGCGCCGTCCGTGGCCATTACTCCGGTCAGCCGCGCGACCGCCGGCTTGGTCGAGTACTGGCGACGTAATTAAATGGTGCGGTAGCAACCCCTACTTCCCCCTCCCCTCACCCTTCGTGTAACCCTCCCACCCCTTTCACCGCCTCAGGTCGACCGACCGGGCGCCGTGGTTGCAGCGGTGTGCAGTCGTCATTAGCACGCCTGGCCGAGCCGCGTGCACGCGCGTCCTATTAACCTTCGCCACCCACGCCACCGAGATCTGCAACCCAACCTACTTCTCTGTTGTGCGGGTTGCAAGCTACGCCTGCCGCGGGCTTTGCGCCCCCTCAGCGTCTCGCCATCTCGGCCCTCTTCCACCAGTCTTCCCTCCCTCCTTCCCCTACCTCCTCCGTTAGCTGGCACGCCACACTCCCATTCGTCGGAGAGCAGTGCGGACGACTTGGTGCCCGCGCCGCGCGTCTCTGTCTGTCTGTGTTAACTTACTTGAGATACAAACTTGGCCGCGCATAATCAAATGAGTTCGCCGTTCCAGCTCTTCAATTAGAATTAAAGCGCGTGGAAAAGCGGGGTGTAAGGGGGGATGGGGAAGGGGAATAATTAATTAGGCGCGCAATTTATCAGCGCGTCGGCCTGTCTGGAGAAGACTTTCAGGTTTCAGTATCTGAGTAAGAGCGTCTGCAATATCTTAAAACTGACAAGAACGCTTCAGTTTCTCTGGCACCCTGCGAGGCTGCGCAACCACAGTCGAGGAAAGAAGACACGTCATCACTTCACGAAGAGGAATATTTTAAGATAATCCAAACTATCAGGTTCACAAGCCTCAGCTGAAAGCTACCGACAGCAATTATTTAGCGAAATATGTAATATCTGGTTGAAGCCTATCTTGTGGAAGATCATTTTGGATTTCAGAGAAACGTACGAACACGTCACACAATACTGACTTAACGACTTATCTTAGGAGGTAGTTTGAAGAAAGGCAAAGCAATGTTTATAGAATTTTTAAATTATGAGAAAGCTTTTGACAATATGGACTGGACTACACACTTAGAATTTGAAAGTGGCAGGGATAAAATACGGGGAGCAAGAGGTTTCCTACAATTTCTACGGAAATCAGTCTACAAGTACAAGATGCGAAGGACATTGGTACAGATAGGAGACAGACAGAGATATAGCCTATTCGCGTTCTTATTCAAGCTGTACATTGAGCAAGCCGTAAAGGAAGCCAAGAAGAAATACGGAAAGCGAATTAAGAAAGGAAAATAAATAAAAACTCTGCTATCAGGAGAGCCTTCCAGCAGAACTGCAGCACCTCGAGACAACATTTCGGAAAAATGGGTACAACCAGAAGCAAATAAGACACGCACTCAGACTGTGCCAAGAGAACAAGAAGAAGAAACAGAAGAGCACAAGTCATTGGCGTGCATTCCGTTTGTCGGAAACACTTCAAGAAAAATCGGTAGAATCCTGGAGAAACACAATGTGACATGCGTATTCCCACCCCATGCAAAAACCTTGACGCTACTGGGTTCAGTGAAAGATGACCTAGGCCTTCGAAAACCAGGCGTTTATCAAATTCCCTGTCAGTGCAGAAAATCATACATTGGGGAGACACTGTAGAAGAGAGGTGCCGCGAACGCAAGCGCCATACCGAATTACGCCAGGCCACTAAATCAGCCGCGGATGACCATTGTATAAGGACTGGCCATACTACGGACTATGAAAAAACAAAAATACTCTGTGAATCCTCCTACTTCTGGGACTGCGTTACTAAAGAGGCCATCGGAATCCAACTACAGGATGATGTCTTTATTAAGACAGCGGCCTTCAACTTAGTCAGGCTTGGAACACTGCACTCAGCCTGGAGAGAAAGATGCGGTCCCAGAGATCGAGGACCGCCCCCTACGGCGGCAGCAGGGAGACTGCAGACCCTAGTTCAGACCCAGACGCCGCTTCCCCCACCACCTCCAGTAGCCGCCGCGCCGGCCGCACAGAAGACGCCAGGAGAGGAACGGTGGAGGCGGTAACGGCTAGTGCATATAGGGCGCCGAGAGGAACAGCACAGTATTCGTCAGGAACCACCCGAAGATGGCAGCGTGTACGTCTGCCGAAATATTGTGGAGAAATTTCGACGCTACCCGGTCGGATACCCGAAAACTGTTCAAATTGGAAGTACGCCGGGAAAACTTCAGATCGATGCATGCTGCTGCTAGCTCTTATCGTCACGTGACGTGCACGCGTGCCGTGTAGCGACGGGCTGTGAACTTCCACGCTCTGGTCGGAACCACACCTCGTTACAGACGTCACGACATTACCCTCCTTTCACCGGTTTGCGCATACCAGAGTCTGGCTCGTTTCTTTTTGAACGCCCGTTATACAATTGCTGTCAGGGATGGCATCAAGCAAGAAGAGATGCAGGCGGTCCACAATAACGTAACCCACAGCTCCCACGGTGGCTTTGATTACTGCCGCAGGTCCTATGGAAGCAAAGTCGTATGTCCCTCTTTGGGTAATACAGTCCCCGCCGGCATCCGTCTGTTGCGTGATGCGTGTTTCGGGGATTCGTTTCGATGACGGAATACCTGTGTACGACCATAGACCTGATGTAACACGTGACTGTGTGTCAGTGCAATAAAGTGTGCTACAAATCACACCCCTGGGTATAGAAGAATATACAGAAGGGGTGGAGATGCTCATCACTCACGCCTCGATTTTTGGCGGTACTGCAGACTGCACAGGCGGAGGTTGCGCTCTGTTGCCGTTAACGCGCGTATTTTTCCATTTATCTTGAAAGCGTCTTTACATACTCCCACTAAGTTGGCATGATGCCGGTGTGACAGGCTTCTGCCCTATTCGGAACTTAACATGACACGTCTACCCCTTGAACTCAGTCTGACGGACATCCTGTATCGCCTTGCAGGGGTTTCAGAGTTCCGCATGGGTGGACTAGTTTTAATTTGTTTTTAAATGTGTATATGAGAAAAAAAAGCAGAGTGAGAGTGCAGCTTAGCGACGCGAGGCGGGAGGCATCGTGACCAGGCCTCGGCATTTAACACTGCCCACTATGTCTCCTCCAGTCTTTAGCTAGCTTGAATCGAAAAATAAATAAAAAAAGAGACATATGCTTCAAGGAAGGGGACGCCCACAGCAATCAGTCGTAATGGTTCTGAGCTCTATGGGACTTAACATCTCTGGTTATCAGTCCCCTAGAACTTAGAACTACTAAAACTTAACTAACCTAAAGACATCACACAACACCCAGTCATCACGAGGCAGAGAAAATCCCTGACCCCGTCGGGAATCGAACCCGGGAACCCGGGCGCCGGAAGCGAGAACGCTACCGCACGTCCACGCGCTGCGAACGATCAGTCGTAATCCCATTAGTATGTATTACTCTTGCATATCTAGATTTCGGCTATAAATAGCCATGTTCACTGCATTTGTCTTATAATTCAAAGAACTCGGGGCAGTACACGTCACTGTGCGATCTTACTGGCGTACAGGCAGAAGTGTACATATCACCAAACGATCTTAACTGGTGTGTAGGCAGAAGGAAACTTCTGCCTGTGCACCAATAAGATCGTATGGTGATATGTACTGCCGCGAGTTCGTTGGAAAATAACTCCAATACACTGACATGGCTATATGTAGCCGAAATCTAGATATGCAAGAGTAATAAGAACTAATGGGATTGTGAATTACTGCTGTATGCCTCTCCTTCCTATTAGCCTACTGCCGCTATGCAAGACACTTCCTGGTGGAATCAAAGATGGTATAGATGCTTTTAAGTGGGCTGCTTCGGTGTTGGCAGCGCTGTGTAGTGCTCTGCATTGGATCTCTGACTGCGCTTTCTTTGTAAGGGACTCTGTGACTGGTCGGACTCGTTGTTGGAAGTTAATCGCCAGTAGTGTTGGGCAGTTGGAAGTTAGTCGCCAGCAGTGATGGAAGTACTGTTGGACAGTTGGAGGTGAACAGCCAGCAGTGATGGATGTTAGATGTGAGAAGCTAGCATTGATGGAGGGTAGAGGTCTGAAGTGTTAGCGTAGGTTAACGATATGTACATGTTCGACTTGGAGATTGAATATTTTTCATGATTATATACCTTTGTACTAGATGTCAATAATTTATATTCGTATCTGAACTGGATGTCACATTATTAAGGTAAAAAAAATTCATTATTTGGTTTGCAACAAAATCTTTCCTTTGCCAACCACATACCTATTAGTAGTTAGTGGCTTTAGTAGTTAGAATCTTTTATTTAGCTGGCACTATTGACGTTCGCATTTTGCAGTAGATTTTTGTGAGTTAAGTGCTTAATGAAATCTATAGGTTATTGTTAAGATTTCTTTTTAGTCAGGGCTATTTCTTTGAATTAATTATTTGAAGTCAGGTTGTGATTTTTTTGAGCAGTCAGATTGCGTTGTCCTAGAATATTGTGGGTCAGTGTTGACATGATAAGAAAAAGTAAAGAGAAAGCAGGCTCAGTACGTTCAGTTTTACTCTGCTGTTTCAGAATCAAATAACGTAGAAGTTTAATGTTCTCAGTCATTCTGCAATTCAAGTACAGACACACTCAAATAAATAAAGAAGTTGCAACTTTACTTGTTTCACAGAATTGAGAAATTGTATTTAGTTTGTCACTATAAAAAACAGTTTCGAGTCCCTATGGGCGATCTAATTTTTCTTTCTTATTTTCTTTATTTAAGTCACTCACTCTGAAAATAAAAAAAAAAAAAAAAACTCGTCAAATGTAACAGTTTAAGTTTAGTCAAATGACTTTGATTATAAAAAAAGGTTGGTGGAGCACCTGTCCGCAAAAGGCAAAGGTCTCGGCTAAGAGTCTCCGTCCGGCACACAGTTTTGATCTAAAAAGAAAAAGAAAGCGTCTGACTGCCATGTAGCGGGCCAGGATTCGATTCCCAGCCGATTCGGAGGTTTTCTACACTAGGTGACTGGATGTTGTGTTGTTCTCATCATCATTCGATCATCATCGACAAGCGAGTTGCGCAATGTGGCATCACCTAAATTTGGCGGCCGAACTTGCCCAGGTGGGGACTCACGGCCGCCAATGCCATACGATCGTTTCAGTTTTCACTTCAAATATACTTGCCACCCCTTTCCAACCGCAGAGTGACTTCAATGGCACTTTGTTATATTCAGTTTGCACACTTTACAGGCGACACGTATTATTTCCATTGCACTGGGTGACAAATACCACGTAGCCGATACACTCATATGATCCTGCAATGATAAAATGCGATTTCTGCAACTTATCACCGTAGTTGCTGCATGCAACTAACAACAGTGTACCATCTACGGTGATAAGTCGCAGAGAGTGCATTTTAACGCTGGGGAGGAATACATGTTGTGAATTCGTTAACTGCCATTTTAAATTATGACAAATCGCAACTGAAAATCGCAGTTACTTAAAAATGAGATTCATAGGGATCACCAATTATCGGAAACTCACAGTATCTCCCGTTTTGTGATGCTTGTGGTGTGCGCATCTCTGTCCGGCACATTTTAACAGACTGCATTTTATACCGTGATGCAAAGGCAGAAGCACAAGTTGCTTGGGATCTGCCCTGTGTTTTAGCTAATGATGAGACATGTGTCTAGGGTTTTAAAGTTTTGTGATGTGTCTGGACTCTGGCCTAAACTTTTAGGCTGGAGGTTTTAGTGTATTGCAAACTGGCTGGCTCCTCCCCTTTTTCCTTGCGGTCAGCCAGCCACTTCCATCTGCTATTGTTTTAGCTCCCTCCACCACTATCTTCTTGTGTTGTCCATGTTTTACTGCTGACTGCATGCTTCATCCCACGTTTCAGTGTGGGTAGGCACATATTTTTCCAACCTTGTAACCTGTGTTTTACGTTCTGTTTTAACTTACTGTTCTGAGTATTTTCCTGACACCCGTCTCAATCTGTTACCGAGCGGGCGCTGGAGACCTTGCCGTCGTGCGCCCAAAAAAACCCTCTCCATCCATCCATAGCTCATTCCTACAGTCTGGCCGGCGCACGTTAATCAATTTTCGACTGAAACGCTGGGCCAGGGGAGGCAGACATGGTTCGTTCGCTTTCGACCCGTTGGCGAAGTGCTTCGATAACATAACCGTAGCATGTCCTACAATCTTTGTCAAACGATTTTACAGAAATTATTCAATAATTTTTTTTGCGTTAATTAGAGCTTTATACGTCAACTTCATGATGACGTCCGCATAATTTAATAGTCATAGTTAGTGTAATATTTGCATTTAATAAGACATTTGCGAATTCTAATAAGTTTACTATGAAAAATAGGGGGTCGCTATGTTTTTGCGCCTGGTCCATATTGTATAATACGTTGCTGTGTATGAAGTTTAACTAACTTGTTTAATTTTTCTTCAGATTTTTGTAGAGGGCTCTATCTGTCAGCACTCGTTTACGATCGCCCGCGCCACCGATAAGGCCAGGATGAAATATCAGTAACATTCCTCAGATATTATAAATGGTTTGAGATACTTGGAAGAGACTTTGGCAAATGACAGCATGCAAAGAGGAGAGAGTATTTTGCCAAATGGGTGTTACGTGAAACCTCGTTATGGACTGCGTTATTGCATAAGGTACAAACACCGTCGATGGAAGAATGTAATTTTTAAAAGCCATTGATCGCTGGTGAAAAGAAAAATGCTGTGGGTTTTCGAACAATATTAGTGAAGACATTAACCGTTAATTTTTGTACTGAGAATGTGCGTTTTTATATAATACTGACCTTAATCTGATTTGATCCATTATAAATGGTTTTTGAAAGCCTGCGAGTGTGAAAACAATAGGTTTTTTTTATAAATAAATCTTCTGCTACCAGTCACGATTTTTCTTTATTTTACTTTTTGCACGACGCGTTTCGGGGAATGATTCCCACTTTCAAGTACCTTTTTTTGAGTGTATGACTTAATACACATTTAAAACGCACTTGAAAATGGGAATCATTTCCCGAAACGCGTCATGCGAAAATTAAAATAAAGAAAAATCGTGACTGGTAGCAGAACATTTATTTATGAACAAACTTATACTGACCTTACTTTCCCTCAGTTAATAAACTTAATAAATCACTGTTTCAGAGTTCTCATGTCTGTTCTCATGTCTGCGCAACATGTTAGTGAGTTGTCTGCACAACGTATTAGTGACGGCAGACTGTGTAAACTCCGCTGTGTTTTGGCAAAAGAAGCAAATTTTAAGATGGGAACAAGAGAAATGTGTGTTTTACCCAAAATTCGGAACTCAAGACCCTAGTCTGAAAGTTACAACTGGTTAAGAAGTCAGGCGAAAATAAATCGCTGCTTTTGTTGCATTTTCAGCGGAATCCATTTTAGGTACTAACCAGAGCACAGGTGACTAGATATTTTTGGGTGGTCACTATGTACGTAAGTGTGGGCGTGGAGGAGCTCCACGTAATATTTGTGGAAGACATGAGGGCAGCTTTCTGTTTAGAACGGCGGCTCCCCTCCAGCACTCGACATTTCCCCTGCTGACTGCCTGCCCGCAACCCCCACCACTACTGCTCTGCTCACGCTGGCCCTGCCGACTGCGCATCTACCACAGTCTACATTACAGTCGCGACACTTCACCTAGGTTTTGCTGCCTACCGTGCCAGGCAGCGCCCCAAGCGGCCAGTAACTTAAACTGTGAGTTCGGCGTGATCGTGAAAGAGAATAGTGGTTGATTATTTTGATTTCTACAATGGTTTTTACAAGCGGAAGTGTTTTTAGCGCAATAAATTCTAGCGACAACAAGAAGACACCACAGCTGTCTTTTTTTAGGTTTCCTAAGGATCCTGAGAGGTATATACCATCATGTTACTAAACTGCATCGTCGGGATTCACTTGCAAACTAAATATGTATTAATGATTAATGTTTCGCTTTAGGGACAGAAAATGTCTAGTTAATAGCAGACGAGAAAACCTTATGAAAAAAGACCCAGTTTACCTGTATAATAATATTAGGTTTTGTTCGCTACATTTCGAACAAAACCAGTTCAAGAACGCAGACAATAATAAATTCGTGTGGAATGCAGTATCCACAGTACGATGAAGAGGAAACTGGCACAAAGATTCGATAATCTATCTAAAGTTGTAAAACAGCCCTATGACACAGAAGCTGCCAGTTTCAGCTCTCCATGTATCAGTGCCAGATTCGTGTGAATCGTTAACACAGACCTGTTTTAACGATGAAGTGGTTAGATTCAGTGCAGTTATTCGTGTCTTACAAAAATGTAATGTTTGGTATGTATTTCATTCACTTCTGTTGTTAGTCACTTAATTTTCCTTGCTTCCTTCGTGTGATGACATTATTTTGTTAGCACCTTGTTCACCGACAGATCATTTGAAAATTATTCAAATATTTGGTTTTGCGCGAAATGTAATGTAATCAGCTCATTATAATGTTTTCAACATATTTCTCCCACTATTTGGCACTTGCTCGTCCCACTTAGAATGATATAAAGATGAAGGTCGTACTTGTGGCAACAGGCGACGACAATGACAAACACAGTAGGCCTACAGAACGATAAATGAGCTGTCGATCGCTTTTGCATGTAGAGGTACATGTCTGTGCTTCTTACGTGTGAATCTGTGTGTTTATATTCTTTTGATATCAACATGGCAAGCTACAGTTCTATCCAACGTCACAAGTGTTTCTTCACGAATGTGTTGTAGCTTGCCACTCGATTCACGGTTTTTATCCATACTTGCTCTTATTTTAGAATCATTTCTAGATACATACACTCCTGGAAATTGAAATAATAACACCGTGAATTCATTGTCCCAGGAAGGGGAAACTTTATTGACACATTCCTGGGGTCAGATACATCACATGATCACACTGACAGAACCACAGGCACATAGACACAGGCAACAGAGCATGCACAATGTCGGCACTAGTACAGTGTATATCCACCTTTCGCAGCAATGCAGGCTGCTATTCTCCCACGGAGACGATCGTAGAGATGCTGGATGTAGTCCTGTGGAACGGCTTGCCATGCCATTTCCACCTGGCGCCTCAGTTGGACCAGCGTTCGTGCTGGACGTGCAGACCGCGTGAGACGACGCTTCATCCAGTCCCAAACATGCCCAATGGGGGACAGATCCGGAGATCTTGCTGGCCAGGGTAGTTGACTTACACCTTCTAGAGCACGTTGGGTGGCACGGGATACATGCGGACGTGCATTGTCCTGTTGGAACAGCAAGTTCCCTTGCCGGTCTAGGAATGGTAGAACGATGGGTTCGATGACGGTTTGGATGTACCGTGCACTATTCAGTGTCCCCTCGACGATCACCAGTGGTGTACGGCCAGTGTAAGAGATCGCTCCCCACACCATGATGCTGGGTGTTGGCCCTGTGTGCCTCGGTCGTATGCAGTCCTGATTGTGGCGCTCACCTGCACGGCGCCAAACACGCATACGACCATCATTGGCACCAAGGCAGAAGCGACTCTCATCGCTGAAGACGACACGTCTCCATTCGTCCCTCCATTCACGCCTGTCGCGACACCACTGGAGGCGGGCTGCACGATGTTGGGGCGTGAGCGGAAGACGGCCTAACGGTGTGCGGGACCGTAGCCCAGCTTCATGGAGACGGTTGCGAATGGTCCTCGCCGATACCCCAGGAGCAACAGTGTCCCTAATTTGCTGGGAAGTGGCGGTGCGGTCCCCTACGGCACTGCGTAGGATCCTACGGTCTTGGCGTGCATCCGTGCGTCGCTGCGGTCCGGTCCCAGGTCGACGGGCACGTGCACCTTCCGCCGACCACTGGTGACAACATCGATGTACTGTGGAGACCTCACGCCCCACGTGTTGAGCAATTCGGCGGTACGTCCACCCGGCCTCCCGCATGCCCACTATACGCCCTCGCTCACAGTCCGTCAACTGCACATACGGTTCACGTCCACGCTGTCGCGGCATGCTACCAGTGTTAAAGACTGCGATGGAGCTCCGTATGCCACGGCAAACTGGCTGACACTGACGGCGGCGGTGCACAAATGCTGCGCAGCTAGCGCCATTCGACGGCCAACACCGCGGTTCCTGGTGTGTCCGCTGTGCCGTGCATGTGATCATTGCTTGTACAGCCCTCTCGCAGTGTCCGGAGCAAGTATGGTGGGTCTGACACACCGGTGTCAATGTGTTCTTTTTTCCATTTCCAGGAGTGTATGTCTTCTGATACTACACAAACCCTTGGAGGCAAGAAAATAACTCAAATATTTCGTGAATTACGTAGAAAATGAATGCTAAACAAACATTATGCTTACGACGCGTCTGACGTTCACAGAGAGTACTGCATTGGCCCCTTACTTAGATTGCGTTTATCGCGAATCTCTTGTCCAACGTTAAGTCACGAGCGATTGGAAAAAAGCGCAGGTGACGCCTGTATATAAGAAGGGCAGAAGAACGGATCCTCAAAATTACAGACCAGTATCCTTAACATCGGTTTGTTGCAGGATTCTCGAACATATTCTCAGTTCGAATGTAACGAATTTCCATGAGACAGAGAAGTTGCTGTTCATGCATCAGCACGGCTTTAGAAAGCATCGCTCCTGCGAAACGCAACTCGCCATTTTTTCTCATGATATCTTGCGAACCATGGATGAAGGGTATCAGACAGATGCCATATTCCTTAACTTCCGGAAAGCGTTTGACTCGGTGCCCCACTGCAGACTCGTAACTACGGTAAGAGCATATGGGATTGGTTCCCAAATATGTGGGTGGCTCGAAGACTTCTTAAGTAATAGAAACCAGTACGTTGTCCTCGACGGTGAGTGTTCATCGGAGGTGAGGGTATCATCTAGAGTGCCCCACGGAACTGTGGTAAGTCCGCTGTTGTTTTCTATCTACATAAATGATCTTTTGGATAGGGTGGATAGCAATGTGCGGCTGTTTGCCGATGATGCTGTCGTCGTTGAGTGACTGAAGGAGGATACAAGATGACTTGGACACGATTTGTGATTGGTGTAAAGAATGGCAGCTAACTATAAATGTAGATAAATGTAAATTAATGCAGATGAATAGGAAAAAGAATCCCATAATGTTTGAATACTCCATTAGTAGTGTAGCGCTTGACACAGTCACGTCGATCAAATATTTGGGCGTAACATTGCAGAGCGATATGAAGTGAGACAAGCATGTAATGGCAGTTGTGGGGAAGGCGGATAGTCGTCTTCGGTTCATTCGTAGAATTTTGGGAAGATGTGGTTCATCTGTAAAGGAGTCCGCTTATAAAATACTAATACGACCTATTCTTGAGTACTGCTCGAGCGTTTGGGATCCCTATCAGGTCGGATTGAGGGAGGGCATAGAAGCAATTCAGAGGCGGGCTGCTAGATTTGTTACTGGTAGGTTTGATCATCACGCAAATGTTACGGAAATGCTTCAGGAACTCGGGTGGGAGTCTCTGGAGGAAAGGAGGCGTTCTTTTCGTGAATCGCTACTGAGGAAATTTAGAGAACCAGCATTTGAGGCTGCCTGCATTACAGTTTTACTGCCGCCAACATATTTCGCGGAAAGACCACAAGGATAAGAGAGATTAGGGCTTGTACAGAGGCATATAGACAGTCATTTTTCCCTCGTTCTGTCTGGGAGTGGAACAGGGAGAGATGATGCTAGTTGTGGTACGAGGTACCCTCCACCACGCACCGTATGGTGGATTGCGTAGTATGTATGTAGATGTAGACCTTACTCGCCGCTTGGAGTGCTAGTGTCGTTCCATCTGTCAAACGGTAACAGCTTTTAAGAGCAGTGAGTGTCGCGACTGTTATGTTAGACTGTGGCATCCACCGACCACGTTACTCTGCGCGCACTCTACTTATGGCAGTTTCCGGGTCCAGTAGATCAGGAACGGAGCCGTTACTTTTAATCCGTGGCTGGCGGCACCGCTGTGATTGGAGGGCTGCGAGTCGGCCGGCCGCCTGGTTGGACGGGTACCGGCCAGTGCGCGAGATTCGCGCCACAACGGGGCCAGCCACGCCGCGCCGCGCCACGCCGGAAAGGCCGCTGCCCGCCTCTCCACTAATTACTTCCGGCGCTGCGGCGCGCCGTCCGGCCGCAGACCGAACCACACACCGCACCGGCCCGGCTGCACTCCGCCGATCGGGGAATTCCCGCCGGCTTCAGCCGCACACTTCATTGTTCCCACGTGCTGCTCGGGAGTGACAACAGCGCCGCAGATCTGATGGGGATTGTTGTCCAGACTCGTGGAATAGCCTCCTGCCAGCAGCCGATGTCCCACGGGGAGAGGTACTAACCGCCTCTCAGGTCCTAAACAGTTACAGTTTCGCTGTGTGTTACCGTACTTTGGATAAAACAGCTCTGTGGTTGAAGTTTGAGCGAGTCGGTTAGTCACAGCCAGCAGACAGCCAATCGCAGTCGGTTGTCGAGTACTTCGTGCTCACTGTGTTATCTGTTGCAATTTGACAATAGCAAAGTTACAAGGATTGCCCAGAACGTAACGCACCTTTTTTTTTTTTCTCAGCCGAAAACAATGCTACTAATGCGAAACGTTACATATTGAAAGACGTGCAATTCATCCACTATTCAGTGCCCGTATTGCATATTTCTAATCCCAGCGTTCTGGTATCCGGTAATATAATAATTCACGCCCTGTTAATAATCTCTATGGGTTGCCTAATTTATTTGACGATGTTTACAGTTTGTCGCACACTGATCTGTGAGAGGAGCTTGGCGCTAGGATTTTTTTTTTATTTACGGGCGAGGGCAGCAGTCTTCCTAGCAGCCATGATGGCTTCCTGTTTCCCATCCTTGTGCCGATAGCCAGGCTAGCACGTGCTGTCGTTTGAACGTTCTTTGGTGGCCAAAGTTTCTCCTGTTCTCAGTTCCCCAACCTGCCTTACCAGCCATGTAACTGCTAATTCTGCTCGATTTTATCGTCGCGAGGTCGCCGCCCTGTGAGACTCCGGTCCTCTGATTGGCCAGTTCAGGTGCACGCCCGTTTTTCGCGGGTAGGCGCCAACCACCCTCCGCGAGTGGATAGTGGAGAAAGGGGCAGTAAGGGCAGTTCGAGTGAGAGCTTGCCAGAGACTGGACGTGCTGCTTCCAGGAGATGAAGTTCCGGTAAGCATGAGCGCCGACGTGCACTGTAGTTTCGCGCCCTGCGGCCCAGAGGCAACCTTATAGTTCATTTTACTGATGTGCGTTCGTTAAATTACGGTTTACGCAATTTTTCCTGGTTATAAGACTGTAGGTTTTCCCGTGTACAGTTGGGCATAATATGCGCGATATGTTGGTTAGTCACAGTAGCTTGCAGTGCAGAACTAATGTGTATACTTTCATGCTCGCTTTTCCGCTTCGTCTGGCAGTAGCTCTTTCAGTTCTCCCGTGCAAAATTCGACTCAGAACTTAGGTTTTCCTAGCTTGAAAACTTGTGCTCTTTGTCCTACGCCACGTGGTGGGTGCCTTGTGCCCCTTCACGTTTCGTTAACGTAGTCGGACCGCGAGCCAAAGTTATCTAGTATAGCCCGTATGAATAGTTTCGCGTCTTGCTGGTTTTATTCCTTTAGTGCAGGAGGCTACCTAGCGATTCTCTCACAGTAGCATCTTTCTTAGTTTTTGGCGGATTCATGGTGGTGGTCGTTGCACGCCTGCAACCCCTTCCTTCTAGTAAATTGGACTTCATTTCATAATACCGCGATCGTTCCTAATGTTCCTTTTCTCCTGCTATCGTGGCTTATTATGAACGAGCCGTTGGGGCAGGCTGCTGAACTTAATTCTTTCTTCCCCCACCCCCATTTGTTTGTACAATTGTTCAGTATTCAACTGTTAAATAAATGAGTCCTTTAATCTTTACATTCTCCCTTTCATTACATGAAACCACCCTTAGTGTCACAGTAGAATAACGAAGAACGGTTACTACAAGGTCGCGCAGGTCTCGCGCCATTAATGATAGGATAAAGATTCAATATTGCGCGCCTGGCACGACCGTTGCACGCATGGCACCGATAATAGTAATAATAATTTTCAGTTATCCCCCACTGATAAACTCGGAAGTGTTCACGGCTCAGTGTGAGTACGTGAGCACTAAATCCACTTGATGTGGTGAAAGTAGTGGCCTTGTTTTACCTTGCTGGTTTAAAAAAATATATAAAAAATTACAGCCCCTACAGCAAGGGACCTGAAAAAAAGAGCCACCGCTTTTAATATGTATTATTTGAGGTCTCCTGAGCGAGCACGTCAACTTTCCACCACTTCCGACAGATAGCGTAGCTGCAGGACAGTTTCAAAATGGCGTCTGTAGGTGACGTACGTTACAAGCAGTGTGCCGTCATTGAATTTCTCACTGCAGAGAACTAACTGTCGGAATATTCACAAATGCTTGCGCAGAGTCTAAGGAGCATCTGCTGTCGACAGAAGTACAGTTAGTCGCTGGGCACGGAGGGTGAGGTCATCTGAAGGCGGTTCAGCGGAGATCCAAGATTTGCAGCAGTCGGGGAGAACATCCATGGCTGTCACACCTGACATCTTGCAGCGAACTGCTGTTGTAATTCGCGAGGACAGACGCATTACCACTCGGTAATTGGCGCTGCATCTGTCAATCAGCGAAGGAAGTGGGGATGCAATTATCCGCACTCTTGGATGATTAATAAATAGTCTGTGTAAGATGGGTCCCACGGTGTTTATTGGTGGATCACAAATCGCACAGAAAAACATTTGTCTTGATTTGTTGCAACGTTTTGAAGCTGTGGGAGGAGGCCTTCTTGTCCCAGATTCTGACAAGTGATGAAACATGGGTTCACCTTTTTGAGCCTGAAACGAAACGACAATCGACGGAATAGCGCAATTCCCACTCCACACAGAAGAAAAAAATTCATAGCAACTGCTTCCGCCGGTAAAGTGGTGATCACACCGTGTTCTGGGACTGTGAAGGCGCGATTCTCATTGATGTTATCCCAAGGGCGGTATCATTAATTCAAAAAACTATGTCAACACATTCACAAAACTCAAGACGCGCTTCCTGTGACTTCGGCGCCACAGCAATCTAGGAGATGCTTTGCTGCAGCACGGTAACGCTCGGCCCCACACAACTCTGATGACTGCTGAACACATCGCAAAACGGGATTGGACGGTGTTACCCCATCCACTCTACAGCCCTGACCGAGGCCCCCCCGGACTTCCACTTGTTTGGGCCATTAAAGAATGTCATTCGTGGAAGACATTTTGAGGACGATGAGGAGATGATTCACACAACGAAGCACTGACTCAAGCGCCAGGACGACTGGCAACGGCAGGGCATACACGCATTTGTTTCACGCTGGAGGAAGGCCATAGAATGGGATGGAGATTTCGTGCAAAAATAGGGTGTGTAGATAAAACATCGTTCTTCCGTGTGTATAATTCTGATTATGTTCAATAAATAACTGCTGAAGATAAAAACTCTGGTGCATTACTTTGTGGGCGACCCTCGTATTTTCTTATTTTTGTGGTTTTTCTTCTACAGGCGCAGTTCAGCAAGGAAAGCGACACTTTTTTTCTCGACCAGTTACGGATGAAAAAATGCGGAATTTGTTTGAGAGATCGTAGAATATTCCCACTTCAGCCCCAGTGGTTTCATGACGTTCCGATGATTGGCGGAGCTATATGGTGTCTTCGAAATGGTGTCTGTAACGGAGGTGCATTCCAAGCAGAGAACTATCACTCAGTTTTTTTGGCGGAAAACCAGAGCGTCGTGGATATTCGTTGGCGCTTGCAGAATGTCTACTGAGACCTGATACAGAACAAAAGCACGGTGAGTCGTTGGACGAAGTATTTGTCATCATTGCAAGAAAGTCGCACAAACCTGTCCGGCCAGTCGCACACAGTTGTGACTACTGCATTGCTGGAATGTGCGGAGACACTCATTCGAGGTGATCGACGGGTCACAATCAAAGGCTTCGCTGATCAACTGGTCGTCTCTGTTGGTAGTGCTGACACGGTCGTCCACCTGTTGGAGAACACAAGATGTGTGCCTGCTGGCCTCCTCGCCAACCAACAGAGGACCGTAAAGAGCAACGAAGGACCGTCTGTACGGAACTGCTTGCGCGTTGCGAGGCTGATCGCGACAATTTTTTGTCGAATATCGTCACGGGCGATGAAACATGCGTTCCTCATTTCGAACGGGAAACAAAACGGCAATCCATGGAGTGGCGCCACATCACCTTTCCTCCGAAGAAAAAGTTCAAAGCGTCGGCCGGTAAGGTACACTACTGGCCATTAAAATAGCTACACCAAGAAGAAATGCAGATGATAAACGGATATTCATTCGACAAATCTATTATACTAGAATTGACATGTGATTACATTTTCACGCAATTTGGGTGCATAGATCCTGAGAAATCAGAACCCAGAACAACCACCTCCGGCCGTAATAACGGCCTTGATACGCCTGGGCATTGAGTCAAACAGAGGGTCGATGCCGTGTACAGGTACAGCTGTCCATGCAGCTTCAACACGATACGACAGTTCATCAAGACTAGTCGCTGGCGTATTGTGACGAGCCAGTTGCACGGCCACCATTGACCAGACTTTCCAGTTGGTGAGAGATCTGGAGAATGTGCTGGCCAGGGCAGCAGTCGAACATTTTCTGTATCCATAAAGGCCCGTACAGGACATGCAACATGCGGTCGTGCATTATCCTGCTGAAATGTAGGGTTTCGCAGGGATCGAATGAGGGTAGAGCCACGGGTCGTACCACATCTGAAATGTAACGACCGCTGTTCAGAGTGGTGTCAATGCGAACAAGAAGTGACAGAGACGTGTAACCAATGGCACCCCATACCATCACGCCGGGTGATACACCAGTATGGCGATGACGAATACACGCTTCCAATATGCGTTCACTGCGATGTCGGCAAACACGGATGCCACCATCATGATGCTGTAAACAAAATCTGAATTCATCCGAGAAAAATGACGTTTTGCCATTCGTGCACTCAGGTTCGTCGTTGAGTACACCATCGTAGGCGCTCCTGTCTGTGATGCAGCGTCAAGGGTAACCGCAGCCATTGTCTCCGAAGTGATAGTCGATGCTGCTGCAAACGTCTTCGAACTGTACGTGCAGATGGTTGCTGTCTTGCGAACGTCCCCAATTGTTGACTCAGGGATCGAGACGTGGCTGCACGATCCATTACAGCCATGAGGATAAGGTACCTGTCATCTCGACTGCTAGTGATACGAGACCGCTGGGATCCAGCACGGCGTTCCGTATTACCCTCCTGAACCCACCGATTCCATATTCTACTAACAGTCATTGGATCTCAACCAACGCGAGCAGCAATGTCGCGATACGATAAACCGCAACCGCGATGGGCTACAATCCGACCTTTATCAAAGTCGGAAACGTGATGTTACGCATTTCTCCTCCTTACACGACGCATCGCAACAACGTTTCAGCATGCAAAGCCGGTCAACTGCTGTTTGTGTATGAGAAATCGGTTCGAAACTTTCCTCATGCCAGCACGTTGTAGGTGTCGCGACCGACGTCAACCTTGTGTGAATGCTCTGAAAAGCTAATCATTTGCATATCACAGCATCTTCTTCCTGTCGGTTAAATTTTGCGTCTGTAGCACGTCATCTTCGTGGTGTAGCAATTTTAATGGCCAGTAGTGTAATAGCGAGAGTCCTGTGAGACTCTAAATGGATTATCCATTGTGCAACGACCACCTCTGAAATGTACTGTGATACTCTCAGGAAACTGAAGAAACGACTTCATCCACAAAAATCCAAGCGAGCCCCTTCTTTCCCACCACAACTCACGCAGGTCTACGGCCCCGAGAGGGGCTCACAAAACTCAAATGGACCGTCCTTCCTCAGGCACCATACAGTCGGGATCTCACACCTTCCGACTTCCATCCGTGTCGTGCAATGAAGGATTCACTCTGCGGGAAGCATCGTGTGGCTGATAGGGAGGTTATTGATGCAGCAAGAACAGGACTCCGATGTCGACCTTTGGAGTGGAACTACGCGGGTATACACGTCCTTCCAGTACGGTGGCGTAAGGCTGTTGCATTGATGTTATTGAAAAATAGGGTTTTGTAACCAAAAGAGTGGGAGATTATATGATGCATTGAAATCTTGAATAAAGCTAACCTGCTTTCAGAAAAACGTGTTGAATTGCTTATTCATCGCACCTCGTAATACGGGACTTATTTCATGTTTTGCGACTATAATAAAGTCTTATTCGCACCAGACACATTTTTATTTATTTGAAGCCGGAAAAATCTTTATACCACAAGATTAAAATAAAACAGGCTACAAAACAAAAGAAAAGACGATCGGATCCAGCACGCTGAAAACAAAGTAGCCGGCCGTTGTGGCCGAGCGGTTCTAGGCGCTTAAGTCCGGAACCGCGCTGCTACTATGGTCGCGGGTTTGAATCCTGCCTCGGGCATGGATGTGTGTGATGTCGTTAGGTTTAAGTAGTTCTAAGACTAGGGGACTGACGATCTCAAAATGTTAAGTCCCATAGTGCTTAGAGCAGTTTGAAAACAAAGTTCTATAGGTGAGTGTAGACAGATGATAACATGAAAAGAACGAAATAATTTGTGCCATCGCAGCGAAGTGTACTAAAATGGAATGCCTATGCGTCGAAGAACACATGGAAGAAGCCAAAAAGCGTGAGTAATAAAGGTAACGATTTAGTAGGGTGACTGTTTATTATCTCCATGAACCGATTTGTAAGCAAAACCATTACTGGTATAGTGCAAAACGCATCTGGCCAAAATAAGACTGTTATTACAGCCATAAAAGACACAATAAGTCCCATATTAGTTCTAAAGTCATTTCATTTGGGCTATAAAGACGCAATCACCAAGTGCCACAGTCAGCAGATTAAATGTAAATGTAGAATATCGCACTGTCGGCTGGGATATCCCCGAGGGATAAAAGCGCCGAAATTTAAAAAGCTTTGTTTTTTCCCACCTATTCGTTACTTTTCCTTTGCGAAACGTTAGTATTCTGTCATTTTACAGTAGAGTGTACTTCACGCTGGAAGGTGGCCCACATTTTATGAGTTATGTGCATCTCTGCCGGTTGTAAATGGAAACCGGTCACTTTTTGTGCGTCTTAACATGGATAGTGCTGGCCAAACTTTGATGTAGCCCTAAGTCAGTGGTATTCCAATTTTAGTCATCTGCTGTTATTATTTTATACATATTGCCAATGATGCATCATTGTTTACTTTTGATAGTGTTCGTTTTGTACTTGGTGGTTCTGTACGTTGTTACCGTAAGTAGTCTGGAGAATTTATAGAATGAGAATGTATGACGACTGGACGAGTATCAAGGTGTGTTACAGGGCACTGAGTGGATCAGATACAGAGAACACAATTAGGCCTTAGGGTTCACGGCAAGGGCAAGGGACTGGCGAGACAGCCGCGCAACACTGCTTCTCGGTAGAACAAAAACAAAATATTGGTGGCAGTGTTACGCGAATTTCACTTTGTTTTATTGTACTGATTATTTAAGGTTAAAAATTCTGCTTTGCAATAAATAACTTCGTGATTGTAATTTGAACAATAACGGACTGTATCATAATTGCCACTAATGTGTTAAATAATCTACAATAGAGGATCAAGAGGGCAGGGCTTAGTGAAATAACAATAATACCGAGCAAAGTGGCGCAGTGGTTAGCACACTGGACTAGCATTCGTGAGGACGACGGTTCAAACCCGCGTCCGGCCATCCTGATTTAGGTGTTCCGTGATTTCCTTAAATTGCTTCTGGCTGTTAGGTGGCTATAATGTCGCACCTTACAAGAACTCATCTACATACTTTGCCGTGATTTACTATTGGAATTAGGTATCATTTGATTCGTTGTACATCGTATATATGAATATTTAAACAATACTAACATTGTCACGTACACCTTGTAAATAGCTGTTAACGCTTATTGCATGAAACCTGATGGATTGTTTTTATTATGAAAACGGCGTAATGAATGATTGCTTATACTAGCAGAGGTCGGAACGCCAGTTCGATTCCCGGCGGGGTCAGGGATTTTCTCTGCCTCGTGATGACTGGGTGTTGTGTGATGTCCTTAGGTTAGTTAGGTTTAAGTAGTTCTAAGTTCTAGGGGACTGATGACCATAGCTGTTAAGTCCCATAGTGCTCAGAGCCATTTTTTCGGAACGCCAGTGGAAACTAAATGCAGGCGTAACTCAGGCGCTGGGTGGAAAAGCCCACACAGGTGTGTTGGTCCAGCTTAACACAGAATGAGTGACAGGAAATTGTCGGTGTGGGAGGGATCCTGATTGCTTAATACAGGAAGTAGCCCGAGACGGACGGTCGGGGCACCTGAGCGCTGAAACACAATAGAGCAGCGGCTGGGCGGTGAAGACTAAAATATGGCTGGTCGGCGTTCAGAAGAATCTGTAGCGAGGAGAATATTCTGTGGTTTCGAGAATATGATTCGTCTTCTGCAGTTACGGAGGAGAGGAGCCGAGCTTTTCTGGGAAGCCAGCGGTGGAAAGAAAGAAGGTCTTCTGTTTTGAGTGCCCGTGTTTGACTGTCACGCAGTATCAGCTTCTGTTGGTACAGACGGACTTGCTGTCTTTGCTCTCAGGAGATTTTATAGTTAGTGAACGGTCAGGCATTGTACTGTTGCGAACTTACATGATTCTGGATTTCGCCTCGGGGTAGGGAGTCTTTAAGTGCACAGCGTTCAGTGATTGAGAGCACTTCTTCTGTCTATACACAATTTGAAACGCTATCTGAATTCCGTCCTTGTGGCTGGGAGATAGCGTTTCTCGTCTGTAGAACACAGAGAGGGGAAGACAGTATTAGATTATACTAGTCAGGGGACTGTATTCTACCGCCTTAGAGTTTGAATGAGTTTTTTAAATATTTTGTGGCTGGAGCTCTCCCGTCGTCACAGACATGTACGAGAACCTTCACTCCGATGCACCGGTTGCAGTACATACGGTGATATTGCTTCGACTTATTAGGGCTGTAAAGTTCAATAGCTGTGATCACGTAACTTTACTTTCACTGACGATGCACACCACTGTTGATCGTCTTTGAAAGTATTGTCTTCTAGTATTTGGTACCTAGATGATGTCAGTCATCTCGCGTTATTTATATTAGATCGCGTGTCCTTCAAAGGGGCAGATTTGGACAATTGATCAGTAATATTAGTTAGGAAATTCATCTGTACCTCTCTATGTCCATTGGGCATTGATTTATAACAAATCTGATATATATAAAGGGTTTTAATCTACAATAAATGTGTAAGCAGAAACAACATTTGTCATTTTGTAGTTACTAGTTCCCTTAATCTTTCGTTCAAATGGCTCTGAGCACTATGGGACTTAACATCTGTCATCATCAGTCCCCTAAAACTTAGAACTACTTAAACCTAACTAACCTAAGGACATCACACACATCCATGTCCGAGGCAGGATTCGAACCTGCGATCGGAGCAGTCGCGCGGTTCCGGACTGAGCGCCTAGAACCGCTAGACCACCGCGGTCGGCCCTTAATCTTTCATTTATGTTTTATGTTATAATTTATATGTTAAAGAGTAACAAGGAGGAAATAATATCACCATTAAGAGATCCTACAGGGTGTTTAAAAAATGACCGGTATATTTGAAACGGCAATAAAAACTAAACGAGCAGCGATAGAAATACACCGTTTGTTGCAATATGCTTGAGACAACAGTACATTTTCAGGCGGACAAACTTTCGAAATTACAGTAGTTACAATTTTCAACAACAGATGGCGCTGCAAGTGATGTGAAAGACATAGAAGACAACGCAGTCTGTGGGTGCGCCATTCTGTACGTCGTCTTTCTGCTGTAAGCGTGTGCTGTTCACAACGTGCAAGTGTGCTGTAGACAACATGGTTTATTCCTTAGAACAGAGGATTTTTCTGGTGTTGGAATTCCACCGTCTAGAACACAGTGTTGTTGCAACAAGACGAAGTTTTCAACGGAGGTTTAATGTAACCAAAGGACCGAAAAGCGATACAATAAAGGATCTGTTTGAAAAATTTCAACGGACTGGGAACGTGACGGATGATCGTGCTGGAAAGGTAGGACGACCGCGTACGGCAACCACAGAGGGCAACGCGCAGCTAGTGCAGCAGGTGATCCAACAGCGGCCTCGGGTTTTCGTTCGCCGTGTTGCAGCTGCGGTCCAAATGACGCCAACCGTCCACGTATCGTCTCATGCGCCAGAGTTTACACCTCTATCCATACAAAATTCAAACGCGGCAACCCCTCAGCACCACTACCATTGCTGCACGAGAGACATTCGCTAACGATATAGTGCACAGGATTGATGACGGCGATATGCCTGTGGGCAGCATTTGGTTTACTGACGAAGCTTATTTTTACCTGGACGGCTTCGTCAATAAACAGAACTGGCGCATATGGGGAACCTAAAAGCCCCATGTTGCAGTCCCATCGTCCCTGCATCCTCAAAAAGTACTGGTCTGGGCCGCCATTTCTTCCAAAGGAATCATTGGCCCATTTTTCAGATCCGAAACGATTACTGCATCTCGCCATCTGGACATTCTTCGTGAATTTGTGGCGGTACAAACTGCCTTAGACGACACTGCGAACACCTCGTGGTTTATGCAAGATGGTGCCCGGCCACATCGCACGGCCGACGTCTTTAATTTCCTGAATGAATATTTCGATGATCGTGTGATTGCTTTGGGCTATGCGAAACATACAGGAGGCGGCGTGGATTGGCCTCCCTATTCGCCAGACATGAACCCCTGTGACTTCTTTCTGTGGAGACACTTGAAAGACCAGGTGTACCGCCAGAATCCAGAAACAATTGAACAGCTGAAGCAGTACATCTCATCTGCATGTGAAGCCATTCCGCCAGACACGTTGTCAAAGGTTTCGGGTAATTTCATTCAGAGACTACGCCATATTATTGCTACGCATGGTGGATATGTGGAAAATATCGTACTATAGAGTTTCCCAGACCGCAGCGCCATCTGTTGTTGAAAATTGTAACTACTGTAATTTCGAAAGTTTGTCTGCCTGAAAATGTACTGTTGTCCCAAGTATATTGCAACAAACGGTGTATTTCTATCGATGCTCGTTTAGTTTTTATTGCCGTTTCAAATATACCGGTCATTTTTGAAACACCCTGTAAGATCTACTTGAGGGGGTAGTATGACAGGGTCAAATCTTCATTTTCGCGTTCAGTATTTTCCATTGCGCACATTCCTTTTTACACCCACCTGGAGAAGCATCTTGGAGGGCAAATGCCGGGATGGTTCCTTTGAAAGGGCACGGCCGACTTCCTTCCCCATCCTTCCCTAACTTTATGGGACCGATGACCTCGCTGTCTGTTTCCATTCCCCGAACCAACCAAGCAACAGCAATAACAAAAAAAGTATTATTATTCAGATTTCCGTCCAACCGTTTTTTGTGAGTGAATTTAGTGCTGGGGTAAAATTTCTCTAGGTGTCGTTGACGTCTAGTCTAATTGTTTGATGAGGACACTGCCTCAAGACCTACTAACCTAACAGATTTTCGTGGTGTGATGTCTTCTGTTCCAGTTTTATGGAGCCAGGTACTAGCCTTTCATCTCTCCCAGTTGCTACACTCCACGTCGTGTGCATCTCCTGGGAACCCCATGGCTTTTGCCTTAGGGGACTGGGCATCGGAAGTAGCTGGCAGAACTGTTAGTTGATTGCATCTGCCATGAGCTGGAAACATTGACACCACGCAGACTTTTATTATTAGAGTAGGTATTATCATTTAGCCATTTGGGTTTTCGAATAAGATTTGATACTGATGAAGACCTTGAAAGAAAGTTGGCCAGAAACAAAGTGACCGCAGGCAGTCCGGGTTGTAGACGATAATTTCACAAGTTGACGGTTAATAGGAAATTATCCAGTTGATCCAACTTTCACTCATGCTACGGGAAAATTTCTTATATGACCATCAGCCTGCAAAATTGCCGTCTACAATCTGACTTTTTCGCGGTGACGGTTTCAACTACTTGCATATTGTTGCATGACTACAGCTGACGATGCTTTACGGTACTTATTCATCGCCTTTTCATATTTTAAACGATCTGGTAATCGAACTTTAATTGTGGTAGGAAAATTGCAGTCTAGGTATTAAAAGTTTCTACTCTTTATAAATTTTTTTAGGCGGTAAATTTAGATACCTTTTATCTTGCGATTATCACCCGAGAAACGAAATGCAAATTTTCATAGATTTATCTTTGGAAAAATTTCATAATAAATTAATTTCATACAAATATTCATCCCCTATTTAACTCCCTTACGGGGTGAACTGCCAAAAACATTTAAACAGGTACTTTTTTATTTCTAAGTAAAATACCAGTTTTCATAGATATAGCTTTAAAAAGGCGTTACTAGTTCTTTATTTTCAATAAACCTTTCACCCACGATTTCACCCACGACTTTACCCCGGTTGCTGTTGTTGTTGTTGTGGTCTTCTGCCCAGAGACTGGTTTGAAGCAGCTCTCCATGCTACTCTATCCTGTGCAAGCTTCTTCATCTCCCAGTACTTACTGCAACCTACATCCTTCTGAATCTGTTTAGTGTATTCATCTCTTGGTCTCCCTCTACGATTTTTACCCTCCGCGCTGCCTTCCAATACTAAATTGGTGATCCCTTGATCCCTCAGAATATGTCCTACCAACCGATCCCTTCTTCTAGTCAAGTTGCGCCACAAATTTCTCTTCTCTCCAATTCTATTCAATACCTCCTCATTTGTTATGTGATCTACCCATCTAATCTTCAGCATTCTTCTGTGGCACCACATTTCAAAAGCTTCTATTCTCTTCTTGTCCAAACTATTTATCGTCTATCTTTCACTTCCATACATGGCTACACCCCATACAAACACTTTCAGAAATGACTTCCTGACACTTAAATCTATACTCGATGTCAACAAATTTTTCTTCTTCAGAAACGCTTTCCTTGCCATTGCCAGTCTACATTTTATATCCTCTCTACTTCGACCATCATCAGTTATTTTGCTCCCCAAATAGCAAAACTCCTTTACTACTTTAAGTGTCTCATTTCCTAATCTTCCTAATTTTCGGCTGTACCCGTGGTCTAGGGGTAGCGTCTTTGATTCATAATCAAAACGTTTTCGGTCCCGGGTTCGATCCCCGCCACTGCCTAAATTTCGATAAATAAACAGCATTGGCGGCCGAAGACTTCCGGCATAAGAAGTCAGTCTCATTCTGCCAACGGCCTTGTCAAAGAGGGCGGAGGAGCGGATAGAGGTTCAGGGCACTCTCTTGTCCTAGGGGTGGGAAATTGCCCCTAAAGGCGGAAGAATCAGCAATGATCAACGACATGAGGATGCAGAAGGCAATGGAAACCACTGCATTAAAGATACGTAACGTGTATCCACAGGACATGTGGGCTGTAATTGAAGAAGTGTCATGATGATCTCTCCATTGGCAAAAGATTCCGGAATAGTCCCCCATTCGGATCTCCGGGAGGGGACTGCCTAGGGGGAGGTTACCACGAGAAAAAGATTGAATAATCAACGAAAGGATAACGTTCTACGAGTCGGGGCGTGGAATGTCAGAAGCTTGAACGTGGTAGGGAAACTAGAAAATCTGAAAAGGGAAATGCAAAGGTTCAATCTAGATATATTAGGGGTCAGTGAAGTGAAGTGGAAGGAAGACAAGGATTTCTGCTCAGATGAGTATCGAGTAATATCAACAGCAGCAGAAAATGGTATAACAGGTGTACGACTCGTTCTGAATAGGAAGGTAGGGCAGAGGGTGTGTTACTGTGAACAGTTCAGTGACCGGGTTGTTCTAATCAGAATCGACAGCAGACCAACACCGACAACGATAGTTCAGGTATACATGCCGACGTCGCAAGCTGAAGATGAACAGATAGAGAAAGTGTATGAGGATATTGAAAGGGTAATGCAGTATGTAAAGGGGGACGAAAATCTAATAGTCATGGGCGACTGGAATGCAGTTGTAGGGGAAGGAGTAGAAGAAAAGGTTACAGGAGAATATGGGCTTGGGGCTAGGAGAAAGACTAATTGAGTTCTGTAACAAGTTTCAGCTAGTAATAGCGAATACCCTGTTCAAGAATCACAAGAGGAGGAGGTATACTTGGAAAAGGCCGGGAGATACGGGAAGATTTCAATTAGATTACATCATGGTTAGACAGAGATTCCGAAATCAGATACTGGATTGTAAGGCGTACCCAGGAGCAGATCACAATATAGCAGCGATGAAGAGTAGGCTGAAGTTCAAGGCATTAGTCAGGAAGAATCAATACGCAAAGAAGTGGGATACGGAAGTACTAAGGAATGACGAGATACGTTTGAAGTTCTCTAACGCTATAGATACAGCAATAAGGAATAGCGCAGTAGGTAGAACAGTTGAAGAGGAATGGACATCTCCAAAAAGGACCATCACAGAAGTTGGGAAGGAAAACATAGGTACAAAGAAGATAGCTGCGAAGAAACCATGGGTAACAGAAGAAATACTTCAGTTGATTGATGAAAGGAGGAAGTACCAACATGTTCCGGGAAAATCAGGAATACAGAAATACAAGTCGCTGAGGATGGTTCAAATGGCTCTGAGCACTATGGGACTCAACTGCTGAGGTCATTAGTCCCCTAGAACTTAGAACTAGTTAAACCTAACTAACCTAAGGACATCACAAACATCCATGCCCGAGGCAGGATTCGAACATGCGACCGTAGCGGTCTTGCGGTTCCAGACTGCAGCGCCTTTAACCGCACGGCCACATAGGCCGGCTCGCTGAGGAATGAAATAAATAGGACGTGCAGGGAAGCTAAGACGAAATGGCTGCAGGAAAAATGTGAAGACATCGAAAAAGGCATGATTGTCGGAAGGACAGACTCAGCGTACAGGAAAGTCAAAACAACCTTTGGTGACATTAAAAGCAACCGTGGCAACATTAAGAGTGCAACGGGAATTCCACTGTTAAATGCAGAGGAGAGAGCAGATAGGTGGAAAGAATACATTGAAAGCCTTGTCTGATGTGATAGAAGAAGAAACAGGAGTCGATTTAGAATAGATAGGGGATCCAGTATTAGAATCGGAATTTAAAAGAGCTTTGGAGGACTTATGGTGAAATAAGGCAGAAGGGATAGATAACATTCCATAGAATTTCTAAAATCATTGGGGGAAGTGGCAACAAAACGACTATTCACGTTGGTGTGTCGAATATATGAGTCTGGCGATATACCATCTGACTTTCGGAAAAACATCATCCACACAATTCCGAAGACGGCAAGAGCTGACAAGTGCGAGAATTATCGCACAATCATCCTGCATCGAGACTGCTTACAAGAATAATATACAGAAGAATGGAAAAGAAAATGGAGAATGCGCTAGGTGACGATCAGTTTGGCTTTAGGAAAAGTAAAGGGACGAGAGAGGCAATTCTGACGTTACGGCTAATAATGGAAGCAAGGCTAAAGAAAAATCAAGACACTATCATAGGATTTGTCGACCTGGAAAAAGCGTTCGACAATATAAAATGGTGCAAGCTGTTCAAAACAAATGGCTCTGAGCACTATGGGACTCAACTGCTGAGGTCATTAGTCCCCTAGAACTTAGAACTAGTTAAACCTAACTAACCTAAGGACATCACAAACATCCATGCCCGAGGCAGGATTCGAACCTGCGACCGTAGCGGTCTTGCGGTTCCAGGCTGCAGCGCCTTTAACCACACGGCCACTTCGGCCGGCGCAAGCTGTTCGAGATTCTGAAAAAAGTAGGGGTAAGCTATATGGAGAGACGGGTCATACACAACATGTACAACAACCAAGAGGGAATAATAAGAGTGGACGATCAAGAACGAAGTGCTCGTATTAAGAAGGGTGTAAGACAAGGCTGTAGCCTTTCGCCCCTACTCTTCAATCTGTACATCGAGGAAGAAATGATGGAAATAAAAGAAAGGTTCAGGAGTGGAATAAAAATACAAGGTGAAAGGATATCAATGATACGATTCGCTGATGACATTGCTGTCCTGAGTGAAAGTGAAGAAGAATTAAATGATCTGCTGAATGGAATGAACAGTCTAATGAGTACACAGTATGGTTTGAGAGTAAATCGGAGAAAGACGAAGGTAATGAGAAGTAGTAGAAATGAGAACAGCGAGAAACTTAACATCAGGATTGATGGTCACGAAGTCAATGAAGTTAAGGAATTCTGCTACCTAGGCAGTAAAATAACCAATGACGGACGGAGCAAGGGGGACATCAAAAGGAGACTCGCTATGGCAAAAAAGACATTTCTGGCCAAGAGAAGTCTACTAATATCAAATACCGGCCTTAATTTGAGGAAGAAATTTCTGAGGATGTACGTCTGGAGTACAGCAATGTACGGTAGTGAAACATGGACTGTGGGAAAACCGGAAGAGAAGAGAATCGAAGCATTTGAGATGTGGTGCTATGGACGAATGTTGAAAATTAGGTGGACTGATAAGGTAAGGAATGAGGAGGTTCTACGCAGAATCGGAGAGGAAAGGAATATGTGGAAAACACTGATAAGGAGAAGGGACAGGATGATAGGACATCTGCTAAGACAAGAGGGAATGACTTCCATGGTACTAGAGGGAGCTGTAGAGGGCAAAAACTGTAGAGGAAGACAGAGATTGGAATACGTCAAGCAAATAATTGAGGACGTAGTTTGCCAGTGCTACTGTGAGATGAAGAGGTTAGCACAGGACAGGAATTCGTGGCGGGCCGCATCAAACCAGTCAGTAGATTGACGACGAAAAAAAAAAAAAAAAAAAATTCCCTCAGCATCAACCGAGTTAACTCGACTACATTCCGTTATCCTCGTTTTGCTTTTGTTGATGTTCATCTTATACCCTCCTTTCAAGACACTGTCCATTCCGTTGAGCTGCTCTTCCAAGTCCTTTGCTGTCTCTGACAGAATTACAATGTCATCGGCGAACCTCAAAGTTTTTATTTCTTCTCCCTGGATTTTAATACCTACTCCGAATTTACCCCGGTAAGGACTGAATTTCCAAAAACGTCGAAACACGTATTTTTAAATTTATTACCAGTTTTCGTAGTTGTAACTTCAAAATTCCCTTCAGAGTGATGTATTTTCAAAATTTTGAACAATCCCAACTTAAACGAAGCTTACAATATACGATTCACACCCTCTGAAATTTCAAGTTTCTATACTTTTAGAGGGTTTGGATGGGTGATGGTGATTCAATGATAAGTCAGTAAGTCTGGAAATTGTCTTTTATGTACAGATTTTCGCAGATATATAGCTAAGACCCAACAACAGACAGGATGACTGCAACGAAAAACCGTTGCTACCAGTGCAGTGGTGTTGTGTTAGTGCGTAGTTCAAGTCGCTCACTGCTTGGGTGATGGACTGCGCGAGGTCGAGGCAATAATATAGTGGAGGTTATTACGGAGTGGCGGGTGGAAGGAGACGATGGGGAGGGGGCAGATTGAGGAAGGAGGGTGAGACAGAACGGTGAGGACCCTTTGCGCACGAGAGGAGCCAGCAAGACCTGGACAACAAACTGATGTGACATTTTACACACATGTTCATCAGTTTAAAAAAGAATCGAAACTGTAGAAGTTGCAAGGCTGGTAAACATAGATTGTGAGCTGCCACGCATCTACCTTTATTCTGCTCGTCCCCTTTTCCGCAGAGACACGCGTCATTAAGATCGATTGGAAAGCTCGTTTAAAGTCCACGTCGTTGCTGCGACGTTCCATTCAGCTGTTACGCAAGAGGAACGCGAGTAACTGATATTACATTTCACTCGCCTTTTTGTCTGACCATCTCCAGCGAGACGGAGAGTCAGGCAATCGTTCTTGTTTCGTGACTGTTTCACTACCAGCACAATAAAAGTGGGCTTTCATTTATTACTACGCTTTCCCGGGTATTTATTTCGTTTTTTTAACTTGTGAATTATTAGTATTGTAGTAACATAGGCACACGTTCGAGAACAGCCGACGTGATGGCTACTACATTACTAAAAAAAAAGGAGGACACATCCAGAACGAACGAATACCGCTAAGTTACAGCACACCATTTGACATATTTTCAGACCAACGCAAGTAATTTTTTCTGTGATACTAGGAAGATCCTGCGAAGAGGACTTTTACAAATATGGAATTGATGAAATAATAACAAAATAACAGTGTGCAAACCACTGAGGCGCCGTCAGGAGAAGACACTCAGATAAACAAGTAGGTATCAAAGTTCAGGAACTATAAACGTTTGAAATTTTCCACGTTGCACGCCATTATTTAGTGAAAACCACTGCTCTATATGTTTACTCACTCTGGATATGTTTGGGCTTTGTATCTTAGCTGACGCACCTCGTGTAAGAGCAAGAGCTTCTATTCGCGCAACAAACAGGACAATTACACTGAAGAGCTGAAGAAACTGGCACAACTGCCTAATGTCGTGTGGCCACCCGCGAGCACGTAGGAATGCCGCAGCACGACGCGGCATGGAATCTACTAATGTCTGAAGTAGTGATGGAGGGAACTGACACCATGAATCCTGCAGGGCTGTCCAGAAATCCGTAAGAGTACGAGGGGGGTAGAGATCTCTTCTGAACAGCACGTTGCAAGGTACCACAGATAGCCTCAATAATGCCACTCTGTACCAGTTCCAAACGTGTGGTGTGTCGCATTGTCCTGCTGGATTTGCCCAAGACCGTCGGAATGCATAAAGGTCACGAATGGACGCAGGTGATCACACAGGATGCTTACGTACGTGTCACCGGCCGGACTCGTAACTAGATGTACGAGGGGTTCCGTATGTGTTTTTAGAGTATGATTTCCACACGAGTGATTTTAGACTCACTTGTCCTCTGCATTTTGCCATGAACTCACTTTTTTAGAAATTCAGAATCGGGCAGAACCCTGTAAATGGGCTTGACAACATCCAGAGTCCAAGTTGGAAGCCTCTCCTTGTGAATGCAATCAAATGTTCAAATATGTGTGAAATCGTATGGGACTTAACTGCTAAGGTCATCAGTCCCTAAGCTTACACGCTACTTAACCTAAATTATCATAAGGACAAAGACACACACCCATGCCCGAGGGAGGACTCGAACCTCCGCCGGGACCAGCCTCACAGTTCATGTATGTAATCCACAGAATGGTTGCTCACCATGCTAGTACTGAAGTGTTGCATCGAAAAGTGGGGTGGCAGGAATGTCGCTTGACACAATTATTTTTCAGACGCAGTGGATGCGACATTGAAACGTTAGTAACTTGTTTTCCGTGAGTTATACTAAGAAATAAAAAATAAACCGAAAATTGACACTTTCGGTCAATATTATGAGCGTCTGTAGGCGATTGTGGCTGTGTCCTGAGGTCTCTGTGGCCTTATATTTCAACAAGATAACGCAAGACCGCATGTTGCCCGCGCTATTCTGACCTACCTCGATACAGAGGATGTTCGGTTTGTTGCCGTGGCCAGCACGTTCTCAGATGCTGCAGGTATCCGAGAATTTGCCACGCCACCACTAACCAATGATTGCGATTGAAGAAACGTGGCGTCGCGTTGTGACAATATGGAATGCTGTACTCATCTCTGTTATACAAGCTCAGTACGCCTCGATGCCAAAAGGCTTTGATTTACTATGCTGTATAGAGACAATGAATAAAATTTGCTATTTTTAGTGCTGGAGTTTTGATGGTATAGTTGGGTACTGAAAGGTTTGATGTACACTGAGGCGACAAGAGTGATGGGGTAGCGATATGCACATACATAGATAGCAGCAGTAGCGCGTACGCAAGGTATAAAAGGGCAGTGCATTGGCGGAGCTGTCATTTGTACTCAAGTGAGTCATGTGAAAAGGTTCCCGACGTGTTTATGGGCGCACGACGGGAACTAACAGACTTTGAACGCGGTGTAGTAGATGGACCTAGACCAGTGGGACATTCCATTTAGGAAATAGTTAGGGAATCCAATAATCCACGATATTTAGTGTCAAGAGTGTGCCGAGAATACCAAGTTTCGGGAATTACCTCTCACCATTGGCAATGCAATGGCCGACGCCCTCATTCAACGACCTAGAGCAGCGGCGTTTGTGTAGTTTCCGATGCTAACAGACAAGCAACACTGCATGAAATAACCGCACAAATCAGTACGGGACGTACGGCGAACGTATCTGTTAGGACAGCGCAGCCAAATGAGGCTTGTGGTGCTATGGCAACAGACGACCGACGCGAGTGCTCTTGCTAGCAGAACTACATCGCCCGCAGCGCCTGTCCCGGCTTAGTGACCACATCGGTCGAACCCTAGAGGACTGGAAAACCGTGGCCTGATCAGATGGGTCCCGATTTCAGTTGGTAAGAGGTGATTGTAGGGTTCGAGTGTGGCGCAGTTGGTTTCAAGAACACTCTGGACTATTCGAGTGAACGATTCAGCCAACCAGATCGCCCGACATTCCCATCAAATATTTGTGGGACATAATCGAGAGGTCAGTCCGTGCACAAGATCCTGCACCGCCAATAATTTCGCAGTTACGGACGATTACAGAGGCAGCATGGCTCAATATTTCTGCAGGGACTTAAAAACGACTTGTTGAACCCATGCCACGTCGACCTGCTCCACGACGTCGGGCAAAACGAGGTCTGACACAATATTGGGAGGGATCCCGTGACTTTTGTCGCCTCAATGTGAATGATCAATTTGTTTCAAAATCCACTATGAGAAGGTTTGCAAGTTTCTGATACTGGAATTTGAAAACCAAGTTTCTTACCATTGAATGTGGATTTTGTTGGGGTACGGAAATAAATACACTACTGGCCATTAAAATTGCTACACCACGAAGACGACGAGCTACAGACGCGAAATTGAACAGAAAGGAAGAAGATGCTGTGATATGCAAATGATTAGCTTTTCAGAGTATTCACACAAGGTTGGACCCAGTGGCGACACTAAAAACGTGCTGACATGAGGAAAGTTTCCAACCGATTTCTCATACACAAACAGCAGTTGACCGGCGTTGCCTGGTGAAGTGTAAGCAGGAGAAATGCATACCATCACGTTTCCGACTTTGATAAAGGTCGGATTGTAGCCTATCGCGATTCCGGTTTATCGTATCGCGCCATTGCTGCCCGCGTTGGTCGAGATCCAATGACTGTTAGCAGAATATGGAATCGGTTGCTTCAGGAGGGTAATACGGAATGCCGTGCTGGATCCCAAAGGCCTCGTATCACTAGCAGTCGAGATGACAGGCATCATATCCGCATAGCTGTAACGGATCCTGAAGCCACGTCTCGATCCCTGAGTTAACAGATGAGCGCGTTTGCAAGACAACAACCATCTGCACGAACAGTTGGGCGACGTTTGCAGCAGCATGGACTATCAGCTCGGAGAGCGTGTCTGCGGTTACCCTTGACGCTGCATCACAGGCAGGACCGCCTGCGATGGTGTACTCAACGACGAAGCTGGGCGCACGAATGCCAAAACGTCATTTTTTTCTAATGAATCCAGGTTCTGTTTACAGCATCATGACGGTCGCATCCGTGTTTGGCGACATCGCGGTGAACGCACATTGGAAGCGTGTATTCGTCATCGCCATACTGGCGTATCACCCGGCGTGATGGTATGGGGTGCCATTGGTTACACGTCTCGGTCACCTGTTGTTCGCATTGACGGCACTTTGAACAGTGGGCGTTACATTTCGGATGTGTTACGACCCGTGGCTCTACCCTTCATTCGATCCCTGCGAAAACCTACATTTCAGCAGGATAATGAACGACTGCATGTTGTACGTCCTGTACAGGCGTTTCTGGATACAGAAATTTGCTCGACTGCTGCCCTGGCCAGCACATTCTCCAGATCTCTCACCAACTGAAAACGTCTGGTCAATGGTGGCCGAGCAACTGGCTCGTCACAATGCGCAAGTCACTACTCTTGAGGAACTGTGGTATCGTGTTGCAGCTGCATGGGCAGCTGTGCCTGTACACGCCATCCAAGCTCTATTTGACTCAATGCCCAGGCGTATCGAGGCCGTTATTACGGCCAGAAGCGGTTGTTCCGGGTACTGATTTCTCAGGATCTATGCACTCAAACTGCGTGAAAATCTAATTACATGGCAATTCTAGTATAATATATTTATCCAATGAATACCCGTTTATCACCTGCATTTCTTCTTGGCGTAGCAATTTTAATGGCCAGTAGTGTATCAATAAAAACTTCATAACATCTCTAAAAAATGGTTCAAATGGCTCTGAGCACTATGGGACTTAACATCTTAGGTCATCAGTCCCCTAGAACTTAGAACTACTTAAACCTAACTAACCTAAGGACATCACACAACACCCAGCCATCACGAGGCAGAGAAAATCTCTGACCCCGCCGGGAATCGAACCCGGGAACCCGCGCGTGGGAAGCGAGAACGCTACCGCACGACCACGAGATGCGGGCATCTCTAAAAAGTGATAGTATCCTGGAGGGTAGAATTCACAAGAAACGGAGGGACGCCTGTTCGAGGGAAACAGAGAGTCTGATGCGGCTGTAGCTGGTCGGGCCGCGGTGCAGCGGTGGCGTGGTGGGCGTCGACATTAGGACTACTTGCTGGCCGCGTGGGCCACGGTAATTGCCGGCTTCCTCCCAAATGATTCACCCGTCGCTCGCGGCCTCTCCGCTACGCAGAAGGGGAATGTTGCCACGGACAGTCCTGTGCTGTGCCCGGACATTCGGACATCAGTCTTTACTCGATCCTAGTCAGGAACAATAGGAATGCAAGAACAAGAACGAAGTCCTCGAATTAAAATTGGCGTAAGATATGGAGGTATTCTTTATCCACCACTATTCAATATTCTTCATCGAAGAAGTAACGGCAGAGATAAAAGATAAAGTCAAGAGGGAAATTAAAATTAAGTGTAAGAGAATATCAGTGATAAGATTCGCTACTGACGCTGATAACCTCAGTAAAAGTAGGGAATAATAACAGGACATAGTGCATGGAGTCAACACGGACTAAGGGTTAAGAGCAAACAGAAGAAAGACGAAAGTAAAGTGGAGTAGCATTAATTTGATCAGTGAGATGTTTACCACCAAAGTAGACAAAGTGGAGGAATTCTGCTGCCTTGGAAACAAAATTACGCTTGTTGGAGATAGCAAGGAGGAAATAAAAAGCACTCTAGCCTAAGAAAAGAAGTCATTCGTAATGGAAAGAAGTCTTCTGGTATCAAACCAGTACACCACCAGATTCTTTGAAGAACCGAAGTTTCCGTCCAGAGTGGCCGTGCGGTTCTGGGCGCTACAGTCTGGAGCCGAGCGAGCGCTACGGCCGCCGGTTGGAATCCTGCCTCGGGCATGGATGTGTGTGATGGCCTTAGGTTAGTTAGGTTTAAGCAGTTCCAAGTTCTAGACAACTGATGACCTCAGAACTTAAGTCGCATAGTGCTCAGAGCCATTTGAACCATTGTTGAACCGAAGTTCCATGTATAAAGCAGCTTCAAACTTCTGATTATTTTACAAATGAGTTAATGTCTTAAATATTTGTAGTTAAGTATGGAAGTGAGGAAAAGTTTAGAAAAGGTTCGTAATTATGTTTGAAGTTTTTTCGTAGTTGCTAAGTGCTCTCACTAGCAAATGTTGGATGATTACAGTGTCGGTAATATGCGCTCCATTTGCAAACTACTTTTTCAGGCATTCGCTCTTTATGACGTGGTATGATATAAACTAACAGTCGTACTGTGATATAATTATGCAGGTACATTCAGTGGTATCTGTAAAATGTGTTGCGAATAGAGTTAGTAGTAAAGAAAATAAATTGAATCGTCGTGTCTGATGCGGCAGTCTTACTGCACGAACAGCGATAATGTAGTAAGTCATAAACTTTTTCCCCTTTCATCATTCTGTGGGAGATGTTAGCAAGAAAAAGTTTCACATACGTTTGGAATTAGGTGCAAAATTTGCTGCAAGTTAGTAAGTGTTCTCATTCTCAAGCATTTGAAGAATATAAACGGGGTGTTTTCCCGCCACGACTTACGCTTCCTCAAGACGTATACGCAGTTACTAACTGTAATAGTTGGATTATCGTGTCAGTCCTTTAACATTAGGTTATAATGAAAATCTGTGGTAAGGTCGTATGGGACCAAACTGCTGAGGTCATCGGTCCCTAGGCTTACACATTAATTCAACTAACTTACGCTAAGGACAACACACACACCGATGCCCGAGGGAGGACTCGAACCTCCGACGGGGGGAGCCGCGAGGGATGTGACAAGACACCTCGTACACGGTGGGACAAACAAGAGTAGTCCCGATGAATGGCAGCATTAATGGAGAAGGACAAGTCCTACAGCTACTTCCAACAGGCTGGAGCAACTGCCCATACAGCTGGCCGAACCTTGGAGCACGTTTACATAATCTTCAGGGCTGAAAGAGTTGGTAGCAGAAGCCAGTCTTGTCGCGGCCCTAGCTGGCCGCTCAGGCCATCTGGCCTGTCAGTGTGCCACTACTTTGTGTAGGGAGCCCTCACGTCTAAAAGTGTATCACAACACCCCTCATAACATTTACGAACTGCAGCAGAACATTTGGGATGATACCACAGCATTCCAGCAGCCCAAATTACAACCGCTTTTAGCAGTTTCCTGATGAGGATCCAGAAGTGCCAAGAGATGAATGGTGGTCATTTTCGAAATCTGCTATAGCCAGGTTAGTACTGCATTTCCTTCCCTCTGCTGGATTCCTTTGTACCCTGGAGCTCTGTTCTCCGGGACACTTTTTATTTGCCACACCCTGTATAACGGAATGACGACAGTGAAAACTTGTGCCGGACCAAGACTCGAACACGGATTTCCTGCTTTACGCGAGCGGTTGTCTTAATCGCTTCGGCTACCCGAGCATGCTTTCCTTCTGACCCACATTCCCGACTTGTCGTACACTACTTACGTAGCGGCCCCTGTCCACCATACTCACTGCTCGCTGCATCATGCTGGATTGATGCAAAGGTTCAGGAGAAAAAAATATTCAAATGTGTGTAAATTCCTAAAGGACTAAACTACTGAGGTGATCGGTCCCTAGACGTACACACTAAAACTGACTTATGCTGAGAACAACACACATACCCATGCCTGAGGGAGGACTCGAACCTCCGACGGGAGAGGCCGCGTTCAGAGCGAGGGCACTGAAATGATCCTATTGGCCGTCAAGCTGTAGGTAGCGTGCAACAAGTTGGGAATTTGGGTCCGCTTGCGATAAGCCGGAAATTCGGGTTCGAGTCCCGACCCAGTGCAAATATTCATTGTCGTCATTTCATTATACAGTTGGTGATTGTCCACATTCACAACTGCGAATACATTTCACGTATGAACTGGAATAGTTGTTAAATAATATAGTTCTTAAACAGAGAAAGATATTTCTGAGAATGTGCATTTGGAACACAACATTGTATATAAGTGAGTCATGGACCATGTAGAACGAAAAAGAAGAGAATCGAAGCGTTTGAGATACGGTGCTACAGATGGAAGATGAAAATTACGTAGAGCCCGCATCTCGTGGTCGTGCGGTAGCGTTCTCGCTTCCCACGCCCGGGTTCCCGGGTTCGATCCCCGGCGGGGTCAGGGATTTTCTCTGCCTCGTGATGGCTGGGTGTTGTGTGCTGTCCTTAGGTTAGTTAGGTTTAAGTAGTTCTAAGTTCTCGGGGACTTATGACCACAGCAGTTGAGTCCCATAGTGCTCAGAGCCATTTGAGCCAAAATTACGTAGACTCACAAGGTAAGAATTGAGAAGGTTCTCAACAGAATCGACGAAGAAATGAACACATGGGAAAAAATGACAAGAAGATGGGACAGGATGATAGGACGTCTGTTACGACATCAGGGAATTCCGTATCTTTCGTGGTACTCGAGAGAGCTGTAGAGGGCAAAAATAGTATGGGAAGTCAGAGATTTGAATATATTACCCTGTGATGAAGACGTTGGCACGGTAGAGGAAGTCGTAATGCGTCGCATCAAACGAGTTGATGAAAAAAGTAATTAAAATAGTGCGTGAGAGGAGGTAAAAAGCCAGAGCTGAGTTATATCTGATAAAACGGAATTCACCGCATTCGTCTTCTATGCTGAAACAAAGTTATCCCACAAAAGTACACACAACATAGATTGTGTGAGGCGAGGACCGTGTTAATTCAACTGTTGCGCGGGGATCGAAACCGGGGAACAGGCTCCATCGTCTAGCTAACGCTTGAGATCTGCTTGTGTAGTTTGTTTTAAATGGCGTTACCTTGAGTCATTACTTTGAGCCTCACTAGTAATGTAGAAACCCACGCAGTTATCTCCCTTTGATATATTTGTCTTTGGTGGTTGTTGGTTGCACAGGCTTGCAGATCCGCAAGTCTATTTTGTCAGGAATAAACAAAAACTTCTGCGCGATTATGACGGACTAGAATATCTTGATATCTCAGTGCTGCTTCCCTCATTCTAGGCAATAACGATAGAGCATCATCTTGTAAACATGCACACACCTGTAGCTCTCAGAGCGTCTGATTCCTACACCCGTCGATAACCTGTAAAGACCGTCACCCCATCTGCCCCCTTCAGCTAAGGGCGCTGCTTTTATTCTAGAGGCCTGTGACGTCATTCTCATGGGGTCAAACAAGCACCATGTCAGAACAACGGTGTGTCTTATGAATCAAATAAAATTTAATTTTTCTTAAAGCTATGTGTTATATCCTAGCCAGTAATGCAACCCGAGCCCGCTGCCAAAAGGTTGGCAGCATCAAAGTCCGGACGCCGTCCGCATAAGCAGCGCCAGCGAGACAGGAAATCGCCGCAAGTCTGCGCGCGCCACCGCTGGCTTCTGGCTTCTTAAGCGCTGGAGTCGCGAGCGCTAGGACAGTTCTGTATTCGCCGCTCAGTTGTATACTCGCCACCGAATTGTGTACTGGCTAGTCAGTTGTGTGTTCATCGCAGCAGAGTTGTTGTTTGTCGTCAGCCGACGCTGACCTAGCCGCTCCGACTCGAACTAGACAGATTTCTGTAGACACGGAGTTCAGTACTGTGTTTCTGTATCTTCGTTAATAAAGATAAGTACCGACATTTATTTAATCAGAGTGTTTGGGTTTTCATCTTTCTGTTCACTGTTCCAGCGGACCGGTCGGCCCGCTATTAAAGGTGTGGCGGTGACTTCGTAAGCCGTTTCTACAGCGAATTGCTTGTCGCTACGAACGCCGCCACAAAACTATGCTCATAGTCAGCTGCGAAGATATCTACTGAGTTGACAAAAGTCGTGGAATGCCTCCTAATATCTACATCTACATCTACATCTATACTCCGCGAGCCACCTTACGGTGTGTGGCGGAGGGTACTTATTGTACCACTATCTGATCCCCCCTTCCCTGTTCCATTCACGAATTGTGCGTGGGAAGAACGACTGCTTGTAAGTCTCCGTATTTGCTCTAATTTCTCGGATCTTTTCGTTGTGATCATTACGCGAGATATATGTGGGCGGTAGTAATATGTTGCCCATCTCTTCCCGGAATGTGCTCTCTCGTAATTTCGATAATAAACCTCTCCGTATTGCGTAACGCCTTTCTTGAAGTGTCCGCCACTGGAGCTTGTTCAGCATCTCCGTAACGCTCTCGCGCTGACTAAATGTCCCCATGACGAATCGCGCTGCTTTTCGCTGGATCATGTCTATCTCTTCTATTAATCCAACCTGGTAAGGGTCCCATACTGATGAGCAATACTCAAGAATCGGACGAACAAGCGTTTTGTAAGCTACTTCTTTCGTCGATGAGTCACATTTTCTTAGAATTCTTCCTATGAATCTCAACCTGGCGCCTGCTTTTCCCACTATTTGTTTTATGTGATCATTCCACTTCAGATCGCTCCGGATAGTAACTCCTAAGTATTTTACGGTCGTTACCGCTTCCAATGATTTACCACCTATGGCATAATCGTACTGGAATGGATTTCTGCCCCTATGTATGCGCATTATATTACATTTATCTACGTTTAGGGAAAGCTGCCAGCTGTCGCACCATGCATTAATCCTCTGCAGGTCCTCCTGGAGTACGTACGAGTCTTCTGATGTTGCTACTTTCTTGTAGACAACCGTGTCATCTGCAAATAGCCTCACGGAGCTACCGATGTTGTCAACTAAGTCATTTATGTATATTGTAAACAATAAAGGTCCTATCACGCTTCCCTGCGGTACTCCCGAAATTACCTCTACATCTGCAGATTTTGAACGGTTAAGAATGACATGTTGTGTTCTTTCTTCTAGGAAATCCTGAATCCAATCACAAACCTGGTCCGATATTCCGTAAGCTCGTATTTTTTTCACTAAACGTAAGTGCGGAACCGTATCAAATGCCTTCCTGAAGTCCAGGAATACGGCATCAATCTGCTCGCCAGTGTCTACGGCACTGTGAATTTCTTGGGCAAATAGGGCGAGCTGAGTTTCACATGATCTCTGTTTGCGGAATCCATGTTGGTTATGATGAAGGAGATTTGTATTATCTAAGAACGTCATAATACGAGAACACAAAACATGTTCCATTATTCTACAACAGATTGACGTAAGCGAAATAGGCCTATAATTATTCGCATCTGATTTATGACCCTTCTTGAAAATGGGAACGACCCGCGCTTTCTTCCAGTCGCTAGGTACTTTACGTTCTTCCAGCGATCTACGATAAATTGCTGATAGAAAGGGGGCAAGTTCTTTAGCATAATCACTGTAGAATCTTAAGGATATCTCGTCTGGTCCGGATGCTTTTCCGCTACTAAGTGATAGCAGTTGTTTTTCAATTCCGATATCGTTTATTTCAATATTTTCCATTTTGGCGTCCGTGCGACGGCTGAAGTCAGGGACCGTGTTACGATTTTCCGCAGTGAAACAGTTTCGGAACACTGAATTCAGTATTTCTGCCTTTCTTCGGTCGTCCTCTGTTTCGGTGCCATCGTAGTCAACGAGTGACTGAATAGGGGATTTAGATCCGCTTACCGATTTTACATATGACCAAAACTTTTTAGGGTTCTTGTTTAGATTGTTTGCCAATGTTTTATGTTCGAATTCGTTGAATGCTTCTCTCATTGCTCTCTTTACGCTCTTTTTCGCTTCGTTCAGCTTTTCCTTATCAGCTATGATTCGACTACTCTTAAACCTATGATGAAGCTTTCTTTGTTTCCGTAGTACCTTTCGTACATGATTGTTATACCACGGTGGATCTTTCCCCTCGCTTTGGACCTTAGTCGGTACGAACTTATCTAAGGCGTACTGGACGATGTTTCTGAATTTTTTCCATTTTTGTTCCACATCGTCTTCCTCAGAAATGAACGTTTGATGGTGGTCACTCAGATATTCTGCGATTTGTGCCCTATCACTCTTGTTAAGCAAATATATTTTCCTTCCTTTCTTGGCATTTCTTATTACACTTGTAGTCATTGATGCAACCACTGACTTATGATCACTGATACCCTCTTCTACATTCACGGAGTCGAAAAGTTCCGGTCTATTTGTTGCTATGAGGTCTAAAACGTTAGCTTCACGAGTTGGTTCTCTAACTATCTGCTCGAAGTAATTCTCGGACAAGGCAGTCAGGATAATGTCACAAGAGTCTCTGTCCCTGGCTCCAGTTCTGATTGTGTGACTATCCCATTCTATACCTGGTAGATTGAAGTCTCCCCCTATTACAATAGTATGATCGTCGGACTTCCTTTTGCGCGAAGTAGTGCAACAGCTCGACGCGGTATGGACCCAACAACTCGTTAAAAGATCCCTGCAGAAATGTTGAGCTATTCTGCCTCTATAGCCGTCCATAATTGCGAGAGTGTTGCCGGTGCAGGATTTTGTTCACAAACTGATCTCTCGATTATGCTCCATAAATAATCGATGGGATTCATTTCGGGCGATCTGGATGGCCAAACCATTCGCTGGAATTTTCGAGAATGTACTTCAATTCGCAATCGCGAACAGTTACGTACTTCAATTCGCAATCGCGAACAATTGTGGACTGGAGACACGGCGCACTCTCAGGCATAAAAATTTCATCGTGGTTTGGGAACATAACGTCGTTGAATAGCTGAAAATGGTCTCTAAGTAGCCGAATATGGCCATTTCAAGGATCGGTTCTGTTGGAGCAGAGGTCCCAGACCCCTCATATAAACACAACCCACTCCATCATGAAGCCACCACCAGCTCGCACAGTGCCTTGTACATAATTTGGGTCCCTGGCTTCGTAGGGACTGCGCCACACTAGAATCCTACCACTAGCTCTCATTAAAGGAAATCAGGACTCATCTGACGAGGCCATGGTTTTCATATAGGGTCCAGTCGATATGGTCACAAGCCCAGGAGAAGCGTGAAAAATGCGTAGCGCTGTTATCAAAGGCATTTGCGTCAATCAGCTTCCAAGATGCTACTCCAGGCGGGTGTAAAAATGAATGTGCGCAACGGAAAATAAGAAACTCTAAAATGAAGTTTTGGCCCTGTCTGGCTACCCCATGAAGCAGATCTTAGGATCTCTTAATGCTCTTTTTAACATATAAATTACAATCTGAACATGAATGAATGATGAAGGCAACTAATACTACAAAAAAACGTTGTTGTTCCATATATATTTATTATAGATTAAAATCAACCCTTTAAGAACAATTGTCTACATTTTCTAACTAAAATTATTAATCAATTGGCCAATTCTGCCCCTTTTTCTGACTGCACGGTCTAATATCACTAACGTGAAATCACTGACATCATCTACGTACCAAACCCTTGAAGACACTACTTTCAAAGATGATCTATAGTGGTGTGCAACCTCAGTGGAAATAAACTAACGTGATCACAGCTGTTTAGCTTTTTAGCCCTAATAAGCTGAAGCAATTTGCGATATCAACGTATGCACTGCGTCCGGTGCGTCGAAGTGATGGTTCTCATACTCGTCAGCGACGATGGAAGAACTCCAGCCACAAATAAACTCATTCAAACACTAGGACGCAGAAGGCTGTGAGCACTATGGGACTTAACATCTCCCCTAGAACTTAGAACTACTTAAACCTAACTAACTTAAGGACATAAGACACATCCATGCCCGAGGCAGGATTCGAACCTGCGACTGTAGCGGTCGCGCGGTTCCAGACTGAAGCGCCTAGAATCGCTCGGCCACAGCGGCCGGCCCTCTGACTAATATACTGTAATACTGTCTTCCCCTCTCTGTGTTCTACAGACGAGAAACGCGAACTCCCAGCCACAAGAACGGAGTTCAGATAACATCTCAACGTAAGTATTGGCAGAAGAAGTGCTCTCAATTACTGAACACTGTCTAGTCAACGACGACTTCCAACCTGGAGGTGAAGTCCAGAATCGTATAGGTTCGAAACACTACAGTGCGTAACAGTTGTAACTATAAACTCTCCTGAGAGCAACGTCAGCAAGTCCGTCTGTACCAACAAAGCTGATATCGAGCGACCGTCACACACGGGCGCTCACAACAGAAGACCTCGTCTCTCCACCGCTGGTTTCCCAGCGAGGCTCGGCTCCCCACCCTCGAAATTTCGAAAACCAATCATATTCCCGAGACCACGGAATAATCTCCCTCTCTACAGAGTCTTCCGAACGCCGACCAACCATATTCTAGTCTTCTGTCGTCGAGCGCGGAAAGTTTGCGAGGAACGCTTCTGAGTAAAAATCCTTGGAAATAACTCAGCCTGCGTGGTTTCTGAGGTGCCGTTTCTTCCTTCCTCTCACCTGCGCTCAAGTTTTGCAGAGTTCTTGGTTATTCCTCCGATCGCCGGCCGCAGTGGTCTAGCGGTTCTAGGCGCTCATTCCGGAACCGCGCGACTGCTACGGTCGCAGGTTCGAATCCTGCCTCGGGCATGGATGTGTGTGCTGTCCTTAGGTTAGTTAGGTTTAAGTAGTTCTAAGTTCTAGGGGACTGATGACCACAGATGTTTAGTCCTATAGTGCTCAGAGCCATTTGAACCATTCCTCCGATCCTGCTACAATAGCGGCTGGTCGTCACCCAGAGCTCAGGTGCCACGGCGTCCGTCTAGCTACTTCCTGTTTTTAAGCAGGACCAACACCTGTGCGGGCCTTTCACCCAGAGCTTGTGAGTGCTTGTAAGGTGCGAAGTTATAGCCACCTTACAATCTACTGATGTAGCCCGTGAGCGCCATATTTCGCCGCACTCTCCTAACTGATATGTTCGTTAAACGTCCCACATTACACGCAGTGTTGCTTGTGTGTTAGTAATGACAACTCTACGCAAACGACACTGTTCTCGGTCATTAAGCGAAGGCCGTAGAACACTGCGTTGTTCGTGCTGAGAAGTAATGTCTGAAATTTGGTATCCTCAGCGCACCATTGACGCTGTGGATCTCGGAATATTGAATTCCCTAACGATTTCCGAAATGGAGTGTCCCATGAGTCTAGCACCAACTACCACTCCGCGTTCAAAATCTGTTGATTCCCGTCGTGCGGGCATTATCACACGGAAACCCTTCCACCTGCTTCACTTGAGTACAAATGACAGCTCCGCTTTTTGTAGTTTGTGTACGCGATACGATGGCCATCTGTACTTGTAGATATCGCTGCCCCATGACTTCTGTTACGTCAGCGTACACCCTCCAATAGCATTAATGTAATCATCTGTCAAAAGCCAGAATAATCACGTTATGCAGCGCCGCTACGATACGTGCAGGAGGGTGGTCAGTGTGGTTCTGGGAGGTACCAACAGAGTTGTGGAGCCATGCCAGCTCTATTGCAGTGGCCAGCTGCCCTAGGTTTCTCGGTTGAAGATCTATGGTAGGAACATCTCGATCGAGGTGATCCAACAGATCCTCGAGTGTCTTTAAATCCGGGAGCCTGGTGGCCAGGGGAGTACAGTAAACTCATCGTGGTGCCTTTCGAACCCCGCACGTACACTGCGAGCTGCGTGACGTGTTGCATTGTCCTGCTGGTAGATGAAATCGTGGAGAGGAAAAAATAATTGCATGTAGAGGTGGACATAGTTATCAAGGATAGATGCATAATTGTGTACATCCTATAACAACATATCAGTATTTATTCTTGTGCTAGGAAAATTACCTTAACGAAATACCCTATGTGATCAAAAGTATCCGGACATCACCCAAAAACGCACGTTTTCCATATTAGGTGCAGTGTGTGTCGGAAGTTCCATGCGGCTTTTCGCGGATGATGCTGTAGTATACAGAGAAGTTGCAGCATTAGAAAATTGTAGCTAAATGCAGAAAGATCTGCAGCGGATAGGCACTTGGTGCAGGGAGTGGCAACTGTCCCTTAACATAGACAAATGTAATGTATTGCGAATACATAGAAAGAAGGATCCTTTATTGTATGATTATATGATAGCGGAACAAACACTGGTAGCAGTTACTTCTGTAAAATATCTGGGAGTATGCGTGCGGAACGATTTGAAGTGGAATGATTATATAAAATTAATTGTTGGTAAGGCGGGTACCAGGTTGAGATTCATTGCGAGAGTGCTTAGAAAATGTAGTCCATCAACAAAGGAGGTGGCTTACAAAACACTCGTTCGACCTATACTTGAGTATTGCTCATCAGTGTGGGATCCGTACCAGATCGGTTTGACGGAGGAGATAGAGAAGATCCAAAGAAGAGCGGCGCGTTTCGTCACAGGGTTATTTCGTAACCGCGATAGCGTTACGGAGATGTTTAATAAACTCAAGTGGCAGACTCTGCAAGAGAGGCGCTCTGCATCGCGGTGTAGCTTGCTCGCCAGGTTTCGAGAGGGTGCGTTTCTGGATGAGGTATCGAATATATTGCTTCCCCCTACTTATACCGCCCGAGGAGATCACTAATGTAAAATTAGAGAGATTAGAGCGCGCACGGAGGCTTTCAGACAGTCGTTCTTCCCGCGAACCATACGCGACTGGAACAGGAAAGGGAGGTAATGACAGTCGCACGTAAAGTGCCCTCCGCCACACACCGTTGGGTGGCTTGCGGAGTGTAAATGTAGATGTAGATGTAGTGTGCTGCCACCTACTGCCAGGTACTCCAAATCAGCGACCTCAGTAGCCATTAGACTTCGTGACGGAGCAGAATAGGGCGCTCCGCGGAACTCACGGACTTCGAACTTGGTTAGTTTGATTGGATGTCAATTGTCTCATACGTCTGAACGCGAGATTTCCACACTCCTAAACATCCCTAGGTCAACTGTTTCCGATGTGATAGAGAAGTGCAAACGTGAAGCGACTCGTACAGCACAAAAGCGTGCATGCCGACCTCGTCTGTTGACTGACAGAGACCGCCGACAGTTGAAGAGGGTCGTAATGTGTAATAGGCAGACGTCTATCCAGAATTCGAAACTGCATCAGGATCCACTGCAAGTACTATGACAGTTAGGCGAGGGGTGAGAAAACTTGGATTTCATCGTCGAGCGGCTGCTCATAAGCTACACATCACGCAGGAAAATGCCAAACGACGCCTCGCTTGGTGTAAGGAGCGTAAACATTGGATAATTTAACAGTGGAATAAAGTTTTGTGGAGTGACGAATCACGGCACACAATGTGCCAATCCGATAGCAGGGTGTGGGCATGGGGAACGCCCGGTGAACGTCATCTGCTAGCGTGTAGAGTGCCAACAGTAAAGTTCGAAGGCGGTGTGGTCGTGTTTTTCATGGAGGGGCTTGCACTTCTTGTTGTTTTGTGTGGCATTATCACAGCACAGCCTACATTGATGTTTTAAGCATCTTCTTGCTTCCCACTGTTGAAGAGCAATTCTGGGGTGGCGATTGCATCTTCCAACGCGTTCGAGCACCTGTTCATAATGCAAGGCCTGTGGCGGAATAGTTACACGACAATAACATCCCTGTAATGGACTGACCTGATTAAACTTATGCATGCGAGAGTGGAAGCTGTCACCAAGGCTAAGGGTGGGCAAAACCATATTGAATTCCAGCATTACCGATGGAGGGCGCCACGAACTTGTAAGTCATTTTGAGCCAGGTGTCCGGATACTTTTGCTCACATTGTGTACAATTATGTAATGAGACATTAAATCCATATCTGGTGGAAGGGGTATGAACTACAACATCTTCCTGAAGTGACGTTTATAATTTTTCTCTATTTCTTGTTCTGTGACTTCCTTTGTTATCTTTCCTCCTCCTGGCCTTCGTGTGTTAGTATGTATGTATCGTTGCATATGTATTGGTGCGAATAATAATCTATTTTATACCATTAATGACCTTCGTGCTGTTATTTGTTAATATTAACATGTCTCTTATGTTATTAACAGATTACCAAGTGGAGAAGTGGGTGGGCTTGATCGAAGTTTTCATAGCCGCCATTCCGGCACTCATAACCAAGATAATCTGCTCTTCATTTAATTAAAAAGTCCGATTGCCCAGCACGAGTTAAATCATCACACTTGTAATATTACTTACATGGTCGAGCAAATACGAAGCCAAGCCAATAATTCCGAGAGAATAATAATTTGTGTCCCAGTGTTTGAAATTTGTAGGACTTCCATCGGATTAACTTACCCTGTTATTAAAAAACTATAACTTAACTCCGCTGGAACTGGTCTTAGAGGCCCAACGGTACCGACTGGTCGCCGTGTGATCCTCAGCCCACATGCTTCACTGTATGCGGAAGTACATTACTGGCCATTAAAATTGCTACACCACGAAGATGACGTGCTACAGACGCGAAATTTAACAGACAGGAAGAAGATGCTGTGATATGCAAATGATTAGCTTTTCAGAGCATTCACACAAGGTTGGCGCCGGTAGCGACACCTGCAACGTGCTGACATGAGGGAAGTTTCCAACCGATTTCTCATACACAAACAGCAACTGACCGGCGTTGCCTGGTGAAACGTTGTTGTGATGCCTCGTGTAAGGAGAAGAAATGCATAAAATCACGTTTCCGACTTTGATAAAGGTCGGATTGTAGCCTATCGGGATTGCGATTTATCGTATCGCGACATTGCTGTTCGCGTTGGTCGAGATCCAATGACTGTTAGCAGAATATGGAATCGGTGGGTTTAGGAGGGTAATACGGAAAGCCATGCTGGACCCCAACGGCCTCGAGTCACTAGCAGTCGAGATGACAGGCATCTTATCCACATGGCTGTAACGGATCGTGCAGCCACGTCTCGATCCCTGAATCAACAGATGGGGGCGTTAACAAGACAACAACTAACTGCACGAACAGTTCGACGGCGCTTGCAGCAGCATGGACTATCAGCTCGGAGACCATGGCTGCGGTTACCCTTGACGCTGCACACAGACAGGAGCGCCTGAGATGGTGTACTCATCGACGAACCTCGGTGCACGAATGGCAAAACGTCATTTTTTCGGATGAATCGAAGTTCTGTTTACAGCATCATGATGGTCGCATCCGTGTTTGGCGACATCGCGGAGAACGCACATTGGAAGCATGTGTTCGTCATCGCCATTCTGGCGTATCACTCGGTGTGATGGTATGGGGTGCCACTGGTTACACGTCTTGGTCACCTCTTGTTCGCATTGACGGCACTTTGAACAGTGGACATTACATTTCTGATATCTACGACCCGAGGCCTTCATTCGATCCCTGCGAAACCCTACATTTCAGCAGGATAATGCACGACCGTATGTTGCAGGTCCTGTACGAGCCTTTCTGGATACAGAAAATGTTCGACTGCTGCCCTGGCCAGCACATTCTCTAGATATCTCACCAATTGAAAACGTGTGGTCAATGGTGGCCGAGCAACTGACTCGTCACAATACGCCAGTCACTACTCTTGATGAACTGTGGTATCGTGTTGAAGCTGCATGGGCAGCTGTGCCGTGCCCAGGCGTATCAAGGCCGTTATGACGGCCAGAGGTGGTTGTTCTGGGTACTGATTTCTCAAGATCTATGCACCCAAATTGCGTATAAGGTAATCACATGTCAGTTCTAGTATAATATATTTGTCCAATGAATACCCGTTGATCATCTGCATTTCTTCTTGGTGTAGCAATCTTAATGGCCAGTAGAGTATTACGTGAGTTATTGATATAACTTTATCCATGTTTTACTTAATAGTACATAAAAATTCATCTTCTAAACAAATCTATTTACCAGAATAAAAGTATTTCGACCTCGTACTTTGATTAAAATGCGGTCACTGCTTCAAAAGAGACAAAATTGTGGTATTATTTATTCTGATACCAGGCTTTGCTCGATTAGTTGATGGAAGGTATCCGCTACTAGCCCAGGGATAGTTACTAAAAGAGAAACCGAATAAGAAAAATTTCAACCACGTAGAGAAAGCTGCCAAAATAAACAGAAGTAGAAAGAGCGATTCCTAAAGGAACGGATAATTTAAAACATTTTTATGTAGTGGCCGAAAGCGATAGTTACGTTGCATCATAATCAACTTTTATTACGTAGAATTTTAAATTGCAGATTACACTATAATTTTCATGTGAAGGAATCAATTTGGAATAGATCGACTGGTCCGAACTGATGTCGGATTAATGGAGAGAGCGGCGACTTCAATAGAGTTGTATAACAGGCTGCAGTCGGCCGTTCGGTCTATGGAACGCGGCGTATCGGTTTTAGCGGTACTTTACGAGATAGGAGTGTCCTTGGAAAGTAATCCGGGAAACTCGTTGCGCCATTTAACTCTCCACAATGGCGTGTCAGTAGCGTCTGCCCACAGAGCACCGCACGAACAACGACTGAAACCCTACAAGTTACGGTAGTACATCGACTGACCAATGCGGATGATACAGTACATGAGGTCACTACCGCAAGTTGGTCCCTTGATGGTCCGGTCTTGTTCAAGTCTGTGAAGCATAGCACGGGCAGCTAAAATTCCGCGACGAAAGTCTGGCTGGTCTGTGTTCCGCTGTTCTGTGTTTGTATTTAACACAATGCGGGTTTAGAAGACACAAAACGCTGCAGTCTAAATGAAGTTATTTAGTTCCTTTAAACATTACAGATTACTAATAACTGCTGAACCACATGGTTTTAACATTGTTGTTTTTTAAAAATGTTCAATAGCGCAACTAGGCCTAACTTCTTAATATTTTGTCACGCCGTCTTTAGCAGCAACTAACGCATCAGTTAGCCGTGGCGTCCTGTTAATACGGGATGGTACACACCTGTGGATGATGCTACCAGACCTGAATAATCTTTTAACGAGATGACTTTTGTGTTGATTATTTCCTTTGACACTTCCCTATTCACCAGCTCCCAAACATTTTCAGTTGGGTTAATGTCTGGTCTTCTGCCACACCCATTCGCCGTTTGAGGGATAATTCCTCTTCTCTGCACGCATTACGGATGATTCTGATATACTCAACCTTCGAGAAAGCTCACGGTTAGTGCCAATAGATACTTTTACCTCCGCTGTCTTTCGAGACGTCAAATCATTTATCTTAATTTTCGTCTCTTGTTGTTCGTAAATCACTCAGTAATGAGCAAACTTTATCTTAAAGGCTATAGGAAACTAACAATACTAGATGCTGATAATGCACTCACGCTTCAGACACGTCAGATCTTGCTGTTCTCAAATCTGTGACTGGTAATTCTCCATCAACAATTAGCTCTCACAAGAATGATGCAGCACAATAAACGAGCTCATTTCATTCAATAATAGCTCTTTAACAACATTCAACCTACTAAACAACGGTAGGCAAGCCAGTTAACAAAATTTGTGGTAAGTTCCTATGGGACCTAACTGCTAAGGTCATCGGCCCCTAGGCTTACACACTACTTAAACTGACTTACGCTAAGGACAACACACACACCATACCGAGGGACGGGGGAGCCGCGAGAACCGTGGCATTGCGCCCTGGACCACGCGGCAGTTAACAAAATCAAACCACGGATGTAAGTGAATTGTCAAAAAAATCGGATGTGCATAATAATATGACCAGGGACTGTAAGCGGAAGAAAGACGGTGCCAAAGACGAACGCTTCTGCTATTTTCTTTGCAGACTTTGACGGAGGCCAAGCGGCCTTTGGAGTACTCGTTACGAAACTGCACAGTTGTTGCTGCCGGAACTGTATCGAAATTGCACGTAATAACGAACTGAGAACAACCTCCCTACACCGCCCTCCTTTCCACGACCACCTGTAGGTTTCTTTGTTACTCTGGTAGATGAAAATTACTAATTATAATAACTTTCGTTTAAATACACATTTCACAATCAGGAACGTATCTGCCATTTCAGTTACGGCATAAGCTCGGATCACCGTGTATGTATTTATCAGCAGTAAGACCCCTTCGTCATCGACTGCTGGTTGAAAACATTCCTCAGACTTGTGTGCATATTACGGCCTGTAGCCACCCGCTGTTGTAGGGTTTGCCACATTCATTTAAATAGTGCTTTCGATCTTCGTTGCTATCTTGGAGTCAGAAAGATCTTTCTTTTTGCATCTACTGTCCATTCGCCTGATCACATGATCCTCACACCCCTACGTACGTCTCACAAGTATGTCTACCACACCAGAGCGTCCTCTGATGCATTTGTCTGTTTTCCAGTTGGTCTTACAAGGGGAGGCCACAACGTTGGGATCACAGACTTACTTCGAGCTTTGATACACCTTTAGTAGGCCACTAAAACGACATCATGTGAGAGTAGTAAGGTGCACTACTCTGGAAATTGCGAGGTAATCACAAGAGAAGTGCTACGCATCTATTATGTAATTGATGTAGCTGTGCGTAGGTGCCGAACGTTATAGTTCATGGTGGTCAAGCGGTTAGCGTTCGGCCTACGTAAGGGGAACGTGTATGAGGCGACGGTACGCCTCCTGCTCAAATTCAATTTTTAATCTACATTTTTTGAACTCTAGTGATATTATTTAATTTATATTACATTTCAGATGTAATAGAATTAAAAAAAACACGTGTATCTGCATAAAGTTTTACTGAGTTTCATGTTATTTGAGTACTTGCTGTTTTTAATTAAATTTGATATTTGGAACAAACATATTCATAACTATCGACAAGTAAATTAAGAAACGCATAGGGCTTTCCTGAAAATGTATGCCTCTCGTGATTTGCTGATAGTCTACTAAAAGTGTACAAAGCTCGAAGTAAATCCGTGATCCCAATTTCGTGACCTCCCCTTGTTAGTAATTTCCAGCACGCATGCCTCCAGTTGGTTGGTTGGTTTCGGGGAAGGAGACCAGACGGCGAGGTCATCGGTCTCATCGGATTAGGGAAGGAATTCGGCCGTGCCCTTTCAGAGGAACCATCCCGGCATTTGCCTGGAGTGATTTAGGGAAATCACGGAAAACCTAAATCAGGATGGCCGGACGCGGGATTGAACCGTCGTCCTCCCGAATGCGAGTCCAGTGTCTAACCATGCCTCCAGTGACCCACTGAGCACCCCTCAGTTACTGATTGGTTTTATCATTCTTGTCTCACACCTTGTAAGTCAAGAAGAACACCGATTTTTAATTTCTTGCTTCAGGACACTTGAGAAATTCGTTTCGAAAAAGTTATTCAGTCAACTAGATTCAGGCTAGACCATTTTCTATTTCCAGTTTATTTACTTGTTTGCTATCAACCCAGTACTCTTAAACTGCTCTAGATAGAAATAACTGGACAATTGTTTCGATGACTATGTGTGACCGTGTATCTATGAAATGAGCAGATTAAAGATGGCTGTACCTTGGACCAAAATGAACTGAGTGTATGGCTTAAAATCGAGAAGAAAATTAAGAAATGCACGCTAAATGGCGTGTAAACAATTGCCGTTTCGTATTTTTTTTTACTGGACTCCCATTTATGCGAACAGAACAGATGAGTGCGACAATCACCCAAAAGAAAATGAAGAAATGAATGGGTTGTTGTGAAATGCAGAACTCTACGTAAGAAGATGACACTGAAATGACACTGAAATGGGAAGAAAACACGAAATTCCTTTCATAAGAGAAACTGATGTGGAAGAAAGGAAATGTTGGACGTGATGAAACCACGCACGGTCGACACTTCTTTCTAAAGAATCATTTTACGGCAATCCACGCGCGGAATGAAACCAATTTAGTTTTACGGCAGTTGTCGGTAAGGCCCGTACACGTGAAAGCAACCTTCCCTGGAGACTTGTCAGAAGTACTTAAACACCAAAGCGACCGTTTACCGAAACTAATTGCTCCAGCAGGAAAAACAAGCAGTAGCGGGGAAAACTTTGTTGTGACTGTGAACAAAACACTAATTTCAACTTTCCGAAAAGGGAGAGAGAGAGAAAGAGAAGGCAGGGGGCGGTGTGGGGAGAAAGGAAGAGAGCTGCGTTAATAAATACTTTTGTTAAGAATATACGCCCGCGGACGGACGAGTGTTATTAAAAAAGTCTTGGGGAAGTTGTCTGCAGAGGAACGGCGGCGGCGGCGGCGGCGGCGGCGGCGGCGGCGGCGGCCTTCAGTCGGTGGCACCGCTGCGGGCCGGCCCATGTCACCGTAATTAAATTCTTGAGCCCCGTGGGAGGGGCGCGCGTGTATCGGGGAAGCCCCGGCCGGCCGCGGTACAAGGCGCGCAGGGCTGCCAACGGCGCGGCCCGATATCCACTCCGCCCCACCCCACCCTGCTAATAACTCAGCTAATTACTGACACAGGCCAGGAATTTTCGCCGCACCGCCCACGTTCACGACTGCCGTCCGCCTGGCATTCCCACAGAACGCTCTAGAAAGCGATGACCACTGCACCGGGTCGCAGTCTGGCCAATGTGCGATATGCTAAGGAGAGCGAGAGCACCGTCGCGAACTAAGCGCCTCAAGGTCCCCCGTCTCAGTGCTCACCATGTCCAGCGTCACCACTCGGAATTTAATGTTGCTTTGGGTGTATAGTCACTCAGCACAGTTCGCTACTCGCATTGGACTGATTTTCGGTTTGTTTTGTGAAATAATTTTGCTTTATAGTTCCCTGGTTGAGTCCAGCCCTAGAAATCCTGGTTTAAATCCAAGATGGGGGGCGCGCAATTCTCCAGGTCCACTCTGTGTGAGTGCAAGGGATATTTCCCAGGGGAAAAGGTCAGCCGGGAGAGGGCCCACCACCCATCCTAATCCTACTGCCGCAGAAGGTAGTTCTCTACTTGCAGCTAGGCTGATAACGTGGTTACAGGTGTACACCACAGGCGTTACCTTTTTACGTTTGAAACAATAACAAAGAAGGAACAATCTTTTTGGTGATCAGTCTGTTGACTGGTTTGAAGCAGCCCAACATGAATTTCTCTCCTGTCCGAATCTTTTGATCTTAGAGCAGCACTTGCAACTTTCATCAGTTATTATTTTGGTGAAATGAAATAAATTCTGACATTGGTCGCAATTGGGTATTGAAATGAGTTCAGTGGCGACAAGTGAAAATTTCTGCTAGGCTGGGACACAAACCTGAATTTCCTACTTTACGTGAGTATCCGCCTTAACTGCTTTGACTATCTGACCACGCTTCCCGTCTGACCCAACTTGTCGCACAGTGCTCACATGCAGCGCCCCCTGCCCACCACTCTCATTGCTCCCCACAACTTACTAGATCCCCGCTAGATGGTTCAAATGGCTGTAACCACTATGGGACTTAACATCTGTGGTCATCAGTCCCCTACAACTTAGAACTGCTTAAACCTAACTAACCTAAGGACATCACACACAGCCATGCCCGAGGCAGGATTCGAACCTGCAACCGTAGCAGCTCGGTTCCCGACTGAAGCGCCTAGAACCGCTCCTCCACAGCGGCCGGCTCCCGGCAAGAGTTCAGGAGAGTATATCAGCACTGAAATGATCTTAATGGCCGTCAAGCCATAACTATTGTGTGACAGGTTGGGAATTTGGGTCGGACGAAAAGCGTGTTTGGACGGTCAAAGCTGTAAAGCGGGAAATTCGGGTTCGAATCCTGGTTTGGCACAAATTTTCATTTGCCGCCACCGAATTCATTTTAATACCCAATTGCGGCCGGTGTCAGAAATTATTTCGTTTAATCATAGCTTCGGGATCAAGAATGGCGTATGTTCCCTCAGAATTGTCAGAAAGAGTGGGAACCGCAAATGTATTAATTATTTGTTTGATAAAGCGTATGTTCTAATCTCAGCCTTTCCCTACAGTTTCTACCCTCTACAGCTCCCTCTAACACCATGGAAGTTACTCCTTGATGTCAGAAATGTCCTATATCTTCTCCCTTCTTCTTGTCAGTGTTCTCCATGTATTTCAGTCCTCGCTGATTCTGGAGAAAACGTCATTTCTTATCTTATCAGTCAACCGAATTTCCAGTACCTTTCTATAGCACCGCATGTGAGACTCTTCGATTCTCTTCTCTTCCTGTACTCGCATAGCCCATGAATCAGTTTCGTACAATGCTGTGTCCCAAACTGATATTCCCAGAAATTTCTTCTTCAAGTTGAGTGATGTTCCACAGTAGCATTCTTTAAGCCAGGAATACCCTTTTAGCTGTTCTATTATATTTTTATGCCATCCTTACGTATTACGTCCTGTGTTATTTTGCTTTGAAGGTAGTAGAATTTCTTGTCGTCGCCTTCTTTGTAGTCTCCAATTTTGATGTTAATTTTATTGCTTATCTCATTTCTGCTACTCCTCCTTACTTTCGTCTTTGTTCAGTTTACCTTCAGTCCACATTCTGACTGTTCATCCGACAGAGGTCATTCCTACACAAAGGTGTGTATTAGTTATTCGCTGACAACATACTCCTTCACTTGGGAGAGAAACTTCTAGAGAGCAGCATTATAGAGAAGTGAACCATGGTCTTTGGGGAAAATAGAAGTGAAAAGAATCGCGCGTTTTATATTTGCTGTTATATAGGGGTGCTGAAAATCAAGTGCGCTGATAAGATAAAAAGATAGTGAAAACGACTGACTAAGAGAACTGAGAGGATGACGGGACATGGGTTAGAACAGTGGAGAAGAGGGAGCCGTAGAGGGTGGGAACTGGAATATATCCGACAAGTAATAATGGAAGAAATTCGATACAAGTGGTAGTTTATGATGAAGAGATTGGCGCAGTGGAGGTAGGCATGACAGGGCGCATGAATCCGGTCAGAAGAGTGACTACAAAAACTGATGAGGAACGGCCTATACACATCATGTAACTGTCGCTCTTCGTACCGAAGAATTACGTTCGACTTTCACGTTTATATTTCTTACTTCAGTGGTAAGTTCTAGGGGACTGATGACCTCAGAACTTAAGTCCCATAGTGCTCATAGCCACCCACTGAACATCTGAGGTCATCAGTCCCTTAGAACTTTGAACTACTTAAACCGAACTAACCTAAGGACATCACACAAGCCGCGCGGGATTAACCGAGCGGTCTGGGCGCTTCAGTCATGGGCTGTGCGGCTGGTCCCGGCGGAGGTTCGAGTCCTCCCTCGGGCATGGGTGTGTGTGTTTGTGCTTAGGATAATGTATGTTAAAGTAGTGTGTAAGCTTTGGGACTGATGAACTTAGCAATTAAGTCCCGTAAGATTTCACACACATTTCAACATTTGACATCACACACATCCATGCCCGAGGCAGGATTCAAACCTGCGACCGTAGCAGTCGCGCTGTGCCAGACTGAAGCGCCTAGAGCCGCTCGGCCACAGCGGCCGGTGTTTAGAGCTGTCCATCGCACTACTTATGACAGCGGAAGTTAATGCCTGAATATATCGTTTATGGTTTTTTTTTAAATGTGCAAGATCACATTGTTGATTTTCCTTAGTATTAATACAGAAAATCTATTCGAAAAACTATTTTCTACAAAAGTCTTCGTTAACTTCTACTTTATCTGTGAAAATCCTATGTAGCCGCTTTTACAATATTAACGCTTTCCATTTCAGCCTCAAATGGCGCCCGACAATGTGGATTTTGCTTTCGCTCCGATGTCGAGCCTCATTCGACACGATTTTTCACGGCTCACGTGCTCAGTTACTGATTCTGACTTTACTAGACATCAACGGTGGTTATTGCTGCCATCTAGGGGAATGTGTGTTAATTCCGTGTCAAACTGTTGCAGTTGAGTTGAAAGGAATCTTGGAATTACTACGTTCAAGTTCGCGTGCGCGCAATGGCTAATTCCTCATGTTCAATTCTTTCTGAAAAAGAGGTTTTACAGCTTCTAGACGTATCTCTAAGTGACAACGGTAGTGAAAGTGATTTTGACGAGGCGAGTGGTTCATTTCTGAATAATTCTAATGAAGACGACGATGAAAAACCGTGAAAATGTGTATTTTTCTAGTGATTCAGCAGAAGATTTGTGGCGAAAGTGGAGCGAAAATGAGTCTGACTGTACGGATTTCCCTTTTGACGATTCAAAGTGTGGTTTTACCACTGAAACGTAATGTTCCATCATCGCCAGTTGGTTTCTTTCAGTTGATTTTTACAGACAACCTTATTTTAACAAATAACAGACCTGGTACACTACAGCAAAAGCACTACCTGCGTAGATTTCGAACGACCGGTGCTAGAATATACCGCCCCAGTCTTGATAGCAAGTAAAAACAGCACACAAAAGTTGCTAGAGCTAGGAACGAAGTGGTGTACCAAAACACGGAAGTTCAAATGGTTCAAATGGCTCTGAGCACTATGCGACTTAACTTCTGAGGTCATCAGTCGCCTAGAACTAATTAAACCTAACTAACATAGGGACATCACACACATCCACGCCCGAGGCAGGATTCGAACCTGCGACCGTAGCGGCCGCTCGGCTCCAGACTGTAGCGCCCAGAACCGCACGGCCACTCCGGCCGGCAAAACAAACAGAAAGGAATTAACAGGGAAAATACTTAAAAACAAACAACCAACAAAACGCTAACAACAAACCTCCTAAATTGTATTTGAAGATGGTATCTGTTCTTTCGGGATGTCCGAAACAACAGATACCATCTTCACATAGACAGGGGTTACAGGCCAATGATCATCTTCAGTGCGGATGCACTCACATTGCTCAAACTCTTACGGGAATCGGTAGATTGACTGCCGCGAGTGGCGAGTATAGTGGGAGGGGCACTACAAATGTAGTGTGTGGACAGTAAGTTGGAAATGTGGGTCTCGCGGGGAGCGTGTCAGAGATAAGTCCCTGCAGTCGCACTATCCTCTGTGTCCTCGAAGATGAGCGGAATAAATCGATCTGACCATTTTATTTCCAGTTTTGGTTTTCTAAAGAAAACTCTGATGCGGTGGCGAAAACTAATCTTTTGGTTGTTGAAGGTACGACTTGTAAATAGCTATTTGCTATACAAGAATCACTGCGAGAAAAACAACTTGAACACACTGTCTCACAAACTATTCCGTAAAAGTGTTATAAGAGACTTAGAATCCCGGGCAGAAACGATGACGTCGTTCAAGTCCTGATGATGGGGAACGCTTGATTGGACAATTGCACATTATCAACAAGCATCCTGGGAAGAAGCATAAGGATTGTGCGGTGTGTTCAACAGAAAAAAGAAAGGTGGCAGGTGTGAAACTGCTATTACTGCGGAACATGCACACGAAACCCAGCTCTCCACCATGATGACTGTTTCAAAAAATATCGTACATTGAAAAGTTCTGCACTGTAATGTATTGGAAATGTATTTGAAGAAATCGCACTTTTTGTTTTAAGGCGTACTGTTGGTCGGCGGCCTCATTGTTTCCACAAAGAGGCCGCGCAGTTGTCTGTGGTGCGCTCGCTGCCCAGGCGGCGGTGGTTTAAATAACAGAGCGCAGAACCGCCCTTGTGTTTGCCTTACGGAGTGCGAAGGGTTAAGGACGACTTAGCTCTTTTGAAGTTATAAAAGATTAAAACCTCCAAATCCTACCCGAATGATCAATGTGAATTTCTGCAATGTACAATGCTTATTTTATTAATATGAAGAGTTATCTGAAAAAGAAAAAAGATGTCAACACTACTAAACGCCCAGGAATTACCAAATAATCATACTATTAATATGTGCCATGATGTGAATACGCTTATATAAAAAAGGTCTATTTTCATTTATTGTCCTCAGTCGGATAGAGCGTCTGCCATGTAAGCAGAAGATCCCAGGTTCGAGCCCCGGTCGGGGCACACATTTTCAACCGTCCCCATTGATGTTTATCAAAGCCTGTAAGCAGTTAAATGTCTGGATTCCTTTTAATTTCATCCAAAATCATACGCCCAGAGAGTTGAACTTGCCACAACACAAGCATCTATTTCCACCAAGTGTCATCAAAGAGTGCATGGCAATGGCAGACGATTTCCATACAAAATGTCAGAACAGACATTCTAAAGCATCTGACAGATGACAGAAGCTAAAACTAAACGAAGGCAGAAGCATAAAACAAACAGCAACACAATGACCCTTGCTGACGTTTTTGAGAGGTTTCTCTCTAGCACTTGGGCGAATGCCAGGATCATAACATCCTCTCAAAAGTCAAGAAAATATAAGATCACATAGGAATAACTGATATAATAAATTGTGCCCCAACAGCAATGCATAAGCTAAGCTAAGCACCAAAGAACATTAGGTTCTCCACGTGCGCGCCTTCTCCCATCAGGAAAAAAGGAAAAAGTGAAAGTGACACCACTTCCACAACATTCTGCGTGGTGGGAGTGGAGAAATGTTACCAAGGAAGAAATGATACGCCTCCATTGGTGTACTGCTCACTATGACACTACAAAACTGTGAGAACTTGCAGGACTTTTTTTCGAGAGTGGTTACAACCGTCTTGCTTCTTTTCAGACTGTTCTACTCGCAGACGATTTATGCCAATTTTCTGGTCACTTCGTGTTTCTGATCCAGAAAGTCAACACTCAGGTTCAGTCACGTCCGAGTAAAGTGAAGAATGTGTTGGAACTTGCCTCAAGTTTCTCGAAATTTATCGACCATATAGGTATTTAGGTGCTGATGAATCCACAGTATCATTCAACGGTCGTGTGTTACTTAAAATGTAGAATCCTCAAAAACCAGCAAAATGGGGACTCGGAGTTTATGTGATTTCGGATTCATCAAACGGTTATATTTGCAGTTTGATACCCTATTTTGGCGCTGTAACAACAGTCATTGATCACTCCAAGCTTAAATTTTTCTGAGAGAATAGTTTTTCAATTGCTAGCTAATATCAAAAATGCTACAGGGCAATTCGTACACTGATCGTTTTTATATAGTTGATGCATCAGCTGATGAAATGTTGAAACAGAAAGTGTATTTCACAGGAACGATCCAGACTAATTGCAAAGAAACGTTCCAACTGCAACCAAGAAAGGATTTCTGCGTCTGAAGCAGCATGACATAAAATACCTCCGCAATAACAAAACGATGCCTCTGGCATGGCAAGATAAACGAACTGTTCTCATGCTTTCTACAAAAGCATATAACTCAGTGTCACTTACAGACAGGGGAAACAGAAAGGAAAGGGGAGAAATAATCAAAGCAAATGTGATTATTGATTATACTTGGAAGATGAGCGGAGCTGATCGAACTGACCATTTTGTTTCCAGTTATGGTTTTCTAATGGGAAGTCTGAAGCGGTGGCGACAACTGCCCTTCTGGTTGTTGACGGTGGCACTTGTACATTTCGGTGCATAACGTCACTGGCACATCCAAGAAATAATCTTCATTACACATCATACTAATGCACATCTATCTGCAACGCACCTTTGGATGACAGCGTGCTGCCGAAACGCGTCGTGCTACTAAATATTACTAAAAAGCGACTGAAGCAGTACAAACTATTTCTTAAAATATTTTTGCTTTTGCTTACAAGAATCACCTTCCGAAGTTTGTTTCAAATTTTTAAAAGGCTGGCTGGCTGGCTCTGAGCACTATGGGACTTAACATCTATGGTAATCAGTCCCTTAGAACTTAGAATTACTTAAACCTAACTAACCTAAGGACATCACACAACACCCAGCCATCACGAGGCAGAGAAAATCCCTGACCCCGCCGGGAATCGAACCCGGGAACCCGGGCGTGGGAAGCGAGAACGCTACCGCACGACCACGAGATGCGGGCAAATTTTTAAAACTACGATGCATCTGACGTTAGCAATTTATCATGCTAAGATGCTATTAAGGAATTATGGTTCGGTAGCTACGGAGCAACTGGAGAACCTGCACGCAAAAGATTCAAAAGAAGGAGAATCCCCAGCACATGTTCACCCCACTTCGTTATTTAACAACGCTGAGCTAGTGAATTTTGTACAGTGTACATGGTACACCTTCAGACTTTCTAACGCCTAATGGGGTGACACCAGATGAGCGTAACTTACAACTAAAGGCCTGTGTTTAGCGTTATGATCCACATCTGCAGACTCAGCGGGTATGTCTCCCACAGAGTTAATTTATCCAACGTTATCGACGTTCGTTTACTAGCGACAGTGATGTTGACTATGCTGCAGTGGCGGGAGCTGCTCTCTGACCTCCTGGGGACAGCCGGCGACCTCGAGTCTCAGACAACTCGGATGGCAGCGCCGCTGACGTCACAACTGAAGTATGCGCGGTCGCAATCGTGGCCACATGTCGGCCGGCCTCCTGCCGAGCCGGCTTGGACTCCCGCCAGCCAGACGGGGAGCACGTGGGTTTCGCTCGCGACACAGATGCCTCGCGCTCCACTGCCGGCAAAGTTGCCAGCGCAGGCAAACAAGAAGGTAGGACGCTGTACCAGTGGAGGCATAGGTCATTTCTTCTTCCAGGAAGAATCGACGGACAGATGCGCATAGTTACAGATCTATACCGCTGACGTAGATCTGTTGTACAGAATATAGAGAGTGATTCAGGGAAACGGGAGGTATTGAAATTTGTGTTAGTACCCTTGGTAAGATTGTTGATCATTATATTACATCAATAATTTTTCCAAAAAGTGTCGATATGTACACTACTGGCCATTAAAATTTGCTACACCAAGAAGTAATGCAGATGATAAACGGGTATTCATTGGACAAATATATTGTATTAGAACTGACATGTGATTACATTTTCACGCTATTTGGGTGCATAGTCAGTATCGAGAACAACCACCTCTGGCCGTAATAACGGCCTCGATTCGCCTGGGCATTGAGTCAAACAGAGCTTGGATGGCGTGTACAGCTTCAACACGATACCATAGTTCATCAAGAGTAGTGACTGGCGTACTGTGACGAGCCAGCTGCTCGGCCACCATTGACCAGACGCTTTCAATTGGTGATTGATGTGGAGAATGTGCTGTCCAGGGCAACAGTCGAACATTTTCTATATCCAGAAAGGCCCGTACAGGACCTGCAACTTGCAATCGTGCATTATCCTGCTGAAATGTAAAGTTTCACAGGGATCGAATGAAGGGCAGAGCCACAGGTCTTAACACATCTGAAACGTAACGTCCACTGTTCAATGCGAACAAGAGGTAATCGCGACGTGTAACCAATGGCACCCCGTACCATCATGCCGGGTGACACACCAGTATGGCGATGACGAATACACGCTTCCAGTGTGCGTCCACCGCGATGTCGCCAAACACGGATGCGACCATCACCTGGACTCATCCGAAAAAACGACGTTCTGCCATTCGTGCACCCAGGTTCGTCGTTGGGTACACCATCGGAGGAGCTCCTGTCTGTGATGCAGCGTCAAGTGTAACCGCAGCCATGGTCTCCGAGCTGATAGTCCATGCTGCTGCAAACATCGTCGAACTGTTCGTGCAGATGGTTGTTGTCTTGCAAACGTCCCCATCTGTTGACTCAGGGATCGAGACGTGGCTGCACAATCCGTTACAGCCATGTGGATAAGATGCCTGTCATCTCGACTGCTAGAGATACGAGGCCGTTGGGATCCAGCACGGCGTTCCGTATTACCCTCCTGAACCCACCGATTCCATATTGTGCTAACAGTCATTGGATCTCGACCAACGCGAGCAGCAGTGATGCGATACGATAAACAGCAATCGCGATAGGCTACAATCCGACCTTTATCAAAGTCGGAAACGTGATGGTACTCATTTCTCCTCCTCATACGAGGCATCACAACAACGTTTCACCAGGCAACGCCGGTGAACTGCAGTTTGTGTATGAGAAATCGGTTCGAAACTTTCCTCGTGTCAGCACGTTGTAGGTGTCGCCACCGGCGACAACCTTCTGTGAATGCTCTGAAAAGCTAATCATTTGCATATCACAGCATCTTTATTCCTGTCGGTTAAATTTCGCGTCTGTAGCACGTCATCTTCGTGGTGTAGCAATTTTAATGGCCAGTAGTGTATGTATCCGACATTTTCCGTGATGTATCGAGCGCTGATATTTTTGTTTTATATTACGTTTTTTCGCAATTTTCTGTAAATATGTAAAATTGTTCTTTTAAAGTCGTAGTAGAACATAATTTTACTTTCACTGTGTGAAGGAGTCTTACTACTTTCTGAGCTTTCATCACGACCAGTATTCCTCTTGGTGTGAAGTGAAGCTAGTGCAGATTACACAAACAAGAAATTCCCTTGCCCTGGGGGGGGGGGGGGGGAGGGGGGCTTCCAGTGCGAATGGGATAACAAAATTCCCCCGATGTCAAGAAGTAGCGCACCCGTTGCGTAAATAAAAAAAAACTTAAGTACAATTTGTAATGCAACTAGTGTGCTACTTTCTCACGCCAATACTCATGAAAAAATGTTGCTGAAAATGATGAACGAAAGTCTAAATGACAAGATTGGTCTTTGCGGTTGACGGAGACGTAGGAGGGGAAATGCTGACGTAATCGACGCTCGGCGCCACCAAGAGAAAGTCCAACATTGAACTTCACCAGGCAATTTTTACACTACAACTGCTAGGTCGCTAGCGTTGGCAGAAATGAAAACAAAATAAATAAAAAGCAGGGAAGTCGATATGAAGTGTTCTGGACAAACCCGATGAGTGAGGAAACGGAACGATGGACACCTTCCATTGTCCCACTTCCACGGAGTTATCATTGTTAGCAAAGTGGCTGTAGCTAAGCGTTAATGTGTATCGTTTTCCTTTCAATTGTTGCTCTGAGGGGGATAACCAGGCTGCTAGCGTGTTGATGTACAGAATATCTAATAAAAATCAATACTAAAATATACAGTCCAAAACCGGCATTATATTTATAATTTGCAGCCGATATTTTTACAGGTCTGCACTTCGATATGTAGGTACTTTCCTCGTTATATCGAGGGCCCATAGAGACAGTTTTCAAATATCGATATATCGGATCCCGATGTTATTAAAAATATCAGCAGTCCTAACCCTTGAGCGATTATTAACGCTTAGTAACATACGGAAGCCAGCTCTCGCCAACTTGTCATTTAGTTAACATGAATACTTCAAGTGGTTCGAAGTATGCCTTTGGTATCAAAGCTTCTTACAAACGCAGTGACAAAGTGGATGCTGCACGCAGAGAATTTCACCACCATCTCCATTTAAAACGCCAGAATCATGTTCCATTATCTCAAACAGTTAACAGGGGCATATGTATTTCTGAGCAAACAGAGTTAGCAATGGAAAAAACACCTCCAGGCCTTGAGCGTAGCGTTTGTACACCAGTCAATATTGGAACCGTTCGAGGCTTCTTTTATGACCAGCCCACACCTTCCAATCCGTCGTCATGCAACCTCTTTATACATTACTGGCCATTAAACTTGCTACACCACGAAGATGACGTGCTACAGACGCGAAATTTAACCGACAGGAAGAAGATGCTGAGATATGCAAATGATTAGCTTTTCAGAGCATTCACCCAAGGTTGGCGCCGGTCGCGACACCTACAACTTGCTGACACGAGGAAAGTTTCGAACCGATTTCTCATACACAAACAGCAGTTGACCGGCGTTGCCTGGTGAAACGTTGTTGTGATGCCTCGTGTAAGGAGGAGAAATGAGTACCATCACGTTTCCGACTTTGATAAAGGTCGGATTGTAGCCTATCACGATTGCGGTTTATCGTATCGCGACATTGCTGCTCACGTTGGTTGAGATCCAATGACTGTTAGCAGAATATGGAATCGGTGGGTTCAGGAGGGTAATACGGAACGCCGTACTGGATCCCAAAGGCCTCGTATCACTAGCAGTCGACAGGCATCTTATCCACATGGCTGTAACAGATCGTGCAGCCACGTCTCGATCCCTGAGTCAACAGATGGGGACGTTTGCAAGACAACAACCATCTGCACGAACAGTTCGACCACGTTTGCGGCAGCATGGAGTATCAGCTCGGAGACCATGGCTGCGGTTACCCTTGACGCTGCATCACAGAAAGGAGCGCCTGCGATGGTGTACTCAACGACGAACCTGGGTGCACGAATGGCAAAACGTCATTTTTTTCGGATGAATCCAGGTTCTGTTTACAGCATCATGATGGTCGCATCCGTGTTTGGCGACATCGGGATGAACACCCATTGGAAGCGTGTATTCGTCGTCGCCATACTGGCGTATCTCCCGGCGTGATGGTATAGGGTGCCATTGGTTACACGTGTCGGCCACCTCTTGATCGCATTGACGGCACTTTGAACAGTGGACGTTACATTTGAGATGTGTTGCGACCCGTGGCTCTACCCTTCATTCGATCCCTGCGAAATCCTACATTTCAGCAGGACAATGCACGACCGCAAGTTGTAGGTCCTGTACGACCCTCTGGATACAGAAAATGTTCGATTGCTGCCCTGGCCAGCACATTCTCCAGATCACTCACCAATTGAAAACGTGTGGTCAATGGTAGCCGAGCAACTGGCTCGTCCCAATACGCCAGTCACTACTCTTGATGAACTGTGGTATCGTGTTGAAGCCGCATGTTCAGCTGTACCTGTGCAAGCCATCCAAGCTCTGTTTGACTCAATGCCTAGGCGTATCAAGGCCGTTATTACGGCCAGAGGTGGTTGTTCTGGGTACTGATTTCTCAGGATCTATGCACCCAAATTGCGTGAAAATGTAACCACATGTCAGTTCTAGTATAATATATTTGTCCAGTGAATACCCGTTTATCATCTGCATTTCTTCTTGGTGTAGCAATTTTAATGGCCAGTAGTGTAGTTGTATAGCTCAAGTGTTCAATTAATGTCGATACAGGACTTTACATTACCATCTACAGAAGTTGCAGATCGTACAACAACTGAACACAGACGGAGCTCATTTCCATCTTAACTGTTATTTTAATGAACAAAATTTTCGTTACAATTACCTGACATAGTCAGACGTATATAGAAAATATGAGTGTAAGATACGTTTTCACCGTAATTTTACGGTACGCTGCTTCGTACCATTGGCTTTAGATTATGTCCATCTAATATTATTCTATTTTGTTTTATAGTTGACCCTTGCTGAAGGACGTTAACACGATAACGACAAAATGTCGTACCTACTGATTTTGACACCTCACCTTTGCTTCCTAGTATACGCTTCTAAGAGCATTTGTATAATTGTTCTTGTTAATGCCATTATATTCCGAGATGTTTTTGACTTGTGATTTTTGTAACAGTTTCCAAATATGAAGAAGACCGTTCAAACGGTTGAAACTAGTAGTCAATGTTTTATACATTCCAATCTGGGCCACATAAAGGTTTTAATGAAATGTCCAACATTCAAAATTTTCGATACTGAGCACAAGAAAATCCAAATCAGGTATAGCGAGGTCCACTGCAAAGCATCAAAGTTACAATGTGTTATTCTGTGTCATCATAAAATATGACACCGTAGTCCCAGGCGAGAATGGCCTTGCAAGACTGCAGTCACATGGAATCGGTACGTCGCAGTACTATAATCCTATGTTGCACTAAAGCCACACACATTTTCAAGAATTTTTGACTACGACTACCAGTAAACCGAACAACGGCACTCACAGTACAAATATCCATGGCTGCTGTACGCCAGTTGTTTGGCAACCGCATAATTTCAAGAAGCGGTGACATTCCATGGCCTCCCAGCTTCCTTGATTTGTCAGATCTTAAGAAGTAAATCGTATCGTAGTTGAATTGCTGCTTCGGACCATGCATATTATATCTAAAAGACTGCAGGAATGTTTCCTCAAAAATGGATCTCACCTACCAGATGCCATCTTCATGAAATAACTTCATGTTTTGTTAAGTTGCATATGTTTTACAATTAAATGATATAAATAAATTAGAACAGAACAGCGACCCAGAAAGTGTAGAATAAATTTCTTTTATTTCTATCTATGGCCGGCCGCTGTGGCCGAGCGGTTCTAGGCGCTTCAGTCCGGAATCGCGCCACTGCTGCGGTCGCAGGTTCGAATCCTGCCTCAGGCATGGATGTGTGTGATGTCCGTAGGTTAGTTAGGTTTAAGTAGTTCTAAGTCTAGGGGACTGATGACCTCAGATGTCAAGTCCCATAGTGCTTAGAGCCATTTGAACCATCTATCATTACCGGTTCGGATCAGCGATGACCATCTTCAGATCTCTTTCAAAAACGTGTCGTAATATAATGAGGCCAAAGTGGCGTCTTCCAAAGGTATACACAAGATAAGCATAGGACTTTTTAAATTTGATCTGAAGATGGTCCTCGCTGATCGAAACCGGTAGTCTAAAGACCTAACAATTTCGTGATCATAGATGGAAATAAAAGAAATCTATTCTATAAAATGCACCGCGGAGTGGCCGCCCGACCTGAGGCGCCACGTCACAAATTGCGCACCCCCCCCCTCCCCCCCCGGAGGTTCGAGTCCTCCATTGGCCATGGGTGTGCATAAGTTAGTTTAAGAGTGTGTAAGTCTAGGGACCGATGACCTCAGCAGTTTGGTCCCTTAGGAATTCACACTCATTTGAACATTTTCTTATTCTATAAAAAATTTATTTTAACTTATTTGTTCCATAGCAATATTTAATTTTTTTTCAATTTTCCGTGTCTGTGGATCACCCTATAGATAACGTTTTATATTGGCGTACTACGACATTTCTTGTGAACGTTAATGCCCTCTATATGACCATTTGTGGTTTCTTTATACAAATATCCTTGAAACTTAGAGAGCCATAACACTGGTCTCCCGGCTGATGTCGTCTTCCTTGAGTTCCAGAAGGCATGCAGCATAGTTCAGTACTGCGTGGAAAATCAGATCCGTTTCGTGGCTGTCTTCAAGATTTCCTAGAAGATAGGCCTACGACTCAACACGTAAACTGGGCGATGTCATCAAATGTGAAGGTAACATGGGAAGTACTTCAAGGAAGCGTTAGGGCCATTGCTGTTTATCATAAACATACAGATTGTTAAAAAAAAAGTGCCACGTTTTCCTACAGGATGCAGTACTGGTCAAAACTAGAAGGAAACTTCCTATAGTTAATTGACCGCAAAGCAATACCTATTGCCTTTGGACCGTCCTCTTGAGACTATTAATGTGCAGCATTCGGTGTTTTAAGCTGTCATACTGTTGGAGTTTACTGCGTGTATCTGGATGGTTGTAAGTTACAGGACACGGATGGTAGCGTCGATACCAGTCATAACAGTGAAACCGTCTGCTACATCTGTCAGTTGAGGTAGTGCTGCCCATCCACTATGTTAGCAGGAAAATTTAGTGATCCCTCTTAATGTGAGCAAACTGCACTGTAAAGAATGGAATGGAGGCCTACCATTCCACGAGGGACACTTATTTCAATTGAAAGAAAAACAGCCCTCGGTCACTATTTTTAACGAATTAACCGGGTTTCAACATTGCTAGGAGTGTCTTCTTCAGAATTTAAATCAAAGAATGGTCTATATTCTATAACATGGTCACAGAATTATGAATAAAAACGTATGATAGAGTATAAGTACGGGATCATCGTGAAATACTGGCAGTACTTATATGCCAAAAGGGCATTAGTCACAAAGATATTTAAGATAAAGAAAACAGTGATGGCGAGTCACGCAAGTAACGAGCAGCCCTTAGTGGCTCGCCATCACTGTTCTCTTTATCTTAAACATCTTTGTGACTAATGCCCTTTTGGCATATTTATTATTTTATAAATGACATGCAAGTACTGCCAGTCTTTCACGATGATTCCGTACTTACACTCTATCATACGTTTTTAGTCATAATTCTGTGACCATGTTATAGAATATAGACCATTCTTTGATTTAAATTCTGAAGAAGACACTTCCAGCAGTGTTGAAACCAGGTTAATTCGTTAAAAAAAATTGTGACCGAGGGCTGTTTTTCTTTCAGTTGTAACTATTCACGGTCTCTGAACGTGCAGTCATGTACAAAAATTTGGGACATTTATTTATTTGTTAACATTAACGTTAGAGAGTAACCCGCCGCCTTGGTAACTATGGTGCTGTTTTACTACTAAAAATCAGTCATTTAGACTGTTGCCCCTGCAACTACTGAAAAGGCTGCTGCCCCTGTTCACGAACCAATTGTTTGTCTGGCCTCTCAACAAATACCCCTCCGTCGTGGTTGCAAATACGGTACGCCTATCTGTATCGCTGAGGCAAGCAAGCCTCTCCACCAACGGCAAGGTCCGTGGTTCACGGGGGAAAGGGGGGGGGGGGGAGGGAGTTGCATTCTATACTGTAATGTTTGTAAACATAATAAGTACCTACCCTTAGAGAGAGCAGGCATTGCCTGCAGGGGAAACAACGACTGCTGAAATTAAATTTTTCACGACAGCCACAAGTCGCACTCAGTACGCTTTTTTAACAGGTTCCGTTCTTTAATTGAACACCCAACTACTGTAATTTGAACTGTAAATTCCATTATTTCCCGATGATATTCTTCTTAAATTAAAGAGCTATAGCTTGTAATGCATATGTGCATTCCCTTCACGTGTTTAAGCCAAGTATTACGAATATTTATGCGATCGGGAATGCTCAGTAGCAGCCAGGATACATGTACTTTCAAAAATTAAGCGTCAGTAAGGAGCATTAGTGATGAAATCATAGGAGGCAAATTTGTGCAACTTTAGTAGGGACAAGATTCGACTATTCGGGAGTAGGGTCTCAGAGACACAATGTTCCGAGACAAACTTCCGTCACAATGTCCGCAAACGTGACGTCAGATCCGCCTAGCAACAGCGATCTGAACGCTCATTGACTGAAGGTTTATGAAACGAGAGAAGAGTCCTTATTGGCTGAGGAAGAAAGGGAGGGGGTCTCTCTTGTCCTTCGGGAAGGCAGGGTGAGTTGGTCGCGAGAAGCCACTCAAAACGCACGGTCCAGTAACTGGGGCGGCTCTAAAAGAAAGGTCGCGAGTGGATATTTCAGATGTTAAACAAGATATAAAGTGAAGTTAATAGCTATAAGAACGCCGCGTGTCGTGGCCAGAGTGTATTATGTAAACTCAGAAAATTGTGTTAATGTGTGTAAAAGGGTCGAAAATAACGGCGTAGTCCAGAGCCGCCATATTGCAAATGCTGATTCTGCGACGTGTGTGACAAAGCAATTTCTGTATTAAAACAAGTATACTACAAACGTTGTTGACAATTAACAACTGGCATCCCTAAACTCTCCAGCAAGATCACCACCTACATGGAACCTGGCGACTGAGCGCTACTACTGTGCGACAAGGGACTTACCGAAGCGGTAAGACACCAGGTTACTGATACCGCCCAGAGAAGTACTTCCTTCTCGCTACAATGCTAATGAAGGTGTTGTAAGCTGTTCAATTAAATATACTGAGTGCGACTTTTGGCAGTCCTGAAAACCTGAATACACACAAGTTCTAGAGACACAACAAATTGCTACTGAACCAAAGAAAATTCTACCCGGAACCCACATTAGGAGAGGGGTCCCTACGCCGACCCACTGCCAAGGCTTTGATGCTACCGCCAGAAGACTGGACCACAACCAAGGCCAACCACTTCGTTGGCTACAATCTGCGGCTCGTACACACTAAGCAAATCTCGCTCAACGAACTGACTGGCCGTCGTCCGTCGGTCTAGTGTGTTCGCGCCCAAACATACTGTGGCTGAACTCGATTGGCTGTGGTACAAGACCTCGGGCAACTCTACACACGCCACCCGGAGTCGGCGTCTATTCTGAGCTCTGCGTCGTGTGTGTGTGTGTGTGTGTGTGTGTGTGTGTGTGGAGACGAGGGCGAGGTCTTCATCTGCGGCAGCGACCTGCGGCGATGACGTTTAAGCAAAGGCAGAGCCTGCCGGCCTAATGAAACGCGACCGCCGCCGCCGCCGCCGCCGCCACTGTACCACGCCGTCCGCCCGCGACGCATTAATCACAGGCCGGGGCCGGCCGGCCGCGTGTTAAAGCAGATGGCCGGCTGGTAACGGCTGTGGACGCGCCGGTCTCTCTGCTACAGCACTGCTGGAGCCATTCCCGTCACAGGCTCGTCACTTTCCGTAATTTGCAGACTAGTCATTTCAGCCACTACAAACGTCTACATCTACATCTACTACTCCGCAAGCCACCCAACGGTGTGTGGCGGAGAGCACCTTACGTGCCACTGTCAGTCATTACCTCCCTTTCCTATTCCAGTCGCGTATGGTTCGCAGGAAGAACGACTGCCGTGAAGCCTCCGTGCGCGCTCGAATCTCTCTAATATTACACTCGTGATCTCCTCGGGAGGTATTAGGGGGAAGCAATATATTCGGTACCTCATTCAGAAACGCACCCTCTAGAAACCTGGACAGCGAGCTACACAGCGATGCAAAGTGCCTCTCTTGCAGAGTCTGCCACTTGAGTTTGCTAAACATCTCCGTAACGCAATCGCGCTTACCAAATAACCCTGTGACGAAACGCGAAACTCTTCTTTGGATCTTCTCTATCTCCTCTGTCAACCCGACCTGGTACGGATCCCACACTGATGAGCAATACTCAAGTACAGATCGAACGCGTGTTTTGTGTGTTGGTGGACTACATTTTCTAAGGACTCTCCCAATGAATCTCAACGTGGCACCCGCCTTACCAACAATTAATTTTATATGATCATTCCACTTCAAATCTTTCCGTACGCATACTCCCAGATATTTTACAGAAGTAACTGCTACCAGCGTTTGTTCCGCTATCATATAATCATACAATAAAGGATCCTTCTTTCTATGTACTCGCAATACATTACATTTGTCTATGTTAAGGGTCAGTCGCCACTCCCTGCACCAAGTGCCTATCCGCTGCAGATCTTCCTGCACTTCGCTGCGGTTTTCTAATGCTGCAACTTCTCTGTATACTACAGCATCATCCGCGAAAAGCCGCATGCAACTTCCGACACTATCTACTAGGTCATTTATACATATGTTGTGAAAAGCAATGGTCCCATACACTTCCCTGTGGCACGCCAGAGGTTACTTTAACGTCTGTAGACGTCTCTCCATTGAGAACAACGTTCTGTGTTCTTTTTGCTAAAAACTCTTCAGTCCAGCCACACAGCTGGTCTGATATTCCAAGTCAAATGTTACAAGTCAAATGTTTCTGCTAAAACAAGCAGTATCAAAACACTGGGAACATCACAGAACAATGGAAACTTAGTTTGATCATTTTAAGAAAACTTATGATATCAAAAACAGAGAAAAGTTGTGGGGAAAATGGAAAAGTTTGGAATACAAGAGAAGATTACAAATCTCATAAAAGCCACACTGCTAAGTTCGAAAGTAGAGCTATAAAACTATACTAGGTGACCGTAGACTGTCATGAACAAGCTTACACTACGGTGCTTTTCCTAGTATATTTGGTCACTTAACGTTGTACTCGTCTTATCGGTACATTAGGTGTGTTGCATACATACTGGGCCTTACCTCATAACGATCTCTTCCTTTACTTCTGCGATCAGTGTCTTAGCAGATTCCCCTAAAAACAGAAAGCAGTGAACCATCTACAGACTGATGGAGATGTTTGGTTTGTGGGGCGCTCACCTGCGCCTTCATCAGCGTCTGTACCAAGTCCCAATTTTTACACAGTCCAACTTTTACACAGTCCAACTTTTACACAGTCCAACTTTTACACTCTCCAACTTTTACACTCTCCAACTTTTACACTGTCCAACTTTTACACTGGCAATTTTTACACTGTCCGATTTTTACACAGTAGCCACTGTCACAAATGATGATGATGGTGATGATGAAATGATGAGGACAACACCAACACTCAGTCCCTGGGCAGAAAAAATCACCAGCCTGGCCGGGAATCGAATCTGGGACTCCGCGATCCAGAGGCAGCAACGCTAGCCACTAGGCCACGAGCTGCGGACCCTCTACAGACTGAGCGACGATATATAAACGACCGGGACACCTATGGAATATTTTTGTTCTGTATAGTCATCCTTCTGTCTGTTACTTAAAAATATACAGTATTTATAGCAACACTGAAACTGTCACTGTGTAAGTCAGGTTTTATCCTAAAATTCTGAAATTCATAACGTGAAACAGAGGGTAGTAGAAATAAAAGAAACAACGCAGACTTTCAAATAGCGCTAGAAAAGGCAATTTACTCAACGAAAAGGTAAAATAATAAACCAACAAAACAACAATATATCAAAATTCGTTTCAATACTTGGTCAAACTTACACAAAACATGTTTCAGTTATTCATAAACAACTTCCGCAGTTATCAATAACAACAGAAAACTCTTGCCTTTGATCAATGAGTACAAAAAATAACAATAATTATACAAATTTTAATGGTTTTGCATGTAAACCGTAAAGTAATTGCTTTGGTTACATAAAAGCGCAGATATTACACGATAAACTTATAACATGGAATTTTTCTATAAGGATATAAAGTACACAATGAACTATCACTGAATGATGTGCGGTTGTAATGAAGTGCAAAAGAAAGAAAAAAACTACCAAAAACATAGAGAAGTTGTCGGTTCGCAGTCTCTCTCTTAGACATTCATTTCAGTTTCTGTCCCTACCAATGCTGCCAATACCACAGGTAACCCTTCCATTTACTATGTGACATGTGTAGTGTACCGAAACTACCGAATTGTAGCTTCGGTAGAGCGCAACTCTACTCGAAAGGGATAGTGGAAATGTAAAGAGAACATTCCACGGCTTTTCATTTAAAACAGGAATCAGGCAACGAAATAGAACACGAACTGTCTCGTTCAGTACAGTAAAACAGGACGCACTGGATGCAATGAGCGAAGCGGAAGACGGAATTAGCACAGGAATAAAAATGAAAGTACTTTCCTTTGTAGATGACTTTAAAAAAGAAAGGGAAATTTGATTAGAGCGAAATGACGGAAATACGAGAATCATCAGGATAGAAACTAATTAGACAACATAAAGGCAGCCGGCCGGTGTGGCCGAGCGGTTCTACGCGCTTCAGCCTGGAACCGCGCGACCGCTACGGTCGCAGGTTCGAATCCTGCCTCGGGCATGGATGTGTGTGATGTCCTTAGGTTAGTTAGGTTTAAGTAGTTCTAAGTACTAGGGGACTGATGACCTCAGATGTTAAGTCCCATAGTGCTTAGAGCCATTTTTTTTAACAAAAAGGTAGAAAACCGTGAAGACAGATTAAATATCAGGTGTTTGTAATACAACAGAGAACTGATGAGACACAAGAAATAGAAGTGAAGATGAAAGCTGCATCCACGGCGTCGTATTCATTCAACAAATTGTCATCCGAATTCCTTTTCAAGAGAATAATGAGAGCAGCGTTACTGTTACTATATGGGGTAGAAATATGGCGATTAGATGAGTATGCAGAGAGAAAGACAAAGGTTTTTGAAAAATAATGTCCTGCAGAAGATAGCTGGAGCAATTTGTGAGGTAGGAGAAAGGCGAAGAAGAAAGAACAAGCAGCTCAGGGAGGTACATCACGAACCAGATCCTGTTGAGGAAAGTAAGTCATGGGACTGAGATGGGTTGACAATGTCTATAAAAGAAAGGAGGAATCAAGTTCAGAGACGAGTCGCAGTAGAAATTGGAAGGGTGAAGACCTTAAGACAGACCGGAAATAATCTTGAGAGCCGAAGTGGCCAATGATCTTCAGATACTTAGAGCAACGGAGGAAGACGAGGACGACAGGACGCTTTGGTGGAGGCTACCTGACTAGGCGAAAAACAGACTGCACTTTGTTGGACCGGGAGCGTAAGATTAGATACTTCAGTACACAAGTTGAACCCAAAGTCCAGCACCAATGTTTCAGAGTTTTTCAGTGCTATTTGCCGAGTATTTTGGTAAAACGGGCCTGAGATCTCCAGTGGCTCATTACAGAGCAATATTTTCCTTATGATTCATTCGCTTTTTTTAACCCCAGTTACCTTCATTTCGGTCAAAATACATTTATGGTGATAAATTTGTGGTAAGTTCCTGTGGGGCAAAACCGCTGAGGTCATCGGTCCCTAGGCTTGCACGCTACTTAATCTTAACATAAACTAACTTACGCTAAGGACAACACACACAGCCATACCCGAGGGAGGACTCGAAACTCCGACAGGAGATAGCTACGCAAACCGTGTCAAGGCGCCTGAGACCTCGCGGCTACCCCGTACGGCACACATTTATTAGCTAAAACATTATGACCCCCTGATTAACAGTGTGTTGGTTTTCCTTTAGAGCATAAGAAAGCAGAAATTTTGCACGGCGCCGATTCGACAAGATATTGACAGTTATCCAGTGGCATGTACACCAGATATCTGTGGAGTCAGTCCTGTGAATTTTACCTGGTAGCTTGCCGTACGATAGCGTTCCAGTTCGTTCCATCGGGTTCAGCCCAGGCGAATTTGGTGGCCAATACGTCAACGTGATTCACTGGAAGATGCCATCGTTACCGGGGAAGACGTGAAGCATGAAGGGATGCAACTGGTCCACAACAATCTTTAGGCAGTCCATAGATTTGGTGCCTTCGATTACTACGCCCAGTTGAATGCCTCGCATAGCATCATACTACCTCCCAGTGGCCTCTGTCCATATCGTCGTCCATGTTTCGAACAGTCGTTCGCTTGGATGGTTGCATATCTCGACTCGGTGGCTACGCACATCTGCTAAACCACTGTTGTGTTGTTGCCGTCGCTGCTGGAGCAGCCGAGCATAGATAGCGCCGATGTGCCGCTCTTGCATTGTATTCAGTGAACACATACGCAGGGTGCATATTGGTCAACTCTTTGTTAGTAAACATATTCATACTGCTGCAGATCACTGTCGACGAGCAGCTAATACTGCCAGGAAAACAAACGAGACGTAGACACGAGTAGTCTTGTCTTGAATGTAATTTTGAGAACGAAAATCAAAATGGCATTACTGTTGTCAACGGCAAGTATAGTCTGTCTGTGAACTCAAGAGCAAGCAGCGCTTTTGGTGAGGTAAGTGGCCTTTTCCGGAAGAACGCTGCCAATGGCCTACAGGGGCACCCAAAATCAGTTACCCGTTACCTGTCTAGCGGTGTAGATCGGTGTGCAGTGGCATACAATATGTCGTTTCTATTCGTGAGATCTTAGCTGCCAGTGTCAGTTAACTTTGTATAGTCACTGATATGCTTCGGTATCCGAAAGCGATGGTAATCGCCCTGCATTGCAAGAAAATGTGCAGAATACGAAGAAGAGGAGGTATTTACGGAGTAACGAGCGTTCGATCGTCTCTAATGTTATTACAGCATGTGTTAAGGAGGCGACACAGAAAGAACGTATAAGCTCCCGTCTCCTTTGGAGATTATATGGGTTAATTAGTGATTATTATGTTACAATCCTCTTGTTGTAGTTGACCGTGTATATCGAGACTTCGTTCATTGTTAAATGCAATGGTGTGGTACAAACTTATGGAGACGCATTGGATTAAGAAGTGGTGAAATTTAATTTATTTCCTTTATCACACTGCATCAACATGAACACACTATTATTCAAATTGTGTGCCAGTACTATTAAACATATAGATAAATTCTTCGCCTTTGGCTCACGCAGCCTACACCTTCTACAGTCTCTCAACAACTGCCTCTGCTTGCGACTCTCTGCGCCACTGGGCATTGTCGCCCTCCAAAGAACAACCACTTACAGATACTACACACCAGTACCCTGTTGGCTAATATTACAAGGTCTAATCAAAGGACTGCAGTTTATGCAAGCATCAGCATCGCCACAATAGGACGTTAAGCAAGGAACGCGAAAATAAACCGTATGGTTTACTGGAATCGCCAAGAAGTAAAACTAATAATTTTTGGAAAAAACCCATCGTTATAGACAGTGTCACAAAATCGGTCATTCAACGAACGATGAAGGACTTTTACATAAACCAAAAAATAGTGCCGACATTACGGAATTTACTTACCGCCGTGAAATAAAAGAATCCATTTTCCTTGGCAGAAAGATGTTTTACACAAGACACTGCGTGAAATGTTAGAAAGAACGAATATAATTGACTGGCGATGTAAGTACCCGATCCAAGTGAGAAAATTAAGGGCGCTAGGTAGAAAATTTTTTTATGTTGATGAAACTTCGGTTTATAACAACATTACTTACAGAAACGCTGGCGGGGCCTTGGCGTTGATGGCATTTGGAACAATGTTATCGGAAACAATAAGGCTATAGAGATCAATATTGCATCAAAAGATGGGTTTTGAGCCAACGCACAGCTGACTTATAAAGCGGGATGTGAACGAAAATTTTTCAAATTGGGTAGCGATTTAAGTAATTCCGAATCTGCCACGGAACTGTGTTATCGTTACGGACAACGATTCATTTCACAACAAAGAGCATAACAAAGCTACAAAATGGAAATGATTGAATGGTTATATAAAAAATAAGGCGGAAGCTGATTTGTCAATGAGAAAAACAAAATTATTTGATTTAATTAAACAACGTAGGTCGGAAGACAAAGTATTTGAAATTAATAAAATACCTCAAGCTCATGGAGACACCGTGCTGTGACTTAAATCCAATTGAAATGGTGTGAGCAAAACTCACAAAATCGTCAGAGGAGGCAATACTCTTGGAGATATTTGCATGACGAAGTTGTTGCAGTTGGTGAAAGAAGGTATGTAGCGATTTTCTAAGCGTCGGTTGTGAGCTCTGCAACATCCATGTACTAATTTATATTTACGTGACAAACCCTATTTCTACGGCTATATTTTAATTTTGACAAATGGATCTATGCCGACATTTGTAAAAACGGCGATGATACATTAGTCTATACTAATGTAAAAGTGTCACCTTCTGAAGAAGACAAATTTAAATTTGTTGAAACCTAGGTAAAGAATTCTTTATCCATTGCAACTGGTCGGCTGTTTATAATTTAATTACGTGGAACCGTTGCTGTTGTGCAGCTATGTTTAAAATACTTCCATTATTTATTCAAAACTTAATTTGACAGTAACCGAAAATAAGCATGTATACAAACACTTGTCTCAATTGTTACAGGTTTGGAAACGATAACTCAAGATGATTGGAGTGCATCCTGCCTCCATGTGGAGAAACTTGAGAGGACTGGGTTAAGGAAGGGATAATTGAAGACATACTAGACGCCATAGTTATTATTTTACAAAGTGACGACGACGACGACGTTAATAATGACAGTAACATTGTTGATGATGACGTCTAAAATACGATGTATATAAATAGGAAACGAATAATTTCTTAAAAAATACTTTGTGTGTGCTTTCAAGCCTGACTCTGCTCATATGCCATAAAGTTTCTCTTGGTAGTTATATACTACATTACACTAAAAATGTTAAACAGTTTTTCAAGATAAATACAGTGAAATGTGACACAAATCAATAAATACCTTTATCATTAGTTGTACAAAATCAGTAATAATTTAAGAATTTCATGGTACAATTAATTAATTTTTCGCTAGTAGAATGTGATTCAGTCACGTAATACCTTTGATACTTATGGAACAGCATCATGTGAATGTATTCTGTCAGTAAGTCTCTATGATTCTAAGACATACTGCTTAAAACATGTGCGAATTAACTATTCTATACGCTACCGAAATGTCCTTAGTAACATGTACACCGATTCTGGACTTCTATGTAAAAAGCTTGACATACGGGGTGCGTTCATATATTAATTTTTATTTTTGGTAAGAACTTTATTTGTTAATCTACTGCAATGTTATCTTCTTCAAAATATTCACCATTACATACTATACACTTATGCCAGTGCTTTTTCCGGTTCCTGAAACACTTTACGTACTGTTTCTTCGGGACAGTTCATAGGTCTCTTAAGTGAGCATATTTAATTTCATCCATGCTTTAAAAACCGCTGTCCCTTAAGACCTGCTTTGAAATGTTTTTACCACCTTTATGCCCTTGCTTTACTCATAGCAGACTCACCAAAAGCAATATTTAACATTTCTAAAAATCTGATACACTTTATTCCATTTTTATAACAAAATTTAGTACAGATTCTCTAATCTATTTTTATACAAAACAAGTAATCGTTGACGCTACCAAAAGACGTGTAACCTTTTCGGCAACTGACGAAAGAGTAAATACCCAATACGCATAACACTGTACACATACTTTTCAGACATGTTTACGAATACAGTGATAAAAAATCGGACTAATACAGCACACGAAATTATAAATTTCTCGTTACTTCTTAAACACTCTTCGTGTTGCAAGAATTGTTGAGTTTCAACGCAGCCCTTCAAAGAAAACTTCTACCTTTTTAATAGAAACACAAAGTAAGAACAAGCCATAAATTCTACAGACTGCTTGCACCATATGGGGCTCGTTTCACGAACAGCAATAGAGGAACATACGTTCACATGAAATGTTTGTAGTAGAATCTTGTCTTCTGTTTTTATGTTAATATTATTTACTCTATAATGATGTGTTTCGGAAGAAGCTATCGTCTTGTGTATTCCTTATGGTCTTAACGCATTTGTCTAAAAATAAGCGTTGCTGGGACGTATCTGTACACGGAGTCGCCACAGATTTAAAGAGCGCACCGCTGCAGGGTCGGTACTATGTTGTGAAAGCCCCTCGTGAGTTAGCTGGGTAGGCAGAGTGGGGACTCATTCGCTCGCTCTTCAATTTACACAGTCTATATCGTGACTGAAAAGAACAAATCTATTTGCAGACAAGACACACCGCAAACACCATCAAACTTGATAAGGTTGTGCACATATTCCAGTACAAAATAGATACAAGGATAAATGGGGGTAAGAAATCATTCGAAATGTCGTTACTCTGTTATGGGCCAGCTGAGACCATGGACATGTTTTCCAGATTGCCGGTGAAATGGCATGACTACATCCGATAACTAACGAGTGAAAACAAAAAAAAAAATAATAACACTACCTACAGTGGCAAATTTTTAACATTTTAAATTGTTTTTTATTAAGTTGATGGTGTGTGTGTGTGTGTGTGTGTGTGGTGTTTATGTCACTTTCCTTAGTTCATGTTTATGGAAACTGCATGTGACGTAAACACTACTGGAAGAGCAGCCTATAGACACTGAAAGATATGTGTATTTATCGAAGCAGTCGAAGTATCAACACGCCTTTGAGCCTTGTACTAATACAGTTTCTTGTATACTACTGCAGTCCAACAAGTTGATTTAAAAACCATACACACAAAGCGTCTACGCATTTTTAATTTTGATAAATCCGGCTGGTGGTGAAGACATAGTTGTCCAAAAATGAAAAGAACAATAAATGTGCGTGGTAACAGAAATCTATGCACTCAGTTAAATGTAAGTCTTCCATTCACGCTACTTATTACAGTTTTTATTCACTTACAGACAACAACACAGTTGCTGAACCATTAATGCATGTTGTTTTTATGACACTGCGCACGACGTCGGAGTGTCCTTCCGAAGGGGGACAAGAATAAGTCTGCTCATCCACTGATATTGAGTTGACTCGTTTTGGTGAAATATGTTCACAACTAAGTGTAAGCATACTCACAATTCGCTAATGGAACAGGAGAAGGAGTACTAAAAAAAGCCTCCACCATACGACGTAAGATGGTTTGCAGGGTAAAGATATAGCTGTAGATGTGTACATATTTTAGGCGCTCATATGATCTTACCCCACAGACTGGAGAAGTGAACTTTCATATCTCGAGACATAGTTTTGGGACATTATGGGAGCAAGACATGGTAACGCTAGTGCAGCGGTAAGTAGGTTGCTGCTATGCAAAGTTCTCAAGTACTGTGCTGTGAAGTTGGGTGCGGTTTACAGAAGACAAGGTGGTCTTATACGTACTGTATATATGTGAAACATTCTGGGAGAAGCAGATAATAACACCTGAGTGTTACGTACGCAGCGAATACAAACACTGCCTAATAAACAATCTCTGAAGTTGAAATGTTACGTGGAAATGTTGGTTGCGGCTGAGGGAATACTTGAAGCGGATATATTAATTGTAATTTACGCTTTATAATGCCGGTAAGCTGAAATAATTTTATACCAGAGGAAAGAATAATACTGCGAAGTGTGTCTTGTATAATGTACAAGCTGAAATGTAACGTGGAAATGTGGGTTGTGTTTGAGCATACACTTGAAGCGGAAAAATTAATTGTAATTTACGCTCAGTGATATTAAGAACATGTGTAATACTTGAAAGAATTCATTCGCTAGGGCATTTCTTTACGTTAATACCTGTGCTGTTTTCTGCCAATAAACTACCTGCAACCAACAATGAAATCGTTATCTGTGAAATTTCCGAAAGTGCGTCAAATGTGAATGGAGAAATTAACGACATCTGCTGTTTCAGCCTGCGGAACTGTGCTGTCTTCAATCCACATAGACACGTAGGACACGATTGCGGCCCACGAAAAACCAAGATTCCCCGTGCTGCCGAAAAACGTTTATTCTTTACCCAGAACGTGTAAAGATAACAAGTAATGACGCTATATGATTTGACTTTTCGTGCCCCTCTCCTATTTTTTTTTTTTAATGCTGCCCGCCACGAATTCCTTTCATCTGCCAACCTCGTCATCTTGTAACTTGTAACTTGCATCCTCAATTATTTTTTGGGTGTATTCCTCTCTCTCTCTCTCTCTCTCTCTCTCTCTTCCTCTATAGTTTTTACACTCTGTTGCTCCTTCTAGTACCATGGAAGTTATTCCGCAATATCTTAACAGATGTCCTACCATCCTGTTTTCTGGAGAACCTCCTCATTCCTACCTTTTAAGTCCACCCAGTTTTCAATGTTGTTCTACAACATCACATCTCAAATGCTTCGATTCTCTTCTGTTCCGATTTTCCCAAACCCATGTTTATTATTAAACAATGCTGTGCTCCAAACGTAAATTCTCAGAAATTTCAACCACAAATTAAGGCCTATGCTTAATATTAGTAAACTTCCTTTGCCACGAATGGCCTTTTTGCCAGTGTTAGCCTACTTTTTATGTCGTCCTTGCTTCGTCCGTCATGGGTTATTCTGCTGCCTGGGTTGCAGAATTGGTTAACTTACCTGCTTCGTGATCCCAATCCTGATGTTAAGTAACTCGCTGTTCTCATTTCTGCTACTTTTCATTACTTTCGTTTTTTTCGATTTACTCTCAATCCATTTACTGTATTGATCAGACTGTTCATTCCATTCAAAACATCTTATAACTATTCTTCACTTTCACTAATGGTAGCAATGTCATCGGCGAATCTTGATATCTTTTCACTTTGAATTTTAATACCCCGTTTGAATCTTTCTTTCATTTTCGTCATTGGTTTTTCGATGCACAGATTGAACAGTAATGGCGAAGGGCTACATTCCTGTCGTAAGCCCTTTTTAATCCGAGCGCTTCGTTCATGGTTTTCCACTCATGTTGTTCCCTCTTGGCTCTTGTACATCTTGTATGTTAGCAGTCTTTTCCTGTAGCTTACCCCTACTTTTCTCAGATTTTCGAACATCTTGCACCATTTTACATTGTCGAATGGTTTTTCGATGTCGATACATTTGTCTTGATTTTTCTTTACTGTTGCTTGCATTATCAACCGCAACGTCAGAACTGCCTCTCTAGTGCCTTTACCTTTCCTAAAGCCAAACTGACCGCCATATAACACTTCCTCATTTTTCTTTTCTTCTGTATATTATTGTTGTTAGCAACTTGGATGCTTGGGCTGTTACGCTGATCGCGCAATGATTCTCGCACTTGTCGGCTTTTGTAATCTTCGGAACTGCGTGAATGATGCTTTTCCGAGAGTCAGATGGTATGTCACCAGTAGCTGATTGAAAGAAATAGTGAAACTAAATTATGTTGAACATTCAGGATAATTAAACAAATTTGTAACGGAAATACAAATTTATCTGCCGAACAAATGGGAGAGTTTTAAATTCGAATTTCGTCTACGAAGCTTAAACATTTGTGTAGCTGAAGATACTCACAAGTCCATATTCCATTGCCCATGTAGACAAATGCCGGGACTTCCATCTCCCCACCCCGCTCCTCCTCTTCAAGCAAGAGCTATACATTTCTGCCTTTTCAAATCTACCAGTAAAGAGAGTCGAACCACAATGACAGTAGTTAAGTCAAGGTACAAAAGAACATCGGTATCTATGTGCCCAACTTCCCACTTCCGGGTAAGCAGGGAAAGATGAAAAAAATCAATTCAAAATAAAACGACACACACATTTTTGACGTTCTGGGCCGCTGGACAGCGTTGCTTAAGAAATAAATTAAAAATAGTTCATCTCACCAGCTCCGTCAAAGGCTTTCAGGTGGATTTCCATTGTTATCACGCGAACGCAGTAACTGGAAACAATCTTCCAGTCATTCCCAGTTGAGAATCCCCATGTTCCGATTCCAGCCTGCGAGAAGTTTGAGCCGATGAAAACTAAGTTCTACAACAGATCGCCGTGCTTTAATGACCAGGGAGAAAATACGATTATTACTGACAGTAATGACAATAGAGAGCAGTGTACATGCTGAGCAAGTACACAAACAGATATAAAATCACACATAATTTAATCTGGAACATATTGTCCCAGAAAAAAAATTACAAATATCTCCAATCCGCCTGTCCCATTCAACGTTGTCAGGAGGATTTCCTTGGTTATAAGTGGAATGCCGAATCTCCCAACCTCTACCAAATATTCCCGCTGAAAAGAACGGATCTCTGCAATTAGCTTGATCTCAGCCTCTCGTACTTTTTTAATTATTGTCCAAGTGTCACAGCAGTTTTATACGAATATGGGTGACATTTGACTTACTCTCTGTATGCAGCAACGAATATTTGTCCTGTTACCGCGCATAACAGAGAAAGAAATCAATGATAGCTTCTCTTTTTTATAACCAGAGAAAGATTACAGATTCAGTCACTTTGTTAAATGTACTGTGACGTGTGTATGAGAGCTCTAGGATTGTAGTTCCTCAAGTAGAGTTAAGTAAAAGATCTCTTACTATGTGAAACTGTTTACTTCTACTGAACATATTGTGTTTACTACACTGAATAAAAATTAACGCTGCAAATACCTGATATTGTCGGCTGGAGAGCGATCGGTGTAATGAAGGCCTCAGATTTGAAGCTTTTGTTGCCTTGATCGCTTATAGGTATAATGTATTACTAGTGTCGAGAGGACTAATCTGCTATCTTCAGATCCTCAGTGTACTGAGTGCGTAGCCTTTGCCGAGTCAGAAACATGCAGCACTTTTTGATGATGATCATGGTACAAAGTCCCAATTATTGCACAGTCCAATTTTTTTCACGGTCCAGTCTAGCCACTGGCACGAATGATGAGGACGATGATGAAATGATGAGGACAACACAAACACCCAATCCCCAGGCAGAGAAAATGCTCAACCCGGTTACTTCTCTATGTGCCACACTTGAATGACACTGTCTTGCCCTGTAGATACACATTATATTTTGATTTTCTACTCTCTTTTTTACTATGATCCGTGACGACGATCCGAAGATAAGCGTGCAGTTTATTGCACAGCGTGATTTCATAGACTTTATACTGTGGATCTCAGGATGACAGCTTAGTCCTGCTGAAACTAGTAATCAAGTGTACATACACGCGATCACGGCAATAAAATCTTCACGTCTGAAGCTTTCTTTACAAAAAAATTAATATATATAAATTAACTGCATCACTTGATCATAGGCATACCGCTGTGCTATTTCCCTAAAATGGTTATCAAAAAAGATCAGTGGTTGCTAATTAAAACAATTTGCATAAGAAGTGAAAGCAAAAAATCTATTGCATTGACAGAACACGCTTTTCAAGTTCTTTTGCTTTGATTAATTATGCTTTCCTTGCTGTCTTCACCCACGCGAAACCCCACTCAAGATCCTGTGACGTACACAACTAAGAACACGTCTGTTCCTATTCTAACTGATCGACGAGTGTGGTGGTCAGTGAGCGATAAGGAATTTCATAATTTCGCCCTCTGCTCTGCTTTAAGCGCTAAAGCAACCATTAGTGCTGTACCGGACATTTTTAATGTTATGAGCAGTCACAGCTGAGATAAAAAATAATTAATGTATTCATGAAAAGCAACGCGCAACCAGCTTTGGAGTGCTTATTCAGAACATTACCAAAAAAGACAGGCGCAAGTTAATGGGGAAGGTAATGGATGATTCAGAAAGGGGTCCGGCAAGGCTGCATACTGTCGCCGTACTTATTCAATCTGTATGCAGAACATGTCATGAGGAATGCGAGGCTAGATGAAGGAGAAACAGGAATTAAAATAGCTGGAATAAATGTAAACAACCTCAGGTACGCGGATGATACGATCCTGTTGGCAGAAAGTGAAGAAGAATTGAGAACACTCTTACTGAAGGTGAAAGACGAAAGTGAAAAGGCCGGTCTTATGCTGAATGTGAAGAAAACGAAAATTATGGCAACTACAGCTACCAATTCATGGGGTATAGCAGGAGAAATCACGGAGGTAGTGACCACATTCAGTTATCTCGGTTCCCAGATCTCTGCTGACGGCGACTGCAGCCGTGAAATCCGGAGACGCCTGTTGCTCGGTAGACAGGCGATGTCAAACCTTGACAAGGTTATAAGGTCCAGAGATATAACACTAGCAACAAAGATCCGTATTGTGAGGGCTATGGTCTTTCCAGTTGTGATGTGTGGATGTGAGACCTGGACCATTAGAAAGGCTGAACGGCGAAGAATTGACTCCTTCGAATTGTGGTGTTGGAGGAAACTTCTTAGAGTTCCATGGGCTGCAAAGAGAACCAACAGATCAATATTGGAGCAAATTAAACCAGATTTCTCCCTGGAAGGTCTAATGTTAAAACAAAAGCTGACCTACTTTGGACACACAATTCGAAGGCATGCCTCGCTGGAAAAAACATTAATGCTGGGGAAGATTGAAGGAACTAGAAGAAGAGGACGTCAGAGGATGAGATGGATCGATGGCATCACAGAAGCAATGTGTTCCAACCTGGAAGGTCTACGGGAGAAAGTGCAAGACAGGAAAAAGTGGCGTGATTTGGTTCATGGGGTCACGAAGAGTCGGAACCGACTAAACGAATAGAGAGAGAGAATGGATGATTTGTCTGAACAACACAGGCTTGTAAACTGTTGAGCAATATATAAAAGGACAGAAAGAAAAACTAAAGAATTACTGGAGTAAGATCAGTTTGGTTTGAAGATGGGAAAAGGTACAAGAGGAGCAGTTATGACACTGCCCTTGGTAACGGAAGACATACTAAATAGAAAAAGCATACCTTGCAAGTAGTGTGGACCTGCAGAAGTCTTTGAAAGTGTAGTTGGAATTAAATGTTAACAATTTTCAGAAGTTTGGGACTAAAATGCAGAGACAGGCAAATTATGCACTGCCTTACAAAAAAAAGGGAAGCACCCGTAAGAGATGATCAGCTATCTACATAACGTCGTACATGTAGCTTGTGCATCGCCGCGTATGTAAATGAAAGGGACGCGTTGTGGGTTTCCGTTTGGCCACCTGGTCGAATCGTGCAGTATCCAGATTTTTGAAGCATTCATATGTGACAGTGACCCCATACTGGACTGCGTGTGAACGTGAGGGCAGGCATAGTCGTCGTCAAGGTTCCAGTAGACCACTCATGCTGTCCGAGAACAAGTGACATACTGCCTGCACCATTCTGTATTATCACGCACCACAGGCCGTAGCCTAGCAGCAGCCGGAACAGTTAATTACCATCCAAGGCATACGCTGCTGAAAACACCACATCACAAACGGCTGCACTGGAAATGGTGTTGTGAGCAGGAAGCATGACATATTGATGAACGGTGTGGCACTGTGCTCAGCACTGAATCGCGGATGACCATCGTCGGCTACCAGGTGAACACATCAAAGAAATACACAAGTTGCTGGAACTGATAACTGAACAGAACTACTTTCACTTCAAAAATTGTTAAAAATGGCTCTGAGCACTATGGGACTTAACTTCTGAGGTCATCAGTCCCCTAGAACTTAGAACTACTTAAATTTAACTAACCTAAGGACACCACACAAATCCATGCCCGAGGCAGGATTCGAACCTGCGACCGCAGCGGTCTCGCGGCACAAGACTGCAGCGTCTAGAACCGCACGGCCACTCCGGCCGGCCCTTCATTTCAATAATGAACAATATTTACATGAAGATGGGTTACCAATGGGATCCCCAGTATCAGGTGCCCTAGCAAACATTTTCATAAACCATGTAGAAAACTTGATTTTCGAAAATGTTATCAAAAAGAATTACAACATACTTTATTGGATCAGATACATGGATGACATCGTTTATTTAATGGATGAACCTCAGGCAAAAATTGACCAGTTGCATACAAATATAAACACAATACACGGAAAGATAATATTCACAATGGAAAAAGAACAGAACAACCAAATAAACTTTTTAGATATAACAATTAAAAGAGACAGCAGTCAGAGTAGCTTTGAAATCTACCGTAAACCTACAACAACTCACACAATCCTACATCAGACTTTTAATCATTCACATTCACAGAAACGATGAGCACTCATATACATGCTTCATACACTCAACACAGTACCACTCAGCACAGAAAATTACCAGAAGGAACTAGACATCATCACACAAATAACAACAAACAATGGGTACAACAGGGATCTAGTCACCAAATTAACCAAAAAAATTAAAAAACAAATACAGTCAGTGAACACAGTACATAAACACCCACTGAGCCGTGGTAAAAATTGCTGTTTTGAAGAGCACGCCGCAGTGCGTTGTGTGAAGCAGTCGCCCTCCGTTTCTGGCGGTGGCGCCGCTGTGGCAATCGCAGCTTTGGTGTCTCCCTCTGGTGGGAAAGGGGAAAGGTTGCCTGTTCACGTGCATTTAAGGGGCGCTATGAGCTCGCCAGTTGGTCAGTCTGGGGTCAGTCTCTCGTCCCCAGCTTGCTAGTCTGTCTCTCGTCCGAATTTGTGGCGCAGTGAGAGAACTCAACGAGTGGTCGCCCGGTCGGGGCTTAGTTCCTGCATCTGAGTCTGCGCGTTAGGCCGCCAGTGTGTTCGACTTGCTCAGGCAACGGTCATTGGCGGTTGGATCGATCGGATAGTCGGTCGCGCACTGAGACACAAGATGACTTGTCCGCCTTGAGCGTCGGCGCATGTGAGGTCGCCACGTGAGTCCAGTGGGCCGCGCCGTATAGCGAGGGGTAGTGACTTCGCGGCCGACACGAGAGCAACAGGAGTCAACCCACGGCATCGGTCTGGCCGGTGCGAGCTGCGACGCCGTGAGACGTGCCTTCCTGCGTCCGTTGAAGCGGTTGGCAGCGGACGGTTCGGCGGAGCGTTTTGGGGGTGCTGCGCCAGGTCTTCGCCAGAAATCGCAGTTTATTAGAAGTTAAGTGATTGGTGAGTCATTTACTTGTTAAATTCTACTTGTTTTCTTGGTGAGGTCACCAGCCGCTTTGTTTTGGTGTCGTCCCACCATTTTTCTCCGTTTGCCCACCCGTGGGAAGGTGGTTATTTATGAGTTGGGTTGTCCGTTTTTCCATTTTGGAGTAGGAGCGGGTTAGAGCAACCTGCGGTTCGGGCTGTTCGGTAATCTCCCTATCAATCTGCCGTACGTTAATAGCTGCCTCTGTCATGTTTGTCGGATTCGGTGTGTTAACGAATTTATTGCTTGAAGTGTAACGACCTTATTCCTGAAATATGTTTTTATCTTGCCTTTCATCTTGAGAGGCGGTATATATGCACTGTAGAGCATGTTTGGCCAACCTTGTATAATTTTATGTAAGATTGCATTTTATGGGCTCTTATTTAAAGTTGCCACCCTTCCACTTAGAAGTTAAAATGAAGTTGCACCTTCTGCGCCAAATTAATCTTTTAATTTTAGTGTTTTGTACCATTTCCATCCCTCATACGGGGTGTATAGTTTATGTGCTTGTGTGAATTGTTAAAACTTTTACTTTAAGGTAATCTGGTGTGTTGCAGATTTGCACCTGTGTGGTCTTTCAGAGGTTGTTGAGAGTGGGCGTGACTACGGCTGTGTCAAAAGGGAGCGGCAAGGTTCTCAGCCCGAAAGCTCATACACTCAAAAATTTGTTTCATTCTGCTTCTGAATAAATTGTAACTTGATATTTAGAGAGTGCTGTCTGCTTACAATTTTAAATCTGTTTCTGAAAAAAAAAAGCTTTTAGGAATAAAATTCCCATTTGTTAAAAGCAATTTCATTTTGATTTAATGAGTTATTCCCTGGCAACTACTTCCACGCTCACATAGTGTGATTAAATGTGTTAATGTTCTTGATGAGTCGCTAGTAAATGAAGTAAATGCTTCAGAAAAAGTTTTGAAAGTAAATTCACGGTTCATTACTGGTAGCAGAGCGTGTTTAGCGTTCTTGCTATTACTCTTTGAGTAACTGATGGAATTATAGTTCTACTTATTTTATAATTTAGTAATATTTCACTTTGGCCAAGTGACTGTTTAGCTGCATGTTTCAGGTTGTCATGGCGGCCAGAGAATGTCCAGGATTCGGGCCTGTTGCGCAAAAATCAAATCTTATCTGAGTTGCGCATTCGTAATATAAACAAAACAAGGCACTGTTCCTGAGTTGCTTGTGGATTTAAAAGACGCCTTGCTCAATCCGGTCCAAATTTCACCGGAAGTTATTGGTTCCTTTCCGACAGCCGTGGCAGCGGCCGCAGGAGAGGTCGGTGTGTTCCAACAACATTTAGACTGGTTTTGTGTTGATCAACCGAGTCGCAAGCAGTTAGCTGGACTACGCGCGCATTTGGTGCACGTGTTTAACCGGGTCTCTGATTTAGAACAACTTGCAGCGAAAGGTGGCAGCGTTGCAGGTTAGATTAACTGGGTTAGTCTAGCTCCGAAGAATCTAGTGGGCAGGTCCAAGTCGATCCGGCACGAACAGGAACCGAACTAAATAACCCAAACCGCGGAATTGAACCTAACTCGGAGTTTTTCGCAAAGCTACCTGACCCGATTGCACTTCTGTTAAAGGATGTTGGAGAATTAAGTGTAGAATCGTTGGCGAAGATACAGGAAATTCTGTGGTTACTGGTTTATTTTGATCAGCATTCCTTTTCTTTTCGAATATCGCGCTCCACCCTGTTAGCTCTGCTGTGGCAGTTAGTAAAGGGGAAGTGTAACGAATTAATTTCTAGAGCTCTTTCGGACAACTTAGACAACTAATAATCGCTGAGAGACTCACAGAGGGTTATAGGAAACATCTAGAATGTCAGTATATTTGGAAGGCGCATGCCGCTAGTGAAGATTTGTCGATGTAAGATATGTGGAAAGGGTGAGGGTAGCTTCGCAGGCCTTTCTAAGTGATTTGTCAGAAGAACAATTAATTGCAGTAGTTTTGCAAGGGATGGCGGCTGCTGACAAAATAAATTTTATTTTCAAGTCACTCCCGAAGACCTGGGAAGAACTCTCTGTTGTTGTTACTTCTGCATCTGCGCTAAAGTTAAGCGAGGACTCTAGGAATGTTAGTGCGTTGAGACAAGCGAAGAAAAATTTTGGAGTGGAGACAAATCGGCCAAGTAGTAATTATCGAGGCGTACACAGGAAGAGTTTTCGATGTGGGGCTAGTACGCATTTGGTTAGGATTTGTCCGGTTTTACGTGGGGCAAGAAGTACTAAGTGACATAGGGGCAGGCGGCATGTTTCCAGGAGTAACTTATTGTTTAGTGAGGGACGTGCCGTAGTTGCTGATTTCCGGTTACGTCGACCTTTGTCTGAGTTTGAATCAGGAACCCCTCTGCGCCTTATTGGATACGGGTAGCACTTATTCCTTGCTTAATGAGGCTTGGTTTCTGGAATTTGGCAATCTTACCAGGCTCAAACCTGTAAAGATCCGTCTTCGGAGATGTCGTATGGCCAGTGGTCAGGTTTTGCCTCTGGCGGGGTGGGTTGAGGGTAGTGTCTCGGTAGGACGGTTCTCCTGGCCAATGACCTTTGCTATCGTTGCTAACCTACCGGTAAATATGGTGCTGGGTTTTGACTTCATTTCTAAAACTCAACCTGTCATGGATTATTCAGGGGGTAAGGTTTTTTTAATTTGCACCAAGTCGGAAGTTCGGATTTTGTGAATGTCGAGCGGCGGTGTCATCCATGCCTTCTTCCTTGTCGGTCACTACTCTCGATAATATCGATCATCTTTCCCCGAGTCAGGTTCAACAGGTCCATCAGTTACTGGAGGCTTTTTCTGAGTTATTTTGCGATAAACTTGGAGTAACGAATAAATTTGAATATCATATTCGTTTGACTGACAATATTCCGGTTAGGCAGTCCCCATATCGTCTCTCACCACCTAAGATGAAAGTGTTGCGGGGAAAGGTACAGAAGATGTTGAATCAAGGGGTTATTCGTCCCTCGACTTCTCCGTATGCCTCTCCGATATTCTTGGTACCGAAGGATCAGGGTAGCGATTTCAGGGCGGTGGTCGATTACCGTCGTTTGAATGAGAAGGTGGTGTTGGAGTCAGTCCCGTTGCCTGATCTACACAATTCCTTTGCTTGGTTTTCAGGAGAGTCTTGGTTTACCGTTCTTGACTTAAATCAAGCTTATCATCAGGGTACAAATATTTTGAAAAATATCGTGAGTCCGATAAATCGACATTTAGATAAATGACGTTAACCGCCATCGATATATCTAACAATATTGTCCTCATATTGATATATGGACGAAACAAATATCGACATACAGTCCAAAAAAATATCGGGTGCACATTGTAAATATACTGCCAGTTTTATAACTGTGAATTTAAGTACTGATTTATTATTGGATATTCTGCATATCAACAAATTAGCAGCCAGCCTATCCCCATTAGAGCAAGAAACGAAAGACGGACGATGCATGTTAGCGCTTGGCGATAACCACTTTGCAAACAATGGTAACTGCATGTAATTGGCACCGTAAAAGGTGTCCTATTGGTCCGTCGTTTGGTTTAGTCACATATCGGGTTTCTCTGGAACACTTCATGTCGACTTCTCTGTTTTTTTCATTTCTACAAACACAAGCGACCTAGCAGTAGTAGTGTCAACATTGCGTGGTGAAGTTAAACGTTGCAGTTGCTTTTGGTTGCACCGAGCGCCGATTACGTCAGAACTTCTCCTCACATGTCTCTGTCCACCGAAAAGACCGATCAATCTTGGTATTTTTGTTCATGAGTGTCTGTAGCTGGTTTTGGAGAATAGCGATGTGAAGAAATAGTACATTAGTTGAGTTAAAAATAGTTTTTCATCACAACTGGTGACCTATTTCATCACATCGGAAATCTTTTTATTCCATTCATACCGCCACTCCCCTGTGCAGTCGGATTTCAGCTTTCTGCCAACAATACTTACTTGACACAATCAAAGACTGTACGTGATGAAAGCTTAAAAAGCAGTAAGTCTCCTTCACACAGTGAAAGTAAAATTATGTTCTGCTACAAATTCAAAGGGGCAACTTCAAATATTTATCGAAAATTGGGAAAAAATAAAATATAAAACAAAAATATCGGCACACGACCTTGCCATTTCGACGTCGACATATCGATATTGGTGAGAAATTACCGCCGAATTATATCGATATTTTTTGGAGTAATATCACTATATCGATGTCTTATCAATAGCCCAAATGGGAACTGTCTGCTACAGTCTGGCGCCGCGCGACCGCTACGGTCGCAGGTTCGAAACCTGCCTCGGGCATGGATGTGTGTGATGTCCTTAGGTTAGTTAGGTTTAAGTAGTTCTAAGTTCTAGGGGACTGATGACCACAGCAGTTAAGTCCCATAGTGCTCAGAGCCATTTGAACCATCTCCAGATGCCCGTATCCTTCAGTCTCCTGGCCACACCTCCTCTGCACCTACACAGTACGAATTTGACGGAATGGCGGCAACGTCCGGATGTAGGTCATGTGCCGCGGAGAGTCGCGCCAGAGGGTGTCAGCTGGCGTCTGCGCGCGGCGTGTTCCGGCAGGCGCGTGTGGCACGCGAGGGCACGCCGGCCACGCATACCTCGGCGCCGTGCGTGCCACCTGCGCGCTGTGACGTCGGCGTCGCCTGGGAAAACGGCGCGTGCGTCACGGCGCGCGCTGGACGCGTAATCGCGTGATTCCGAGCGGCGGCCCGCGTCATCCCCTTAGTTACGCTCAGCTTCGCCGTTCTCCGACATGCGCTCGCCCTCAAAAGTTCACCGTGTGTCCGCTCTCCGCTGCCAGCTATCAGTCTCCAACACCTGTCGTCGCTGCAAAACTACCTCCTCTGTTGACTTAGGTCGCTAGCGCACGCTGATAGCTACACTACTGGCCTGGGTTCGATTCCCGGCCGGGTCGGAGATTTTCTCCACTCGGGAATTGGCTGTTGGGTCGACCTTACTTTCATATCCTCATAACTGACATTACTATTGAGATGGCAGAATGTACACGGCCCGGAAGCCAGTGGAAAAGAAATGAACATTCTGAACTACTTGCGCTGCAGCAGACACGACAAAATCAACAGAAAACGAGTGAACATAAGCGAATGCGAAACGAACACGACCGACTGCCGTTTTCTCAAAAAGTGCCTCCCACAAACACACTACTGGCCATTAAAATTGCTACACCAAGAAGAAATACAGGTGATAAACGGCTATTCATTGGGCAAATATATTATACTAGAACTGACATGTGATTACATTTTCACGCAATTTGGGTGCATAGATCGTGAGAAATCAGTACCCAGAACAACCACCTATGGTCGTAATAATGGCCTTAATACGCCTGGGCATTGAGTCAAACAGAGCTTGGATGGCGTGTACATGTACAGCTGCCCATGCAGCTTCAACACGGTACCACAGTTCATCAAGAGTAGTGACTGGCCTATAGTGACGAGCCAGTTGCTCGGCCACCATTGACCAGACGTTTTCAGTTGGTGAGAGTTCTGGAGAATGTGCTGGCCAGGGCAGCAGTCGAACATTTTCTGTATCCAGAAAGGCCCGTACAGGACCTGCAACATGCGGTCGTGCATTATCCTGCTGAGATGTAGGATTTCGCAAAGGTCGAATGTAGGGTAGAGCCACGGGTCGTAACACATCTGAAATGTAACGTCCACTGTTCAAAGTGCCGTCAATGCGAACAAGAGGTGACCGAGACGTGTAACCAATGGCACCCCATATCATCACGCCGGGTGATACGCCAGTATGGCGATGACGAATACACGTTTCCAATGTGCGTTCACCGCGATGTCGCCAAACACGGATGCGACCATCATGATGCTGTAAACAGAACCTGGATTCATCCGAAAAAATGACGTTCTGCCATTCGTGCACTCAGGTTCGTCGTTGAGTACACACCATCGCAGGCGCTCCTGTCTGTGATGCAGAGTCAAGGGTAACCGCAGCCATGGTCTCAGCGCTGATAGTCCATGCTGCTGCAAACGTCGTCGAACTGTTCGTGCAGATGGTTGTTGTCTTGCAAACGTCCCCATCTGTTGACTCAGGGATCAAGACGTGGCTGCAAGATTCGTTAACAGCCATGCGGATAAGATGCCCGTCATCTCGACTGCTAGTGATACGAGGCCGTTGGGATCCAGCACAGCGTTCCGAATTACCCTCCTGAACCCACCGATTCCATTTTCTGCTAACAGTCATTGAATCTCGACCAACGTGAGCAGCAAAGTCGCGATACGATAAACTGCAATCGCGTTAGGCTACAATCCGACCTTTAGCAAAGTCGGAAACGTGATTGTACGCATTTCTCCTCCTTACACGAGGCATCATAACAACGTTTCACCAGACAACGCCGGTCAACTGCTGTTTGTGTAAGAGAAATCGGTTGGAAACTTTCCTCATGTCAGCACGTTGTAGGTGTCGCCACCGGCGCCAACGTTGTGTGAATGCCCTGAAAAGCTAATCATTTGCAAATCACAGTATCTTCTTCCTGTCGGTTAAATTTCGCGTCTATAGCACTTCATCTTCGTGGTGTAGCAATTTTAATGGCCAGTACCGTATATCTGGGTACCTATCTGCCCAGAAGGGGTGGACTGATCATTTAAAACGTTGTTGTTCCACTTTCAGCCCGAAGACTGGTTTGATGCAGCTCTTCGCATTAGTCTGTCTGCGGCAACGCTGGATGATGGTATGAGGCGATGGTGGTACCTGGAAAGGGAGACAGAGTAATAGTGTTCTTGGACTTGATGCTGCGGGTGTGAAATTAATTCTTATGCAACGAAAAGGATTTTATAATTTGTCCCTTTCACAAGTAATTTGGACTTTTGTTGCCTACTTTAGCAGCATGAGCATCTTTGAATTAGATATCCTTGAACTAGCGAAGAAGCTTGGATCTACAACATTATATAAAGACCAGTTGTTGTTTAAAGTTGTTACCAAAAATCTCGAAAAGTTCTTCATCGATTTACTTCAGGTTTTTACACGTTACTCTGACAAACCTTCGGGCAGATATTAGCTACTACTTCTTTCAGTATACATGGAATATAAAAATATAGGTAATATACAGGGTGTAAATTTTTAGCTGACGAACCAGAATAAAGCGAAAAATAAGCTTCACACAAAAAAATGTGTAGAATCCAAAGCTGATTATTTTCTAGGGGGACATATGCGGGTGCTAAAATTAGCCCGCTACCCCAGCCCCCTGGCGGTGGGGTGGGAGGCAACTTTCAAATTTCAAATTGGAACCCTCATTTTTATTGCAGAATCAGATTGTACATAAAAATACATACATTTTGTCTCAACCATTTGTTTTGATTCTTGGTAGTTGGCGCTGTAATTCAAGAAAATCCATGTTCTCATTTTTGCGTGGAAAATGGTTACGGATAAATAAAAAAATACTTATTTACTTCGTAAATTTTGATTCTACATCTACATCCATAATCCGGAAGCCACCTGACGGTGTGCGGCGGAGGTACGTTGAGTACCTCTATCGGTTCTCCCTTCTATTCCAGTCTCGTGTTGTTCGTGGGAAGAAGGATTGTCCTTCTGTGTGGGCTCTAATCTCTCTGATTTTATCCTCATGGTCTCTTCGCGAGATATACGTAGGAGGGAGCAATATACTGCTTGACTCCTCGGTGAAGGTATGTTCTCGAAACTTCAACAAAAGCCCGTACCGAGCTACTGAGCGTCCCTCCTGCAGAGTCTTCCACTGGAGTTTATCTATCATCTCCGTAACGCTTTCGCGATTACTAAATGATCCTGTAACGAAGCGCGCTGCTCTCCGTTGGATCTTCTCTATATCTTCTATCAACCCTATCTGGTACGGATCCCATACTGCTGAGCAGTATTCAAGCAGTGGGCGAACAAGCGTACTGTAACCTACTTCCTTTGTTTTCGGATTGCATTTCCTTAGGATTCTTCCAATGAATCTCAGTCTGGCATCTGCTTTACCACCGATCAACTTTAGATGATCATTCCATTTTAAATCACTCCTTATGCGTACTCCCAGATAATTTATGGAATTAACTGCTTCCAGTTGCTGACCTGCTATATTGTAGCTAAATGATAAGGGATCTTTCTTTCTATGTATTCGCAGCACATTGCACTTGTCACATCGAGATTCAATTACCATTCCCTGCACCATGCGTCAATTCGCTGCAGATCCTCCTGCATTTCAGTACAATTTTCCATTGTTACAACCTCTCGATATACCACAGCATCATCCGCAAAAAGTCTCAGTGAACTACCGATGTCATCCACAAGGTGATTTATGTATATTTTGAATAGCAACGGTCCTACGACACTCCCCTGCGGCATACCTGAAATCACTCTTACTTCGGAAGACTTCTCTCCATTGAGAATGACATGTTGCGTTCTGTTATCTAGGAACTCTTCAATCCAGTCACACAATTGGTTGTTAGTCCATATGCTCCTAATTTGTTCATTAAATCTACAACTCTTTCTCCCCATAGGGTGGGGTTTGAGGGAGAGGAATTAGAGGTTTACAAATGTTGACCCACTTATTCGAATCTGCTGAAATAATTAAAATATGTTTCAACATTTGTGAATCTCTAATTAAAAAATGGTTCAGATGGCTCTGAGCACTATGGGACTTAACATCTGAGGACAGCAGTCCCCTAGAAGTTACAACTACTTAAACCTAACTATCCTAAGTACATCACACACAGCCATGCCCGAGACAGGATTCGATCCTGCGAACGTAGCAGTCGCGCGGTTCCGGACTGAAGCACCTAGAACCGCTCGGCCACAGCTGCCATGTGGGGAGAGTTTTAGTTTTAGCGAATCAAAATTTACGTAGTAAATAAGTATTTTTTTTTATCCGTAACCATTTTCCACGCAGAAATGAGAACATGGATTTTCTTGAATTACAGCGCCAACTACCAAGAATCAAAACAAATGGTTGAGACAAAATGTATGTATTTTTATGTACAATCTGATTCTGCAATAAAAATGGGGGTTTCTATTTGAAATTTTTAAGTTGCCTCCTGCCCCACCCACAGGGGGCTGGGGTTACAGGATAATTTTAGCACCAGCAGATGTCCCCCTCGAAAATAATCAACTTTGGATTCTACACATTTTTTTGTGTGAAGCTTATTTTTCTAGTTATTCTGGTTTGTCAACTTAAAATTTACACCCTGTATAAAAGAGAAACGTTGTTAGCAAAAATCTCGAAACGTTCTTGACAGAATTACTTCACATTTTTATACTATACTCAAACAAACATTTATATACGGTGAATATTAATGAAACCGACAAACGGCAGGGACGGATGAGAGGTGTGATTTTAATTGTGTGCTGGCCTTGTACTTAACGTTACTGTCATTGTTTGTTATGTGCTACGCCATCGGTCGATACTTTTATGCTCCGGTCATACTGCGCCTTGTGTTCTTTTAATTCTCCCAGTGTGTGGTTTGTTGTGTGCGCTACTTTTTTACGGTTTTTATCTCCATTTTACAGTCGTCCCTTTTTGTCTATTGTCTTCCATGATGTTCCCCTTTTTTATATCTATGTTCACCATGTTTTCTTCTTTGTTATTTTTAAATGTCTTCTATTGTTTGTTCTATGCTTTTCGGCTGAAGTGCAGCGCATATGCTGCTGCCAGCCCGCCCCGATGGAGAACTGAAATAAAATGAAGGAAAAAAAACGGCAGGGACGGATACGTTACTGGAAACGGAGGAAAAGGAGTCGTATGAACATGTGTGCGGATATGCATCGTTGCCACAGTAGATGGCGCTGAGGAATGAACGTTCCTATGAACACGTGGTGTGTTGCTTGTGTGTTGCAGGCTGTGTCATTGACGCAGTGTACTGCAAGCAGCAGAATGGTTCGGGGTTCACGTCGGGAGATGGTGTTTGTGTGCGACCAAGAAGATGGAAACGGTCGAGAGGCAGCACGGCTATTTCAGAACAAGTACACTCACAGACACCAACTATACCATACAGCATTTCAAGCCTTTTAAGAGCGTTTTTGTGATCATGAGTCCTTTGAGACAGGCGAACGTGCAGGGTGGACCGGGGTCTACAGGATATCGAGACGAGCCCTATTGCAAGCTCCAGGAAAGTGGCCCGCCAAAGTACGATTATGTGTGTCCTGCATGACAACGGCCAACAAGTAGGCCCCTTTCAACAACTGTTGTGACGTGGATGCAATGCCGATCTATAATATGTTCCGAGACGATTTGTTGCCGTTACACGCACACCGTCCGTCTCCGGACACATGATCGTAGGACCATTTTTCCTCCATTTTCAGTCAGGAAATCGTCCCTGCAGTTTGTCGGTTTCATTAATGTTCACCCTGAATATGAATTGGAAACGTTGTTTGTAAAAGTTTCGAAAAATTCAAATTATACCTTAGTACTCTAATAAAGATTCAGACGGATACGCACTACGTTTTTAATGTGTTTTACAAATATTTTTACGTTATACAGACGGAAACATTGTTAGCAACAATTTAGATAAGTTCCTGACCCATTCACTTCAGATTTTTCCACAGTATTCCAGTGAGCATTTATACAGACATGTATTTTAATATATGTACATATGGCTATACTACTACATAAACACAAGGCGTTGTTTAACGTTGTCACCAAAAATCTCGAAAAGTTCCTAACCAATTTACTTCAATTTTTACACGATACTTTATCAAACCTTGGAACAGAGAGAGGCTATATGTTTTGGAAATATACATCGTATATAAATATATATGTAATATATAGGGAGGAAACACTGTTAGAAAAAATCTCAAACTTTTCTTATCTATTTAGTTAAAATTTTCACATGATGATCTAATAAATTTTTGGACAGCCGTAGAATTTCTGCCAACCGATTCATCTCTGAGTAGCACTTGTAACCTACGTCCTGTCTGATTATTGTTTGCTGTATGCCAGTCTCTGTGTTCCCCTACAGTTTTTACTTCTACAGCTCCCTCTAGTACAATGGAAGTTATTCCCAAATGTTTTAACACATGTCCTATCATCCTGTCCCTTCTTTTGACAGTGTTTGTCATATACGCCTTTCATAGCCGATTCTCTGGAGAAACTCTCCACTCCTTACTTTATCAATCCACCTAATTTTCGACATTCTTCTGTAGCATCACATCCCAAATACTTCTGTTCCCTTCTTTTCCTGTTTTCCCACAGTCCATGTTTCACTACCAACAATGCTGTGCTCCAAACGTACATTCTTAGAAATTTCTTCTTCAAATTAAGGCCTATGTTTGGTACAGGCAGGTCTCTTAGCCAGGAATGCTCTTTTTGCCAATGCTAGTCTGCCTTTTATATCGTCCTTGCTGCCTAGAGATCAGAATTCCTTGACTTTGTCTGCTTCGTGTTCCCCAATCTTGGTGGTAAGTTTCAAGCCCTATTACTTCTTATTAATTTAGTCTTTCTTCAGTTTACTCTCAATCCCTATTCTGTATCCATTAGGTTGTTCAGTCCTTTCAACAGATCCTTTAATTCTTTTTAAGTTTCGCTAAGGTTAGCAACGTCATCAGCGGATCTTATCACTGATATCTTTTCACCTGGAATTTCAGTACCCCACTTGAATATTTGTTTTATTTCCGTCACGGCTTCGTCGACTTGTAGGTTGAACAGCAGGGGCGAAAGACTACACCCTTATCATTCATCCTTTTTAATCCGAGCACTTCGTTCTTGGTCTGCGACACTTATTGTTCCCTCTTGATTCTCTTACTCGTTCAACTTACGTATTTCCCCTCTTTCCCTTTAAGTTACCACTACTTTTCTATGAATTTCAAACATCTTGTACCATGTTACATTGTCGAACTCCTTTGCAATTCGACAAGTCCTATGAACGTGTCTTAATTTTTCCTTCAGTCTTACATCCATCATTAATCACAACGTCAGAACTGCTTATCCGGTGCCTTGACTAGTTCAAAATGGTTCAAATGGCTCTGAGTACTATGGGACTTAACATCTGAGGTCATCAGTCCCCTAGAACTTAGAACTACTTAAACCTAACTAACCTAAGGACATCATACACATCCATGCCCGAGGCAGGATTCGAACCTGTGACCGTAGCAGTCGCGCGTTTTCGGACTGAAGCGCCTAGAACCGCTCGGCCACAGCGGCCGTTGAACGTCAGGGAAAGGCGAAGTTTTTTGTAATAATGTTTAGTAATTCCGGTCTTCAACTCGACGACTTATTTTGTGCACACGGTTCAACATGCTTTCAACGCAGTCGATAGATGCACACACATATCCGTCTGAAGTATTTTCTATCTCTGTGTACTAAGTTACGTCAATCGCAGGACATCCTCCGTGAATATAACTTTTGTGCAATTAAGCGTGAACTTGAATTCCAGGTCTGTTGTTCAAGTTTGGGAAGGCCTTAATTTATGGACCTTAATTTGTTTATAGTGAATCTGATTACTTATACGTAATAAACTGAGTTATTTGAGATTATTGTTTCATTTAATAATCAGTTGCAGTCCTTTATCAATAATTTAATGGGTGATGATTTACTGGTGTCAGAGATTACAGGGAGAGATTAATCTGTTACGAGTGGGATTCGTTATGAACAGGAAGGTAGGGCAGAGAGTGTGTTACTGTGAACAGTTCAGTGATAGGGTTGTTCTTATCAGAATCGGCAGCAAACCAACACCGACAATGATAGTTCAGGTACACATGTCGACGTTGCAAGCCGAAGATGAAGAGATAGAGAGAGAGTGTATGAGGATACTGAACAGGTAATTCAATACGTAAAAGGAGGGACTGGAATGCGATTGTAGGAGAAGCAGCAGAAGAAAGGGTAACGGGAGAATATGGGCTTGGTATTAGGTGTGATTGAAGAGAAAAGCTAATTGAGTTACGCAATAAATTTCAGTCGGTAATAGCGAGTACTCTATTCAAGAATTACAAAAGGAAGAGGTATACTTGGAAAAGGCGGGGAGATACGGGAAGAGTTAGGTTAGACTGCGTCATTATCAGGAACAGATTCCGAAATCAGATACTGAATTGTAGGGCGTACTCAGGTGCAGATATATTCTCAGACCACAATTTGGTAGTGAAGAAGACTAGGCTGAAGTTTAAGAGATTAGTCAGGAAGGAACAGTGCGCAAGGAATGAAGAGATTCGTTTGAAGTTCTGTGAGGCTATAGATACTGCGATAAGGAAAAGCTCAGTAGGCAGTTCATTTGAAGAGGACCGTACATCGCTAAACAGGGCCATCACAGAAGCTGGAAAGAAAATCAAAGGTACAAAGAAGCTAACAGCGAAGAAACCATAAGTCACAGAAGAAATACTTCAGTTGATCGACGAAAGTAGAAATTACAAAAACGTTCAGGGAAATTTAGGAATTCGGAAATTCAGGTCACTGAGGACTGAAATAAATAGGAAATGCAGGGAAGCAGATGCGAAGTGACTGCATGAAAAATGTGAAAAAATCGAAAAAGAAATGATTGTCGGAAGTACTGAGTCAGTGTATAGGAAAGTCAAAACAACCTTCGGTGAAATTAACAGCAAGGGTGGTAATATACTCCCAGCCTTTTAGTTAGTATGGCAATGCATCTTATGCACATTACGTGTACCATGTACTGATCAGCGCGTAATGACCATAAATTATTTTATATTTATTTCAAAGCATGCTTTGTCAAGTAAAAAAGGTACGGTTTTTAAATTCCATACTTATACACAATGAAATTTTCACTCTGCAGCGGAGTGTGCGCTGGTTTTGAAACTTCCCGGCAGATTAAAATTGTGTGCCGGACCGGGACTCGAACTTGGAACCTTTGCCTTTCGCGGGCAAGTGCTCTACCATCTGAGAACTTGCCCGCGAAAGGCAAAGGTTCCGAGTTCGAGTCTCGGTCAGGCACACAGTTTTAATCTGCCAGGAAGTTTCCATACTTATAATTTGGTCTTTATTTTTTCCATTGTAGTTTCTCAAGATGCCATAATAATTAAAAATTCTGTGATTGTGTTGGCAGAAAATGAAATAAATTATGAGTACTGGCGATTCTAAAAATTTCGGGATTACTGTTTTTCTTCGGGCATCTGCAGTCCTTTCCATCAGTACATTGCGAAAGAGCCTTCGCTCTTCTACCTGTCAGGAAAGTTGCGAAATTCATACAAGAGGTAGTGGACCTATCCTCTATCTTTCTGGGCGCAAATTTCATTGAGCGCAGCACACCCTGAGGTTTGGCGGGAAGCTCCGTATTAGCCGATCAACGGTTTTAGCTCAATCCACAGTTAAGTAAATATTACGGTTGTTACGGAGAAGGGGTCGAAATAAGGCGCCTCGGTATTTGTTGGAAATAAAACCGAAGCAAACACACAGCGAAAATACCCAACGGGCGCTGCTGCAGGTTTGTGAACAGATGAGAGCAAACAGAAAGTCTGTTGTGCAAACACCACAGTGAACAGTACGGCGTGTGCGGGACTTAGAGGCACGAAGGCGCGGAAGCGTTCTCTGTCGGTCGCTGGTGGCCCTGGAGCCTATCGTAGTAACGTGGCTCCCGTTTTGTTGTAAGATTCGGTTACGGTAAACACTTGTGGGAAACGTTGCAACCACTAGCGTAAAAGTACTACCTGAAGCAAACATTACTACCTGTTACGCTGACGCCAATCTGCTGTAGAATTGCGAATTCACGGATTAGGATGTTTCTGGAGAGCGAAAATCTCCTCTCTAAAGACCAACGTAGATGCCTTAAAAGGAGATCTTGCTCTCTTCGTCCACGAAATCCAGAGCGACGTAGATAAAGGAGTACATAAGGATACCGTGTGCCTCGATTTACGGAAGGCACTGAATAGAATTCCACATACGCACTTAGTGATCTTACAGATAATAGGAGCAGGTTTGTGACTGTATTCAGAACTTTCTCAGAGGCATAACTCAGTACGGAATGAAATCCACAGATGCCACGAGGGAATGCTATGGGGTCCTTACAATTTACTATTGTATATATATATATATATATATATATAGATGAAGTAGTGGATAACTTAGAAAACTCTATAAAGGCTGAAACTTCCTGACAGATTAAAAATGTGTGCTGGACTTTTGCCTTTCGCGGGGAAGTGCTCTACCATCTGAGCTACCCAAGCACGACTCACGACCCGTCCTCACAGCTTCAATCCTGCCAGTACCTCACTTCCTATAAAGGCGTTTTGCTGACAGTGCTGTTATCTATAGGAAGGTTTCAGTGCATGAATACTGTAGCGAAACGCAGAGTAATTTGTAGAGGATCCATTATTGGTTCAAGGACCGGCAGTTAACCTTCCACATAAATAAACGTGACACAGTGGGCCTAAGTAGCCGAAGAGATACGTTACTACAGAATTGTTAAGGCTTTCGTGGCAACTTGTTGACAAATCGGCTGATGGCTTCTGTCTTGGGTTCTTCGGCCGACGATTGTTTGGTAATTATTCTGACGTTACGACAGCTACTCGTGCTGGCGAAACGTCAGAAAAGTTATCAAACAAACGTTGACTGCAAAAATACAAGACGGAAGCCAGAATAACCATTACTGTTCGATTACACTGTTGGTAAAAACTCGCTGGAAGCAGTAGCAATCGTAAAATATCTAGGAGTGACCGAACGGAGCGACTTTAAGTAGGATGACCAAAAACACAAATTGTAGGAAAAGGCTGTCAAGGGGGGTACGCCCATTGGTCAGAGCTGATTTCCCCCAAATTTATGGTACGTACAGGACTCGGCCAGAAATGAAAGAGACAAAAGTGGGAAACTCAAGATAGACAAGCGTTTGAGGAAAAAAAAAAACAGCATTCTGGCACGGGTCTGACGAGGCAGGAGCCATTTATGTTGGCCTAGCTCATAGGCAGCGGTTAGCGCAGTGGAAAGAGGACAGAACGGTAGTGCGAGGGTCTTCGAGTCGGGTCCCTATGTTTAAACTTAGCTTTATTTTCCATTTTTACGTTACTTACAAGTCAAACAAATCGAAATAATGTTCAGTATGTTGTTTTTACTAATATCTTTTAAAAAAGACATGAAAAGAAGAGAAAAAGTAATATTTGAGATAGGAAATATATTTCCAGCAAGGGATTATGAGGTGTACACAAGAACTTCGAGTGTAAAATTAAATTTGATGAATTACACTCGCTGGGAGTAGTAATTTTATCGGCATCTTGCACACGTTATAAAAGCCTCATTTTTACAATTACACCTTTGTTTTAAAATTTTGACAGAAAAACACGCTTGGTTTCGAATCATAAAAGAGTCGCCGTCACCGCAAAGTTTGTCAACAAACCACACGTAAGGTATCCTTTCGTAAAATATTGCCGAGCATAGCTGGTAATATACAACGGAATGTATTTTGATGCAGTTTCCTCGGGATGTGATTTCTCTTTCTCTCTGGCTGAGATAAGAGCAGTTTTGAAGGTTCTTGACCAAACTCCTTACGTGACGATAAAAACAGATATCGAAAGACTGCATTGGCGGAGTGCGTTTTGGGATAGTAATTTTATACTGCACGATTTCAGTCCTTATTCATCTTGAGAGGTACTGTCGCACTGTTGTGGATTTTTCTCTTTCTCGTGAGTAAAACAATAGCAGGAATCCTCCTACACCTACAGTTTCGTCTAAACTCCGTCAGAACAGACCTCGAGTACCGGCTGACATCTGTACCGACTGACCGCCGTGTCATCCTCAACCTACGGCCACGTTGTCAGTTTTCGTAACAACAGCCGCTTTTTCTCAATCAAGTAGCTCCTCAGTTGGCCTCACAAGGGCTGGGTGCATCCGGGCTTCCCAACAGCTCTCGTCAGAGTTGGAAGGTCACCCATCCAGGTGCTAGCCAAGCCCGACAGCGCTTATCTTCGGTGATGCGACGAGAACCGGGCCAGGCCGTTGGGCAGGGTTTCATCACATCAGCCAAACAATTTTTGCATAAGGTTGTTGCAAGTTTCCCAGGTTTTGACGAAATAATGGCGACATTCCTACATTTTGCCGCGTATTCATCCACAGTGTTTTGAGTCCTCGATCTAAAACAGCGAGTACCAGTTTGTAGACCATTGACAATAATTTTTCAGTATATTCCGTTCTATACGAGTTGGCTACTTAATTCATTTTCTGTTCTCAGTGTAAGTACCGCAAACACTGAAAATAAAAAAAAGTGTTTCCACAAGGGGACTCGACTCCACCACCCTCTATGTTTTTTGCTAGACTTTTGCCATCTGGAGCTCCTATTTCTGTCATTTTCATTTGCGGCCAAGCTGTGCCTATATCATAAATTTGATCTAAATCGGTAATGACCAGTAGGGGCGGTCCCCTTGTGAGTTGGATTTGGAAGAATCTTAGAGAACTCTAATTCATCCACGAAAAAAGTGGCTTACAAAATACTTGTTCGATCTATTCTGGAGTATTGTTCATCAGTCTGGGAGTCTGGGACCGTTACCAAGTAGGATTAACAGGAGAGAGAGAGAGAGAGATCCATCGAAAATCGCGGTGAACGCACATTGGAAGCGTGTATTCGTCATCGCCATACTGGCGTATCACCCGGCGTGATGGTACGGGGTGCCATTGGTTACACGTCTCGGTCACCTCTTGTTCGCATTGACGGCACTTTGAATAGTGGACGCTACATTTCAGGTGTGTTACGACCCGTGGCTCTACCCTTAATTCGATTCCTGCGAAACCCTACATTTCAGCAGGATAATGCACAACCGCATATTGCAGGTCATGTACGGACCTTTCTGGATACAGAAAATGTTCGACTGCTGCCCTGGCCAGCACATTCTCCAGATCTCTCACCAATTGAAAACGTCTGGTCAATGGTGGCCGAGCAACTGACTCGTCATAATACGCCAGTAACTAATATTGATGAACTGTGGTATTGTGTTGAAGCTGCATGGGCAGCTGTACCTGTACATGCCTTCCAAGCTCTGTTTCACTCAATGCCGAGGCGTATGAAGGCCGTTATTACGGCCAGAGGTGGTTGTTCTGGGCACTGATTTCTCAGGATCTATGCACCCAAGTTGCGTGAAAATGTAATCACATGCCAGTTCTAGTATAATATACACTCCTGGAAATGGAAAAAAGAACACATTGACATCGGTGTGTCAGACCCACCATACTTGCTCCGGACACTGCGAGAGGGCTGTACAAGCAATGATCACACGCACGGCACAGCGGACACACCAGGAACCGCGGTGTTGGCCGTCGAATGGCGCTAGTTGCGCAGCATTTGTGCACCGCCGCCGTCAGTGTCAGCCAGTTTGCCGTGGCATACGGAGCTCCATCGCAGTCTTTAACACTGGTAGCATGCCGCGACAGCGTGGACGTGAACCGAATGTGCAGTTGACGGACTTTGAGCGAGGGCGTATAGTGGGCATGCGGGAGGCCGGGTGGACGTACCGCCGAATTGCTCAACACGTGGGGCGTGAGGTCTCCACAGTACATCGATGTTGTCGCCAGTGGTCGGCGGAAGGTGCACGTGCCCGTCGACCTGGGACCGGACCGCAGCGACGCACGGATGCACGCCAAGACCGTAGGATCCTACGCAGTGCCGTAGGGGAACGCACCGCCACTTCCCAGCAAATTAGGGACACTGTTGCTCCTGGGGTATCGGCGAGGACCATTCGCAACCGTCTCCATGAAGCTGGGCTACGGTCCCGCACACCGTTAGGCCGTCTTCCGCTCACGCCCCAACATCGTGCAGCCCGCCTCCAGTGGTGTCGCGACAGGCGTGAATGGAGGGACGAATGGAGACGTGTCGTCTTCAGCGATGAGAGTCGCTTCTGCCTTGGTGCCAATGATGGTCGTATGCGTGTTTGGCGCCGTGCAGGTGAGCGCCACAATCAGGACTGCATACGACCGAGGCACACAGGGCCAACACCCGGCATCATGGTGTGGGGAGCGATCTCCTACACTGGCCGTACACCACTGGTGATCGTCGAGGGGACACTGAATAGTGCACGGTACATCCAAACCGTCATTAAACCCATCGTTCTACCATTCCTAGACTGGCAAGGGAACTTGCTGTTCCAACAGGACAATGCACGTCCGCATGTATCCCGTGCCACCCAACGTGCTCTAGAAGGTGTAAGTCAACTACCCTGGCCGGAAAGATCTCTGGATCTGTCCCCCATTGAGCATGTTTGGGACTGGATGAAGCGTCGTCTCACGCGGTCTGCACGTCCAGCACGAACGCTGGTCCAACTGAGGCGCCAGGTGGAAATGGCATGGCAAGCCGTTCCACAGGACTACATCCAGCATCTCTACGATCGTCTCCATGGGAGAATAGCAGCCTGCATTGCTGCGAAAGGTGGATATACACTGTACTAGTGCCGACATTGTGCATGCTCTGTTGCCTGTGTCTATGTGCCTGTGGTTCTGTCAGTGTGATCATGTGATGTATCTGACCCCAGGAATGTGTCAATAAAGTTTCCCCCTTCCTGGGACAATGAATTCACGGTGTTCTTATTTCAATTTCCAGGAGTGTATATTGTCCAATGAATACCAGTTTATCATCTGCATTTCTTCTTGGTGTAGCAATTTTAATGGCCGGTAGTGTATACCACAACATTAATAGTAATTATGTTTCATGATATGTGTCACCTGCAGCATGAGAATCTGTTGTTAATTTTCTTTTGATTTTAAATTAGGTCTGTATTACTGAACTGTTATGTGCCAGTTTGGTGAGCCTTATTGTTGTCATTGGTCTCCAGCAATGCAGTGGCGTGTGATTTGGTGTACGGCGGCTTGGCTAGATGCATTTACAATTTGTTGCAGTTAAATCAAGGCTCCTGTAGCAGTTCCGTTTTCCATAACGACGACCGACTTCGGTGACCAAGGCCATATTCAAGTGGTTGGTGGCTCAAACTGGTGCTGGTATATTTCCAAGTGGACAAGAAGCTTGCTGAACTCGAGTGCGAGCCCTATCACTACCACGTTGTCTCCAGCAGCGGTTGGCTCTGGCGACTTCATTCCACGCTGAATCGAGGTATCCACAGTACAGCACTTACACGATGGTACGTGCAGCGCCACTTACACCGAAGCGAACACAAGGGAACGTACAACAGCGGTCGAGAATTCGTGTTCGATTCGCACTCGCTTGTCTTCACTGGTTTTCAGTTGATTTTATCGTCTCTGTTGCAGAGCTAGAAATTCAGGCAGTTCGTTTCTTTTCCACTGGCTTTCGGGCCGCCTACATTGGGCCATCTCAATAGTATTGTCAGTTATGACGATATGAAAGTAAGGAGGACCCAATACCCAATTACCGAGTGGAGAAAATCTCCGAGCCGGCCGGGAACCGAACCCAGGCCCCTTCGCTTAGCAGTCGGTTGCACTGACCGCGCAGCTATCTAGAAGGACGTTCAAAGAGTTAGGGAGCCTACATATAGGCTTACCTCTACTATCTCCTCCACTTTTGTTGTTGTTGTTCCCATGAGCTGCGGGAGGGATGGAGTGGTCTTAAGAGAATGTGATGTTGCTGACAGAAGAATATAGGTATCACACATGATTCTAGGGATCCACAGCGGAAGTGGCGAAACAAATCAAACATGATAGGTGGAAAATTTCAGAGGCACTCGAAGGCCCTACTGGGGATTTTAAAAAGACGATAAATTCATTAGATGCCTGCTTTCATGCGGGAGGAGAGTGAGTAAGCACAAACTTTGTAATTCTTTTTATTAAAATGGAAAAGCACGATCAGTTTCCTTGAAGGTAAACAAGTCTGAATGTTTATCTACTATGATGATTAATACTGATAATATCTGAAAGCTTTGAAAATCCTCGTACATTATTTCTTGGTATCTGTAATGACATGGCTGATGTATCATTGTTATGTTAGAGATTTATGACGGTAAACAAAAATGGCTTGTCACGGTTCACGCTATCTGCTCTCTGACAACCTAGTATACAGCAGATTTGATCAAGTAGCGTATGTGACCGATCACATATTCATTTCACATTTCATTAATCATATTTTGTTGACACTATCTTTCTTGTGCTTGCTTCAGTAGAAGTCCTTGTAGTGTGTCTCATTCGTCATCGCACAAATCCGAAACCATCCGATATACAGCAGCTTTTGAAATGCGAAACTGTGACTATCGTTGACTGTCTACATTTGTTAATAACCGGAATGAAAAAGCAAGCCTTCCTACAAGGTATGTTGGCGGCCGGTAATTAATGTACTGCTTTTAAATTTCCTCCTCAAATGTAATGGACACCCCCCCCCCCGGTCTCTTTCAATAATTGAACTCCCATGTATATAAAATAACTTCCAGCGTCTGATTTCAAATGAATAAATGCGTTTTATGAAAAGCTAGTTTCCCACACATCTCAATGTTTATGACGTCAGCTGTACTGGACTATGTGAAGTGCATGATACAACTCGGCAGGTACATTCAGTAGTACACTCATGTTGAGTAAAAATAGAACACCTTGAACGACTAATGCCGGCCGGAGTGGCCGAGCGGTTCTAGGCGCTACAGTCTGGACTGCGTGACCGCTTCGGTCGCAGGTTCGAATCCTGCCTCGGGCATGGATGCGTGTGTTGTCCTTAGGTTAGTTAGGTTTAAGTAGTTCTACGTTCTAGGGGACTGATGACCTCCCATAGTGCTCAGAGCCATTTGAACCATTTTGAACGACTAGAGATGTGACGTCCATATTCACAGGACGTGTACGTTAGTATGTTATGCAGAAACGATTAGCATTTCAGTCACCTCGGTTCAGCATGTGTCCTGTTGCCTAGTAGGCACTGGGTCCGCCATGGGTCCTGATATCTTGTCCCATGCATAGTTGTGTAGACGTCTACAAAGCGTGAATGGCGTCCTGTGGTATAGCTATCCATCCTTCTTTCACCTGGTTTGAAAGTTCGTGTATGGTGGTTGGCATTGGATCACAGTACTGCACAAGTCGTTTCACCATACCCCACACATCTTCGACTGGTGACAACTCTGGTGATCTGGCGGGCCAGGGCAAAAGGCTGTCGTCCTGTGACACCAAGTAGGAACTTGTTCGTGTAGCAAAATGTTGTCATACATTGCCTTGCTGAAAAATGGCGTCTGCAGTTTTGTGCAGAAAGGGTATGGCTACAGATCGTGGGATGTCATTTAAGTGGGTCACACTGGCCACAGAGCCCTGGACACGCACCAACTGTGGTTTGTGTCTGTTCCCAGTAGCACCTCACACCATAAGGCCTCGAGTTGGCGCTATATGCCTTGTGCGAATGCAGTCACTGTGATGCTGCTCTCCCTATCTCCGGATAACTAAAATATGGCCATCATTTTCACTAAAACAGAACCTGGATTGGTCGGCCATTCCTGAACCCAGTGACGTCGTTCCATACACCATTGTCGTCTAGCAAGGTTCTGCACAATCGTCAAAGATAGGCGGAGAAGTGGACGGCGTGCACGTAACCCATGCCATAATAAACGGCGACGGAGTGTCACCTCTTGTTACGGCGTTAAGTCAAGGGTCGACACGCTAGTCGGGAACGACAGAGAAGAGATGGCTGTGAGAAGGCGTCAGCCAATCGCACGATGACCGACCCCTCTCCAGGACGACAGTGCTACAGTAGTGGCCCCTATGTGAAGGGGACATAAGCGCTGCGACCGACCGGCGACGCCCCAGTTGAATAGCAGCTTCAAGACTAACGACTTGGATAGAAGTGTCGACCCTTATTACTTCACTTGCACGCTATATCTTGTACAGACTTGGAATTGTATATACTGAAGAAGATTGCTTATTCTGTATGTCGCCCTTTGCTTGCGACACGTCTGTGTGAATGTCAAAGTTAAGTATTGTAATCTTTTCCTTTTGTAACAAAACTCATTAATATGATTTGTTTGAATGTTAGTTTAGCGAACCGAGCATGCAGGTTTCCTAGACATCACATACTTGATGATGAGAATGGATGATGATGATGATGATGATGATGATGATGATGATGATGATGATGATGATGTTTGGTTTGTGGGGTGCTCAACGGCACGATATCAGTGCCCCGTACAAAGTCCCAATTTTTCAAATTCCAGTTTTCACGCAGTCCAATCTAGCCCCTGGCATGAATGATGATTTTTGGACAACATGGTTGTGGAGATGAAGCAGCGATTAGTATGATTAATCAATTATTCAAAAACAGTCTTAATCGCATTTATTATTATTATACCGCCAACCGGTTTCAACCCGACGTAGGGGTCATCTTCTGTATAACGGCCGTTATGTAGACAGGAGTGACACCATCAGCAGTCGCCAATGGTGTAAACACCCAGAAGATGACCCCTACATCGGGTTGAAACCGGTTGGCGGTATAATAATAATAAATGCAATTAAGACTGTTTTTGAATAATTGACAGATGATGATGATGATGATGATGATGATGATTAAATGATGAGGACAACACAAACACCATGTCGACAGGAAGAGAAAATCTCCAACCCAACTGGGAATCGAACAAGGAACTCCGTGATCGAGAAGCAGCAATGCTAGCCACCAGACCACGAGCTGTGGACGACGAGCATCGAGACATCATACCTCTGATAGTGTACTTTTATACATGCAGTAGTCAAGTAAATCGCACCTGACGGAACCGTGAATGTAGAACGCCATTAGCTGCTTGATTACTGCCGTCTTGACTTGACGCACGTCTATGAGGGAGTACACAGAAGTAACGTCTCGGAATTTTTTATCTGAAAACTCTTCAACCAGTCTAAACAAAACAAACGTCATTAATATTCTGTATCCTTATTCTTCGTGTCTACATACTTATTCCTCAACATAGTGACTCTGGCGATGAACTCGTTCCCACTAGCAAGAGACAGTTGGTACCGTCACTGCAGAATGTTTTGACTTTGTTGAAGGAGCCACAACCTCTCCTCTCCATGCACCGCCTCATCACTATGAAAGAGAAGTCCTCGGAGGTGTTCGGAAGCAGACGAAAATCGGATGGGGACAGGTTGCAACAGTTTGGGGGATAATTGACGATGTTGAGGCCAAGGTGTTGGATTGTTGCAGATGTCGCAGCGCTCATGTGTGGCCTCACATCGTCATGCTGTGTGGATGACATGTAACACCTCAACCGATGTTGAGAACAGAATAAAAAAACTGGAGGCTTTACTTTTCAGCAAGCACTCGTATATTATTGAACAGCTAAAGTGATCACCCAGACAAAGCCTGCAACATTGCCTGCCTACTGACTTCTGGAGGCAGCAATATTTTGATTTTCAGAGATTTCTTTAATTATCGACCGAATTAAAAAGAAATTTACAATGATGTCATAATCACCTCATCTAGAGGTACAATCTTACGTTAAAATTTTAAAATGTTGCAGGGTCGGTGGGTCGAACCCGGGACTCCAGATGGCAGAGCTGAAGCTGGGGACCCACCACGCCGTATTTTGTCAGGAGGCTGAGCAAGTTCAAGAGCATCAAGGGGGAGTGCAGAGCGATACAGCGGTATTCAGTAACATTTGTTTATTCTGATAATTTACAGTGCTTGATGGGTGAAGTGCAGTATCAGCATGCCGCCCGCGCGCTGTCCCGCGAGTCCAGCTGGATCAGCTGACTCCTGGTATGCTGACGCCGCTGCTGCTGTTATCAAGGCCGCCCTGCTGGAATTCGGCCGCGCTGTCCTGGTTGCCGCCTGCCGATGCATTGTGACCTGCGCCGTGCTGCTGCCCGTGACTCCGGAGACTGCTACAGCCCCTGGTCGTCGCCGCCCTCTGCCCCGTTTGGTGTGCTGTGTCCGGTCATGGGACGAAGCTGGGTGTACTGGTCACCCTTGGCCCTCTGGTTGCCGCTCCTCCCAACACAGGACCGGACTCGAACCCACGCCCTCCTGGATGCTGTGCCGCAACTTGCTGCTAGTGGTGCTTGCCGGATGGCAACAACCGCCGCCGTCTCTGGCGCTGTTGTAGCGCTGCTGTGCCTCCCACAACGTATGCCTCGACTGGACCCTGCTACACCAGGTGGTAAGCGAATGTGGCACGTAAACTGGAGTGGAACCGAGTCCCTCCTGCATTGGCTGCAGACCGCTGTCACTGCCCTCTTTCAGGCAGACCGTGCGATCTTTGAGTTCCAGGCTGCCGTTCCGCCCCGCCCTGGTGTTGTGTCCCCAGAGGTGATATATGGCCCGAGCAAGTGCACAGAAAACAGAATACATGTTTATGCAAAATACTTATAACATTGCTGCCAGACTGGGCGCTACAAGCAAAGACACGCACTGGTCCGTCCTGATGCTTGACTGACCTCGCACACTCTGTCCCAAGCTAATATTGGCCATCTATTTATATTGGTTTTTACCTCACTTCTGACGTAGTGTTAGAGAGAGACAGAAACTATGGCAGGGGTAAATACCCACACCTCAGCCACTTACAAATCGCCACTCTTGGCTCTGGCCTAGTGCTCCGCCTCATACATCGCAGTAACTTACAGCAACGTTGCAGTTTCCTGCCTCGTTGTAGCTACACTCAAAACAAATAGTGCGTGCAATACCGCCGTCGCAGCTCCACGTCCGCGAGTGCCATATTTACCTTGCCTGGCCCGCTGGCTGTTGACTGTTGCCACACTCTGCCAGCGGCCCCAGATTTCATCGCCCAACCGCGCCTTTATTGAAGTTTGATAAAATTTCCCTTTCCCTCGACTAGGAAAAACGACAAGACAAATATTAAAGTTGGAAACTGTGTATATATTTGCAACTCAAGGCACGCAAAGAACCCAGACTATATTCATCTAGTATTTGAGAATGAAAGCACTTAGCCGCTTCCAACGAACTTTACACGTTAGTTCAAATTTCTATGACTTTTTTCTCACTGACGCCAACCCCTCATCCCCCCCTTCCCCTCCTCCCCCACATAGACACAAAATAATGAAAGGAAAGAAGTTTATCACTTACTACATTTGCCGGGCGGAGTGGCCGTGCGGTTCTGGGCGCTACAGTCTGGAACCGAGCGGCCGCTACGGTCGCAGGTTCGAATCCTGCCTCGGGCATGGATGTGTGCGATGTCCTTAGGTTAGTTAGGTTTAAGTGGTTCTAAGTTCTAGGGGACTGATGACCTCAGAAGTTGAGTCCCATTGTGCTCAGAGCCATTTGAACCATTTTTTGAACTTACTACATTTGTACTGTTCACGCAGCAAAACTCCAGCACCAGGAATGACGATTTAATTTATTACTTGTTTAGTAATAAACCCAGTCGCAACACATAGATCACATGTACACTCATGTTCAGAGAAAAACAGAATACCTTGATTGACTGGAAATGGGATGTTCATATTCACGAGACATGAACATTAGTATGTTCTGAAGAAACGATTAGCATTTGTAGCATGTCGGCCTGCGGGTTCACGATCAACATCGATATCGCAACACCACCTATCAGTAGAATGTGACTGCAACTCTCGTTGTCGCTACAAATCGAAGGTAATCCATCCGTGTGACTTGAACAGACGGGCCGGATTCTTTGCAGACGTATGAGCGAACCGTGCCGTCAAATCAGTGAGTCTGAAAGAGGGCGCATTTTTGGCATGAGAGAATGTGATACATCCATCCGGGAAACTGCTGCTTGTGTGGGACAAAGTGTTTCGGCAGCGAAACGCGTGCGTGCAGAAAGGCTCACGGAAGGCCGTAGAGCACGACAATATGGGTCGGGTCCCACAACCCAGACCTTCCCCCGAGAAGATCGACACTTCGTCTGAATGGCGTTGCAGGACCGACTTGCGTCCTGACTCTGGCGCAGCGGTCTGTTGCCGGTCTTTTGGCCTGACTCCAGGTAGACTGGAGCCTTTCATCTTAGGAGAGCGAGTGTGGCGGGCCCCCTTTTACTCCGGCAAAGATCCGTTTTTTTTTCTCATTTGATACTGGGCTGATTGGCCGTGGAGCGGTTCTAGAGGGGGGTTGAACGTCGACCACCGAGAGCCGGAACCTAGCACTCTATTTGGTAGACCACCTGAGACACACAACTTCATATAAGAGCACTTATTAACAACGCCATCGGCCTTGCCGCAGTGGTAACACCGGTTCCCGTCAGATCACCGGCAATGTCGGGCTAGGCTAGCACTTGGATGGGTGACCATCCGGTCTGCCGAGCGCTGTTGGCAAGCGGGGTGCACTCAGGCCTTGTGAGGCAAACTGAGAAGCTACTTGATTGAGAAGTTAGCGGCTCCGGTCTCGGAAACTGACATACGGCCGGGAGAGCTGTGTGTTGACCATACCCCCCTCCATATCCGCATCCAGTGACGCCTGTAGTCTGAGGATGACACGGCGGCCGGTCGGCACCGTTGAGCCTTCGTGGCTTGTTCGGGAGGAATTTAGCTTTTAGTTTTATTTATTAACAACGAGCCGCCTCAGTTATGGCTGGTTCGTAGATGGCCGCCGAATCTGGAACTGGACCACTGGCCACCAAGGTCTGATTTGCCGGTGTGCGATGTTTTTGTGGGGGTTTTTGAAAGACTGTCTGTGTAGCTTCCGACATATTTGGCCTCATAGCTACACCACTGAATGTGAAAGCTGATGGTTCTTTTGAGCGTGAGTTAAAATGTGTCCCAAGGATCCATGTTCTTCTTCTGTATTACGAAGCCGTTTTCGCGGAAGCGTGTATCAAGTTGCAAGGTTGCCTGTCAGACAGCTTCTGGAGGCAACAAAAAATTGAATGTCAGTATTTCGCGTAATTATTGAACGAATTTAAAAATTTATAATTAAGACATAAACTACTCATTAAGACGTATAATCATATGCTGAAGGTTTAACACAACAAAACAAGCATTAAAGTTGGAAACAGAGTGTTAGTCCCGCGGCAGCGTAACTGACGACTCGCATATACCCAGACTATATTCACCCAGTATTTGCGAATGTCAGCACTTAGCGACATCAACAAATGTTACAAATAATTTAAGCTCTTTTGAGAAATTTTTCACTGCTGAAAACTCCACATTTTCGCCGTTCACGCAGTCAAACTACAGGATCAGGCATGGCGTCTTATTCTATTACTCTCTTCTGCTCTACTCGTAGCACAGTTTACAGACAGCATCAAAATATACCACTGAACGTATCTGCAAAATTATATCATTGTGCGACACACAATTCAGGAGATATGACGTCGAACATTGAGATCTACATCTAAATCTACATCCCTACTCCACAAGCCACGTGACGGTGTGTGGCGGAGGGTACCTTAAGTACCTCTATCTGTTCTCCCTTCTCTTCCAGTCAATGCGTGACAAACTACACTCCTGGAAATGGAAAAAAGAACACATTGACACCGGTGTGTCAGACCCACCATACTTGCTCCGGACACTGCGAGAGGGCTGTACAAGCAATGATCACACGCACGACACAGCGGATACACCAGGAACCGCGGTGTTGGCCGTCGAATGGCGCTAGCTGCGCATCATTTGTGCACCGCCGCCGTCAGTGTCAGCCAGTTTGCCGTGGCATACGGAGCTCCATCGCAGTCTTTAACACTGGTAGCATGCCGCGACAGCGTGGACGTGAACCGTATGTGCAGTTGACGGACTTTGAGCGAGGGCGTATAGTGGGCATGCGGGAGGCCGGGTGGACGTACCGCCGAATTGCTCAACACGTGGGGCGTGAGGTCTCCACAGTACATCGATGTTGTCGCCAGTGGTCGGCGGAAGGTGCACGTGCCCGTCGACCTGGGACCGGACCGCAGCGACGCACGGATGCACGCCAAGACCGTAGGATCCTACGCAGTGCCGTAGGGGACCGCACCGCCACTTCCCAGCAAATTAGGGACACTGTTGCTCCTGGGGTATCGGCGAGGACCATTCGCAACCGTCTCCATGAAGCTGGGCTACGGTCCCGCACACCGTTAGGCCGTCTTCCGCTCACGCCCCAACATCGCGCAGCCCGCCTCCAGTGGTGTCGCGACAGGCGTGAATGGAGGGACGAATGGAGACGTGTCGTCTTCAGCGATGAGAGTCGCTTCTGCCTTGGTGCCAATGATGGTCGTATGCGTGTTTGGCGCCGTGCAGGTGAGCGCCACAATCAGGACTGCATACGACCGAGGCACACAGGGCCAACACCCGGCATCATGGTGTGGGGAGCGATCTCCTACACTGGCCGTACACCACTGGTGATCGTCGAGGGGACACTGAATAGTGCACGGTACATCCAAACCGTCATTAAACCCATCGTTCTACCATTCCTAGACCGGCAAGGGAACTTGCTGTTCCAACAGGACAATGCACGTCCGCATGTATCCCGTGCCACCCAACGTGCTCTAGAAGGTGTAAGTCAACTACCCTGGCCAGCAAGATCTCCGGATCTGTCCCCCATTGAGCATGTTTGGGACTGGATGAAGCGTCGTCTCACGCGGTCTGCACGTCCAGCACGAACCCTGGTCCAACTGAGGCGCCAGGTGGAAATGGCATGGCAAGCCGTTCCACAGGACTACATCCAGCATCTCTACGATCGTCTCCATGGGAGAATAGCAGCCTGCATTGCTGCGAAAGGTGGATATACACTGTACTAGTGCCGACATTGTGCATGCTCTGTTGCCTGTGTCTATGTGCCTGTGGTTCTGTCAGTGTGATCATGTGATGTATCTGACCCCAGGAATGTGTCAATAAAGTTTCCCCTTCCTGGGACAATGAATTCACGGTGTTCTTATTTCAATTTCCAGGAGTGTAGTTTTTGCTTAAAATGGAGCGCAAATTACTAAAACTGTATTCACCCTGTGTTGCAAAACGAGAGCATTTGACAAATTCCAACAAACTAAGTGTAATTTCAAACCTCTCCTTAACTTTTTTGTGCTTGTGTGCTTAAAACAAAGTATTTAACATATTTATATGTCCCTGACCATTAGTCTGGGGACGATCTTCGATGTATGGTAACTTCACAGAGTGCACCAGAATAGACATACTGCCTGAAGAATCACATATTAAAAATTGTCTGAATTTAGTATATTGCGAACCTAATTCTTGTTTCCTAATGTACTGCAGTGGATACACCGGTTCCCGTCAGATCACCGAAGTTAAGCGCTATCGGGTGTGGCCGGCACTTGGATAGATGACCATCCGAGCCGCCATGCACTGATGCTGTTTTTCCGGGTGCACTCAGCCTCATGATGTCAATTGAGGAGCTACTCGACCGAACAGTAGCGGCTCCGGTCACAGAAAACCATCGTAACGACCGGGAGAGCGGTGTGCTGACCATGCGCCCCTCCTATCCCCATCCTCAGCTGAGAATGACACGGTGGTCGGATGGTCCCGATGGGCCACTTGTGGCCTGAAGACGGAGTGCAAAAAAATGTATGCCATACATATTTTAGCCTACTAAAGTATTAAAGGTACGAGGCTCATTCAATAATTAAAGACACAAATTAGTCTGGAGAAAAAAGCGTTTATTTTTACAAAACAACACTTAATCTACTTTCCAATATAATCTCCTTGAACATTTATGCACTTATTGAAACAGGATACAAGCTTTTTTATTCCGGTTGCAAAGAACTCCTTATCTTGATGTCTGAACCCAATTCCCACAAACTTTATCACGTCCTCGTTGTCCTGGAACATCTTTCACCACGTAATGTTTCCTTCAGTGCACCAAACAAATGGAAATCACTTGGTGATAAATCAGGACCATAAGGGGGATGAGGCAGTACTTCCCAGCCCATTTTGTCTAAGTTTTTACGGTTGGTTGAGCAATGTGAGGACGTGCGTTGTCTTGGTGGAGAATCACACCCGTCCTCTGAGATCCACGACGTCTCTCTCTCAACACTGGCTTCTCCTTGTTTAAAAGCAAGTCCGAGTAGTATTGGCATTGTAAGCCGCTCTTCGAGATAATCACAAAAAACTGGACGTTCAGCATCCCAAAACACCGTTAACATGACTTTTCCTGCTGATGCCTGGGTTTTGAATTTTATCTTGACAGGTGAATTGGTGTGCTTCCACTCCATGCTTTGTCATTTTGATTCTGGGTAATAATAGTGAACCCAGTTTTCATCACAAGTTAAAATTTTGTTGAGGAAGTGCTCACCTTCTCTTTCATAGCGTTCCTTTAGCTTTGTGCCCAATATCAACTTTGTTTCCTTGTGTAGCCGTGTCAACTTTTTTGGGACCTATCTTGCACAGGTTTTGCGGTACTTCAGCTTCTTACAGACAATGTTACTGTATTAGTAACTTGAATCTTATCAACTATCATTTCCACAGTCACACGGTGGTCGGCACGAATAATGTCATCAATTCGACTTTCAAGTGACAGAGTCTTCCAGAACGGTGTTCGTCAGTCACTGAGCCGCGACCATTTTCGAAATGCTCTAACCACTTGTAAAAATTTGCTCGATTCATACAACTTTCACCATAAACTTCAGACATTCGACAGCATATATTCACTGGTTTCTCGCGTCCAGCAAGTAAAAATCAAATAACAGAACGTTGTCCAACTAATGTGGACGTTTCAAGCGGACTCGCTATCTTGAAATGTATTTTTGAGGTTATAAACAAAACAATGTTGATACACTACTGGCCATTAAAATTGCTACACCACGAAGATGACGTGCTACAGACGCGAAATTTAACCGACGGCAAGAACATACTGTGATATGCAAATGATTAGCTTTTCAGAGTATTCACACAAGGTTGGCGCCGGTGGCGACACCTACAACGTAGTCACATGAGGAAAGTTTCCATCCGATTTCTCATACACAAACAGCAGTTGACCGGCGTTGCCCGGTGAAACGTTGTTGTGATATCTCGTGTAAGGAGGAGAAATGCGTACCATCACGTTTCGGGATTGTAGCCTATCGCGATTGCGGTTTATCGCATCGCGACATTGCTGCTCGCTTTGGTCGAGATCCAATGACTGTTAGCAGAATATTGAATCGGTGGGTTCAGGAGGTTAATACAGAACGCCGTGCTGGGTCCCAACGGCCTCGTATCTCTAGCAGTCGAGTTGACAGGCATCTTATGCGCATGGCTGTAACGGATCGTACAGCCACGTCTCGATCCCTGAGTCAACAGATGGGGACGTTTACAAGACAACAACCATCTACCCCCCAGGGGGTCCACAACTCTTTTGTGGATACGTGCGTGGCGAGCACGGGGCCCCGAGCCATTGCAGCCTTCTTTCTCTCCCGGGCTGCATTTCCTTTCCCTTCCCCTCCTTTCCCCTCCATACCCCTTTCCCCTCGCCCTCTCCTCTCCCTCTATTGGTGTCCTTGCTTATGTTGGCCCCCGCTATCCTCCTGGTTCTGTTGGTTTTACACTCTGGCTTTGTTGCGTAATCATCTCCTCCTTTTGGCATTCCTTGGTCCCCTCTGGGGTTTGACCTCCATTCCAAAATTTCTCTTCCGTAGTGTGAGCCATTTGGGGAAGAGCACCTTACCTAGTGTCTCCGACGTGTGCCCTCCTAGTACATTCCACCTTTTCTTTTACGTCGTTGTCTGATGCTAGGGTGCATAGCCAGCACGGTAGCCAGCCCGTGTGGTGGGGTCGCTGTGTACCCTTTTGGTTGAGCCCCCTGAACACACAGGGATCACACTTCTGATACCTGAGCTGTGACCTCCTCATGCATGCCTTGGAGTGGTTGCTCGTCATCCTGGAGCATTGGACCTCCCGGCAATGGCCGCCGTGCCAGACGGTCCTTGCTGTGGCTGGGTGGCGCCCGTGAGGAGAGCCCCTGATCGGAGTGGGTGGTATCAGGGCGGACGCTATGCAGATGAAACGCATACGGGTCCAAAACTCTGGCCGCTCTTCTGCGGCCGTCTCTCTGCGTGGTACTGATTCCTCAAGTGCTGCTTCTCTTGCCCCTTCGGCCTTCCCTTCCGTGGCTACCCCCTGGGAGGAGGGTCAGGCCCGTCGTTTAGTGGCAAAACCTTTCCCCCGTTATCTAGTTTGCACCAGGACTGATGGAGATACTTTCACCAGTGTCAAACCTTTATTCTTTGTGGAACACATTGAAGACAAGTTCGGCGAAGTGGACTCCCTGAGCAAGATGCGGTCGGGTTCGTTGCTGATAAAAACTGCTTCGGCTGCCCAATCTGCGGCCCTTCGTGCTTGTACCCATCTTGGCACAATACCCGTGTCCATTACCCCTCACCAGTCTCTAAATATGGTACAAGGTGTGATTTTTCACAGAGACCTCATCCTTCAAACTGATGAGGAACTACGGGACAATCTCGGACGGCGGGGTGTTCACTTTGTTCGGCGTGTTCAGAAGGGTCCTAAAGATAATCGTATTGATACTGGTGCCTTTATTCTGGCCTTTGAAGGGGATACCCTTCCTGAGAAAGTTAAGATTATGGTCTATCGCTGTGATGTGAAGCCGTACATCCCACCTCCTATGCGGTGTTTTAAGTGCTTGCGTTTTGGCCACATGTCTTCTCGCTGTTCCCAGGACCCTCTCTGTGGTGACTGTGGACGTCCACTCCATGAGGGGAGTCCCTGTGTTCCCCCTCCTGTATGTGTAAATTGTCATGGTAGTCATTCTCCACGTTCAGCAGATTGCCCAGTCTATAAGAAAGAAAAAAAGATACAGGAGTATAAGTCCCTTGATCGTTTAAGCTACACAGAGACCCGTAAGAAATATGCACGATTGCACCCTGTGTCCATGACATCTAGTTACGCCTTGGTTACATCTTCATCCCTTCCTCCCCCTTCCTTACCCCCATCCCGGACCCCTCTCCTTCCCCCCTCCCCTGCGGCTCCCACACCTTCTCCTCTGGGCGCTGCTCCCCCTCCCCAGCCGGAGAAGTGTCCCACTCCTTCGGCGTCTGCCGGTCAAGGGCGCCTCTCCCGGGATGCCCCTTCCCGGCACCTTCCAGGTCAAAGGTCTGCTGCAGCGCGGCGACCGCGAGAGCCGCGGTCTATCGGCCCCCAGGTCGCCCGGTCTCTTTCTGTTCCTGATCTTGCTGCAGCTGGCTCCATTATGCCACACAGCCCTCCTCGATCTCAGCCTGAAAAGAAGAAGAAACATAAGTCCCGGGACAAAGAGCCTCTGGTGTCACCGGAGGTCCCTTCCCCGACTTCACAACCGGATTCTGACCTGTCGTTTATGGATGTCGCCCCCTCCTTGTCGGTGACGGGTGGGGACCCGGCGGTATGACTGGATTTAGCGTGTTCAGCCCTCATTTAAACCATCGTTCTGTGGTTCTCCAATGGAATTGTAATGGCTACTATCGTCACCTTCCGGAATTGAAATCCCTTCTTTCGTCCTACTCAGCAGCTTGTGTGGTTCTCCAGGAATCTCATTTTACTGATGCTCACTCACCGACCCTCCGTGGGTTCCGTGTTTTCTGTCGAAATCGGGTCGGACCCTTGCGGGCTTCTGGTGGCGTTTGTACGTTGGTCCGTACAGACATTGCTAGCACGTGGATTCCTCTCCAAACTACATTGGAAGCGGTTGCTGTTAGGGTCCACTTAGACTCTGCAGTCACAGTATGCAATCTTTATCTCCCTCCTGACAGGACTCTTACACCTGCTGCCTTAACCACCCTTCTTCAGCAACTTCCTCCTCCCTTCCTCCTCCTTGGGGATTTTAATGCTCATCATCCTTTGTGGGGCAGTGCCTTTCCATCTAGACGAGGTCTTCTTATAGACCAATTTATTGCAGACCACGACCTGTGCCTTCTTAATGATGGCTCCCCTACTCATTTCAGTGCTGGTCATGGTACCTTTTCTGCCATTGATCTTTCTCTTTCTTCTCCCTCTCTTCTCCCTTCATTACACTGGTCGCCACATGACGACCTTTGTGATAGTGACCATTTCCCGTTGATTATCACGCTCCCTTCCCGCTCCCCGATGGAGAGGTTACCTCGTTGGTCTTTCCACCGCGCCGATTGGCCTCTATATACTGCACAGGTCGAGTTTTCTCCCTCTTTGTCGGGTTGTATTGATGACGTCCTACGTAACGTGTCTGACGCGATTGTTCGCGCTGCTAACCTTGCTGTCCCGCGCTCATCTGGACAATTTCGTCGTCGGCAAGTCCCGTGGTGGAGTACGGCCATTGCCATTGCCATCCGTGATCGCCGTCGAGCTTTGCAACACTTTAAGAGGCACCCATCTGTAGCCAGCCTTTCTACCTTTAAGCGCCTTCGCGCTAAAGCCCGTTATTTAATCAAACAGAGCAAGCGGATATGTTGGGAACGATTCGTTTCTTCCCTTGGTTCCACCGTCCCTCTGTCACGGGTATGGGCTACACTTCGCTCTCTCCAAGGTTGCCATCGGCAGTGCACCCTCCCAGGCCTTCACCTCCCAGATGGCATTTGTACGGACCCATTAGTTCTCGCAGAACATCTTGCGACCCATTTTGCAGTGGCATCAGCGTCGGCCTCCTATCCAGCTGCTTTCCTTCATCAAAAACAGCAGGCTGAAGCTGTCACCTTATGTTTCACCACTTGTGAGTCAGAATCTTACAACGAACCTTTCACTGAATGGGAATTTCTTTCTGCTCTATCTTCTTCTCACGATACGGCCCCTGGCCCAGATTCCATTCATAACCAGCTGCTTCAACATCTCAGTGCTCCACAACGGCACCATCTTCTTCGGGTGTTTAACCGTATCTGGCTCCAAGGTGACTTCCCTTCTCAGTGGAGGGATAGCATTGTGGTTCCTGTCCTTAAGCCTGGTCAGAACCCCCTATCTGTTGACAGCTATCGGCCAATTAGTTTGACCAATGTTGGTTGTAAGTTACTTGAACGGCTGGTAGCCCGTCGGCTCATTTGGGTCCTCGAATCTCGGGATCTATTGTCCCCTTACCAGTGTGGCTTTCGAGAGGGACGATCTCCAATCGATCATTTACTTCGCTTGGAATCCGCAGTTCGGCAGGCTTTCTCCCAGCGCCGCCATTTGGTTGCAGTGTTTTTTGACCTTCGCAAGGCCTATGACACGGCCTGGCGCCATCACATCTTACTAACCCTTCATCAGTGGGGTCTTCGGGGCCCACTCCCGATTTTTATCCGCCAGTTCCTGATCCATCGGTCATTCAGAGTTAGAGTTGGTACTGCTTTTAGTTCTCCACGGACCCAGGAGACGGGCATCCCACAGGGTTCTGTCTTGAGTGTCCTTCTTTTCCTCATTGCTATCGATGGACTTGTGGCCTCTGTCGGTCCCTTGGTCGCCCCTGCCCTGTATGTGGATGATTTCTGCATTTGGGTTGGTTCCTCCTCGATGCCATCTGCAGAACGGCAGCTCCAGGTGGCTATACGGCGTGCCTCTGCATGGACCCTCTCACACGGATTTCAATTCTCTCCTTTAAAATCGCGGGTGGTCCACTTCTGTCGCCGTACTACGGTCCACCCTGATCCAGAGCTCTATCTCGCTGCACAAAGATTGCCTGTGGTTCCACAGTTTCGTTTCCTAGGTCTTCTTTTCGACAACAAGCTCACTTGGCTGCCCCATATCAGACTCCTGAAGGTAGGATGTTTCCGTAAACTCAATGTCCTTCGCTTCCTTGCCCACTCCTCTTGGGGTGCGGACCGTTCCCTCCTCCTCCGTCTTTATCGTGCTCTAGTTCTGTCACGTTTGGACTATGGTTGTCAAGTTTATGGTTCAGCTGCTCCTTCCACGCTGCACGTGCTGGATCCGGTCCACCATCGTGGTATCCGTTTGGCCACCGGTGCCTTCCCTACTAGCCCTGTTGATAGTCTCCTGGTTGAAGCTGGGATCCCCCCCCTTTCTGTTCGGCGGTCCCAGCTTCTGTTGTCTTATGCCCTTACTATCCGTTCTTCTCCCGCTCATCCTTCCTATTCTATCCTATTCCCAGACCATGGACGTCGCCCGCCTGACTCCCGCCCTCGGGCGGGTTTACCGGTTGGACTGCGCCTTGCGTCTCTTAACTGTGATTTTCGGCTTCCTTCTTTGTCCTCTCTTCCTCGCTCCCTCCCCTCCACCCCTCCTTGGTTAGTTCCTCGGCCTCGAATTCGGATGGATCTCCGCCGCGGTCCGAAAGATTCCATCCCCCCGGTGGTGTTCCGTTCCTTTTTCCACCAAATTTTATGGGAGTTTCGGGATGCTGTTGTTTTTTACACTGATGGCTCTAAATCTGCTGATCATGTTGGGTATGCCTTCACGTCCTTTGTTGGAACGGAAAATCATCTACTGCCACCCTCATGTGGGGTGTTTACTGCGGAATTGATGGCAATTTCCCGGGCCCTTACCTTTATTAAACAATCCCAACAAAACCGCGTTTTGTTATGTACGGACTCGATGAGTGGCCTTCTTGCTATTGACCAGTGTTTTTCGCGCCACCCCTTGGTCTCTGCCATCCATGACCATCTCGCTGATCTTCACCGTGCTGCTTGTTCCATTGACTTCCTATGGGTCCCGGGCCATGTGGGTATCCGGGTAATGAGCTCGCTGATCGTTTGGCTGGGGGAGCAGTTACTTACCCCCCGTTTTCTGTAACCCCTCCTGCAGCGGATTTACGGCTTCACATCAAATCCCACTTTGCACAGTCATGGGCCAATTCTTGGGAGGCTACTCCACTGTCTAATAAACTTCGTGCCATTAAGGTGAATCCAGGCCCATGGCGTTCTTCCTTTCGCCTCTCCCGCAAGGACTCGACCACACTGTGTCGTCTCCGCATTGGCCATACCAGGCTGACCCATGGTTTCCTTTTGCGTGATGAGCCACCCCCGCTATGTGGTTGTGGAGCCTTCCAGTCAGTGGCCCACATTTTGGTTGAATGCCCCCTTCTTTTGGCTCTGCGTGCTAAGTACAGACTCCCCCACACTTTACCTTTGATGTTGGCTGACGATTCCCGGATGGTCTCTCTGGTTCTAGGTTTCCTCCGGGAGAGTGGTTTTTATTCTCAGTTTTAAAGTTTTTAATCTCCCTCTGGTGTTGGGGCAGGGCGGTGAGTGTTTGGGTGTCTCCCACTGTAGGCAGTGTTCAGAGATTCCCGATTCACCTCCCTGACCGGAATCCTCTTTTCTTTCCCTTTTACTCTGTTTTTACCTCTTCTTTTTAAGGCTTGGTTAGTTTTCCTATTCCCATACGTACTTTCTGCATTATAGCAGTTGTACCTTTTAAGTCACTGGTGGTCTTGCCTATGCTGCTTCAGCATAGTGTTGGGTTCGTTCTCTTGCCAACTTCCCTCATTTGTTTTTACTATTGACAACGTGACTGCCCTTTTACGTTTCCCCTTTATCCGTTTTATTGTTCTGACTTTTCTGAGATGTCCCGTTAGCAGAATGGAGTCTATTTGAAACAAGGGACTGATGACCTTGCTGTTTGGTCCCTTTAACCTCAAACAACCAACCAACCAACCAACAACCATCTACACGAACGGTTCGACGATGTTTGCAGCAGCATGGACTAACAGCTCGGAGACCACGGCTGCGGTTATCCTTGACGCTGCATCACAGACAGGAGCGCCTGCCATGGTGTACTCAACGACGAACCTGGGTGCACGAATGGCAAAACGTTTTGTATGAATCCAGGTTTTGTTTACAGCATCATCATGGCCGCATCCGTGTTTGGCAACATCGCGGTGAACGCACATTGGAAGCGTATATTCGTTATCGCCATACTAGCGTATCACCCGCCGTGATGGTATGGGGTGCCATTGGTTACACGACTCGGTCACCTCTTGTTCGCATTGACGGCACTTTGAACAGTGGACGTTACATTTCAGATGTGTTACGACCCGTGGCTCTACCCTTAATTCGATCCCTGCGAAACCCTACATTTCAGCAGAATAATGCACGACCGCATGTTGCAGGTCCTGTACGGGCCTTTCTGGATACAGAAAATGTTCGACTGCTGCCCTGGCCAAATCATTCTCCAGATCTCTCACCAACTGAAAAGTCTGGTCAATGGCGAGCGAGCAACTGACTCGTCACAATACGCCAGTCACTACTCTCGATAAACTGTAGTATCGTGTTGAAGCTGCATGGGCAGCTGTACCTGTACACGCCATCCAAGCTCTGTTTGACTCAAAGCCCAGGCGTATGAAGGCCGTTATTACGGCCAGAGGTGGTTGTTCTGGGTACTGATTTCTCAGGATGTATGCACCAGAATTGCGTGAAAATGTAATCACATGTCAGTTCTAGTATAATATATTTGTCCAATGAATACTCGTTTATCATCTGCATTTCTTCTTGGTGTAGCAATTTTAATGGCCAGTAGTGTACATCAGCTGATCAGGGCTCATCCCAGTGATGCCAACTTAATGTCATTAAAGTACCAAACTTGCCCTACTAACAGTTTTTTTCTCAGACTAATTTGTTTCTATTCCTATATTTCTCTGATTCTATAATAAAGAGAAAGTATGGTCCTTAATAGTGTATTTCCTATTATGTAGAATTATGTACCAATGTTTTATGCTATATACAAAACGATAATCCAGTTACATTTCCACCCAGTGGACGTACGTGGAAGCCGTTGTTTTCTGTCAGCTGCAGGCGAGTAGTGAACATGAATACTTGCAGTCGGCGCAATATAGCTATGTTTATGTTTGTATATAATACTTTTTAATTTGCCGATGTGTGGTGAGCTTCCTGGTAGTGGGAAGTGCTTATGCAATATGAAGCTATTTGTAACACTAACAGATAATATGTTGTAAAAATTCAAAAGCGTAAGTTACGTTCTGATTACATAGTTTATGTAACAAGACAGTCTATCAAGTGGTAACATCATGACTGACTTCTTTCCCATCAACTTTCTTTCATCGTCTTGCAAATCCGATGATGACAGCACAGCTCTGTCGAAACCGGCCATTCAATAGAATGCGTGGATTTCGAAGCTTTTGTAAAAATAATCATATGTTTGCAACTGTATTTTTTTTTTTTTACAAGGGATTCGATTACTTAAAGAATCGGGGATGGAGATGGGACTGTTGATGGTTCTTGCAAGGTGAATGAACCCCACGAGCAGAAAGCAGAGTACTTGAGCTCGGTAGGGTTACGAAATTGCGCAAAATCTGCCTCTCGCGGAGATGCCGGGCGGACCAGGAGTGGAGCGTGACACAGAGCATCCAGCATACATGATCTGCCAATATCCCGGCTCCCCTCCCACCGCCTCCTGCGGCATGAATAACGGGCAGATTCTGGGTCAGCGCCCGCTTTCATTCAGTGGCGCCACCTGCTCTCTATTCAGAGAAGCGGCTCACGCGTCGTAGTTCTCCGCCGAATCGAAACCGTCGTCAACAACACTGCATTTTCAATGCTTTCCAGGTACATATATGGAACAGCACATTATTGTGTACAGGCACTTCCTACAATAATAACAAGGCCTACATATCGTAGAATGTTTTATTATCTCCAAAACATTGCTAATATAATGGCGACTTATTTGTGTTAATGAAACTGAGATACAAGACCATAATTCCACATCCATACTCCACAAACCAGGGAGAGGCGCATGGCAGAGGGTACTTCCCATTGAACCCGTTACTACGGTTTTCTTCCGATCCATTTGAGTATGGAGCGCGGAGGAATGACTGTTTAAACGGATCTCTGCCCGTTGTAATTAGTTTGATCTAGTCTTCGTCATACCCACGTAAGCGATATGTAGAGGATTGTAGTGCATTCCTACATCCGTCACACTTTTTGATAAGTCTTCCGGGCTGTAAATCCGTGGTCGAAGGGACATTTCGGTTTCTGGTACTTCCTGCAGAACAGTGCTGGACATCTTCGGATGTGCTCCTGGTGACGCTGGCTCTAGAGATGGGCAAAACTGTTCTCTTCAGAGATCAGATCGGGACTGTTCTCTCCCTGAAATGAACTAGCTCACCACTCACTCACAACAGAAAATAAATGGAAGGCACATTGCCCTTTAAAATTGGTTTATTCCAATACTATGCCTGTATTTTGATCTTATTTGATCCTATTTTGAAGTAACACAAATAATGAGTAAGAATTTTGTATTGTTTATTGAAATTTCCACGATATGACAAAGTTTTTGATTATTGATTTATTTTGCACTATCGTGGTTCTTTGGTGATCGGAAAATGTTGTAACTTGAGATTTACATTAACAATATATTTGGCTATAATGTACTAAAATTTCATTAACCTCGTACAAATACATCGCAAGCCATATATTTTTTAAAGTGAACATTTCCTTCCGAAGACGCCTAAAATCGCAAAATCCGTACCAGAATAAGAAAAAAATATATAAATTTGACTGTAAGACTAAAGTGCTGCATATAGCCTTACGCAGAATAAAACAAGGAAAACATTGGCGTATCACATTTTGCGATACGTTTATCGGTTCGCTCGTAATTAAAGCGTAAATTCGAGTGTCCATAATAAAAATCCTATAGTAAGAGGAGTCATCAGGAACCTAATCTGATCAGTTTAAACAAATGAAAATAAAATAAAAACAAATGATGTATACATAACATAATATTGTAATGTACATAGCGGTATTACTACGAAGAACAATATCCAGTGGAGACGAACTCTGATGCAGAGGCACTGAGTCAAGCAGGTCGAGCCGCGAGCTGTATTACTGCGTGAGCTAAGACCGCAGAGACCAGAGTGACACCTGAGTTGCTTTGCTCAACGCTCTGGCTAGAGTCGAGAACGGTGGGGTGAGCGTTGAGCGGGCGAGTTCCGATGGTGGGGAGGAGTGGTGAACGGCCACCAGTCACCCGCTCCAAGACAAATCGTCCGTTCTCTTGCGAGCAGGTTGTTGCAAGTAGTTCTTATGTTCTCCGCTAGGAGTCTCTCAGTCCTGTTGCTCGCATCAACTGCCCAGAGGGCAGGACGTGCGACTGAAACGGTCGCGGTCGCCGACGGAGTGCGATGCCAAGTTAAGCTGCGCCAGACACTGCACGCGGCAGAGGAAGCACAAAGACGGCACGGCATATGTGAAACACACAATCCAATGGGGCACTGCGCAATGCAGGCAGCCAAGGTAGAAGCAGGGCAGAGACCGGCGCTGGTTGTGTTGTGTGGCGTGCAGTGTGCTCTGACCAGCAGAGGTCCCGCTGATATGGCCGGTATTACACTATCAAATTTCTTTGTCAAAGATTTGATCAAAGATGTGATCCAATATTCCGTCCAATATATTTGACAAAGATCTTTGACGTAGCGCTACAAGGGGTATTACACTGTCATCAAATTTTTCGTCAAAGTTCAAGATGGCTGACAACAACTTGTTATTAACCGCAGCAGTTCTACGTACTCCAATTGCATTGTGTGCACATGCGGAAAAGAAGTGGGGGGAGAAAATGGAACCATACATACGAGGTTGACAGTCTTAAAAGTCCTGGGATTACAACTTGATAATAAATTCAGTTGAGAGGAGCACACCACAGAACTGCAGAAACGCCTTAACAAATCTGTATTTGCAATTCGAGTGTTAGCAGACATAGGCAACATAAAAATGAAAAAGCTTGCATACTTTCATTCCATAATGTCATATGGGATAATATTTTGGGGTGAATCTTGAAGTCAAACAAAAGTTTTCAAGGTCCAAAAGCGTGTAATACGTATTATTTGTGGAGTAAATTCACGGACCTCCTGCAGAAACCTCTTCAAAGAACTGGGTACTTCAGATTCTTGCATTGGTACTGGGGGAAAATAAGAAAGAAAATGAAACTGTTGGCGGGCCAGAAGTACAGTGAGACTGTCGTTTGGACGTACGAGATTTGCAGGTTAGCTTTTTTTGTTTTGTATTTCATGCCTAGATACTTCCGTAGAGATATTGTTGCATGTGGATCATTATATGTAATGATTATTACAATACATGCAACGATATGTTTGTACAGTTATCTAGGCATGAGAAACAAACAAAAAAAAAACTATTACTCTCGTAGGCCCAAATGACAGAGTCTCACTATACTTCCGGCTCGCAGGTTAACTACTGCCTCTCAGTATATTTACTTCTTAATAAAATTTGTCGTAAATAATATATCTCTTTTTCCAACAAACAACTCAGTCCATACATACAATACCAGGAACAAAAATGATCTGCACAAGGACTTAAAAACACTTACTTTAGTTCAAAAAGGGGTCCACTACTCAGGAACACTCATCTTCAATAATTTGCCAGGAAACATAAAAAATTTAGTTAGAAATAAAGATCAGTTTAAAAGGAGCCTGAAAGACTTACTACTGGCCAACTCCTCCTACTCCATTGGCGAAATTTTTAATAGAAACAAATGATGTATTTATTCATACTATTAGTATTTTTATTTCAGCTTAAAAAAAATCGACATGTTCCACATCCACGAGGATCTCCTCAGCACGGATCTATGGAACGAAAAACTAATCTAATCTGGGTGAAGCCGTGGGTTTTACGACGACACGATAAAAGCATTCAACAAAACTTGTTACGTGAGCTTACAGTGGAAGACGTCAAGTCGTACATCAATTACTTAAGAATGGATGAGCATACATTTCTGTATGTGCTCAATGAAGTGTATCCTCATATCACAAAGCACAATTTTCACTTAAGAACTGCTCAATGAAGTGTATCCTCATATCACAAAGCACAATTTTCACTTAAGAACTGCTACATCTTCAGAAGACAGGCTCACTATAGCACTCCGATTCCTAGCTACAGGAGAGGGTTATGTTATGTTAGGTTAGGTTAGGTCAGGTTAGGTCTCCAATCTTCTTAATCTGTTTTTTATTCAGGGTGCCTCACGTTGTAAAGCGCCTCATAAGCTTCAGACATCTCTATTAATTCTGTAGTTGTCGGCACACACCAATTGTATTTACCGGCAATGGTTATAAAAACACTACAGACGACAGAACGCTGCAGCGATGCTAGCGCTCCGCGTGGTAACATATCGCATTGCAGTGAACAGAAGACAAGCGATTTCTTTGATCAAATATACTGCCTCGGCCTAGATTTGATCAAATATTGGACGACATTTGTCAAAGATCCCTATTACACTATCAAATATCTTTGACAAAGATTTTGGACAAAGATATTGGACAAAGAAATTTGATAGTGTAATACCGGCCTATGCTCCGTCTCTCTCTCTCTCTCTCTCTCTCTCTCTCTCTCTCTCTCTCTCTCTACTGTGGGAAACGTTTGGAGCTACCATTCTTTTTTTCTGAATCACTGATTGTTCACTCCTTTGAAAGATTCAACTCTATGAATCAGTTCAGGAGCGGATCCCCCATCTCTATGACTCTTGCCGACTTACAAGTTGGACGTCGGAGAGAGTCACAGATTTAAAAACGAACGGTCTATCGCAATAATATTTCTTTATTAATCAGTTTCGGCTTATGTACAAGCCATCTTCAGAATTTTTTGGCCCGTTATGGCTGGTGCTGGCGACTGCTGGGATGTTTTCGTGATACCGCGATCGTGCTATCACGGTTAATAAACAAATATTATTGCGATCTCGACTGTTCATTTTTAAACATAGAATCAGGTCGCTGCTCTCCGTGGACTATGTTGTCAAAATTTATAGACATAAATGCTGTGGAAAGTATGTGTGGTCGAATATACATGTGATCATCAGAGATTTGGTCAGCGATAAAACTTAACTATAGATTATCGTCTGTCAAGGATAAAATCTATCGATTCTGCAGTGCCACTGTCCATATACCATTTGCTCCTTTTCTGTTAAAATTATCACTTAGCTTACACTGTATGATTTTTTTCACCGTGTACAAACTCTAGTGATTTATCAATGAAATGGCACGGACCAAAAAAGTCTAATGAGCTTATGTCCGGAAATGCACGGTTTCCATGCTACAGACCATTTATTCAGTCATACATTGTTACGGAGACTGCGGTCTAATACGCCCTGTACCATCCAGTCACAGTTACAGTATGTGCTGAAAATGGTTTCCATGTGGCGTGTACGCGCCGTAGCGCGTTCTGTCTCTCACGTTCACATCGTCCAGGCTGCATCAGAAACGTGCATGAATACGCTGCTCCAGTGTCTACACATCTGGAATGCAATCTGCACACACGGTACTTCTGAGAAGGCCTCATAACCAGACATCGCACGGGTTGATGTCCGGTGCACGAACAGGCCATGCAACTGGACCCTCTCGTCCGATCTATTGACCAGGGAAGATACGATTCAGATGCGTTCAGACGCTAACGGCAAATTGGGCTGGAGCACCATCGTGTAGCAGCCACATACCCTTTCGAACCATCAATGGCACTTCTTCCTGCAGGGGAGGCAAAGTCACCCGCAAGAAACGACGATAGTTCCATCCTATTACGAGACGTCGAAGGAAGACTGGTCCCAAAATACGGTCACAAATTATCCCGAGCCACACATTCTGGCTGCACCGACGCTGATGTTTCGGTGTCACCATACCATTGGTGTTCTGCATACTATCCCACAGATGACTGTTTTGAAAGCTGAAAGTACCACTCCGCGTAAAGGAGGCCTTCCTCATCTGTATACAGGATGGGTGTAACAAATCCCAGATTCTTGGTTGCCTAGTGAAGAAACCAGTGACAAAAATGCTCCCTACATGGAAAATCGGTCGTTAGTAAGCCCTGCACACGCTGTAAGTGATAAGGGTAGTATCAATTGGTTCAAATGACTCTGAGCACTATGGGACTTAACATCGGAGGTAATCAGTCCCCTAGAACTTAGAACTACTAAAACCTAACTAACCTAAGGACATCACACACATCCATGCTCGAGGCAGGAATCGAACCTGCCACCGTAGCGGTCGCGTGGTTCCAGACTGAAGCGCCTAGAACCGCTCGGTCACCACGGCCGGCCGTAAGTACCAATTGTCATGGAGAATGTTCCACACGGTCGTCTGGCTTACCCTGTACTGTTGGGCTAATTGCCTAGAACTGACATGGCGGTCGCCTTCCACAGTGTTAACCACATTATCCTTCAAATCTGGTGTCCGAATATTTCAGGTACGTCCTTCATGATATTCTGCTTCTTGAAACGACCCTGTCTCAGACAAACGGCGAGAAACTATTGCAAACATTGAATGCTGTAGTTGTTATCGGCGGGGCTAGGTCTCCTGGTACAACCTTGCTGCACGCCGCCCGTTGCCATTTCCCTTTCCGTAAGTAAACACATCAGCAAGCTGTCGATTCGAATACGGAACCATTGTGTACAACGCTGTATCACATCCACTACAAGGTGGGTCAGCAAGCGAAGTGAATCGGACACAACATTACCAATAATGAATGTGAAACTACTGGGTCAGTGTGTGTTTAAAACACTACCAGCCTGCTTTTACAGTGATGCACTGTACACTGTTAATATGTAATTCATATTGCGTAGGAAGCTAGTCCTTGGGCTGTCAAATGAAGAACTGAATTAATACAGTTTTAAACACGGTTGTCTCTCAGCAACTGTGTTTTAGTTTCAACATAGGAATGACACAGCCAACTGGTTAGTACATTGACCTAAGTGTCGACACCTTTACGGATGTCTTCATCGGAATGAAATTTTAAGAAACCCTATAAAATAATACATAGAAAATTAAGTTCGACAAAAACATTAACCAAGGCGACAATTTTCATGACATACAAAGATTACTTTTCTAAAATTACATTGCGAGACGGCAAGGGTCAAAGTTTTGAGTAGATATGCTCAAGTCAAAAATTAAAATTAAACTGGTTCCAGCCTTTGGCATGTATACCTTGCTAGGAACAATATCAGACTGATCGCCCCACTAGCTTACAGTGATACCAAGAAAACAATACAAGGTGTGACGCCTATCGGGCGCCGACAGTAACATGCGCCCATTTGAGACATTGTACCAGAAATAATTGAATTAAACAACAGTTAACTATAGAATATTAATACAAACAGCTGTAAAACCCAAAAAATATCTGCATGAAGGTAACTTTATTAGCACACAACCATGAGACTCGAAGAAAAAGGTGTTTCGGAACTAGAGACAGGGAAAGATAGTAGAAAATAAAGGAATCAAAATTCCGCGAGTAGTAGATTAAAGGCTTTGACAAAATTCTTGTTACGTAGTTGGAACTGGTCATTGCGGATGGGGCCTTCGTTCTTAGAAATATGCTTGAAAATCCCCAGGTCTTCGATTACGTCGAGCCTATGACCCTTCTTTTTCCTACGTAAAATGGAAATTTCTTCAACGCTTTTCGTTTTGTGGCCGCAATTTAACAAATAAATAATCAGCAAAAGTGGAATTATGTCCAATAGTGCCTCTTTTTCGTAATAAATATTCCTTATACCTGACGCTGAAAGATAGTCCAGTTTGTTTTATGTAATAAACGGGACATGTAGCACAAGTAATTTTATAAACTCCTGAACTGTGTATAGGAGCAACTGTGGACTTGATATCGTGAATAAGATTTTTTTGCTAGTTATTGCTAGTGGAAAAGATAATTTTGCACCCATACCTTTTAGCTAGAAAACGACGAATTCTGTAAGAAATAGGGCCTGAAAATGTAATCGAAAACACTTTTTTACACTCGTTACTGTCAGAAACAGCACTGATGCTTAAATTGGTCACTTTATCGTCGGTTTTAATTTTGAAGATCTTTTAAAGTAACAAGGGATCGTAGCCGTTATTAGCTGGAATAGTTTTTCTTCATTAAAAACTGGCCGAGACGGAAAACGATAGATGTGATGTACATGTACATACAAGTGATTACAATTTAGGCACAGCACTTAACTTCTGAGGTCATCAGTCCCCTAGAACATAGAACTACTTAAACCTAACTAACCTAAGGACATCACACACAACCATACCCGAGGCAGTATTCGAACCTGCGACCGTAGCAGTTGCACGGTTCCAGATTTAGCGCCTAGAACCGCTCGGCCACCCCGGCCGGCGGGCTAGTCACAGACAGTGCTCCAGGAATCGATCTCTGAGAAGATCAGGCCAAAAACATTTTCGAGAGCAATGAGGTAGGCAGCCAAGAATTGCATTCACATCACAAGATGGTAACTCAGACTAGTGACAGTCTAACGAAGAACTAATGATAATCTGCTGAAGCTACTTAACGTCCGATAACGAATGCAACGACGGAACACGTCAAGGCCGGAACTGGCGGTCAGCACTACGTCCTCCGAATGCTGTGTTTAGAGCCTCCGAAGAAAGCACTACTACCACAGCAGAAGAAACACCAGCCGACCTACAAATCAAGGAAACTGTCAAAACTACACGCCTTACCAGACAGCACCGGCAAGGAGAGGAAACGTACACTGCCATTACATACACTAACCTACAGGGCAGGTAACTGGGGCGTTAGCGGCCACCAGGCAGGAAAAATACCGCTGGTTGAACTTAACAAACAGTAACACATAGAATGCAGCAATTAGTAACAAGAAATCGAGGAAAGCTAATTAGATCCGCCTTCCCCAAGTACTCCACTCGCTGCTCTTCGTCACGGCGACACTGCGAGCAGCAACACGAACCCAAGTCCCTGGAGAATCGGGAGATATCACAATGGTGGAGGTTTCACTACCTGGATTAAAATCCACTCAGCCTAAGGCTTGTTCGATCCGGTTGACGACTAGGTCGTGTACCTTCGCGACCACAGTCCTTCCATCCGGCAATGTATGCATGCCGCCAGCGGTCCCGGCGTGTTATCAGACTGCATTCGTGGCTCCTCCGGTGTCCCCAACCGAACTCGTCACTGACCTACCCGGAAGAACAACAACTACATTTTGATAACCGCTGCTGCTGCCACTAGCGGACAGGCAACGTTTGCGAAACCAAGTAGCGCCAGTCAACACGAGAAGAAGACAAACAACCGCAACCATGCCAACTAAACGATACGGTCTGGCCTCCAACAGAGGAAGGAAACCTTCAAACAGCACCAGTTTGAGCCGCAGCACGCCTCAATCATATCTGTCGATTTCCGTGCCATTCGGACAATTCCTTCGCGCTGTGTCGTTTTTTGTGTTAGAGTGTATTACGATGAGTGTACATATTATGAAATGACCAGTTTGAGATGTCTTGTACTGCAAGGACTAGATCCGTTTTCATTCTCAAAGGAGACATACAGCACTGTCGCCCAATCCTGTACAATCCTCTGACAATTTAAGGGCCGAAAGATCGTCCATACCTCGTCACAAGTGGTTCAGTCGTTCGGAATTTTCTTTGACGCCATATGCGCACGTAACTCCTACCAGGTTTAATGAAAGAAGCATCACTGACGATACCCCACAGTGTTGACAAAAGTTTATGACCACTGACCTCCGAGACCCAGAGTGCTTTCATTTGACCATGCGGTCACGTGGTGCCGCAAGGACAGCCTATAGGTGGAGAAGTGTCGAGTGGGGAATAGTGTACAGCTGCTATACGGACCGCAAATGGCGAAATCCAATGATATAAGCGACTTTGGCAAAGGGCAGATTGTTATGGTCCGGCGCTTGGGAACCAGTATCTCGGAAGCTACAAAGCAGATCGGCTGTTCGCGTACTATTGTTATAAATTCACTCTGATGAGCACTTATATTGAGTGAGTGTCTCTCTATATATGTTTCCCACACCACTTTCTGTTTGCCTTTATACGTATGAGTGACTGTGTATGCTCTGTTGTGTTGAATACCCACACCGTTGGTTTGATACAGGGCGATGTGTGGAACTGCTTTCACACTACATGCTTCCGATGTTGTAGCGATCTGCTCCAGCTGCTACAGACGCTGTATTGAAGCTGAAAGTATTAATCAGAGTTGCGGAGAAATATTCGTCTGCGCTCTGTTGCATAGCAATCAGATTTGCTTTCTGTTCTTAGAGATGTCCAACCCTGTTGGATGTAAATGATCCGTGAAATTACTCCTTTTCCGAAGTAAGCATTAAACTATTTAATTAGAACTGAACGCTCCCGTCGGAAATATTCTCGAGCTGGTATTCATTAATAGATCATAGTTGAAGTACACGTGAGTTGAGGAATAAACACGTACCTTCTTGAAATGAACAATCTTTTATTGCCTTTTGCGTCAATGAAATTCTTCTCGTAACATGAATTATCTGTTCACTGGCTTATATACAGATATATAATACAATTTCCTTCAAAATCTCGCAATGGCTTCGATTTCTACAAGAATGAAAACTCTTAATTAATTACTTCTTAACAAGAACAAGGCCTTCCTACACTAAGAATAATTATCTGAGCGCTAACCGCCACAGAGTAATAAAGAATATCTTTGTCTCTCTCTCTAGCACCGTCACGTCAAGTCACGCTGCTTTCTCTCGTACTGCATGATACTTCATACTGTCCTGAGCATATACGCAAATTGGTCGCAGGACGGTTAAACTGCCAGTAGACAACAAGGCGCTGGACATCCACCCACATCATAAACGTGAGAAGTCGCAGGCTTGCCCACTGTGTAAGGCGGGATAGGTGCTGATGTGTGGCAGATGTGACAACACAGTACGATGCTGGTGCGGACACAAGAGTATTTGAACATATCGTTCAACACCCATTGTTGAAGATGGGTTTTTGCATTAAATAACCTGCGGTAGTTAACAAACGCACTATGATAGCTGTGGACTATGTGAAGATTACAGCGGACCACTAGCATCCCCTCATGCTTGACGTATTCCTAGACGGAGATGGCATCTTCGACCAGGATAACTGTCCGCTTCACACGGCCACAATCGGACTACAGTAGTTTGAAGAGTGTGATACTTAACTTACGTGCATATGTTGGTCCAAATTTCGCCTGATCTGATCACGATGCAACGGATCTTGGACACTATCAGAAGCCAGTTACATGCCCACAGATCACCAGTTCATAATTTGCGGGGGTTGCATGACCTGTACGTAGAGATAAGGTGGAACATACCTTTGGAAAACTACCAAGGACTTAACCGAATCACGCTGCACATAATCACTACCGTATTGCTTTCAAAAGGTGGGCTTACACGATACTCAGAAGATGGTCCTAATGTCCTAATATTTTGGCTCATCTGTATCACCTACATCGTCACACATCGCAGATACTTATAATTTTTAGTACCGTTTTATTCCCCCTACATATATCTCAGAATTCAGCACAATGAGAAAAATGCAAGAAATCATAGCTCGTACAGAAGCTTACGCACAGTCTTTCTTAACACACACCATTAAGCGAACTGAACAGGAAAGGGGAAAGTAACAGTAGCACCCGAAGTATCCTTTGGCTCAGACTGTAATCTAGGTGCCTGGGTGTATAATGACCGTGACAGCAATGGGCACATTGCGGTTTTTGTTCACGTGACATTAATACTGTGTGGAAGAGAAGCACGGTGAATCGAAAAGAAAAAGGAAGAATACTTCCATACTTTTTAAGTGTGGTTGCGAACAAAAATTTTAGAAGTGAAGTGTACTGACAAAATGAGGATGAAAGAACAGTTCCAAGAGTAGCTGGGAAAGAAAACTTAGGGGAGATGATAAGAACGCGGGAGTCATCTGGACTGGGATATCTGGCTGCATCGAGCAGTCGTCCAAGGGAACACTGCTGGTGAGAGAGGGGAGGCAGAAGAACACTGGAAATGATGGGTGGCATTAAAAAAGGAAGAAGTTACTAGAAGAGCAGGAGCACAGGATAGAGGAAAGTGGAGAACGACGGTAGATATCTATCGTAAGACGGAGCAGATGCACCAGACAAGAAATATTAATTACAGCTCTGAACAGCGAATATTGTCTAGAGCAGTGGTTCTAAAACTTTTTGAACTTTGGGGGCATTTAAAAAGTTGCAAATAACTATATACACATTTCTGAGGAATATTTTACAACAGTTAATACAGGAAATAAATACTGTGATAATGTAACAACTATTTTATTTTGAATTTCACGTTCAGACTACAGAAAAATCAACTGATATTGATAAGAAGCATACATTATTACAATATGAACAAATAATTTATTTTTGTGTAAAAAATGTGAGAGATTCATGAAGCGCAATTGTTAGCCAAATGCGACGGCCGAGCGCCGTGTTGCCTCCACCCCTGTCATGACGAAAGGCAAGAGTAACTATTAAATGAAACGTTTTGCAATGAAAAAATGCAATAAAACTAACGATTAATTCAAATTTTAGAGAATAGTAACAATGCAATACCAATGAAACGTACCTTACGTCTACCCTTTCTAGCGTTTATGAAGAACATGAGTCTGATGTGTCCTCGCGATTTCTTCAATGTTTGGAGATACACTTGAAAGAAAACTCTCATTTCCTCGTCAATACATTGAAGAGATCCTCTCTTTTTACATTTAATTGTGGTGAGGGCAGAAAATCCTAATTCACATAAATATGACATCGAAAATTGAAGTAAAATGTTCAACCCCTTTTTAGATATCGACACTTATTCTTCTTTTATAGAAATCTGAAAGGCTTAAAGAGACAATTCCTTATGCTTCATCATCAATCCTTGATCATAGACATAGCTGCCAGTTCTATTTCTTCTGTTAATGTTAAGCCGAAATCACCTGAAGTCTCTATGAATGGGTTTCAAATCCAGTCGTACTGTTCAGTGTTGAGCGATGGAAAATATGAACTCAGTTTTCTTATAAACTTATGAAATGATCTACTACTACTGGAAGTATTTCATTTATGCACGTTCTACTTACCAACGGGAACATTGCCAAGTTACCTTGAACAGCTTTTCTATTCCATATTCGTAGTTTTCTGTGAAACGCTTTAATTTTGTCGGTGCATGTGAGGATATTTTCTTCTTTCCCTTGCATACTATTGTTCAAAATATTGAACTGCTGAAATATAGCCTCCAAATACTGCAATCTGGCAATCCAAAATTCACTCCGACGGGGGTTGCAAAAAATGTCTATGTCCTGACTCCATATCGATACAAAGTTTTTTGAATAAACGGGTTGTGACAAGTCTTATTTAAATAAAATTTACCATCTGAACAAATTGCTCTAAGACTTCTCTCAGTTTTTCTCACAATGTTTTTGCTATTAAGGCCTCCTTATGAAGAAAGCAGTGAGTTACGATAACATCTTCATTTTGTTTTTTACAAAAGAATTAAGGCCCTTAACACAGCCTACCTTTTGTCATTTATTAAGATAATCATTTAAAATGTTAAAAACGTCCTCACCTTTAATAGACACACTTAATTCATTTCAAAAAGGAAACTGAAATGGACAAATGCTAAGAGTGGCTTGCAATGCAAAGTTTGAGTGTTTGTGTTTATTACTGAACACATTTTTCTCAATATCAGTAGACATTTCTATAATACGCATTTGAACTGTATCATTCGACAAAGGAATCTTGCTTGTTTTCATAGCTGCTTCATTTCCTAACATCGTCATGGCCATTTTGTTGCAAGTCCGCAAAATGAGTGACTTATCTATAGTATGAGCTTTCATACTCTTAGCTATTAGTTCATAGATTTGGTAGGAAGCGATTAGAGTGTTATCAGAAACAGACATTACACGTTTAAAAGAATTTTCTGCCCTTGTTTGCTGTTTAGACAATCTCTTGAAATAGCTCACAGGTTTGCAAAAGTGAAATCATTGTTTTAAAATGGTTGTTCAGTTTATTAGGAAGCAGAGATGTATTTGCCATTTTATACCCACGTACCGAGCATAGTGGGAAAGGATAATCTTCACTCCCGGTCCGAGTGAAACCATAGCTTAAGTAGCTTTCATTGTATTTACGAGTAGACTGCTGTTTTGCTTTTTTACTTGCACTTAGCGTTTGTTCACTTCCAGAATCGGATATATCGACGGCATGCTTGTTTTTCAGAAATCTTTCCATTTTATTCGATTGTATTTTGCGTATAAGATTCAATTCTAACGCTTTGAAAATAAGCAGTACGCAGTACACAAATCACGGGTCCAACGTACGCTAACAACACCTCACTGACATACCATCTGAAAGCTCTGCGATAACGTCAAGCGCACAATGGAAACTCGTTTTCCTTCTGGGCGTGGATTCTTGTGCCTCCATGGGTTAACAGTGCGCCAACGATAATTTTCAAGTTCCGTTAAGCTTGATGGAAGCTTCTGTCACGAATGCGCTGGACCACTAAACTATAATGGAAATGACGTTCAGAAGTAGCACGGCTTCAAGAACAGTGACGATCATTTCACATGTGCCACTCATCTCTAGCAAAGAACATGAAATGAAATTCTTTCAGTCACGAACAGCTCGAGGTCAAACAATAAGCAGCTGTCACAGAAAATTTCCTTTCCCAGTTTCTCTTTTCAATAATATTTTACTGACAACAGAAACGTACGCATTTCAATAAAATATTATTAAAAAGTGACTGGTTGCGGATGTTATTTATAATTTTTTGATACACTGTCGCGGTACCTAAATAGGTCATAATGGTCAATAATAATAATGTGAAATTCAATTCCTACGTGCTGTTGCAGCGCCGCGCGGAGTTTTGGTGGAATAGTTTTGGAATAATTGGAAACGACAGGAAACCTTCCGAATTCTGTGGACGAGTTGTGATCACCTGCATAGCGCGCAAGGCTCAATTTCAGCATGGCTACCATCATAAAAGAAAAACGTCCATAGGGAAATCAACTGCGAAACAAAAGCACGACACGATCAGATAATATCCGTAGGAGTTTCTGTCGGAAAAATCCGTTAGTCGTCAAATATTTTTTCACCGTTTTCCCCTGATTCTGAACGTTTGGATCTGACCAGAAATCCATTAACGCTTGACAACACTGTAGATTAACTCAATATTTATCTACAAACTTTAAGAGAGACACAAGTGTCGTACCGTTTGGTTACGGAAAGAAGGCACGGAACGAGGCGGGCGAAAATAATTTGCACGGCGCCTACAGGGCTAAGTGTGGTGAGAGGGAGAATGGTTAGGAAACTTTCACGACCAGTGCTAGTCATCCACGGATGACTGTGCTCCTGCTACGGACCAGCTACTAAGATAGTTACATTTTAAACACAAAAGTAAAAAGCGTTCACTAAAAGCGCATTATTTCTCCACGGCAAATGATGACAGCCAAAACAGTCGCAGGATAAAGATTTATTAAAATTCTTGACCAAGGTTTCGGTATATAACATACCTTCATCAGAAGTAAAAAATCTAAAATTACATCCTGCAATGGAGATTAATAAAACAATTGTGCCAAAGGCGTCGTCAGTAATTAAGACATTTTATTAATCTCCACTGCAGGATGTAATTTTAGATTTTTTACTTCTGATGAAGGTATGTTTATATATACCGAAACCTTGGTCAAGAATTTTAATAAATCTTTATCCTGCATCCTTTATCTCCATTGCAGGATGTAATTTTAGATTTTTTACTTCTGATGAAGGTATGTTTATATATACCGAAACCTTGGTCAAGAATTTTAATAAATCTTTATCCTGCAACTGTTTTGGATGTCATCATTTACCGTGAAGAATTTCAACAGTTGCTGTTTCAGCCATGTTTAAAATCTCGCATTATTTCTATCAAAAATTGTGAAATTAAGGTAAGGCTGTTGTAATGTTCTAGGACAAGGAGTTGAAGAAAATGCCATTTGAGGCATTTTTAGTTATGAATGACCATGAAGCATTATGTTGTAAGAAACTTGCACTCGATGGTTGCCGTCTTGGACTGCAAGTTTTTTACAACATATCACGTAAGTTACTGTGTTGGCCACACCAAACTTTACCATGGATAAAGTGTTATTTTTATTGATACATTCATTATTAAATGAATTAATCACTCCCACCACTGCATATTGTTATGACTGTAGCTATGTGCCAATTATCTTACCATTCTGTTTCTTCAGACTGCAGCAGTCTGCCATCCGAATGATTGTTTTTCTCGCCACACTGCGAATTACACTTTCCCTGGAAGTCCTTATACTTCTCGGTGGTGCAAGGGATGACATCAATGGGCCAGCAATGGCTTTCTCATCAGTCACTACTTTAAAATACCTTTGCCCATTTCCCAAACAGCCGCTGCTGTTAAATAGCTAAGACTATCAGCAATGGAAGAGAGAAGCTAGCCCGCATGAAACGTTCCGAATACTGTCGACACTACAAGGAGAATAAGCCACCTTTTTTCCTTAACCAAACTGAACTATTCGACAAAACGTAAGGACTCGTTCCGTATTATACCTATCGTGAAATGAATAAAATTGAGTACTATACCTTCTTTCATATTTGACCATAAGTTTTCCTAAAATATTACAGGGCGCACCCATAAATGTTCTAGGGCACACCAGTGCGCCCTGGCGCGCACTTTGAGAACCACTGGTCTGCAGGGAGAGAGAGAGAGAGAGAGAGAGTGTGTGTGTTTTGTAGTATTATTAAACGATAGGAAAAAGTCAGACTTGCCTCCAGGTGCTACCACTGAGCATCTGTGTATTACTAAATTCACAGTTACATATTACCTATTTAACCGCTTCATTTCCAGTATTTCATGTGACTATTGACCGTATTTAAAATTTTAAAATGCTGCCATAACCTACTCTTTAAGAAGTGCGATCTTACGTTAAAGGCTAAATACAATAATCGTTACAGTTAGAAAGTGTGAGTATGTCTTGCGTCAGTGTCGCTCACAGGACGAAAATTAGCCAGATTATATTCATCCAGTGTCAGGGGAAGAGAGAGCTTAACGACTTCCAAGAAACACTCCCAACGAAACTCAGATATAATTTCAAAACTTTTCTATACTTTTTGTCACTGACTCTCCCATAAAGTAATGAAATGTAGAAAGTCCTTCGCTTGCTACATTTTCGCGGACCAAATAGTAAAACTTCAGCAACACGCAGGGCGTTTTAATTTATTACGTTTTCTGACTAAATCTCTTAGCAACTCACTTTGCAGACACTACTCACAAATACCACTGAACATATCTAAAAAAAAAAATATATCATTGTACGACACAGAGTTCTGAACATTGATGCTTTCCCTAAGACGGAGAGCAGATTACCCAAACTCTACTCACCCGTGTTTAATAATAATGAGAGCTCTTGGTGGTTTCCAACAAACTCATTCGTAAACGATTTAGACATTTGAAGACGTTTTTTCTGCATAGCAGTTCGATTCTTCAAATAATCATGGGTGGTGTTACTTGTATTAAAGAAGGGTAATTCCGTTTGTTGGAAATATTATTTAATTTTCGCTGTGTTGTCAAAATCTGACATGTTGAGGGACGTGGCTATAGTGCAGTTGCGTTGTTGTTGTTGTAGTCTTCACTCCAGATATGGCGCCATGCCTTCTTCCGTTTGCAACCTGTAACCGCGTAAGTAACGAGCAGCCCTTAGTGGCCAGCCATCACAATTTTTTACCTTAAATATCTTTGTGACTAATGCCCTCTTGGCATATTCATTATTTTATAAATGACGTATAAGTACTGCCACTCTTTCACGATGATTCTGTACTTATACTCCGTATTATGCGTTTTTAGTCATAATTCTGTGACCATGTTATAGACCATTCTTTGATTTAAATTCTGAGGAAGACACTCCTAGGAGTGTTGAAACCCGGTTAATTCGTTAAAAATAGTGATCGAGGACTGTTTTCTTTCAATTGTAACTATTCACGGTCTCTGAATTTTGTGACCTCCTCATTAGTTATGTGATCTACCCATCTAGTCTTCAGCATTCTTCTGTAGCACCACATTTCGAAAGCTTCTATTCTCTTCTTGTCCAAACTATTTATCGTCCACGTTTCACATCCATACATGGCTACCCTCCATACAAATACTTTCAGAACGACTTCCTGACACTTAAATCTATACTCGATGTTAACAAATTCCTCTTTTTCAGAAACGCTTTCCTTGCCATTGCCAGCTACATTTTATATCCTCTCTAATTCGACCATTATCAGTTATTTTGCTCCCCAAATAGCAAAACTCATTTACTACTTTAAGCATCCCATCTCATAATCTAATACCCTTTGCATCACCCGAATTAATTCGACTACATTCCATTATCCTCGTTTTGCTTTTGTTGATGTTCATCTTATATCCTCCTTTCAAGACGCTGTCCATTTCGTTCAGCTGCTCTTCCAGGTCCTTTGCTGTCCCTGACAGAATTACAATGTCATCGGCGAATCTCAAAGTTTTTATTTCTTCTCCATAGATTTTAATTCCTACTCTGAATTTTTTTTTGTTTCCTTTACTGCATGCTCAATATACAGATTGAATAACATCGGGGATAGGCAGTTATGAGATATATAATTTAAGCAGGAAAACAATCCACGACGGCAGGAGCAAGGAAGACATCAAAAGCAGACTAGCACTGGCAAAAAGGGCATTTCTGTCCAAGTGAACTCTGCTAGCATCAAACATATGCCTTAATTCGAGGAGGAAATTTCTGAGAATGTACGTTTCGAGCACAGCATTGTATGGTAGTGAAATATGGACTGTGGGAAAACCGGAACAGAAGAAAATCGAACCATTTGACATGTGGTGTTACAGAAGAATGTTGAAAATAAATGATACGTTCAGAAATGAGGAGTGAGCCGTGTGTCGACTCGTGCTACACCTTGTGTTTAGATTGCATTGGTTTTCCTTTTCTTCCCCTGACATGTTTGTTTGATATGTTATCTGTCATTAAGTGGCTGCTTGGTTGTCGTTTCCCTCTGCTATCGATATCTGCGTTTTTGTTTCCGGGAAACTGCTATGGAGGAAGTGAGGTCTTTGACCGGTATAACCTCGTGTGGTGGTGTGGAAGTAAGGGCGTTGCGCGCAAGGAGTGTGGTGGACACGGGAAGGCAGTGTGGCTCTCCAGCGCGAAGAAGGCGTGGTCGGCTGTACCGAGTCGCCACGTGATGTATGTCGGTGGTGTGTAACGAGCAGGTCGAGTTGACAGAAGAGCTCCCCGCGTGTTGGTTGTATACAGAATCGCCCCACGAGTAGTTGCTGTTGATTTCGCCTTGGTGGGACGTTAACAAGCTTCTTTAAATCCTCCGTTTCAACACTGGAGTTTAAAAAGGAGATACCACATGATGGAGCGGTCACTACCCGTCAACGTTGCAGAGAAGACGTGGATTCCGGTGACAGAGCGTGTTGTCGCGTGACCGTGGCGTGTTGGGTACGCTGGCGACGCGTGCGCGGTCGGATGTGTGGATCCTTGCCATCGGAGGTCGTGTACTGCCTGTTCGAGCATAATTGCAAGGATTAATCATTAAGTAATAATTTTGTGTAACCAGCTTCTCTTCTGCCTTGTGGCCTCCGGCGACCGGGTTTCATCTCCCTGGCACCAGTGTAATTGAAGACAGTGATCATTCCTCCTCCTCTCGTTACTGTCCGATGGGAGGTGCAGTTTTGGCAGTTTAATTGTTTCGCTATTCTGTCGTGGGTTTTGAGTAAATTCACGCTTCTTGTTGGTTGATCGTGTGGTCGCTCATTCAGGACTGTGTGGTGTAATGTTTCCCTGCACGAGGTTAGCTCTAATTCTGTCAGCAAGTTAAGCCATCCTATAACAAGTTTTCGCTGGCTAAAAGTCGGTGCAATGACCAGCCTGAGAGTGGCAATTGTGTTTACGGGCGTATTTAAATAGGTCAGTATTCTGTCTAGCCTGAGCATCCCTGAGTGGGTGTTTTGTGGCCGCCTTACACGGGTCCCTCATATCTGTTATGTTCTAATGATATTCCAGGACACTTTTGTTTAAAAATTTTTTAATTTCCTCCAATTTTTTAAATTTCTTTTATTGCCATTAATCGTGTGTTTGCTGAGACCCGTTTAATTTTTTTTTAATTTTTTAAATTGTTGTATTGCTATAAATTACTTTGATTGGCGTTAGCGGCGTGTTTTAAAAGGTTGTTTATTGCCGTACTGCTAGTTTCTGTAAGATACGGATAAAACATTTGTGAAAATCTCAACTCGACAGTAAACTACTAGAAATTTGGCCCCATTTCCCACCTTGTGGTGTGGCTTGTAGTAACCGTAACCACTGTGTCAAGGAGGTTCTAAGGAGAATAGGCGAGGAAAGGCATATGTGGAAAACACTAACAAGAAGAAGGGACAGGGTGAGAGGACATCTGTTAAGACATCAGGGAATAACTTTCATGCTACTGGATGGAGTTGCAGAAGATAAAAACTGTAGAGGAAAACATAGACTGGAATACATCCAGCAAATAATTGAGGACGTAGGTTGCAATTGCTACTCTCAGATGAATAGGGTGGGACAGGAGAGGCAACCGTGGCGGAACGCATCAAGCCAACAGAAGACTAAAAAACAATTAAGCAGCAACCAGACAGTTTGAAAATGTTAGTTAACTGAAACCATTACTTTTCATATTTATTAGACATCGATCGTCAGCTGTCATTAAACATAAACATTATAGCAATTTATAGGGAACCAAGCAGCACTTTTATACTGCATGTGCAAAAATGCTTTAACTTTATAATTCAAAACACAAACACAGGACGAATTCCTCACACAGAAACTTCCACCACGTAAGTTCTCATTTAATGCTTTAATAACGCAAAAATCATTTCATGAATGTTTCTGCGAAAGTCGGTATGAAAAAACCTTTAGCGAATAGTGAACGAAAAATCTTTTGTTTGTGCACCACACTACTAACGAACACAAAACGAGGCCCCAACAGGAAAGAAAGAAAAGGTGTTAAGAGCCATCTCAATACGGATTTGTAATAAATCTGAAACCGGTAATGGTTTCAGTTAAATAAACTTTTGGCTTGTTGCTGCTTAAATTGAAAACCCTATCACTACTTCATTTTACTCAACCGCTTACGTTGGAGATTGAGTCTGACGTGAATGCAGCAAGCCGAGCCTGTTGAATCTGCCCTTACCGATGGAGTAACAGCGAGTAACATTCCGCAAAGTGACGTCATTCCGGTATCGCGGCTGCGTGCGCGGGCCGATAGATCGTCGCTGAGAACGTAGCCCAGCGGGTGAGTCGACTCACTCACTCGCAACAGTGAAATAAGAGACGCTGGTAAAGCGATTTCGCAGACCCCTTTCTGTTCGCCCGGTAGATATTGCCTCGCGTTTGGGGTAATTTCGTTTTGCGCGCAGTGCTCAGATGGCGGGGCTTTTTTTGTTTTCCCCCTCCAGTCCCCCTCTCCTTCTTTTTTTACGGCGCTACCGGCCCGTTCCCGGAAGAGGAGAAGAGATTCACGTTGTCTGTTCCCGTTCCCCCCTCCCTGCCGTTCGCTGCCCGGGTTTCCTTCCCGATCCGCTAGATGGCAGCCGTCTACAGCGGCGCTGCTGTGTGTGCGTTCCCGCTTAACCTGCGTCGTTAAAGCGCCGCCTGTAGTCGCGTTGGAATCCGCACGGTGCATAGCTGTATTCAGACACGAGTTACTCAATGAAATTACGGTCGTCGCACGAAACGTAGTTGTAGGATATCTATCAAAATTGTTTCGTGGCATAGCGTAGAACATGGGAGACTTGAGCCATATCTACACGGTGTAATCTCCCGCCTCCTTTCTACTCTTATCTATTGTACACATTAAACAATGTCTAGTCCAAGTACTTAGCACGGGACGTCTTTTACGAAGATTTGAGAGGAGTGAAGGTTACAATAAACTTTCAAGTTTACTTAGCTTGCCATGTTGATATGGCTCCAGTTCTTCTTGAAGCTAAAAATCGCACATCAGGTCCTCACGGCTGATTTGAACTAAAAAATCTGAAGATTGTTGTTGCAGCATTTTTGTACGTATTCTTACATTTTAGTATATCATATGGCATTTTGATTTTCCACATTAACAAAGCCGAAATTACATTGCTCGCACAAAAATACAAAAATACATCCGTTCACATCATACACAAGTTTACGACTTTCTCACTCTGCGGAAATAACAATATTCCAAAGCGTTTACAAATTTTATTAAGAAATCAATTTCTACTAGTTTCCGTTACTTTATTAATTTCGATTATTATTTCATAAATGAATCCAGAAATAAATGTAGTAAATAGTACAGGATTGCGGAATTAATAATAGAAATCCTAAGTGTGACAATTTATAATTTCAAATGTTTTCTTTAAAAAACCTGTACATTCAGAACTAGTGCTTATCGATTATAAAATCGAAGCTTAAATAATTTTTGAAGTAATTCCTTTTCATAAATTTTAGTTTGAAATATAACAGCCGGCCGCTGTGAGCGAGCGGTTCTAGGCGCTTCAGTCCCGAACCGCACTCCTGCTGCGGTCGCAGGTTCGAATCCTGCCTCGGGGATGGATGTGTGATGTCCTTCGGTTAGTTAGGTTTAAGTAGTTCTAAGTCTAGGGGACTGATAACCTTAGATGTTCAGTCCCATAGTGCTTAGAGCCATTTGAACCATTAAATATACCGTGCATAAAAGTACATTAACGTCTTCAGAAAATGAACTGAGATAGTATTGACCTACCCAAAATTCGAAAAATAATACTGGTGTCGACAACTACTGCTACGGAAAGATAATGCTATGTCCCGTTACAACGGACTACAGTCTTCTATAACTGGATTACTCGTGGTGCGTGCGGGTGACGTGAGGACTACAAGAATATTACAGGGTGGCGCACGAAATGTGTTACCATTTTGATTTTGAATATAAACTTTATTGTCAATACAATCTGAAGGGAACATACACTACAATGAAGGGCCGTGCATGGAGATTCGTTCTAACTCAGCACATGCTCAATATGTCCACCATTTCGTTTCCTAACTTCCTTCAAACGAACACTGAAGTTAGTGATTCCCTACGACACATGTCTTCCGTAATTTCACTGCAAGCTTGAAGAATAAGTCTTCTGAGCTCCATTAAATCACGTGGACGTTTCGGGAAAATTTTTTCCTTTAGGTACCCCCAAAGAAAAAAGTCACATGGATTGAGGTCTGCGCTATTGGGGGGCCAATTTTGTCCGTCATTGAAGCGACCTGGAAACCTGAGTGAAATGATCCACTTGTCGAAATGCTCGTGTAAAGACTCCAACACAGTGTTTGCAGTATGTGGCCTTGCTCCATCTTGCATGAACCACTGCGTGTTGAAGGGCAAGGCAGTAGCAAGAAGCTGTGGAATGAAGCTATTGCGAAGCATGCTCAAATAACGCTCGCTGTTCACAGTTTCTTCAAGAAAAGGGGCCAATAAGTCCGTGACTGGAAACTGCTGCCCACGCTGTAATCCTCGGAGCATAATGTTGTCGTTCATGAAGCACTTGTGGGTTTTCAGTGGCCCAAAAGCGTACATTTTGTTTGTTAACCACACCGTCTAAATGAAAATGCGCCTGTCTGAAAACCAAACGTTGTTGAGAGTTTCTTCCCTATCCTCCTCCCATTGAGCAAACAGTAGTCTCTGCTGCTTTTTTTCAGTGAGCTTCTGTGCACAGGTCATCTTGTATGGGTACATATGGGGATCACTTTTAAGAATGCGTTGAACGGAGCGTCTGGATATTCCCAGTTGTACTGCTGCCTTTCTACACGTTTTCCCGGGACTTCTCTGTACAGCAACTCCTACCGCTTCAATATTTTCCGGCGAACAAACAGGCTTAAGCCGAGGTCGCTTCGCTTCCAATACTGTTCCTTCCTGTACAAATTAATCGTACAACCTGTGTATGGTTTTCTTGCAAGGGACCCATCGTGTGTTAAAAACTGTTGTCGAAAACGCCTCTGAGTCACAACAAGCCTTTTCGATTCATGAAAAAGTAACACAATTGCCGATCGTTGCTGTGTCGTCAGTCTTCTATTGTCAGCCATTGCTGCTTACTAGTCTCCTAGCGGCAGTATCGTGAATTACACGTCATTTCGTAACTCATTTGTTTTTGCAAGCTCTGCTGGTACTGCTGTAGAGATCCCAGCGGGTATCTAATGTGCGTCGTAAATTGTGAAAGAAACAACTGGTAACACATTTCGTGCGCCACCCTGTATTTAGATGTATAGACCGTAAACTCAGCTATAGCGGCGAATAACCAGGTCACGAAACTGTCTTACAGCAACATTCCATTTAAAAGTAGTGCACGCTGTTAAATCGCAGTTGGAAGCGCGGAAAGTGATCGCGGGAAATTATTTTTTTATTCATTTATTGTTTATTTTCCTTCAGCGTGACTACACAATTTAGCCACTAACAGTGAAAATTGGAATTTCTTAAACATGAATATGATTAATCAACTTAACTAAAAATTACTTCTTCACTAGTGTGCAAACAAAGGCAAACTTAATTAATAAACACTGGAATTTTCGACTTAAAATAAATAAATAGATAAATAAAAGAATAAAAATAAAGTTGCTTCTTGACTGTGGTCAGATTTGAGAATTACTCATTAAAAAAAATGATGACAGACATCAAAGCACTGCTCTATCATTCCTTATTTAAAGACTAATAATACTTGTTTGGACTGGAATACTAAAGTTGTTAAGATATTTATGTTGATCGTACTTCGGGCAGACGAAGACTGAATGATTAATGTCCCCCACATCTAAGGTGTTGCAATCACATACGTCAGAATTTCTTAGTTGTAGGCGAAGTAAATGCGCAGGAAAATTGCCGTTATTAAATCTGATTCTCGTGATTGTAGAGCTAACTCTGCTACGTATAGACGTGTTGTAAAATCACGATAAGCTTCAAAAATGGTTCAAATGGCTCTGAGCACTATGGGACTCAACTGCTGTGGTCATCAGTCCCCCAGAACGTAGAACTACTTAAACCTAACTAACCTAAGGACATCACACACATCCATGCCCGAGGCAGACTGTAGCGCCTAGAACCGCTTGGCTACTCCGGCCTGCACGATAAGCTTATGTGACGTTGTAGCCAACTATAATATTTTCTTTTATTAACAGATGTCTTCCATTCCCCTTCCAACTGGGAACTGACATCCATTTTAATTTTATGTAATAAATCGGTGTAAGGTAACTTGATATTTAAGAGGGTTCGGAAACGGCAGCCTTCTTGGCCAACAGGTCTACAGTTCCGTTATGCAAAATGCCTGCCTAAACTTTAATTCACAGTACATAAATAATTTTGCTTCATCGTCATTACGTTATTTCGTTAGATGGAATGCCTTCATAGGCAGCGTTGTGCATTGCTGTAAACGTCATTTAGTTTATCGACAATGAGAAGGACTAAGAGATGACGATGGAGACGGAAGTAACAGTAAGTTGATTGTGTGCCAGTTACGGAAGGAGAGACGCGCTGGCCAGCGGAGCGAGATTCGGGTATCTGCCCCTAAGAAGAAGCACCAAAGTGCTTGTAATAAATATCCCCATATATATGAAAACTACACCCTGTGAAGTTATTTTCCATACAAAAAACTGTGAAACTTGCGGCAGGTATTCCCGGAATCTACCTGCTCACTGACAAGGGGGCCCCGCCTACTCCAAAGAAACTGGTACACCTGCCTAATATCATGTAGGGCCCCCGTGAGCACGCAGAAAAACCACAACACGACATGGCATGGAGTCGACTAATATCTGAATTAGTGCTGCAGAGAATTGACACCATGAATCCTGCAGGGCTGGCCGTAAATCCGTAAGAGTACGAGGGGATGGAAATCTCTTGTGAAAAGAACGTTGCAAGGTACCCCAGATGTGCTCAGTAATGTTCATGTCTGGGGAGTTTGGCGAACAGCTGAAATTTTTAACTCAGAATAGTGTTTCTGCAGCCACTCTGTAGCAAGGTTGGACGTGTGGGGTGTCGCATTTTCTGCTGGAATTATCCAAGTCCGTCGAAATGCACAATGGACGTGAATGGATGCAGGTGATCTCAGAGAGGATGCTTACGCACTTTTCAACTATCAGAGTCGTATCAGGGATTCCATATCACTCCAACTGCACACGCCCACACCATTACAGAGCCTTACCGGTTTGAACAGCCCCCTGCTGACGTGCAGGGCCCATGGATTCATGAGGTCGTCTCCATACCCGTACACATACATCCGTTCGATACATTTGAAACCAGACTCGTCCGACCAATCGACATGTTTCCAGTCATTAATAGTCCAATGTCGGTGTTGATGAAAAAGGTGAGGTATAAAGCTGTGTATCGTGCAGTCATCAAGGGCAGACGAGTGGGCCTTCGGCTCCGAAAGCCCATATCGATGATGTTTCTTTGAATGATTCGCACTCTGACACTTGTTGATGGCCTAGCACTGAAATCTGCAGCAACTTGCGGAAGGGTTGATTTCCTGTCACGTTGAACGATTCTCTTGAGTCGTCATTGGTCCCGTTCTTGCAGGATCTTCAGCGATGTCGGAGATTTAATGTATTACTAGATTTCTGATATTCACGGTACACTCATGGTATGGTCGTAGGGGAAAATTTGCTATTCATCGCTGCTTCGGAGGTGCTGTGTCCAACGCTCGTGGGCAGTCTGTACCACCACGTTCAAATTCACTTTAATCTTGTTAATCTGTCATTGTAGCAGCAGTAAGCGATCTAACAACTGCGCCAAACATTTGTTGTCTTATATAGGCGTGGCCGACCGTAACGCCGTACTCTGCCTGTGTACATATCTCTGTATTAGAATACGCATGGTTATACTAGTTTCTTTGTGTTCTTCAGTGTACGTAAAGGGGTTGGTCAGTAATGAAACTGGCAGTGTGTGAGCTCCAGATGGCCAATAGCATTCCTGGTGCGGGTGGGGCATTACGTTGGCATGATTTATCTGCAGCGATGGGCACAGCAGAAAGAGAACAGAACGATAATCAGAGAATTGCGGGTTCGGGTGCGTATGTGGAAACTTTTTTCTATCGAATTTTTACGTTACTTAAACTGCAAATAAACCGAAATTACGTTTAATGTATTGCATCTGTTAATATTTACAAAGAAGATATGAAAAATTTAAGCCGGCCGGTGTGGCCGTGCGGTTAAAGGCGCTTCAGTCTGGAACCGCGTGACCGCTACGGTCGCAGGTTCGAATCCTGCCTCGGGCATGGATGTGTGTGATGTCCTTAGGTTAGTTAGGTTTAAGTAGTTCTAAGTTCTAGGGGACTGATGACCACAGATGTTAAGTCCCATAGTGTTCAGAGCCATTTGAACCATTTGAAAAATTTAGGCAAAGGAAAATTTGGGTTTGGAAATGAATTTCCACGAAGGGATTGTAAGGCCCACACCAGAATTTCATATACAGAATAAATACTTTTATTATTTTACAGTAGATGATTTACACTGCTGGAGTGACATTCATTGTAAAAACATGGGAACCAGTAAATTTCCCAGCATAAGTTGTAAATGCGTAGTTTGCAATTACGTAAATGCCTATTTTACAGTCACATGTTTATTTTAGCGTTTCAGTAAAACAAAATTGATTTACGTTCATAAAAGGTTCGCTCTCATCGCACATACTGCCAAAAAACCACGAGTAGTACATCCTTGAGCCAATATTGGAGAGGACAGCTGTTGAAGCACAGTGGAATGTATTTCAATTCAGTCTTATTGGGATGTGATTTCTTTTTCTTTCTCGATGATGTAAGAGCAGTTTTGAAGTTCTTCTTATCATATTCTTTACCTGGTCATAAAAGCGACATCACAGAGTTGCACTAATTGAATATTGCAAGATGCCAATTCTTCTTCATCTTGAGAAAATCTCATCGTATGGTTGTGGATTTGTTTGTTTTCTTCAAAAGTAAAGTTAAGAAGAAATTTGTTCTCCTGCACGTCGGGCATAATCACACGAGTCAAAAAAATTTTTGTGTAGGGGGACTTGTAAATATTTTATATTACGACGAAGTAATGACATCATTCCTGTATTTTGCCGCATACTCATTTCCCATTTTCGAATCCTAGGTCCAAATGACCCATAGCTCTCTTGTATGCATTCCACAGAAAGGGATGTAGCATATTGCGTTATATACGAGTGACTTACTTTGTTCATTTTCGGCTTAATTTCAGTGAATGTGTATTGAAAAACACAAAAAAAGGAAGTTACCGCGTAGGGACTCGAACACGCGACCCTCAGATTACAATTCTGTACTCTTTCCGATGTGCCAACCGCTGATTCGGTAAGTACGCTAACATAAATGAATCATGTCTTCCTTGTAAACACTTGGTCACCCGAACTTCTCAAATTTCATTCCTATCCAAGTCCTGTTTATATCACAAATTTAGACGAAATCGGTGACCACTAGCAGGCGCAGTCCCGTTTTGAGGCGTGTCGGCGCCGCTTTGCGAAAGACCAGCAACATAAACATTCTGTTGACTGAAGTTGATCGCCACGAAAGGTCGACATACAGTCCTGCGATATGTCCTCTTACAAGCGCGTGTTGCACTGTTTCTAGTTGTTTTTACGTTTCAATCCTGCTTTTCTTCAATTTATGACCATATACTGACCTAAAACGAAACTTCTTGTAATGCATTGTCGTCTTAAATTTCTTCGTTATTATGTGAGTTATTTTACGAATCATATTCTGCATATTTAAAGAATATCTAATTTATCATAAAATTTTATGGTGCTCATTCATGTGCCAGCTGGTAAAAATGTAGATGCTTCGCAGAACTGTAATTATAAGGAAAACAGTTTTCATTTATGGAAGACGTGCGGATGTAGAACTAGGAATTGGAAGAGAAGCTATGCACAAATTATGTCATCTGTATAGTGCAAAATCCGGACTTTTTTGTTAGTATAACAACGCATCTTCTGTGCATTACGTATACCTTTTGCTCATCGACGGAATGGACCATATAGTTTCTGAAGATCCGGTAATAAGTAAAGTTACCGAGAATGGTTCTTTCCGCGGACCATTCGCAACTGGGACAGAAGAGGGACTGTGTAGCAGTGGTGTACAAAGTACTCTCTCCCACGCTCTATGATGTGGCTTGCGGAGTGTAGGTGTAGAAGTAGATGTAAAAACATTAATACTTCAGAGATACAATAAAACATTCAATAAGGTCTTAAGTTAATCCAAACGCCGTTTTTCACGAGTCACTTTCTGGTCACAATCTACTCCCAGTAGTGGGTGCGCATCACGTGCCTGTGTGTACATCAGCCGACAACAAGTGGATCAGTGACGTCGATGATCGACTGACTGTGGCGCAGGTAGAACTCTAAAATCTTGAGTACACTAGAGACTGCACATGCTGAGAAACAGGGGACAATCGCGTTCGTGACATATTTCAGAAGCTGCAGGAGGGCCTGGTATTTTTCATACTAATGTTCTCCCAAGAGAGAGACGAAATGACTGAAGGCAAACGTGTGTTTTAAGTTTTACGATTCGGTGCGAAGAAAAAGTCTGCTCTGTACATAAATGAGAACTTAAAAGATCAAAACCTTTTTCAAATAAACTTGTATCAACAGTAAAAAAAGTCTGTTATCAGGGAAATTGGTGTAAGCTACACGCAAGCACATGCAAAACATATTGTGTACTAGAACAAAGACGGAACAACAACAATGGAAGACCAAGAACGAAGTTCCCGGAATAGGTGCAAGACAGGGATGCGGTCTTTCGCCCCTAAAGCCTGTTCAGTCTGTACATCGAAAAGACGATGACAGAAATAAAAGAAAGGTAAAAGGATGGGATTAAAATTCAGGGTGAAAGGACATCGGTAATAAGATTTACTGATGAGATTACTATACTCAGTGAAAGTGAAGAATTGCAAAACTTGTCGAATGGAATGTTTTAATCAGCACAGAATATCGACTGACAGTAAATCAAAGAAAGACGAAAGTAACTATTAGTAGCATTAACAGAAACGAGATCAGCGATAAACATATCAAAACTGGAACTACTAAGCAGACGAAACGAAGAAATTTTCCTATCTAAGAAACAAAACATCACACGACAGCAAGGTGGACATTAGCAGTGGCAAAGAAGACATTCATGGCAAAAGAAGTCTGCTGGTATCAAACATCGGCCTTAATTTGAGTAAGACATTTCTGACAATGTACGTCTGGAGAGCAGAATTGAATAGTAGTTAATCGTGGACTGTGGAAAACGGAAATGAAGAGAATCGAAGCATTTGAGATGTCCTGGTATTGAAGGATGTAAAAATTAGGTAAGAAATGAGGAGACTGTACAGAGAATCAGCGAAGTCAGGAACATAAAGTGATAAGAAGGGTCAGAATCATCATATTATCACAGTAGATAGAACTGTAGAGAGTAAAAACTTTAGGGGAAGACAGACTGGAGTATATCCAGTAAATAACTGTGGTGCTGTGTGCAAGTGTCATTGTGAAATGGAAAAGCTGACACAGGACAGGAATTCATAGCGGAAGACATCAAATCAACCAGAAGACTGATTGAGGAAAAAATAATATTAAGAGTAACATTCATAGATTTGATTCTATATGGAACATTATTTATGTCATCCCACACATTGTGATGCTATCGCTTTGTTCTGTTTATGTCGTGACGATGTATAAAAGTGAGGGCCTGAAGCAACTGCTCCTATCGTGAATTTACTGACTTACTGTGACAATAAAATGTTACTAAACAATCTTCTTTTAATGGTCACGGCGAAAGTTCGGCAACCAGACTTTGATTTCACTTTCATATTAAGACAGTGTACGATGACACATTAAATGAATGTCAATTTCGCACCTTACATGAGAGATTTTATACATCTTAACGAGAAGATGAATATGTCACTTGGCATACTTCGATGAAAATGAGCAGATTTGCCTATTAAAGTATTCAATGCAAAGGGATGACACTCAGTCGATGGTATTAACACACCAAACCTAAATCCTGCATGTCAATGAGCAAGAGGTGGAAAAAGCTGCTGGAGGGAACGTTTTAGTTTAAGGACAGATGCGAGATGTGCCATCATGCCAGAACGTTTTTAAGGTGACCCGTGGCGACAGACAACGAACGCGCCGGGCAACACGTGGAGGAGAACAGGCAGCGGGCTAGCGCTGTGTGCTATGGAAAGAATCTTTAGAAAACTGCATTGGGGAATTTCCAGATGGATACTAACAGACCAGCAACGCAGCTGATCACGTGAAAGACGCATGGTATGACCGTGGTGTACGCCTGTAACTTTTAGGCGTCAGGAGCAGGCACAAATTGTGCAATTGGCTGAAATGAACCAGGACGGAGTAAAGTGCCGAAATTTCGACACAGTTTGTTGGTAGGCGCTTTGAGATTGGCAGAGACAGTTTCCACAAGATGAAAGGAGTGCTCCTATTGGTTGGAAAAAGCTGTGACATGGAGCACGAAAGGACCCAGGCGGGGGACAGTTTTGCAAAGAGAGACACAAGACCGAAAAGTTCGGGGACTCTCCTCTGAACCAGCGTCAAGTGCAGAACGGGACGCACCTCGCTCTGTTCGACGCAAAGGAGGAATTTTGTGTGAATACTGCATTCGCTTCGGCTGACATTCAGCTAGATCTAAGCTGTAGAGTCGTTGAGCTCCAACAACAGAGAAACGAAACAGCCATGTAGTTAATTGTTCTTGTGAGAACTGAGAGGTCATTGAAATATGCATGCTGCTCCATCCATGCACGTGAATGTCGCCATATTTCAAGACTAGGGATGAGTGCATTTTTTCTCGCCTAACGAGAAACATGGGACAGTTTCTGCTGATAAAATCAGCAAAGATTTTGATTAGCTTTTATAGGACTTTCAGAGGACGAGAGCAGCCATGCAGCTGACAGCTCATTGCAGCTAAGGTGAATACTCCTGGCAGAGTCATAAACTTATTGGTTCATCAGCTTGCGTCCACTGTGAACTCGAGCACCCTTGAGTAATTTTTGCTCAGCTTGTCACAAAAGCTAACTATCCTCTGTAGACTTTACTGTCATCCTAAATGGCACCGAACCTAAAACCAGAATCGCATGATTTGTCGTAATATTGACCAACTTCAGATACAGTAGTAAGAATAATTTTGTAGAGAACCTTCTGGTTAAAACTTGATATTGTTGTGTTCGGTATTATTTCGATTAAACAGGGCGTAATGCGTTAGCTTGACAACTGTCCTTACGTTGTCATGTTACAACCTATGTAAATTCGTGTACTTCTTTTACAATAATCCTGAATTAAAAGCAATTTGTGTACAGCTAAACACCGTTGTGCTCTGTCATAAAATAAGGGTCCACTCCTAATTCCAGTCATTCATTCACTGGGTGTTTTTGCTGATGTCTGACGATCGAGAAAATGAGTGGAGTGTCAGAACAGCAGATTTTTGTCGTGCAGTCGTCAAGGGTACATGAGAGGGCATTCGGCTCCAAAAGCCCATATTGATGATGTTTCATTGAATGGTTCGCACGCTGACATTCGTTGTCGGTGCAGAATTGAACTCTGCAGCAATTTGCGGAAGGGTTGCACTTCTGTCACGATGAACGATTCTGTTCAGTTGTGGTTGGTCCCGTTCTCGTACGACCTTATCTGGCCGCAGCGAAGTCGGAGATTTCATGTTTTACCGGATTCCTGATATTCACGGTACAGTCGTGTAATGGTCGTACGGGAAAGCCCACCTTTATCGCTACCTCGGAGGTGCTGTGTCTCATTGCTCGTGGGCCGACTGTAACAGAACGTTCAAACTCACTCAAATCTTGATAACCTCTCGTTGTAGCAGCAGTAACCGATCTAATATTTCCTGCAGACACTTGTTGTCTTATATACGCATTGTCGACCTCAGCACCCTATTCTGCCTTGTTACATATTTCTGTGTTTGAATTCAAATACCTATACCAGTTTCTTTGACGCTTCAGTGTATTTATAATTTCACTAATAGATCACACTAATTTATGTAGCACACTTGGTTTTTTTATGAAGTTTAATAAAACACTTAAGAAAACTGTAGATCAATGTATTTGTGTGTGTGTGTGTGTGTGTGTGTGTGTGTGTGTGTGTGTGTGTGTGGTCTGAGTTTGACTGTGTTTTTGAAATATTGAAAACAAACGGAATGGTACGTGACTTATTTGGTGGAAGTATAGTTCAGCTCTAAATCCATGCTAACTTCGCCTGCCTAGGTTATTTCCATTACTTCGTCTGCCGTTTAGAAAACGTGTTGTAATAACTAGTGTGTAATGCTTTCACACAAGCGCCTATGTTCACACGATTAATATCCCGAAAGTTAAAAAAACAGCCATGATAATCACATTTGAATATGCATATCGGTCACAATATACCCGATTCACGGCACGGCGCTTCTCATAACACCAAACACGTCGGCTTCTTGGTCACAGAAGCATTCATCGATCGAGCAGCAGCAATTTGGTCACGTTCTGATTGAGTTATCTGTGACATAATGCTGTCACAACAATTCAGAACACTATTCTTACCACTACTGACACTCGAAACGCACTGAGGCCACTGCACAGGCACTGTCCTGGGTCAGATACAACAGCGCAACCTGCAGGCTCGGCCAGCATCTGTATTTATGTTCAAGCATGCGTTCCTCGCGGTGTCCCGTGTTTTTGCCCAGCCCCCGTATGCAGATGTAGATGAGCGCGCCCGTGTAGGCCCGACTATGCCGTGTGCCGCTTGTCATCGCCGGCCCGCCCTGTCGTCCCATTGTGGGCCTCGGGTCACGGCGGACAAGGGCGAGCACGCCGCCATTGTGCCCACCGCACCTGTGTGACCGGCCGGCCGCTTTCACAGCAGCCTCTGACGCAACCGCCAACTGTTTCCAGCGTCCTGTGCGCTTCCTGTGCATGAAATGGCACCAGGCGCACGATGGGCGACACCACTCGCTCACAACTTCGTCTGAAGTATGCAAGCGCCAATCCGGAATGGTGGAGGGGGAGGGGTGGGGGGGAGAGGTTTGGAAACCTTTAGCACCTACCCGACGCACTGACCGTATGCGGGGAGGCAGGAGTAGTTTTGCTATCGTTGTTTCAGGGATGGAAGAGACCTCTTTACGCTACCAAAGTTAATGTTGTTAGCCATAGGTGACGTCACTTATTTGCTGTCTTCCTTCTTATCGGGCATTAGTTTTCACAGCTTCGTCTGAAGCATGCAAGCGCCAATCTGGAATGGTGAAAGGGGGGTTGGAAGCCTTGGGTTCCTCAGCACCTACACATTGACTATGTGGGGAGGCAAGAGTAGTGAAACTTCCCCTTTGAATGAATAGAATGACTGTGCTGGTAAAACTTCTATGTTACTTGATTCTCGAACTCCAGAGTGAAACTTAACGTACTGAGACCGTTTTCTCTTTGCTTATTTTTAACATTTCTAAATCGACACACTACGCAATCTGACTTTCCATAATCCCTACAAAAGAATAGCCCTGCCTAAATATAACCTTACCTCACAAAAATCTTCGTTCGTCGAACTACTGCAATACAGCGAGCGCCAATGCTGCCAGATAAATAAAAGATTCTAACTATTGAAGGCACTAACTACTGACAGGCATAGTTATCAAAATGGTTCAAATGGCTCTGAGCACTACGGGACTTAACATCTGAGGTCATCAGTCCCCTAGAACTTAGAACTACTTAAACCTAACTAACCTAAGGACATCACACACATCCATGCCCGAGGCAGGATTCGAACCTGCGACCGTAGCGGTCGCGCGGTTCCGGACTGAAGCGCCTAGAACCGCTCGGCCACACCGGCCGGCGCATAGTTACCAAATGAAAGATTTTGATAGAGAACAAACAATGTATTTACCTTAATTGTGTTCAAAAGCCCAATTTAACAAATTTCGTTTTTATGACGGACACACGTCCAGATCGTCCGCTCATATTAACATCTCAGAACTCTGGCATCTCTCTCCCCACATCCACCACTGCTGACGGCTCACCTCCAACTGCCCAACGCTACGGGCTGTTCACATCCAATCGCTCAACACTACACTGGCGAATAACTTCCAATAACGAGTCCAACCAGCCACAGACTGCACACAGCGCAGTCAGCGATTTTAATGCAGAGCGCTACCTGGCGTTACCAACATAAAAACCTAAACAGCCTACTTATAGTAGTTTTGCTATCGTTGCTCCAGGGATGCAAGACATCTCTTTAGGCTACCAAAGTTAATGTTGTTACCGATAGGTGACTCCACTTATTTGCTGTGTTCTTTTGTGCCGGGCATGAGTTTTTACTTTGGCTTGTAAAGTTAGCAGTGAATGTTTGGAAACTTCTATTCTGGACGCCGTTTTCTCCATCTCGTGGTATGCAGCATAAAATTTTGTTATGCTGGGAAATCAGAAGCTGTCTGGTTTACTTGGTAATCGCATAAATATTACTTTATTTGCAAACAACTGGTTTCGACAAACTTCGCTGTCATTTTCAGGTCTTCAAAAATTTTTGTTATAGATAATGTTTGTTTTAAGTCGGACCTCACTTAAAGTCGTCATGTAGATAAAATATAGCACGTTACCAGGGGCGGCTCCTGTATAGGCTTGCAGGTTTGTGCTACCCCCAAGGAATAATTTTGTTCAACTGTGTTTGCCTTCTGAGCGTTCTATACTAGTGGAGAAGTAGCGCGCCGTTTATCTCTTTTGAAATGCCGGGGCTCCAAACGCCGAACGCAGCGAAGTTGAACGGAACGTGCCAACAGCGACAGCGGGTTTGCACTGTGGCTGCAAACGCGTCTCAGAGGGGGTTCGGGGTGCGGGGCAACGCTTGTCAACAATGTACTCGCATGCGGGCCTTGTGTGTATAAACACCTCACCCTGACCACCCTGACAGCCGCAGGAAGAGGGCCCGAACTCTTCCGAAGAGAAACGGAACTGTCGGATCTTCGAACAAAATGGGATTCTCGCGTCACCTTACCAGTTCAGGTGTAACAGCGAGCGAACTAGCTATTTCCTGCGCGTTGTGTTAGTCATTTTAGCGCGTGCTACAGTGAATTTTGAGGCTCAAGTGACAAGTGAATACGTGAAATAATGAATCAGGTAATTTCATTACTCTCTAAATCCTTCACGGAAGTTTGAAGAAAAATGAAAAATCAAGAGGCTAGGTAGGCCGACTCTTGCTTTGACAATTTCGCAGACCTTTAAACGAAAAGTCGCCAATTCAGTAGGAAATTTAACTTTGAATTGTACAACAAGCATGAATGGCTGTTTGGTTGTGACATGAAAAATGCCTTATTTTGTTTTCCTTGTTTATTATTTGGAGGAGATCTTTCATGTTCTAAACACGCAGTCTGTGAGATTCAACACCTCCATGACAAAATTAGAAAACACCGACTTTTTTCAGTCCATGTAAATAACGTTTTGAATATGGAAAGTCTACGCAATGGAAATATAGCAACCCAATTAGTCAGTGGGTATAGAAGGTCCGTGGCATTACACAACTAAAAAGTTATCGATAATAGGTACATACTGAATCTAATTAACTGTATTCGTTTCTGTTGTACGTAGAGGACATGATCAGACTGATTCATCATTTAATCCTGGTGTTTTTCGTTCCTTGATTAATTTTAGTGCAGAATTAGACTCTGTATTAAAATAGCATTTAGAGAAAGCTACAGTTTTCAAAGGAACCTCAAAAACCGTCCAGAATTACTCTTCCAGTGCATGCTTCAAGTCTGCCAAGAGGAAATTAGAAAGGAAATTAAGGGTGCTGAGTTTTTGGCCGTAATAGCCGATAAAAGCAGTGACGTAGCCTGTGTTTTCCAAATGGTTATAGTATATAGGTACATCATTAACGGAGAACTAGTTGAAAGATTTTGGGAGTTCATAGCACCAGAAAAGCATGATGCCCAGTCTTTGGCATCGTCCATCGTCTAACAGATAAATAATCATTTGAGGAGTTGTCCACGTAAGCTAACAGCGCAAACATATGATGGCGCAGCAGTGTGAGTGGTTCGTCACGTGGGGTGGAGGCTCTTGTCAAGGAAAAGTTTCCGAATGCTTCAAACATTCATTGTTATGCCCACCAGTTAAATCTCATTACGCTTAAACCCGCTTTCATTAATAAAAATGTACGAATATTCTTCACTAAACTTCAGGGTGTAAGTAGGATGTTTAGGTTTTCTTCTTTCATATGCATATGAAACTTCCCCTTAGAAAAATTTATACAAGACTGTGCTTAAACTGACACACAATATTTTTAGCGCAACGCAATCTGACTTTCAAAAATCCCTACAGAAGAATTGCCCTGACTAACATTAACCTATACCTTTCACAAATCACTTACCTCAGAAAAATCTTCGTTACTTGAACTACTGCAATACAGCGAGCGCTACTTCTGCCAGCTAAATAAAAGATTCAAACTACGGTAGGCACTAACTACTGATAGGCATAGTTAGCAAATAAAAGATTTTAATAGAGAACAAACAATGTATTTACCTTAATAGTCATAATATATATAGCAGTTCATGACATCCAGTCTTACAAATTTCGAAACTCCGCCATCTCTCTCCCCACATCCACCACTGCTGGCGGCTCACCTCCAACTGCGCCACGCTGCACGCTGTTAACATCCAGCTGCCCAACACTACAATGGCGGACAACAATGCAAAGCAGCCACAGACTGCACACAGCACAGCCAGTGATTTTCATACAGAGCGCTACGTGGCGTTACCAGTATGAAAACCTAAACAGCCTACTTACAAGGGGCTTCGCAGCTTCTTTCCAGCATCTCTTCAAAGAACAGCAGTTCTCGACGAAACAGTACGAAAACGACTGCCACGTTCAGTGCCTACTCGTTGGAATTTTCAGTCAACGAGCGTCAATACCGTTTTCGAATATAGGGAAGATATTGTCACTTGCACGAATAATATGAGCCAGGGGGAAAAACTGTTTAATGAGAAAACGATCCTGCAAGCACGTGGCTTAGTAACAATTTTGGAGGATAAAAAGTTCATTTTTTGGCTTTCATTTTTTCATAAAATCATGATCCTTGTGCATATTTTGTATAACCAGCTACAAAAAAGGGATATTGACTCAACTTACGCACAAAATCAGCTGACAGCTTTTGAGCTTGAAATTGCGAACATTAGGGAAGGAGTGAGTGAAAGCTCAACAGGTTTACACGAATACCATAAAAGAGGGAGAACTGAAGATGGCGCAGCGATGTGTAATCTACTGTGGGAGGCAAAAGAAGTATGTGATGTCATAAGGTACGAGGCAAAAAAAAGATTCAAGTTCACTGGACACCTAGTTGCAGCCTCTCTCTTTCTACCAGAAAAATTCGCTACTTACTGTTCCAGTTTTCCAGAAACATCTTTCAGTGCTGCTATTGACTGCTGCTCTTTTTTGGAAGCAAAGAAACTTCGAACGGAACTCTGTTATTTATGGAAGAGAGGAGTTCAAAAGCATGTGTGGAGATTTGAGCTTTCTGGATTACATAACAGACAATAATCTTTGTGATACACTGAGTGAATATGTGAAACTCCTGAAAGCGATAATTACAATTCCAATGACCACATCAGAAGCAGAACGTTGTTTTTCTTCTCCGAAACGCATCACCACCTTCTTGCGGAATACTGTGGACCAAGAAAGACTATCAGCACTCGCGATGCTCTCTATTGAACGAGACCTCGTTTTAGGAATTGCAGACTTCAATCAAAGAGTGATTGAAAGATTTGCAAATATGAAGGAATGAAGAATAGAGTTCATGTACAAGTGATCAGCACCACATCCAAATTCAGAGATAAAATCGGACGGTTTTAACACCAGTCCTGCGGAAAAACATTAGTAAGGTATGCCTACCACTTTTTGAGTACATAGTGCTGCAGTTGATTTGAATTTCTTTTATTCTGCGAAAGTAATACTTTTTTCTGTGTACACATTTTGGTTTTATTATGAGTAGATGCAGGAGTGACACGAGCGAGCTGTCTGTTTATATCAGTCATTACAAAAACATGAGCAGTGTACTGATTTTCTCTCTTCTGTTGATGTTTTCCTTCGTGAGCAAAGTGCACCACCATCTTCTTTGGTCACGAGCCGCCACTGCACGTTACATAAAGATTTGTAATAAATCAAAAATTTAAAATCAAAAAGCATGTGGCCATGAGCAAACATGCAGCCATTACAGTGCACTCATACATAAATGTTTGTCATAAATATAACATTTAAGATCAAGAAGCATCTTGTGCGTGTCGCCATGTCCATATACGAAGCGCTCACAGTGCTGTGAGAGCTACACATGTGGACATTATCATTTGCACAAGCTGCTTTTAATTTATTACAGATCTTTAGACAATGTGCTATATTTTATCTACATGACGACTTTGCGTTAGGTCCAACTCAAAACGAACATATAACAAAAATTTTTATTATTTATTATTTTATTATTTTCATTTTATTATAAAGTTTTTATAACTTTGCAGTTTTATATAATTTTCTTTAATGTATGTAGCCCTCTGATGAGACTTTGTATTTGACTTGTAGGTCTGAAGATGACCACAGCCGTGGCCGAAACCGGTTACCAGAATAAATAAATTTGTGATCAAGAGTGATTTTAACAGTTAACTATTCGTAACATCATTGATCACTGTCTGCTCCCACGATGTATCCAAAAGTAATTAACATAGAGAGACGCCTCGGGCAAGCCGGAAAGTTGCCCGAGGTGTGCCCGTTGTACAGTAAAGCAGTAGCAATCTGTGCTTGCTACTATTCCCAGTTTACTGTATGTCCCTTGGCAGGCGTCAAAACGTAATGCGGATGGCCTACGCTCGGCTCGAACACTATAGTTTTAGTAGGACATGCTGACGATGTTGAAAGAGGACTCAGGCCACTAGTACTCGGCAGGTGTTACAGGCGCTGGACACAGGAGAAAGTGCCATGTGGCTCCATCTACAATGCATACTCCAGCTACAATTCCCTGGTGCTTTTTGCAGATGAATGGACGTTTACTAGAGGTGGCATATTAAGCCTGGGTGGACTAAAATCCGCGTAGGCAAGTCATTCAAAATCACCAACACAGGGTCGGTATTAACATCTGAGCCGGAATAACTGGCGACTGCATCATTGAGTCATATCTACTACCAAGGAGACTAACGGGAACGATCTACCTCCCATTTATTAGAGATGTTTCGCCTGCCCTATTTGATATACGAGGGTTGTCCGGAAAGTAAGTTCTGATCGGTCGCGAAATGGACATCACAGTGAAAACCTGATGAAGCTTTGCACAGATGTGTTGGGCAGTGTCTCTAGTATGACCGTCGATCGCATCAAGACGCTCTTTTCAGTTGTGAGCGCACTGTGAGTGAGCTAAGGTGGCTAGAACAACGATGTCTCCCGCCAAGTAGGAGGGCCCGCTGAGAGGCTTCGCCTTAATGAATGCAGCCCACCTGACACAACTGCCGCGCACTTCCTTCTTCATGGCAGTTCTCAGCCGCACTGTGCAGGGGCAGGGAAGACGCTCCTGCAGCCTTTTCGATGGGAAGTGTTCGATCATCCACAACACAGCCCTAATTGGCGTGTCCTGAATATCATCTCTGTTCACATGAAACGCTGGATACGAAGACAATACTTGGGCGCAGGCTACGAGCTAAAGACCAGCGTAGAGAATTATCGGAAAGCACAGGTGGCTGCCTTCTATGAAGATGGTGTTGGGAATTTGACGCTCGAACAAATGTGTAAGTCGGAGCGGCGACTGTGTAGAGAAGTATGTGGAAAGTGTTGCTAACTCTTGCAAATAAAATGTTTCTGATTTTCACTGTGGTTTCCATTTAGCGACCGATCGGAACATAATTTCTGGACAACCCTCATAGTGCCACTAAATGTTCGGATGGACATGCGGCCTCAACACGACGGAGCTCTAGCACACATTGATGTCGATATGCCGAATCACCTCGAACGTCACATATCCCAGTCAATGGACTGCCAGAGGTATACCACTTACGCGACCAGCCTTGTCGCCGGGTCTGGACAACTCTCGATTGTTTTCTGTAGCGTAGTACAAGAATATGGTGTGTTGTACACTTTAATATCGGAGGACGTAATTGCTTGAGTTCACGGAGCGAGTAAAATACCGGGTGATCAAAAAGTCAGTATAAATTTGAAAACTTAATAAACCACGGAATAATGTAGATCGAGAGGTAAAAATTGACACACCTGCTTGGAATGACATGAGGTTTTATTAGAACCGAAAAAAAACAAAGTTCACAATACGTCCGACGGATGGCGCTGGACAGCAAAACGTCAGTGACCGCGCATGACAATCGTGTATAAAAGGAGATGTAATAGATAGAATCAGATGCGGCAGCAGTCGCAGCATGTTGACGTTACCTGAAGCTGTATTATCAGAATGGGGAATGTGCTAGTTCAGCGTTACGATCCTATCGCCACAGGAAGGGGATTCGAACGGGTAAACGTCCGTTGACAAATACAGCTGTGACGAGAATGATTTCGAAGTTCGAAGCCACGGGTTGTTTAGACGATTGACCCCGTAGTGGCCGACCGAGGACAAGGCGTACTGCTGCTGAGACAGTTCAGGAAGAAATGGAGACTGTAGTGGGTTCGTCTATGCACAGGGAAGTCAGCGCTCTTGCAGTCGCACGTAGCACCGGCATTCCATACACTACTGTATGGCTGGCACTGAGGCGTAGCCTCCGATTCTATCCGTACAAAATCCATCGGCATCATGAACTGTAACCTGGCGATTTAGTAAAGCGGAGGGCATTTGCGGTGTGGACGTTTCAAAAGATGGCGGAAGATGACGATTGGTTGAGTAACGTGTTGTGGACCGACGAAGCTCATTTCACGCTCCGAGGGTCTGTCAACGCTCACAACTGCAGAATTTGGGCTGCCAAAAATCCTATTAATGTCGTGGAAACTCCATTGCACGACGAGATAGTCACGGTATGGGTTGGATTTACCACATCTACCGTTACCGGGCCTTTTTTCTTCGAGGAAATGCGTGATTCTGGTTTTGTAACTGGTACCATGACGGGTGAGAGGTACGCCGATATGTTACAGAATCGCATCATCCCCAGCCTGGCTGATAAACACCTGCTGGAACGTACGATGTTTATGCAGGATGGGGATCCGCCCCATATTGCTAGACGCGTGAAAGGTCACTTGCGCGCGTCGTTTGGTGATGATCGCGTGCTCAGCCGCCACTTTTGTCATGCTTGGCCTCCCAGGTCCCCAGACCTCAGTCCGTGCGATTATTGGCTTTGAGGTTACCTGAAGTCGCAAGTGTATCGTGATCGACTGACATCTCTAGGGATGCTGAAAGACAACATCCGACGCCAATGCCTCACCATAACTCCGGACATGATTTACAGTGCTGTTCACAACATTATTCCTTGACTACAGCTATTGTTGAGGAATGATGGTGGACATATTGAGCATTTCCTGTAAAGAACATCATCTTTGCTTTGTCTTGCTTTGTTATGCTAGTTATTGCTTTCCTGATCAGATGAAGCGCCATCTGTCGGACATTTTTTGCACTTTTGTATTTTTTTGGTTCTAATAAAACCCCATGTCATTCCAAGCATGTGTGTCAATTTGGACCTCTCTATCTACATTATTCCGTGATTTATTCAGTTTTCAAATTTATACTGACTTTTTGATCACCCGATACTTTAAACACAACCGCACGTTTTAGTTCATGTGCATGAGGATCAGCACCGCTGATGGAGGCTCTGCATTGACGTAGGAGGTACGCAGTTCGAAGCCGGTTTGCAATGTAAACAGCGCGATGTGCTACTCATGATGTGTTTATTGACGTAATATGGATCGCACACCCATCTCAGACTTCGGCGCCCTCGAGTGCCTGTCTCCGGGTGTGGGTTCCTTCTTGCAAACCGATCAGTGTGCGTTACCGCACAAAATACTAAGCGTTGTCAGTGTTTGGGACACCCTGTATAACACTGTTGCTAGTAAACAGCTAGACAATGCCGGCTAATCGCGTGGAGATGGAACAATAGCGACTGCGCCGGCGTTGCGTGCCGTTCTGCGGTGTACTGCGCCGTGACGGCCGTGTGCGGCGGGTGTGGGTCGGCCGGTCCACAGCGAGACGAGCGAGCCGAGCCGAGCCAAACTTTAATGGAGGGAGGGCTGGACCGACAGAGGCAGCAAATCAGAGTTATCCAATCTGCGAGTTAGACGGCCCGGCTCCCCCACAAAGCCGGCTAACGCGGTTACGGCGCCGTATTAGCCGCCAGATGTGCCGGCCTGCACCCACTTCTCCTCCGCTGTCCTGTCCTCTGCTGCCCGGCCCGCGGGCTGCCTGATGCACGCCACGCCACACAGAACATGGCCGCCCCCTCTGTCCACCACCTGCTGCTGCTGCTGCAGCTCCTGCCCCTTCCTATCTCCAGGGGACACACGCACGCACCTAAAAGCCTTCAGCCAATTGTAAGGTGAGTACGTGCTCCGAGACCTCACATTTCACGCTATATTTTCATCAAGCTACACGCAGGATGATTTTGCTGCCTACCGATAGGTTTTATGCAACCCGTAATGCCTTCAAAAACCACTAGCGGGAATTTCATATTCTCTTGCTCGTTACGCGCAGACTAATAGTCCAACAGAAAAAAATGGCCTTTTTTTGTAGGAAATTGTAGTAGTTACAGGGTACACACGCATACACCTAAAAGCCTTCAGCCAGTTGTAAGGTGACTATGTGCTCTGAGACCTCACTTTTCACGCTATATTTTCATCAATGTACACGCAGGATGATTTAGCTGCCTACCGATAGGTGTTATGCTACCCGCAATACCTTCAAAAACCACAAGCGGAATTTTCATTTTCTCTTGCTCGCTACGCCCAGACTATTAGTCCAACAGAAAAAAATGAACACGACCTTTTTTGTAGGAAATTGAAGTAGTTACATTTTATACTGGAACACGTTTTCACTGGAGATCACAGATTTCGAGTTACTCAAGAAAAACGCTTTTGGAGGTCTCTTTTGTACGTTTCCTTGAACAATTAGAGAACTACTGCCTATAGAGAAAACGTACCTCGGTACAAAATTTAGCTACATTAAACTTCGTACAGAAAAGTCTTGTTCACCTTTTCTGCTGGAATAACATTTTGTGTTGCAAGGAGGCTGTTTAGGTTTTTATATTGGTAACAGCACGTAGCGCTCTGTATGAAAATCACTGGCTGTGCTGTGTGGAGTCTGTAGCTGGTTGGCATTGTTGTAATATTCCCTATTGTAGTGTTGCACAGTTGGCTGTTAACAGCGCGTAGCGCTGCGCAGTTGGAGGTGAGCCGCCAGCAGTGATGGATGTGGGGAGAGAGATGGCGGAGTTTTGAGAGCGGATGATCTGGACGTGTGTGCATCAGAGACAGTAAATTTGTAAGACTGGATGTCATAAACTGATATATGTATTATGACTTTTGAACACTATTAAGGTAAATATATTGTTTGTTTCTATCGAAATCTTTCATTTGCTAACTATGCTTATCAGTAGTTACAGCCTTCAGTAGTTCAAATGGCTCTGAGCACTATGGGACTTAACATTTATGGTCATCAGTCCCCTAGAACTTAGATCTACTTAAACCTAACTAACCTAAGGACACCACACAACACCCAGTCATCACTAATCCTTCAGTAGTTAGAATCTTTTATTTAGCCGGCCGCGGTGGTCTAGTGGTTCTAGGCGCGCAGTCCGGAACCGCGGGACTGCTACGGTCGCAGGTTCGAATCCTGCCTCGGGCATGGATGTGTGTGATGTCCTTAGGTTAGTTAGGTTTAAGTAGTTCTAAGTTCTAGGGGACTGATGACCATAGAAGTTAAGTCCCATAGTGCTCAGAGCCATCTTTTATTTAGCTGGCAGTATTGGCGCTCGCTGTTTTGCAGTAGTTCGAGTAACGAATATTTTTGTAAGTGATTCATTAAAGGTATAGGTTATTGCTAGTCAGGGCCATTCTTTTGTAGGGATTATTGAAAGTCAGATAGCGTTGTGCTAAAAATATTGTGTGTCAGTTTATTTATGATCTGAATAAGTAAAGAGAGAAATGTCTGTGCACGCTCAGTTTTGCTCAGCTGTTTGAAAATCAAATAACGTAAAGGGTTTATCTGGACAATCATTCATAAATTTTTCTAAGGGTAGGTTTCAGTATGTTGTGAGCGAGAGAATACGAAAATCTTGCATGCAGTGTGTGAATGTGTTGTGGGTTGCGTAAAACTCATGTGTGGGGGCAGCTGAATCAGCCTGTACAACTAAAATTTTTTGTATGTAAACTAATATTTAAATTCATCACTAGAGTCAATGCCCCTTTGATGTAGTTCTATCACTTCCATGCCATCTGTTTAAAGTTCTGGAAACAATGATTTTGAATCGAATTTTATTAAAGAACAGTCAGGTTTCAGACCAGGAAAGTCATGTACTAACTACATACTTAATTTATCCCAGCAGATAGGGGTAGCATGTGGAACAAGAGAGAATCAAATGGTTGAAATGGCGCTGAGCACTAAGGGACTAAACAGCTGAGGTCATCAGTCCCATAGAACTTAGAAATACTTAAACCTAACTAACCTAAGGATATTACACACATCCATACCCGAGGCAGGATTCGAACCTGCGACCGTAGCGGTCGCACAGTTCCAGACTGAAGCGCATAGAACCGCTTGGCCACACCGGCCGGCAAAACAGAATCCAGGAGTTGCTTTTATGTATCTTATGATACCTTGTATCATAAGAAATTAACAAAGAAGGTTTACACAGAAACTAAGAACTACCGACTGACGCAGTCTATTCAGTGTCTGCCGCAGAGCAGACGAAGTTTTGTGACCATATATGACAAAAAAGACAATGGAGAATGCAGAAGAATGGCCTTCCCCCAGGAAGAGTGCAGGCTCCGATATTATTTTACGTACGACAGCAGCTTGGAAAGATTCCGACCTAAGAAACAAATAATACTTTTTCTTCAAATTATTTTTATTTTTTAACAATTTTCTTGAACCTCTAAACACTTTTCCTAGCGATGCTCCCATCCCTTTAACCTATCCAAATGACAGTGCTTCTCTGCGCAATATAGTTGTTCACAGAGATGACGGCCCCTTCATTCAATGAAAATTTCTGAGATCAACTTTTAGCCGAGGGAGCAAAATAATCGTTTGGGCCTAGATTTTGTGAGAAAGTAGGGTGATCAAGAATTTAAAACATAAATTCGTGGATTTTCGGCTTGGCTATCGCTGAGTTATTAGACTGCGTAGTCGCGCCACCCAGCATATGGTCAGCTTTCTCAACCCTCAATTCTCCATCACTACGTGACAAACACGTCCTTTAGGTATGCTTACAGCCTCTGATATCTCTCTTACCTCAATTAGACGGTTCTATAGCACTATCTGATGAACTCTAGCAACGTTTTCGTCAGTGGTTGCAGATTTCCGCAGTCCTGAACGTTCAACGTTACCCAAGCTGGTACGACCACGTTTAAATTCAGCTGCCCAAAATTTCACGGTGGTAAATAATGGTACAGAGTCCCCGTACACAGTGTCCAACTCGTGTTTAATTTGTATAGGATTATTGCCTTCCATTAACAAAAATCTATCGACAGCTCAATCGAGAGAGGTGGCGCAGCGGTTAGCATGGGACTACGGTTCAAACACGCGTCCGGTCATCCTGATTTAGGTTTCCCGCGATTTCCCTAAATCGCTTCAGGCAAATGCGGGATGGTTCCTTTGAAAGGGTACGGCCGACTTCCTTCCCTAATCCTATGGGACCGATCACCTCGCTGTTTGGTCCCCTCCCACAAACCAACCAACGATAGCTCGACTCCCGGCTTAGTACACTTACAGAAAAACACTCATCAACTCACTAAAACTGCTGTCAAACAACAACTACGCTTCCAAAATGGCTGAAATTTTGGTGAGTGCCTTACTACGCATGAGCAAATAAATACCCCAACGTTTGTTGACAAGTGCTGCTGTCTTCATGTTGAGGTCAGAAAATTTTGACTACCCTCATATTTACAAATGATTAGTCACTCTACAGTGAAACCTGGTCCTTCATCTATGCAGATGACTAGCTTGTCGCTGTTCAGGGAGTGACATTTGAAGAACAATAGCATTAATCCAAGCTAGTATCTGCTCTCAAGGAATTTGCTATCTGCTGTGATGAGAACAACTTGAAACCCAATCCGGATAACGCTCAAGTATATGTGTTCCACCTACGCAAAAAGGAGGCAAGAAGAATGCTGAAAATCACCTGGAAAGGGCGCATTTAAATTTGTGTTCACCCCCGGGGTTAAGTACAAACAACACTGTATGGACACCGGCCAGAAGGTATCCGCCGACTGACAAACGTTACGTGAAGAGCACAGCCCAGCGTCCTCCACCCAGCCACACTTGTTCTTTGTTTCTCTGCTGCGGAGTACGCCGTACCAGGCTGGGGGAACTCTGCAGAGGTTAACCAAATTCATGTCGCTCCCAATGAGATGAAAATTAAAATATGAAGCAAGAAACGGATCCAAGACATCCATTGTTTTCTGAACTCACGGCCACATGTCACGACTGAAATGCATGAAATCCAACTTCAGCAACAGAGCTCGGAACTGCGCTGTGGAGCCACAGCTAGATCACCAGGTCCGATGAATGTATACAGAGTCCGCCAGAAAAATGTATACACACTTTAAGGAACGAGAAGTATTACTTATGTGTTTATTTTACACTTAATAATTGGTCACACATGTTGTACAACCTTCAGTTTACCAGATGGTTGCTTTGAATGTTCAAAATGTTCACTGTTGGCGGCTGTACACACAACAGAACGACGAGCGGTTGCTGCAGCTACGTCAGTCATTGTTACAGTGGAGATCGCTGCACATGTCGATGTAATCTTCTGGCGAAGTTCCTCCAGCATGCGTGGCTTACGTTGATAGACGTTATCTTTCACAGTTCCCCACAAGTAAAAGCCCATAGGTGTTAGATCTGGTTATCGTGGAGGGAACTCAATGTGCCCTCTGCGTCCAATACAGTGCCCCGAAAAATTGTCATCCAGGAAAGCTCATTCACGTTCCACTAAGTTTAAATTGTGCCTTCGTCACAAAATGTTCATCATCAGTTACCATTTGCCGATACCATTCGTAAAATTGCATTCCGCGATCAGGATCGTCGTAATTAATTGCGTGCAGTAATTGCGGAATGTTAACTTTCGACTTTGCAGCTTTCAGAACTTTTCGTACACTTGTACTGCTAACCCCCACTTCGCGTGCACATTGCGTAGCAGACTTCTGTGGAGAATTAACAAACGTTTCCAACACGAGAGCTGACGAAGGAGGATTTGTAGCTGTACGCTGTCTTCCTGTTATTCCTTTGTGAATATCACAAATCGTTCCATGCAATTCACACTTGTCAGTGATGCGTTTGATTGTTAGGTGGGTTGGCGGTTCTGTTTCAAACTCCCACCTCCACTGACGTTGCACTTTAACGGCATTATCAAACTTGAAAAACCACTTCACAATACATTTTCGTTGCTCGAATGTCAAGCGTACTCCAGCCATCTTGTTTTCTCAATACCGAGACGAAAGTACTAACATCTGTTGACCCTATAAGGGTTCTGTTTTTACCAGTTGAAGTATGGAACCTTAAAACGGTGAAAACGTCTGTGTAAATACCAGAATCACAGAGCGTGCAGAATCCGAGCTTTTTTCTTATAGTGATGACTTGTAGTCGTCCGGACATGTCACACCAGTTAATAAGAAGAGAAAGAACTGTATCGCTTCAGTCCCTTCCTGTTACTGCACATTATGATATCTACTACACACACTTTTCAGTGGTGACAGACAAATTAAGTATACATATAAGCTGAACATCAGAAATTCTAAAATATCCTTCATCTTGTTGACTTTATACATACATACAGACGAGAATGTTTGTCTGTACACGGAGGTGCATATATGGGGCTATCTCCTTGGGTGTTCAGAGAAATTGTTCCAGGAGAGGGTAATATTCAAAACTTGCATTTTTTAATACAACTTACTTGGTGAGCTTGAAATCTTGTGGTGCTCAGAGAACTCAATTTGACAAGGAGTACATGAAAACCATTATATCTCAAAAGACTTTTAACGAAAATTACTTTGGTACCTAAATGGTAAGTACATAAGAATGTATCTGTGTAACTGATATGAATACCATCTTTTCGACTGAGGAATCTGAAATTACATTGTAATTCAGCATATCCAGCAAGTTATAAAATAAATCTAAAAATATTCACAAAAATAATTTATTCGTACTCAAATAACATTAGTTGAAGCCGAAAATTAAAAACAGCAAAAAAGCCAGGAAGGTACAGAGAATTCTCTTCAACATAAACAAAATACCGCGTTAACACCTGTTCAATTGGAGAATCAAAAAATGAAGTTTTAAATACGATTATTTAACTTTGTTGTTAACTATAACACTTTGTATGCTTATAAAGCTTAACATCTGTTCACATCAATTGATTTATTACGTCACAGTCATAATTTCCAACTTTTTCACACCGACTGGAATTACTGAAATTGAACTAAATGTGTTTTAGAAGCTTCTGTTTTGGATTGGTTGGGCACAGTTTAGCCCAGGGACGATACATGAGTAGAATACTGCGGGAAATGCAGAATTCGTACCTCTGTGGGACCTCTCCACTTTTTCCCTCTCTTACAGCACAGAAAGCAGTGTTTTATATTTTCGACTTATGCACTTGAGATTAAGTATAAACTTGCACACCTGCATTATAGCGTGGCTGTGTTCTTCCGTTCTGCAACAGCACTGCCGTGTAAACTGAATGCAGAACCAACAAGCCGTCATGGTTTTCTTTTTCCACAAACAAATGGTAAACTACCGCTGTGATTCCGTTGTGCGCCACGTGGAGGGTATATCATTATGGGAACGGGGGGGGAGGGGGCGGGGCACGTGTGCTGCTAGCAATATCTACGTGCGGGTAATCTGCGACGTAATCCATGCGCCAGGCAGTTAGACCGCCTTCTTTCCGCGATTCGGTAAGGGGTGAACGAGGAATCAACAGAAAAAAAAACTGAAGACATTATTTCAGAACGGTGTCGTAAAGGTTCGTATCCATTGTGGACGCGGGTTAGCGCCGAAACCGCGACCGCACCAAAAAGTCAACATAATTTTCCGTGCGTAGAGCGACAACTAAGACAACCAAAGTTATATAGTGACGGTTAATGCTACAGTATTTGTCGATCGCGGTCGGCAATGTTAAATCTGCCGTGTAGTGGATTCGCAGACAATGACTGCTAGAAATTCGACAGGTTTCTGTTATTAATAAGAACGGTGTACCCCCCCCCCCCCCCCTGCAGAACTCCGCCCCCCCCCCTCCCGCCCCCCCTCCCCCATAGCGACGCATATGGCTACCTCCATTTAACGCAAATGGGAAGAGCGATCGTCTTCACTTTGTGGTCATCTCTTGGTCGTGTGTTTATTAACATTTCTTTTGATGCGCGTAAGCATTACGCGACGGAATCTTTCATACAGATGTCGTGCAGCAAGATACGATATCAGCGGAGAAGATTAATTTAAGAAACGACGTAATATATAAAAGTAAATCCGCAGGCTTAACTGATATTAGCCTACATTTTAGGAAAATCAATCTGAAACACAAGTACCTTTGTGTCAGCCTCGGTAATCCGGTGTTCCATCATTAAACGATGACCTGAAACAGAAAGAAAAATATATGTAATTTAAAGAGAGGAGAGCGAATGTAGCAGTTGACATGGCAGTTTCACATAGGGGCAAGGATACGTTATCAAGTACGAAGGTAAAGTAATGTACGAGTGAGGTGAATTTTGTTCTGTTTCAAACAACTGAAACTTTGACTTTACTCTGCTTTCTTGCGTGGTCTATTTGCATAGTTCTGACCTGAAACTCAGTTTTCTCCGTCTGTGTGTAAGAAAGGACAGGTAAGGTAAGAATCTAAGCCCCTCTTTTCTTTGGCTGCTTTTCCTTTTCCCAAATCATTTACAAATGTCAAGCGTCCCGTAAATTGTCACAGAAAGTACCTAGGTTGATCTCGGGACATTTATACGAACAGTCTCAGTCTCTACTAATGATGTACATTATATTTATGGCTCAAAACCAGATATGTTTTCCCTATTAGTGTTATTGTAGTTTAGCGTTAAAAATGCTTTTTTTTTTTTTTTTTTTTTTTTTTTTTTTTTTTTCCAAGACGACAGTATAGTAAGGAAAGAGAGTTCCAACCGAATTATCGGCACCAACAATCCGTGTTGTTCGACAAAATTGTTTTACAGGTAAATGAAATGAAACGATCGTATGGCATTGTTGGCCGGGAGGCCCCTTTCGGGGGAGTTCGCCCGCCGTATCGCAAGTCCCTTTTAGGTGACACTACATCGAGGACTTGCTAGTCAATGGCGATGAAAATTATGATGGACATACAACACCCAGTCTTCTGCCGGGAATCGAACCAGGGCCCCCTGCGTGGTAGGCGGTAACGCTACCGCTACGCAACGGAGGCGGACGTTTTACAGGTTTCTTGTCATTTTAGGTTCGTATTTAAACTTATGCTTTCGAAGACTCCTCTGTACTCTTCGTCGTGTTGAGTTGGGGGTTGGGTTGTTTGGGGGAAGAGACCAAACTACGAGGTCATCGGTGTCATCGCATTAGGGAAGGAGGCGGAAGGAAGCCAGCCGGGCCCTTTCAAAGGAACCATCCCGGCATTTGCTTGGAGCGATTTAGGGAAATCACGGAAAACCTAAATCAGGATGGCCGGACGCGGGATTGAACCGTCGTCCTCCCGAATGTGAGTCCAGTGTGCTAACCACTGCGCCACCTCGCTCGGTCGTCGTGTTGAGTGATGCTGATTTCGTTAAATGGTGGAAGCTCAGCTTATTTCTCTGTCGCCTTTCAGTACGAAGCCCCCGTTCCCGTGCACCACTAATGGCCTAGCAGTTGTTTCGGCTAAAACAGTCGTACTACTACATTCTGACCTCGGACGCCTATTTGTTGACAGAATTTCACTAGGCAGGTTGGTTCTTTCGTTTGGGGGGAGGGGAACAAACAGTGAGGTCATCGGTCCCACTGGGGAATGAAGTCGGTCGTGCCCTTTCAAAGGAACCATCCCAGCATTTGCCTGACACAATTTAGGGAAATCACGAAAAACCTGTATCAGAGTGGACGGACGCGGGTTTGTACCGTCGTCCTCCCGAAAGCGAGTCCAGTGTGCTAACCGCATCGCTACATCGCTCGGTCACTAGTCGGATGCACTGGGTAAGATTTTCGTTTCATCAGACATAAACCTATACTTGTTTACGAGGCTGTGTTCGGTAACAGCAGAATTTTAGAAATGTGTTATTTAATACCGCAGCGGTACTCTCTGCAGCTTTCTGAAATCGTTCAAACTGACTGACCAATATAAAATACTACAGCATTAACAAGAAATTTCACAAATTTCAGTAACACCGAAATCAATGTTGTCTTTACAGGAAACAGATTGAATACTATGTCTGCCCAGGACTCTGCCTACTTTATTTGCTGTAGCTCCGAAGAGAGGAGATTTGCTACAGGCTAATTGTCTTGTCATGGTTGAACATCTCTGCGTTTTCGTTTATTGGATGCCTAAGTTAATATCTAGTACAAAATAGCCGTTCTTACAGATCATCTTTTTCAGGCAGTTGGTCTCGGAATCCAGGTCGTCGTTGTCACAAACAGTTTTAGGTCTGTGTATGAGTGTGTTTAAAACTGCTCGCTTTTGGGCTGGATGGTGGAGGCTTTTTCTGCTGAAGTACAGCTCTGTACGTATTGGATTGTGATAAACAGAGTGGCCGAGCCGACAATGTGATGGTAATTTTCCTTCTCTCCCCATCTCAGCGGTGAACTCGTCAGCAGTACGCATACTGTTCATTTCATCGACGAACAGGTGTTCACTGGAGTTGCTTGAAATTGTAGAAATGTTTATCATAAGTATTACCTATATCTGTTATATTAGACTGAAGACGAGATAGCATCAGATCAACAGATCAAATATTAATGTTTCAACTACACGAATCATAGTACGACATTCTTAGTAAGTAGTGGTGCATGGAATACGCAGCCGTGTCCATTGCGTACTTCTCGTAGCAACATAGGAATAAACGAATTTAAAATAGCAACGTTTAATCTATAACTTTCTTGCAACAGTAACGACATAAGCATTTCAAATTTGTGATTGTTATCTCAAGAAAGTAAAATAAGATTATCAGTAAATCATATAACACCCACCGAGTACAGAAAATGTGAACTTTTGCGTGTCATAACTGGTAAAAGACTTGCAGAAAACGTATCACTGCGAAAGTAAGCGATTGGGTACAAGGAAGCTACAGCGATCTGTCGCTAATTGGATGACAGTGCCTTAAACTTGTAATATTCTGTGAATAAAAACATCTAGATTGCTCAATACATGTATTTATTTATTACGTCGTTTCGGATGCTGCCATCATCAGATCAATTTTTTTTGAGTTATCAGGCTCATGACTGGTTTGATGCGGCCGGCCACGAATTCCTCTCCTGTGCCGACCTTTTCATCTCTGAGTAGCTCTTGCAACCTACGTCCTAAATTATTTACTGGGTGTATTCCAATCTCTGTCTTCCTCTACAGGTTTTGCCATCTACAGCTACCTCTAGTACCATGGAAGTCATTCCCAGATGTCTTAACAATTGGCTTACCGTCCTGTCCCTTCTCATTGCCAGTGTTTTCCACATGTTCTTTCCTTTCCGATTCTACGCAGAACCTTCTCCTTACTTATGTTATCAGTCCACCTAATTTTCAACATTCGTCTGTAGCACCACATTTCAAATGCTTCGATTTTGTTCTCTTCCGTTTTTCCGACAATCCATGTTTCACTACCATGCAATGCTGTGCTCCCAAATGTGCATGGTTAGAAATTTCTTCCTCAAATTAAGGCGTATGTTTGATACTAGTAGACTTCTCTTCGCCAGGAATGCCCTTTTAGCCAGTGCTAGTCTGCTTTTGATGTCCTCCTTGCTCCTTCCGTCAATGGTTATGTTGCTGCCTAGTTAGTATAATTCCTTAATTTAATCTACTTCGTGGCCATCAACTCTATTGTTAACTTTCTCGCTGTTCTCGTTTCTGCTACTTCTAATTACTTTCATCTTTCTTCGATTTACTCTCAAGTCATATTCTGTGCTCATTAGCTATCCATTCCGTTCAGAAGATCTTGTAATTCTTCTTTACTTTCACTTAGGATGGCAATGTCGTCATCGAATCGTATCTCTGATATCCTTTCACCTTGAATTGTAATCCCACTCCTGAACCTTTCTTTTATTTCCATACTTGCGTCTTCAATGTACAGATTGAACAGTAGGGGCGAAAGACTACATCCCTATCTTATACCCTTTTTACTCCGATCACTTCGGTCTTGGTCGTCCACTTATATTATTCCCTCTTGGCTATCGTACATATTGCATATTACCCGTCTCTCACTATAGATTACACCTATTTTTCTCAGAAATTTGAAGATCTTGCTCCATTTGGCATCCCCGAACGCTTTTTCCAAGTTGACAAATCCTATGAACCTGTCTTGATTTTTCTTTAGTCTTTCTTTCATTATCAACTGCAGTTTCAGAATTGCCTCTCGGGTGTCTTTGCCTTTCCTAAAGTAGAACTGATCGTCATGTATCGCATCCTTAATTTTCTTTCTTCGATGCATGAGCTGCTAAGCAAATTGTGCGATAATTCTTACACTTGTCAGCTCTTGCAGTCTTCGGAACTGTGTGGATGATATTTTCCTGAAAGTCAGATGGTTTGTCGCCAGACTAATACATTCTACACACCAACGCAGTTGACTCCCCGATCAGGGATACATTTTATTGATAATGACACTGACCGTGGGCTGGTACATCGATCAGCCTGAGTGTGGCTTTTCGGAGTATTTCCGCACTCATTTAGGCAAATTCTGAGCTGATTTCCACATCCCGGTTCAGAGAATGCGATATAGAAACAGTTAAAATACAAGAACACAAAGAACTACGGAGATTCACAGATAGGTGGGGCATGCGACTTCCATCCCTTTGGCTACCATGACGATCCTGGTGTCAGGAACTGCATCCGGCCACGAAGTTAAAAAATACAGCAAATTTCCCGTCTAGTACGGTATAAAGGATAGGGAAAAGAATTTGTATGTTGATAAAGAGCAGCCCTGTCGTATATCTTTTGTAATATAAGATTTACTTTGTTCTCCATAAATCACCACTTTCAGACTGTGCTTTTCATATATACAAGGTGTATGAGAAAGAATCATCCGATTTGGTTCGACTATATTTCTTAAACTAATAAAAATGTAATGAATTTTGTTTTTTGATGAACGGGAAACTCAAAAAAATTTTTTCATTTCTTTTCATGTGTGTTCAACATGCCCCCTTTGAGATGCACGGCATATGTCAATGCGGTATTCAAATTGTTCTCACACTGCAGCCAGCATGTCCTGAGTTGCAGCTTTTGCAGCTGCTGTTACGCCATTTCTCAGTTCATTCATTGTTGTTAGTAACGGAGGCATATAAACAGAGTATTTTATAAACCTCCACAAGAAATAATCACATACAGTCAGGTCCGGTGACCTTGGATGCCAGTAATGTAAGGCTGAGTCATTTGGTCCAGTGCGACCGATCCATCGTTCAATAATCTTTAGATTAAAAAATTCCCGCATTTCCAGATGTCAGTGTGGCGGTGCTCCATCCTGTTGGTAAATGAATTCGTTCGAATCAGTCTCCAACTGTGGCAGTTCTCAAGCATATCGAGATATGTGCTTCCTGTAACAGTGTTCTCCGCAAAGAAAAGTGGGCCAGACACCTTTTCCCGTGAAACTGCCGAAAACGCATTAACTTTTGGAGAGTCCGTCTCCTGTTGTACATCTTGATGAGGTTGTTCTGTACCCCATATTCTCACATTATGACGGTTCACCTTCCGATTTAAAGGGAATGTTGCCTCTTGACTAAACACTAAGCGTGGAAGAAAGCTGTCACCTTGCCAGAAACGAAATCACGTTTCTCCAAACGTTGTTGTCACCTTCACGAAGAACTTGCAGATCTGAATTTTGTATGGTTTCACGTGTAAACGTCGACGCAACACACGCCGGACGGACATCGGGGACATGCTGAGCTGTCGAGCTGCGCGGCGAACGGATTTCTGCGTGGCGGATGCTTCGACGTCTGTATCAGACGCTCGGAGAGGGCCCGGCGATTTGCCTTTACACAAACAACCTGTTTCTCGGCGTTGCTCATGACATTGTCTAATGCTCTGTGCTGTAGGAGGATCCACGCCACACTTAGTACGAAAGTCACGCTGAACAGTTATTACTGACCCGCACTGCGCAAAACATGGGACATGAAACGCTTTCTGTTGTCCCGACACCATTTCTACTACAACTACACTCATGCTACCTAGCGGGAACTGTAATGTTGTGACTCACTGCTTTTTTTTTTAAACTAATTTGTGCCTGATTTTATTCTGTGAAGCTCAGTAATGTATTTACATACCGTAAATTTACATGTGATTCAAGAAGTACTTGAAGTGAAGTGAAGCGCAGCTTGACAGCAAGAAACTCTTTAGCGCGCAATCCCCGCAACGATAGTAGTTGTGAATCTTTGAGTATGGACTTTAAAAAAAAAGACAATTGATTTATTAAAAAAAGAGGACTGTTCATCGGTATCTTGTGGAAAGAGGACGTGCTACTAGGCCGTCGCTCAGAACGTATTGTTACATTTAATGAAAATTGATATTTTAGTGATAAAACCGAGTAAAGTATGTGTAAGAGTTGCCAAACATTTATGTAGGGCCTATACAAATTTTCTGGAAGTGAGGAATAGAAATATCTTGTTTTTGGAATAGGAGGCGAACTTCATTGTCGTCGCCGTCTATCAATCGACAGAATTTTAAGTGTACAAAGTTCACTAAAGTACAGGAAAATAAATGCATTCTCTATAGCTTTCATTCAACAAGTAACAACCTCTCATAATTTCTTAATTACAGTAACTGGATTATGTTCTTGTACAATAGTATACTGCTGAACTCCACTGACCAATTTTGATGTAGCAGGACGTGTAGTTTGAAGGAAGTTTGTGTGCCAAGCAATCTCCTTTTCTCACGAAAAGCGGATTGCTGTTTGATATTATTTGCTTACTACAATGGTCCCTTAGGTATGAAAAGTTACGAAAACTTGGGCTCAAAACTATACGCAATGCGGCCAAGTAACTGAGTCGTATTTTAAGCCTTAAAGAACAATAACTTCCTCCCAATTATAATACGTCACCAAATGATCCAGAATCTGATCATTCAAGGAGGCAGCAACCAAAAATTCAGGTACCAGTTACGACTTAAAGTAAAAATCAAACAAAACTTTATCTCTCTCTCTCTCTCACTCTCTCTCTCTCTCTCCAAACACATATATAAATATTCATATTATTAAGATAAACGTCATTTTATAGAAACATGTACAGCTCGAGAGTTTGCTCTTTCCAACAGTACACTGTTCACGCTCGTATCTCAAATAATATAATATAGTTATGAGTTTTTTTTAAATATCAGATGCTTCTTTTTGATACACATACTTTTCTTGTCTTTCATCTTCTGTGTTTTCAGTATTAAAAATAGACTTGCTTCAAAACTGGCCACGTAGAGAAAAGGACATAGTTGTATCTTGTTAAAAAAGGAAGTAAGATACGGGCTGCGGGTGCGGTGTGTCGTCTGCGGAAGCGCAGCACTTCAGCACCACAGGCGCCGGGGGCTGTGACGGCGCCCTGCTTGGTGCTGGTCTCGGTGTTGGTGCGTCAGGCACCTGCTAGCCCTGCGCCAGAGTGCAACCGCCCGTTCCCGCCTCCACACGTTCACCGCGTCCCCCGCCGATTGCCGAAGCGGCAGACGCAGCAACTTGCGCACCGAGTACTAAGTGCGAATCCACTGGATAGGGCTCTCACGAAACCATATGTCGGTGGTGACGGCTTCTGCATTTCAGGGTACGGCTGTAAAAGCCTGCGGCAAGTGCCTTCAAGAGCACCCCTCTAAGCGTGCACTTTTTTCTGCTCTCCTCGACATTTTATTTTCTGGATACGTGTAGAAGTAAACAAGCACAATCGCGACAACAACCAACAAGTCCATCATTTTATGTATCCTTTTCTTTTACTGCTCTGTGAATTGCCTCATTCCAGTGTCAACCTGTAAGCTGCCACTGTGGCGCACATAGCGTGTGTAATTTACGCGATTTTTGTACCATCATAAAGAGGGTAAGAACTAAAATACACTCCTGGAAATTGAAATAAGAACACCGTGAATTCATTGTCCCAGGAAGGGGAAACTTTATTGACACATTCCTGGGGTCAGATAGATCACATGATCACACTGACAGAACCACAGGCACATAGACACAGGCAACAGAGCATGCACAATGTCGGCACTAGTACAGTGTATATCCACCTTTCGCAGCAATGCAGGCTGCTATTCTCCCATGGAGACGATCGTAGAGATGCTGGATGTAGTCCTGTGGAACGGCTTGCCATGCCATTTCCACCTGGCGCCTCAGTTGGACCAGCGTTCGTGCTGGACGTGCAGACCGCGTGAGACGACGCTTCATCCAGTCCCAAACATGCTCAATGGGGGACAGATCCGGAGATCTTGCTGGCCAGGGTAGTTGACGTACACCGTCTAGAGCACGTTGGGTGGCACGGGATACATGCGGACGTGCATTGTCCTGTTGGAACAGCAAGTTCCCTTGCCGGTCTAGGAATGGTAGAACGATGGGTTCGATGACGGTTTGGATGTACCGTGCACTATTCAGTGTCCCCTCGACGATCACCAGTGGTGTACGGCCAGTGTAGGAGATCGCTCCCCACACCACGATGCCGGGTGTTGGCCCTGTGTGCCTCGGTCGTATGCAGTCCTGATTGTGGCGCTCACCTGCACGGCGCCAAACACGCATACGACCATCATTGGCACCAAGGCAGAAGCGACTCTCATCGCTGAAGACGACACGTCTCCATTCGTCCCTCCATTCACGCCTGTCGCGACACCACTGGAGGCGGGCTGCACGATGTTGGGGCGTGAGCGGAAGACGGCCGAACGGTGTGCGGGACCGTAGCCCAGCTTCATGGAGACGGTTGCGAATGGTCCTCGCCGATACCCCAGGAGCAACAGTGTCCCTAATTTGCTGGGAAGTGGCGGTGCGGTCCCCTACGGCACTGCGTAGGATCCTACGGTCTTGGCGTGCATCCGTGCGTCGCTGCGGTCCGGTCCCAGGTCGACGGGCACGTGCACCTTCCGCCGACCACTGGCGACAACATCGATGTACTGTGGAGACCTCACGCCCCACGTGTTGAGCAATTCGGCGGTACGTCCACCCGGCCTCCCGCATGCCCACTATACGCCCTCGCTCAAAGTCCGTCAACTGCACATACGGTTCACGTCCACGCTGTCGCGGCATGCTACCAGTGTTAAAAGACTGCGATGGAGCTCCGTATGCCACGGCAAACTGGCTGACACTGACGGCGACGGTGCACAAATGCTGCGCAGCTAGCGCCATTCGACGGCCAACACCGCGGTTCCTGGTGTGTCCGCTGTGCCGTGCGTGTGATCATTGCTTGTACAGCCCTCTCGCAGTGTCCGGAGCAAGTATGGTGGGTCTGACACACCGGTGTCAATGTGTTCTTTTTTCCATTTCCAGGAGTGTATGTAAAATGATATCTGAAATATCTGATTATTAGACACAACTGGTGAAGAGTAGCTGTTCCTCAGTGCGTACTTGAGACGTCTCATGGTGACGTTAGCAACAGCTGTTTGTGGGCTTCACGAGGGAATCGAAGAAAGGAGTTTTCTATGGTGACTATATGTAGAGCGAAAAAGTGGAGGTGTGGAACGAGAGTTCATTGGATACGTAACAGAACCATCTACGTACATCTTCATCTACTTTAGCAACCTCCTATCCACACTTAACACTTTGCCGTCCGGCGAAGCCACAGTGGTGCTGCGCGCGAAATAGCGGTCAACGGCTGGCGACACCACAGTAGTGTCGTGTGCACAGTATCGCGCAGTGCCCGGTGACAGCACTTTAGTATCTTTTGCATTCTGTGGTGTTTTGTTTGGGTAACAATAAGTTCCACACGTCAACAAGTTTTATGTTTTTATAGGTACCTCTGCACTTTCATCGTGGCAGACGAAAGAGACGATACGATTATTTACGAAGAATCCACGGACGTCTTGTCTGACGTTCCGGACGACTTGGGAGATTGGGAAAAAGACATTGGATATTAAAAAAAAATGAAAGTGAAGCAGAATCGTCGGAAGACAGTGAAATACGTCCAAGAAGAATTCGGCCAACGCTACGGTTGCCAACTGATTCGGATGAATCTGACGAAGAAGACCGACTATAATTTACTGAGGACCAATAACAAAATTGGAGAATCTCTGGGTCCACACATATTTCCCAAAGATACACAAAAAAAATGGTTCAAATGGCTCTGAGCACTATGGGACTTAACATCTGAGGTCATCAGTCCCCGAGAACTTAGAACTACTTAATCCTAACTAACCTAAGGACATCACACAACACCCAGTCATCACGAGGCAGAGAAAATCCCTGACTCCGCCGGGAATCGAACCCGGGAACCCGGGCGTCGGAAGCGAGAAGCTACCGCACGACCACGAGCTGCGCACAGATACACATAGCGTCGTGGATATCGTAGAATTGTGTATTAGGAATGATCTATTTCAATATATTAGCAACGAAACCAACAAGTATTACATTCTTTGCAATAGAAGGAAACTGGATAAAAAGAATGCCAAATTTGTCGACGTTACGGGACCCGAACTTAGAAAATGGTTTGGGCTTGCTACCCTTATGGGAACTGTAAAAAAAGCAACGATCGATGACTACTGGTCAACGAATCGGTTGACAGACCCAACGATATTTTTCAAAACGATGTCCCGCAGACGATTCAGACAAATACTATCATTTTTACATTTTTCCGACAACAACAATAAACTGAATAATGCCGATCGGCTTTTCAAAGCTTAATTCGTGACTGATTATTTTTCCAAAAAGTTTAAAGAAACGTTTAAGCTAAGTCAAAACATCTCAATTGATGAAGGAATGATACAGTGGCGTGGACAGTTAAAGTTTACAATCAGTCGAAAATTGCGAAATACGGCATACTCATTCGGATGCTGTGTGATTTCCTCATTCAAGATATATTCTGGCGCTGGACAGCCTTTAGCAAAAACAGTGACGGAACTACTGACACCTTCTTATGGAAAGTGGCATCACCTCTACATGGATAGTTATTGTAACAGTGTAGAACTTGCAGAGAAGTTACTTGAAAAGAAAATTCGAGTTTGTGTAACGATACGGCAAAATAGAGGATTTCCAGAAAAATTACAGCGCGCAAAAGTCGGTGTGTCTGAGGCTTGTCATCAACGGAAAGGTGACAAGAGGCCGGCGACAAGCCAAGTAATCCGAATTAGCGCTGCCGGCGCCAGGCGAATAAATTTGTACGAGACGTGCGGACGGCAAAGTGTTAATATTGGGCAGAGGGGTCGTAAAATCACTTTCGCACTATTTCTCCACCGTTCCACTCTCGAATAGCACCAGAAAAAGAAGAACACTTATATCCTTTCATGCGCGTTCTGATTGCTCGCATTTTCTCCCTTTGTACGTTTGTATTCTGACATTCGGAGGGGAAGTTTGTGACTGATGTTTTGAATAAAGATCACGCCGCAACGAAAACGCCTTTGTGCCATTTGCCATTCTCTCCTTTATTTCGTAATAACACAAAACGAGCTGTCCTCTTTTTTTTCAACGTCCATCGCCAATTGTACCCGGTAAGGCTCCCATACCGCGAAGCAGTACTACAGAAAAGGTTTTTTAATAGATTGTTGTACCTTGCAGATGTTCTATGAGTACCAGTGAAATGCAGTTTTTGGCTCGTCTTCGCCCACAACATTTTCCGTATGATGTTTCCAATTTAGTAACGGTTACCGTCACCCAGTTCCACTTCCTACTTATCGGTCCCACACCTTCCAGGAGCAACAAAAATTTGTTTTTCAAAATTTCGCGTAATTATTGATCGAATGTCAAAATTTGAAATGCTCTCATAATCTGCTCATCTGGAGGTACAATTTTATGTTAAAAGTTTAACAAAAGAAGAAAAATTTACAGTTAGAAACAGCAACCTCACTAACGGCCCGCAAATACCTGTACTTTATTCATCCAGTATTTGAGGATCAGACCACTCAGCGACTTTCAAAAAACTGTACACGTAATTTCAAAACTTCAAAAATATTTTTCGTGCTGACGTACCTCATGAAATGCTGAAAGGAAAAAAGTTCATAGTTTACTGCATTTTCACTGTTCGTGCAGTAAAGCTTTAGCACCAGGCATCATGTTATAATTTATAGCTTCTTCATTACCAACTGTATTCGCAATACAGTTTAGACGGTATCCACGTAACACTGTATTTACCTGCCAAATTATAGAATTTGCGAAATGTAGTTCAGGAGATATAACGTGATTAACATTTAGATGCATGGAAAAATTGCTTTTGCTTAAAATGGAGCACAAATTACCCATACTCTGTTATCCAATGTTTCATAATGGAAGCATTTAGCAACTGTTTTCATCCATTGTTTCACCGAGCGAGGTGGCGCAGTGATTAGCCACTGGACTCGCATTCGAGAGGACCACGGTTCAATCCCGCGTCCGGCCATCCTGATTTAGGTTTTCCGTGATTTCCCTAAATCACTCCAGGCAAATGCCGTGATGGTTCCTCTGAAAGGGCACGGCCGACTTTCTTTCCCATCCTTCCCTAATCCGATGAGACCGATGACCACGCTGTCTGGTTTCCTTCCCCAAACAACCAAACCAAACCATCCATTGTTTCATAATGACAGCATTTACCAACTTCCAAATAGTCTTCAAAAATAATTTCGGACTGAGAGTTCGGTTTTAATATTCGGGGGTGGCGTGAATTACTGGTTTATGGAGAGTCGAGGAAGCGGAGGGCTGTACCTGTTATGAAGGATAGATTTGTGTGCGGACTTCTGGATCAGGGTGCGTGAGTTGTTTGAAGTTACTTTGATGGAGGTTGTGTTTTAAGTGGAGGAGAAGGGAAGAAGGTACGTGTTGATAGAGACACGACGCAGCGGTGGCAGAGAGTGATAGGTGAGTGCGGAGAGGAAGGACGAATGCAGCTTTCAGGACAAAGGACCCACAGTTTTCCTTATCTCTGAGGTCAATGCCCTCCTCCCTCCCGCCCCAGTGCGTGGAGGCGAGATGGTTATTTTAATAGACAAGTATGATGGGGTTTAAATGATTACTCTGTACCACACATCGTACAGCAGCATCTGATTATCGGTGCAGTCCACGCTAGCGTCGTTTGTGGGAAAAAGATTTACGGAGTCGTAGCTCCATATGGAAGCAAGACTGAAGAAAATTCAAGACGCGTTCATAGGATCTGTCGACCTTGTAAAACTGTGCGACAAAGTAAAATGGTGCAAGATGTTCGAAATTTTGAGAAAAATGGGCGTAAGGTATAGGCAAAGACGGGGTAATATACAAAACGTACAAGAACCAGAAAGGAGTAATAAGACTGGAACAGCAAGAAGAAAGAGCTCAGATTAGAGAGGTGTAAGACAGGACCGTAGTCTTTAGCCCCTACTGTTCAATCTTACATCAAAGAAGCAATGAGGGAGATAAAGAACAGGTTGGAGAGTGTGATTAAAATTTCGGGTGAATCAATGATAAGATTCGCTGATGACACTGTTATACTCTGAAAGTGAAGAACACGTGCCAATGTGCCCGTATAGCGAACTAGGATGTGTCATAACCGACAGTACACTGCAACCGTAGCGCACGTATTGAGCAGACGTAAAACAGATAGCGGCTCTAAACATTAGAATACTTACACAGTGTTTAATGCCTGCACACCTAGAGAGAAATACAAGTGGACGGTGAATGTTGCAACCACAGAAGAAAAAATTGATACGATCCTGATTTATGGAGAATGTAGGAGATATGTTGAGACTGCTATTGCGTTGTGTGTCGAACAAGATTGTGAACGCCTTTATGTGTGATGGCACCATACTGACCGGCAAAATGAAACGAAGCAAACGTCTAACAGGAAAAGCTGATGAAACAGCTGTACTAGCGGCAGTGCACCATAGCGCACGGACAAGCACCGGGCAATTACACTGCGTTTCTCGTATGTGTATCGTCGCAATACTCCATTGTCGTATCATCCATACGACGTGTCACTGCATTAAGAACTTCGTGGTGCCGATTTCCATAACCAGGTAATGTTTGGAGAATGGGCATATCAATAAATACAAACGACCCCCAAATTCTTTACCAAGGTACTGTTTTCCGATAAGTCTACGTTCTCAAACCATGGTAGCGTTAACCGACGTAACATGCATTACTGTAGTGTAAACAGTCCCAACTGGTTGTGGAAAGTTGATCATCAACGTCCTCGGTCGGTTAACATAGGGTGCGGCATCACCGGCAACAAACTGACTGGTCCGTATTTAATGGAAGGGAACTTTGAACTAACACAAATATCGAAGGTTTTTGGTACAGTAAATACCGACACTACTGCAGGATGGTGCGCTGGACGTTCTATAACGTATGTGGATTCAGCATGACGATTGCCCAGCGCATTACGCAATTGAAACATGGGAGGTGTTAGATCGAGTTTACCCTGGTTGGAGGATCGGCAGGTCGCCCTATTACTCGGCCCGCTAGGTCCCCGTATTTCCCGTCACCGGATTTGACACGCCGGATTTCTTTCTGTGGGGATATTTAAGAGATACAGTGTAACAGCAAGTGCCAATAGGCCGTGAAGACATGGTCGACAGCGTCAGAAGCGCCTTTGCTCACGTCCCCGTAGATACACTTCTGTGCTTGGACGATCATTTGAAAAGCCGAGGCCGGCCGAAGTGGCCGTGCGGTTAAAGGCGCTGCAGTCTGGCACCTCAAGACCGCTACGGTCGCAGGTTCGAATCCTGCCTCGGGCGTGGATGTTTGTGATGTCCTTAGGTTAGTTAGGTTTAACTAGTTCTAAGTTCTAGGGGACTAATGACCTCAGCAGTTGAGTCCCATAGTGCTCAGAGCCATTTTTGAAAAGCGGATTTCTAAATGCATCGAAGTTGGCGGTACTGCGTTTAATTTAATTGGAAAAGCGTTCGCCTCGAGCCACGGCCACAGTAGTGCGCTGAGTAGTTCTCGATTGATACGTCGGAAGAATGCAGTCTAGCGGACAGGTTTTCTAATTAGAAGTTATGAAATACTGGCCCGTCCTACCCTCGCGGCATGGAGGTGCCATTGAATATTCAAGGGCTATTGGGTAGCACGCTGTAAATGGCGAAATGACGAAATGAAGAAAATGCTTCAGATTTAAGGTGTGTAATCTGCAATAACAAACGGGGGTTCCCGTTGAACATTTCGAAGTTACCCACCGTCACCCACGCACGGGGTGGGTTGGTCTGTCCAATGTGGTATCATTCGCTATCTCCCTTCGAGACAAACAAAATTCCCGTACGACTATTTCACGAGAGTGCCGTGTATATGAGGAATCCGGTAAAACATCAAATCACCGACATCGCTACGGCCGGAAAAAGATCCTACAAGAACGGGACCAACGATGACTGAAGAGAATCCTTCAACGTGACAGAGCTGCAACCCTTCCGAAAATCGCTGCAGATTTCAGTGCTGGGCCGTCCACAAGTGTCAGCGTGCGAACCATTCAACGAAACATCATCGATATGGGCTTTCGGAGCCTAAGGTCCAACCGTATATCCTTGATGACTGTACGACACAAATCTTTACGTCTCATTGGACTGTCGATGAAACGTGTTGCCTGGTCGCCTCGTTTCAAATCGTATCAAGCGGGTGAAATTGTACGGATTGATATGGGACTCTGACAGGTGACACGTGTGTAAGCATCCTGTGTGATCACCTGTATCCATTGTGTATTCCGACGGACGTAGAACATTCCAGCAGGACAGTGCGACACTACACAAGTCCAGAACTGCTTCAGATTGGCTCCAGGAACATTTTCCTGGGTTTAAACATTTCCGATGGTCACCAAACTCCCCAGACATGAACATTATTGAGATTTCAGATATTATTGGAGTTCATGCCACGTCATGCTGCGGCACTACTGCGTGTTCGAAGGGGCCATACACGATATCAGGCAAGTGTGCCACTTTGGACTTTTTGCCCTACTCCGAATGATTTCCGAGATAGAACACATTTAATATTCATTTTTATTTATTTTCTGTACTATCAAACATTGTCGCTGTTTACAATGTACCACAGTAGTGTAGAGCAAGTTGAGACGAACAGTTTGATATGAGACACTTGTGGTCTATCAAGTCGGGAAACTACCTCAAGTTGGCCTACAAAAACTACTTAAGCTACAGCACTTGCGCGTCGAGCGAGTTTTTCAGCATTCTCCCGCTCTCTTCGCACAAACATTAGTTCTAGAGAAAAAAATGAATGGGGCGTTTTTCCTAGGAAATTTAATATAGCTCAGTTTTGTACTGCGACGCGTTTCGCTGGAGGGTGCGATTTTCGAGCTATTCAAGAAAAACGCACAAAAGTGATATTGGATGTGTTCTATCTCGTAAACCGTTCGGAATACGGCATACGTCCATACGAAGTTTTCTGTTCAAAATCACTAGCACTCCTCAAAGAATGTACCTTTCTTTCCTCCTGACTCACTCTGTATATAGTGTTCATTTTAACTGAAGGTGTTGGAATATCTCGAAAACTACACATCGGATCAAAGAAGTTATAATTCTAATTTTGTTTTCCTCGGAGGGAGATATCCAATGATACCACATTCGACAGCCCATCCAGCCCTCTGCATGGGTGGCGGGGGGCAACTTCGAAATCTTTAACGGGAGCCCCCGTTTGTTATTGCTGATTACATACCTTAAATCTGACAATTGTTGAACTATATGGAAGAAACGTAAATGTTGCACCGATTATTCCGTGACTGGACATTGCACACCACACGCACCCGTCGAGCGTGAAGAGACTTCTCGATCGCGAAATGCGGATTCTCAGTCCCCAAATGCGCCAATTTTGCATATTGACGAACCCATCCAAATGAAAGTGGGCTTCGTCGCTATACCAAACCTCATGCGCATACTACACTACTGGCCATTAAAATTGCTACACCACGAAGATGCTGTGATATGCAAATGATTAGCTTTTCAGAGCATTCACACAAGGTGGCGGCGGTGGCGACACATACAACGTGCTGACGTGAGGAAAGTTTCCAACCGATTTCTCATACACAAACAGCAGTTGACCGGCGTTGCCTGGTGAAACGTTGTTGTGATGCCTCGTGTAAGTAGGAGAAATGCGTACCATCACGTTTCCGACTCTGATACAGGTCGGATTGTAGCCTATCGTGATTGTGGTTTAACGTATCGCGACACTGCTGCTCGCTTTGGTCGAGATCCAATGACTGTTAGCAGAATATGGAATCGGTGGGTTCAGGAGGGTAATACAGAACGCCGTGCTGGATCCCAACGGCCTCTTATCACTAGCAATCGAGATGACAGGCATCTTATCCGCATGGCTGTAACGGATCGTGCAGCCACGTCTCGATCCCTGAGTCAAGAGATGGGGACGATTGAAAGACAACAACCATCTGCACGAACAGTTCGACGACGTTTGCCGCAACATGAACTTTCAGCTCGGAGACCGTAGCTGCGGTTACCCTTGACGCTGCATCACAGACAGGAGCGCCTGCGATGGTGTTCTCAATGACGAACCTGGGTGCAGGAATGACAAAACGTCATTTTTTCGGATGAATCCAAGTTCACAGCATCATGACGGTCGCATCCGTGTTTGGCGACATCGCGGTGAACGGACATTGGAAGTGTGTATTCGTCATCGCCATACTGGCGTATGATCCGGCCTGATGGTATGGGGTGCCATTAGTTACATGTCTCGGTCACCTCTTGTTCGCACTGACGGCACTTCGAACAGTGGATGTTACATTTCAGATGTGTTACGACCCGTGGCTCTACCCTCCATTCGATCCCTGTGAAACCCTACACATCAGAAGGATAATGCACGACCGCATGTTGCAGGTCCTGTACGGGCCTTTCTGGATACAGAAAATGTTCGACTGCTGCCCTGTCCAGCACATTCTCCAGATCTCTCACCAACTGGAAACGTCTGGTCAATGGTGGCCGAGCAACTGGCTCGTCACAATACGCCAGTCAGTGCTCTTGATGAACTGTGGTATCGTGTTGAAGCAGCATGGGCAGCTGTACCCGTACATGCCATCCAAACTCTGTTTGGCTCAATGCCCAGGCGTATCAAGGCCGTTATTACTTCCAGAGGTGGTTGTTCTGGGTACAGATTTGTCAGGATCTGTGCACCCAAATTGCGTAATAACGTAAGCACCTGTCAGTTCTAGTTCTTGTCCAATGAATACCTGTTTATCATCTGCATTTCTTCTTGGTGTAGCAATTTTAATGGCCAGTAGTGTGAATCCCATTATGCCCCGTGGCTAACAGTGGAATTTGAACATCCTAACGCAACCCGTTCAGAAGTTGTGACGATTTTATTTCATATAGCACAGTAATTGTCACCATATACAAGGTACAATTCTTGTTGTGGTGTGAGGATATCGTCCTCAAAATCTGACATGCCCTGACTTAAACATAAACTCAAGACAGTGGCCACAGTTCCTTAAATTTTTCCTTTGCCAGTGAATGATTATGCAAGGGAGTTGACGGCTCCCAGCTCGCAGCGGTGGAGACAGGGGTCCGCTAAACAAGGCACAGTGCGTTGGCCTTTGGCCTGCGGCCGTGGTGGCACTTTTGACGCCGCGAGTGGCCTGTCCGTACGCCCCGGAATCGCGCCAAAACTGCGCTAAGCACGGGCTTTAATTAAAAACTTTAATTTCCGCTTTCCAAATTGAAATCGGCCTATGTAAATACGTGCCCCGGGGCGGCAACAGTCGGCACGGCGAGTGGGGCCCTCGATTCGGCGTTTTATGTAATTGCGTGGGAAGCAATTACGGAGTTATTTCCATCTCGCGAGACGGGCGGCGGGTACCTATCCCACCAGACCTCGCGACTACCCGCCTCTGCTTCGCTGCAGAAAAACTCCCGACGTCACGCAGCCCGCCAGTTAATTGCCGTGCTGCGAGTGCGCGCCGCTCATTTGCGTCGTGCTGAATACACCGGCGCGGACGCGACGGCGTATTGGCTCGCCGTGCGTTCGCCTGGCGGCACCCACATAGGTTGCAAGCGACTAGTTTGCGGTCACCGACTAAAGAGAGTGAACACAAAGAACCTGAAAGCGCCGTTAGAAGGCTGGCGTTGCTTTCGTAGTTTTTAAAGAAGTTTGTGTGCGTGATTTGCCTGAAAATTACCGAGTCTGAATTACCCCGGGACGCTTAGTTTCGACGGTGCAGTTTTGGAACGTCAATATTTTTGAACGTTTTCGCAATAATTATTCCGAAACGCTGGCTGATGGCATGCAGCGAGAGAAACACTTCTAACTGGAGAATTAGCAATTAAGCGATGCAATTCGCGACGAAATTATAACTGAGGTGTATAGCTCTGCTAACGAATTTATTTGCGTTTATATTTACATCACTACTTTATGGTGTATTTACAGTTCCATTCCCAAATGGTGCGTGGGAGGAACGAAAATGTCTCGTTAGGAAATAATACGGTATCTAAAGGGTGACATTTACTGAACTATATGAAATAAAACTCTCATATGTAAGTCTGCAGACTTTCGTGGCCATTGTCACTGAAGTTAAAATCTTCTGGGTTATTAGGCCGCTTCATGTTTCTTCTATATTGAATGACGTTTCGACACCTCTGCTGGGATCTTCCTCAGGATCTTCTAGTGTACACTAGCGGTAGTGGACACCAGAATATCCTGAGGAAGATCCCAGCAGAGGGGTCGAAACGTCAGTCATTTTAGAAGAAACACGACACGCCCTAATAACCCAGAAGATTTTAACTTCAAAATTGTCATAACTTCTGAACGGTTTGCGTTAGGACGTTCAAACTGCACGGTTGGCTGCGAGGAATGATGAGAGTTAGTATGCTCATGCGTGGTTTGGTTTAGCGACGAAGCCCACTTTCATTTGGATGGGTTCGACAATAAGCAGAATTGGCGCATTTGGGGGACTGAGAATCAGCATTTCGCGGTCGCGAAGTCTATTCATCCTCGACGGGAGACTGTGTGGTGTGCAATGTCCAGTCACGGAATTATCGGGTGGATATTCCATGATGGCACGGTGACTACCAAATGGTAAATGAAATGTCGTGTGACGAGGGCCTCCCGTTGGGTAGACCGTTCGCCTGATGCAAGTCTTTCGATTTGACGCCACTTCGGCGACTTGCGTGTCGATGGGGATGAAATGACAATGATTAGGACAACAGAACACCCAGTCCCTGAGCGGAGAAAATCTCCGACCCAACCGGGAATCGAACCCGGGCCCTTTGGATTGACAGTCTGTCGCGCTGACCACGCAGCTACCGGGGGCGGACTTACCAAATGGTACGTGAGGGTTATGGAACATGATTTCATCCCCATTACTCAAAGTGACAAAGGTTTCGACAAGATTTCATGCAAGACGGAGCTCGACCCCTTCGTCGCATGAGAGTGTTTGATGTTCTGGAGGGGCACTCTGGGGACGACATTCTGGTCTTGGGGTACCCAGAGGCCACTGGCGATTGGCCGCCATATTCTCCCGATCTCAACACATGCGATTTATAGGGCTATATTATAGACAAGGCGTACAGCAATAACGTCAAAACCATTGCTGAGCTGAAAACAACATTTAGAAGGTCATCGACAGAATCGATGTCCCGGCACTTCAGCGGCTCGTGCAGAATTTCGCTATTCATTGCGCCACATCATCGGCAACGATAGCAGGCATATCGAACATGCCATAACCTAAATCGGAATAACTGCAGAGACGTTTACATGTTGAATAAAAGGTGTACAAGCTGTAGTCTGTAACAATAATTGTCTATATATATGAAGATGGTATCTGTTCTTTCGGACCGTCGGTGACCATACAGCTCGTTAGAATGGAATTACAATGAAATGAATACCCCTAGTTGCATACAGGCGTTGATATAAGTCAAAGGGGACAGTTGAAAATGTGTGCCCCGACTGGGACTCGAACCCGGGATCTCCTGCTTACATGGCGGTTGCTCTATCCATCTGAGCCACCAAGGACACACAGGATAGTGCGACTGCAGGGACTTACCTCTGCCACGCCTCCTGTGAGACCCATATTCGCAACGATACCGTCTTCATTCATATATATATATATATATATATATATATATATATATATATATATATATATATATATATATATATATATACGGCTCACCGGCCATTTGACCATCTTCTTCTGTGCGGATGATCAAACTGTTCGCGAACTCTTACGGGATTCGGCAGTAAAGTCGCGAGTAATGAGTATAATGGGCAGGAGCACTGTGAATATAGTGCGGGACAGTAAGTTGCGATTGTGGGTCTCACGGGAGGCGTGCCAGAGATAAGTCCCTGCAGTCGCGCTATCCTCTGTGTCCCCGGTGGCTCAGATGGATATTTATAAACTATATTTACTTAGCCGTCACGGTAGCTCAGCGTGTTGGGTCAGAGGGCCGCTCGACCTCTGCAATAAAAAACTAAGGGAATCAACGATCAACTTGAACGGATATCTTGTGACGTCCGCCCAGACCAACGCAATGAACAATACCGAACAAAATGAAAAAAAAAAGAGATTGATAGAGCGTCTGCCATGTGAGCAGGAGATCACGGATTCGAGTCCCGGTCGGGGTACACATTTTCAACTGTCCTCGTTGACTTATGGTGGTGGTGGTTAGTGTTTAACGTCCCGTCGACAACGAGGTCATTAGAGACGGAGCGCGAGCTCGGGTTAGGGAAGGATTGGGAAGGAAATCGGCCGTGCCCTTTCAAAGGAACCATCCCGGCATTTGCCTGATACGATTTAGGGAAATCACGGAAAACCTAAATCAGGATGGCTGGAGACGGGATTGAACCGTCGTCCTCCCGAATGCGAGTCCAGTGTGCTAACCACTGCGCCACCTCGCTCGGTTCGTTGACTTATATCAACGCCTGCATGCAGCTAGGGGTATTCATTTCATTGCAATTTGTCACTCTGTATCTTTTCTCTGAAAGACAATTCTTGAAGTTTTAGCGGTAAACCTTTCCGAAATGCGAAAGCTTCGACTGTAGAGTCTGCCACTGGATTTTGATCAGATACTCTGTAATGCTTAGGGGCTATACTCTTACTACGACGTGCGTTCCGAAAGTAGGCTTCGTCATTGTTTTTCATACGGAAATTTCACTATCATTGCCATCCCGTTATATTGCACTATTTTTAGACATAGGTGCCAATAACACTGAGACATTTGTCCGAGTGTGCAATGAGGTGGAAAAAATCCGCTCTGCTAAAACTCAGTGCCCTGCGATGAAACAAATTGTCGCATAGCCAGCTCTACCTGAGCTTGGTTTGGAAGCGACGTCCCGAAAGTGCGGTTTTCAATGCAGGGAACAAGTGAAAGTCTTTCTCTGAACGTGTAACACCGGCGACCAACCATTTGACAAGACAGGACCACCTCACCCCACGCGGTTTGTAGCCGTTCATGGATCATGGACACACTAGCCCTACGTACCCATTCATAACTGATAACAGGTTGCGCTTCCACTGGCGACCACTTTGTCCATACATACCCCTCTGCCACTATGATGTGCAGTCGAATAACCGCGGGAACGCCGGTCTGCTGCGACTCTCTCTTCTTCGGCGCTCTGCGCATGCGTCGTTCCTCCTCCGCTGAGGCCCCTACTGTCGTTGAACCAGCAGTAAGTATGGCTTCATATAACGTTTGTTTGTGTCAGATGTTTCAGAAACAATGACAAAACTTATTTTCAGAATGTCCCTCTTAAATGAACCTGCGATGAACCGTACTGCTTTTCTTTGGAACCCACAATCACTCCTGGTAACGGCCAAAACTAATTATCAATACTAAAGAATCGCCGGCCGAAGTGGCCGTGCGGTTAAAGGCGCTGCAGTCTGGAACCGCAAGACCGCTACGGTCGCAGGTTCGAATCCTGCCTCGGGCATGGATGTTTGTGATGTCCTTAGGTTAGTTAGGTTTAACTAGTTCTAAGTTCTAGGGGACTAATGACCTCAGCAGTTGAGTCCCATAGTGCTCAGAGCCATTTGAACCATTTGAACTAAAGAATCTATCGAAATTGTTTTTTTTACCCACTTATTGCATGAGTGGTTATATTTTCTTAACATTCTTATAATGAATCTTGGTCTGACATCTGTTTTTCATATAATTACTCTTATTTGCTCCTACGTATTTTACACTCGAACGTTACAGGTAGATTACATAATGGTAAAGCAAAATTTCTGATTGAGATGTTAAACTGTAAGGTATTTCCAGAGACCAGTGTGAATTCTGAGCATAATTTATTGGTTAAACACTGCAGATGAAAACTTAAGAAATAGCAAAAACGTGCCTTTGGTAGTCAGGTAGTTGGTTGCATATTCCTCTGATCATTTGAATGGTACTGTTATCGAAAAGATGTTGAACGAGTCAGTTTACAGGATAAGTGATTAACTGTTAACATTAATGGACACACTGTCTTTTACTTCTGCTCATGCCATTACACTTAACTACACGTGGTTTTTTTTACAGGGTACCAGTTTCTATATAAAAATTCGTCCGTGAAATATTAGGCGTTGTCCAGAAGAAATGGTTTTAGGGTAGATGTAAAACTTCGTCAGACATTTTACATTATTTGGCAAATGATCAAAAGTTTTCGACGCTGCGTAGTGAACTCCTTTCTCAGCCACTGATGGCTTTGACAGTGGGTTATAAAAGTTATTTTTCCCTGTAGTGTTGCGGGAACGGACAGCACTCTTCCTCTCAAATTGTGATGGATTATTTACGTAGAACTTAATTAGGGACTACCGAGACGACGCAGTTGTCTTGCTTCTTGAAGAGATGAATACATGACGCCCACGTGTGAGCACATTATTCTCACTGCTCGGCTTTGTGCACTAAATACTTTTTTTTCTAACCCATGAGTTACGCCATAAATTATTCCGTAATAAATTATTGAGCGGAAATATGCAAAATATGTCTTTAGGTTAATTCATTTGTTTCCAAAACTAGCAATTATGCGAAGAGCAGAAGTAACTAATTGTTGGAGAAGCTCAGTAATATGCTTCTTACAGTTGATGTTTCTATGAATATGAACATCCAAAAATTTGGAGCTTACCACCCGACTTACTGACTCCTGTTCTTAAGCTACATCAATTGTTCGATATCTCTCTCTGTTGTGCAGAACTGAATGCAGAGTAGATGGATGTCAAATGAAACACCTTCCAGCCGTCTAGTATCCAAACTGTTCTTTTATTTGGCTACCAGTTTCGGTGATTTGCTACACCATCGTCAGGCCCCCTGACCGAGGTGTAGGATGGTTCCAACCTCGGTTCAGGTCAAAGTAGGGGCTAGCACTCAAATACTGGTGTCTGTATATTTCTGATTGATACAAAGATCACTTCAGTCATCATCTGCTGACAAATGATGGTTGAGGCGATCTTCAACAATCATCTTGAAGATGGCGGAGTAAATCGTTTAAACTGGTTGCCAAATAAAATAACAGTTTGGAAATTAGGCGGCTGGAAAGTGTTTGATTTGACATCCTGTACCCAACAACCGAGTACCGCAACAACCTCTGAAAAGATGGGCATACAGAGAGTGAATGCAGTGTGTTTTTTCATAACGAAGGGATGGTTCTTTTCAAGAAAACCATACAATAATTCTTGAAACAACATTAATAATCACTTCTGTTGGTTTTTTTCTAATGGGATATATTATAACACTTGTCTGCGAAAAGTACCAATTCTTCGAGTTGAATTTTTAGTGGAAGGTCATTCAGGTGTGTAAGAATAGGAGTAGACCCAAAATTTAACCCTGTGGGACTCCCTTTGTGATTTCTCTCCAGTCAGTAAAATTTTCTACTCTTCGAATATAGTTTTAATTATTCAGCATAACTATATATATTCGCTTGTGTGTAATGCCACAAATTCAGTACCACTTGAGTTTTTCTAAGAGTGGAATATGACCTACGCAATCAAACGCCTCCAAAAGATCACACAAAATAGCGGCTGGTACTATTGTATTAAGGCGATTTGACCTGGATAAACTGAATAAACAAGGAGTTGTTATGACTTTGAGAGGGAGCATTGGGCAATTATTGACAGAAACAAGGGAAAGGAAAACAATAGAAGACGAATGAGGACCTTTGAGAGACCAAATATTAATGGCAGCGGAGGATCAAAGCGGTACAAAGACAAGGGCTATAGACGGGCCGCTGAAAGAACGTCCCTGGCAGCCGGCGGGTATGACGCCAAAGCTACTACGCTGCTGTTTGTAGTTAGGCCGTGTTGGCCGCCCGACCACGAATGTCACGCCAGAAAATTTGGAGCCGTTGCACTGCCGTAATACTGAAACGCGAAAAAATGCTAATAACCTCGGGGAATCGAAACACACTCTCCCCGTAATTAAAAAAAAGTTTCGACTTGTATGTCGAGACAAAGTAAATTTTACGATGTTTCCCTACACTAATACACAGTTCCACGCACATATGCATACCTTACCTGCATCTTGCGGAAGAAGGTAGACACCACAGTCTTCAAAGATGGTGTCATCTTTAACCACATCTCCTACGTCACTGTTTCTATCTTCATTTCTGCTGCTGCTGCTGTTATCATCACCTAATTTTCTTCTTCTTTCGAATAACCTATTTGGAGGTAATGATGAATTAGCTTTGGCTACTCTTCATTGTATTAGATTTCCTTAGTTTCCGAATTTCCTTAATCTTTTAGAGTGTTCTTCCCTTTCTTCTTGAGTCCACTTGCGACTAGTTGTTTTCTTTCTCTCCTGAAATTCCGCCTTTTGAACTGTGTCCTGTTTTCTACTGCGTCTATTGCAATTCCAGCGTTTTCCATGTCCTTTTCAGTCTCTATTAACAATGTGGGCTTGAATTTGTAGCTATTGAGTAATGTGAATATCAGCTTAGTTAGTTTGTTGTTATCCATTCTGAATATATGTCCAAAAAACTGTAGTCTCCTCTTTCTTATTACATCAGTTAGTTTTTCAGTTTCCAAGTATAGTTCTCTGTTTGGCCTTAATCTGTATTCAGCATTATCGTTTCTTTTAGCGCGCAGTATTTTCCTTAAAATTCTTCTTTCGACCTTCTCTGGTTTATCAAGATCTCCATTTCTTGTTAGTTTAAGTGTTTCTACCGCATACAGAGCTTCAGGTCTGGCCACCTAATTTTATTATTAATGGTTCTACTCTTTGTTTATGTGCACCTTCTAGTTAGAATGCCTCTTTCAAGACGTATCACGTATGTGTGGCAACGTTGTTCCAGTTTGTGGAAATTATACTGTAGAATGCGTCACACGCTAAAAATTCGGTTTGTTTTAATTTAAAGTTTTTTTCTGTCTGTAACAAATGCTTTCACCCAAGTCCACACGAGTTTTATTGCATCTGAAATGGCAATGATATCGTAGCAGGCACAACAAGCTATGGCCATTTTATTCAGTAAATATGTTAATGTCGTAAAAGTATTACGTGATTTATGCTGCTCCACGATTTTCTGGAGTTCTGCCTTTTTCATTTCCCTATCAAATAAATAGATGCCGATGTTGTCCACACAATGCACTGTTTCACTCTTCCTGCTGGTGCATGTAGGGGCTTTGTTTAATTGAACGGAGTGATATGAAACATTAGCGGAGTTTGTAGCGGAACCGCCTGGATAGCCGTGTGCGTTAAAAGTGCCGCTTCCAGGACGCGGAGATCGAATCCGCCTGCCAGATTAATGTTGACGATTTCTGTGCCGGCCAGTCTGGCTTTGGCTTCTTTTTTTTTTTTTTTGCACATCCCATTAGGTTAATACGGAGCTACTCCTCAGTTATAGGAGTCGTTAACAATTTAAGAAGTTTGGCTCGCTTTCATGTGAATAACACACCATGCAGACAGTTGGGGTACACATAAAAATGGTTCAAATGGTTCTGAGCACTGTGTGACTTAACTTCTGAGGTCATCAGTCGCCCAGAACTTAGAACTAATTAAACCTAACTAACCCAAGGACATCACACACATCCGTACCCGAGGCAGGATTCGAACCTGCGACCGTAGCGGTCGCTCGGTTTCAGACTGTAGCGCCTAGAACCGCACGGTCACTCCGGCCGGCTGGGGTACACATATATCACCCCAAGATGTAACGTGTTGGCGATAGGGAGGGCATCTACGACTCCTTAAACTAACCATTGTAATACCCTCTTTTTAAAAACCGGGCCAGCTGGCGCACACTGGACTCCTATTCGAGAGGACGACCGTTCAGACCCGCTTCCGGCCATCCTGATTTAGTTTCTCCGAGATTTTCTTAAATTAGTTCAAGAAAATGCCAAGATGGTTCCACTGAAAGGGCACAGCCGATTTCCTCCTCCATCCTTCCTTAATACGACGGGACCGATGACCTCGTTGGTTGGTCCCCTCCCCCCAGCCGACCAATCTTTCTAAAAAATTATTTTTTGCGTAAAATTCCACGTAAAGATTGCGACCAAAGAGTTGATATGCTCACGTCTCCGTTACCTGTACAAATAAACGAAGGTGCAGCCTTCAGTTGTTTTGCGGGCAGCAACGGGATGCCAGGCTATTTGCTTTTGTCCTTTACCTTCTTACTTTCATCATGTAAGCATCCTGCTCTGTAACTCCGTATGATTTGTAATGTATTAAGCTAAACCTCATTCAATAACAGCCTCGGCAATTTTTTAATGAACGGAAGCGAAGCCAACACATACCATGCCGTATCCGTTGATAACCATGCCAACCCAGCGCCGCTTCGGGACACAGACACATGCAAAAGGACACGACAGAATATTATGGAGTTCTTTCCTATGTTCTAAAGCAAATAGTATACGAACCATTCTTCAAAGGTCGTTGCCGACATTTTCTCGTGGTAGTCCTCAGCTTTCTTTGCTGTAAGCAACAACAAATCGTTTGGAACAAATCCATCGATTATTCCAGCGCGTAAATGGATGAGCCAGCTGCCTTTTCAAACTGGAGCTCTCTTGTTTCTCGTGCATTGTCATCACTGTAGTCAGTCAGTCTAGAATGATCAGCACTTGTCTATGTTTCATCCACTCAAACGATTTCATGCACCTACATACTTCCTTGAAAAAAACGGCGGCTTCAGGCAACGAAATATTCCCTGTCAAACAGACTTCTTTTTATAGAAGATGTTATCCACTGAAACGCCGTTTTCTTTAGTACTACTTAAAGGGATGTTTTTCCTCCGAAAAACAACTCGCTATCTCTTAATGAGAAAGCAGCTCCTTCTGCGTGGGGTACTTCTGTCGTTGCGTGATAGGCATATCCTGGATGGTCAGAAACAATCTGAAGAGCTTATGGGGACATTGCAAGGTAGGTTGTGCTGAGAAATCATTGTTACAAAAAAAAAAAAAAAAAAAAAAAAAACGGATACGTTATTTCGTTTCCGAGTTAGTTGGCATTGAAGCTAGCCAATCAGACCACAGCGTGCCAAATTCAAGCCCCCTGCCTGAGATGGTGTCGCAAGACGTGTTATTTATTCCTTTGGTTTCCCGAGCCAAAGACCGAGCAGTATACCAACTACACTATGAGAGCGACTGACACTAATTTTATTTGGCTGACTGCTACAATTTTTACGCGCAACGCCCTGATTGGCTAACTGCAATGCTAATTAACTCGGAAGCAGCGCAAGGTATCCAATTTTTTTCTTAACATGTATTCCTCAGCACAAACTACCCTGCATCACCCTTACAAGCTTTTCAGTACGTCGCGAAATTGTGTTCTCTTGAAATTTATCTAGTTCCGTCGTTTTAGTAGCTCGCACTCTTGTTAGTTACACAGTCGAAAGAGCTGCAGCTGCTTCCTGCACATCTGAAGCATACTGATTCCTCGTTATTTGCTACACAGAGGTCGTTCGTATTTTCGAAGCTGAAGCTATTGGTTCAAGAGGCGTGCCGTTGTCAGTTTTTCCCTGAAAGAACGCATTATACATTATATATAAGCTCACGAGCTGGCTCTTTAAGCTGGAGCCTCTGCCTGCTTGCCTGCAGCTGGAGGATCATGCGGTATCACCTACGTTCGAAATTAACAACATGAGAGTTCATACCGTATCGTCAGCACGAACTGAGCCGCCAGCTCACGATCCGCGACAAAAGACGAGCAGGTGACAAAAACTTTGCAGCCACTGTCTAAGACAACACGGTATAGCACACGCCCAATCTTGAGTTGAGGGGATATAAATGCGGCGTAATCACCCTGACACTGTTTACGATTTCCAGAGTTGGGATTGACGCGAGAGTGTCTCCCCCATATAATGCTCTCCACCTGGGAGAACTTCCAGGGACGTCTTTCAGAAATCCTTGGATTACGCAGGAGAAAGTGTACTTAATCGACGAGAGGAAAAAAATATGAAAATGTAGGAAATGAAGCAGGCGAAAGACAATGCAGATATCTAAGAAATGAGACACGGAAAGCGCAAAATGCGAAGCGAGAATGACTAGAGAAGAAATGCAATGCATATCTAAGGGAAATGATGCCTATATGGAACTTAAAGAGCACACTGCGGCACTGCCATCTTGACACCGTTTACGAATTCCAGAGATACGATTGACGCAAGAATGTGTCTTCCACACGATGCGCTCCACCTGCGTGAGTTTTCAGGGGCGTATTTCAGAAAAACTTGGATTACACAGGAGAAAGTGTACTAGCAAATCTCAGGATAGCTGACAAGGATTTTGAAGGGTGAGGGACTTCAAGTAACAAGGAGGAAAGGCTGAAAGGTGGCAGCAATATGTAGAAGGTTAACACACGAAAGACGGACATGGAGATGATATTATACTGTCCACAATTATCGTTTCAGTTTCTGTACGGTTTCGAAAGAGGACTACTGCTCAGAATGACGTCAAATTGGAACAGCATATCACTGACGCAGAGCAGTGGAAGTAAAGGACGGACTGCGAGAGGGTGACAGAATCTCATCACTGTTGCTCAACCTGTGCCTAGAGAAAGTCATAAGTGAGAAAGAGTTAAATAGAGGAGGAACCGTTTTTAATCGCTCACTACAATACGTGGCCTATGCAGATTATGTGACATTACTCGCACGAAACACTGATGTGCTAGCCGATGCCTGTCAACAATTGGAGAGAGGTATAAGGGAGCTTGCCCTGGCAGTCAATGTTGAAAGGACCAGTCAATGTTGAAAGGACCAATTATATGACAATGACCAACAAATAAAACCTAGAAAATGGCCGCGCGGGGTAGCCGAGTGGTCTCGGGCGCATTGTCACGGTTCGCGCGACTCCTCCCAGTCGGATGTTCGCGTCGTACCTCAGGCATGGGTGTGTGTGTGTTGTCCTTAGTTTAAGCTTAGGGACCGATGACTTCAGCAGTTTGGTCCCGTAGGACCTTATCACAAATTTCCAAATTTCCTAGTAAATGTCAGGATAGCTGACAAGGAGTTTGAAAGGGTGAGAGACTATCACAGCGACAAACGGCATCGGCAGCGAGGTGAAAGCTAGAATTGCAGCAGGCAATCGATGCTACTTTGCCGCACTACTCATGCTTAGAAGTTCGCCTCTATTATGAAAACCTAAAATGCTCATTTACAAAACAATTGTGAGATCGGTTGTTATGTATGGTGCCGAGTCGTGGACCTGATCTGAAAATGAGGAAAGGATCCATAGCATTTGGGAGGGAAAGGTTCTGCGTAAAATATACGGCCCAATATACGATCAAGATGGTTGGCGTATCTGTGCGAATGCAGAACAAGAACAACTTTTTAAGGAACCTGACATTGTCACCACCATTAAAATAAGAAGACTGCGCTGGTCAGAACTCGTGATCAGAATGGAGGAAGACAGAACATGTAAGAGGAAGGCAAACGGCGGGAGAGATGCCACAGAAAGAGTTGGATGGATGGGAATTCTCAGACGCAGAGAATCTGCCCCAGGAATTGGAACACCTCAAAACCGTGTTCCGAAAAAACGGGTATTCGGAATGGCAGACTAGACGCGCTCTCCATCCCGCCACCACAGTACAACCTGTGGAGACGGATGAAGTCACGGAAGAAGAGGTAGCCACTGCCTTTATTCCGTACAATGGCGCACTATCGGGGAAAATCGGCCGTATATTAAAGAAACACCGAGTTAAAACCGTCTTTTGCCCGCCCAATAAAACTCGGGCATTACTGGGAAGTGTGAAAGATGGCCACGGTTTGAGGAAGGCCGACATACACCAAATTCCCTGTGAGGGTGGGAAGACTTATATCGGGCAAACAGTACGCACCATCGAAGATCGCTGCCGAGAACATCAAAGGCACACTCGACTGAAATATCCAAATAAGTCGGCGGTAGCAGACACTGTTTGTCCGATAAACACGAGATGGGTTATGAGCGTACCAAGATCCCGGCTCAGACGTCTAAATATTGGGACAGCGTTATAAGGGAGGACAGCGAAATTCGCACCAGGGAAGATCTTATCGACCGAGATTGCGGCTACAATCTCAGCAAGCCTTGTGACCCGGCATTGAATGTAATTAAGAAGACTCTCAGCAAGAACTACGAACTGGCGACCAGGGTGGACGTAGCAAGCACATCGACGCTACGACAGATTCCGACGCCCACGTCTTCGCGACCGCCGGCGCGCGGACGGCGAAGACAGCGGCCCGCGGGGGGAGGGGATTTAAATCGGCCGCCCGCCCTCAGGAGCTCAGTTCGTCAGCGCACCTGACGATGGCGACATGTCTGATCGCGGAAATATTTTGCCCGTTGGACACTATGAACTGGCAGTATACCCGTGGACTGTTCGAGCAAGAAATACGCCGGTAGAAACTGAAGAATCACATAATCAAAGTTGTTCCCATTGCAATGATTCCCTCAGAACGAATCGGTGAAGACACCGACCACCGCCGCGTGATAAACAACTTTCCTCCAACCGACTTCCTTCCTTCTCGACCCCGGTGACTGTCGGTTCCGCCATTCGCCCGCTTCCAAACATTTCAAGTCGGAAGAGCAAGAACGCCACCCGACCACCAGTGGGGAAATGAACCACAGGTACTATCTACAAATTGCAATCTTTACGAACCAATAGGGTTCACTGGTAGGTTGTAAGAAAAAAATTAAAAACTAGTTTTTAAGTGTAGTTGCAGGAGCAGGATTAAAAATATATTCATTGAAATTAGCACAAATCTTGTAAACATGTCATGAAAACTGCCTGCTTCCACTCAATTCGGTAAAAGAATCATTCAGATGACCTATGTAACATAAAACTCACTGCCTATCAATTTATCAATGATAGGTTACAAAATGAATATCTTCTGGCAGTCATGAGGGCACTACGGATGGGGCGTGTGATAAAGAAATGAAGGTAGTCGGAAGTGACAGATATGTGACCCTCACCATGTAGGATAGAGACAAAGAGAGAGAGAGAGAGAGAGAGAGAGAGAGAGAGAGAGAGAGAGAGACCTGTTGTCTGTATCCACTGCAGATGTTCATTGCAAATTTTTGACATCTTCGGAAATGCCATTTTCGACTATGTTATGATGATTTGAAACTAGGTCTCGGCCCGAAACTAGTCATCGAATGAATAAAAAGTAAATATTTGCAACTTGGACTGATTTTACGTTCTACTGATTAACAGACATTGCTGACCCAAGCTGCACCATGCTGGAAGTTCGTAAAGTAGTAATGTCTGGCGTTCCCCGAGGAAGTATTTCAGGCCCTCTCCTGTTCCTACCCTACATAAACCATTTAGGTCACAATCTGGGTAGCCCTCTTATACTGTTTGCAGGTGATGGTATCATTTACCGTCTAGTAAAGTCATCAGATGATCAAAACCAACTGCAAGATGATTTGGACAGGATATCTATATAGTGCAAAAAGTAGCAATCGACTCTAAATAACGAGGAGTGTGAAGCCAACCACATGAGTACTAAAAGGAGTCCGACAGATTTCGGCTACACGATAAATCACACAAATCTAAAGGCTCTAAGTTCAACTAAATAACTACTGATTACAGTTACGAGTAACTTAAATAGAAACAATCACACAGATAATTTTATGGGGAAAGCAAATCAAAGACTGCGATTAACTGGCAGAACAGTTAAAAAAATACAACAGTTTACTAAAAAGACGGCCTACACTAAGCTTATCCGCTTGTTCTGGAATACTGCTATGCAGTATGGGATCCTTATCAGATATGAATGGCGCAGGACACGACAAACACTATAGGAGGCAGCTCATTTTGTATCATCGCGAAACAGGGGAGAGTGTGTCATGGATATGACACGCGGCCTGCGGTGGCAATCATTGAAATAAAGGCGTCTTTCGTTGCGGCGAGATTTTTTCACGAAATCTTAAACACCAGATTTCTCTTCAGTGTGTGAAAATATTTGTTTCGCGCCCACCTACATACGGAGAATCGCTCATCGTACTAAAATAAGAGAAATCATACTACGCAAGGAAATATTTTAGTGTTGGTTTTTCCTGTGGCTGTTCGAGAGTGGAGTGGTAGAGAAACAGCTTGAAGGTGGTTCCATGAACCGTCTACTAGGCACTTAACAGTTAATTGCAGAGTAGTTATGTAGACGTAAATGTAGAAGTGGCTGGCTCTGAGCACTATGGGACTCAACTGCTGAGGTCATTAGTCCCCTAGAACTTAGAACTGGTTAAACCTAACTAACCTAAGGACATCACAAACATCCATGCCCGAGGCAGGATTCGAACCTGCGACCGTAGCGGTCTTGCGGTTCCAGACTGCAGCGCCTTTAACCGCACGGCCAAAATGTAGAAGTCCCAAATCTTTTAGAGAACATATAAGATGAGAATAGCATACACAGTTAAGCAGAAGCGAATCTGTTACCTTCCTTTAAATACTTTATGCCTCTCTGGATGACGCTGAGGTTTTAACATGCCAGAACCGTCTGATTTGTACATCATATAGTTTACACAAGTGTCTAAAGGCTGCACCCATATATACCATTATTTGATATTTAATTGAAACCTGGTAGTCAAGGGAAGGCAGCACAATTTATTTAAAACCAGTAATTACAGACTCAACAATAAATAAAAGTAGCACAGGTTATTAATGAAGGAATAAACAACTATGTAAATAATAGTGCTTTCAGTGAATTACAATTTAGCAAATCACCTTTAAGTACAGATACAGCAGATAATGTTTTAAAAGCAAGCCACTGTGATCGGCAGAAGGCCTTACACGCCAGGAATGGCAATAAATTAAGAATTGTTTAAAACGCGCTGCAACTTACAAATTACAAGTATTGAAATAAAAGGCAAGTCGCCACCAACACAGCAGAAGGCACCAGACGCCAGGAATGGCAGTAAATAAGGTTTTAAAGACTTACTGCGTAAATACAAATACCAAATTAGAGTTTTAAGGCAAGTAACCACAATCACGGCTGAAGGGCTTACACGCCAGGAACGGCAATAATATAAAAACATTTAGAAACCTGCTGTAAAACAGCAAATACAATAGCAAAGGTTAATAAAAAGGCAAGCAACTGATCATCAAACGGGTGAAATATGATAATGATAAACTTTTTTTAACACAGCCCTTAACATCCACTGAACACTACACTGCTAGATTTATTCCAGAAGGCGACCAGAACTCTTAACCATACATATATAACCTTTAATGTAGGCATTACAAGATATTGTAATAAATAATACAATAGTAAAACACAAGGACCAGTACTGTTCGTTAAAGGGTACTCAGGCAGATTATACCCGCAGAAAGCGTGGACTGAAGGAGCGTTACACTGAACTACTGGTCATCAGACCTTCTTTTATAACACGCATGTCTTACAAGAACCAACGGACCACAGACGGAGCTCCAGGAATCGACCTCTGAGAAGGTCCGGCAACAAATACTTTCGCGAGCCATGAGATAGACAGCCAAGAGTTGCATTCACTTCACAGTATGGTAACTCAGACTAGTGGCAGTCTAACGAGTGACTAATGATAATCTTGCTGAAGCTACCTGACGTCCGATAAACCAAATGCAGCGATGGAACAATACGCCAAAGCCGGAACCGGCGATCTGCACTACGTCCCCAGAATACTGTGTTTAGTGCGCCCGGAACGAGAAACGAATCACTACCACCAGAGTAGAAGAATCACCAATCGACATACAATCAAGAAAGCTGTCAAAACTACACTCCTTACCGCACACCAGCGGCAAGGCAAGGAAACGTACACTGCCGTTACATACACTAGTCCCCAGGGCAGGTAACTGGGGCGTTAGCGTCCACCAGGCAAGAAAAATTACCGCTGGTTGAACTTAAGAAATTGTAACAAGTTGGACGCAGTAAATAGTAATAAGAAGTCGAGGAAAGCTAATCAGATCCGCCTTCCCCAAGCATTCCACTCGTTGCTCTTCCCTTCGGCGACACTACGAGCAGCAACACGAACCCAAGACACTGGAAAATCGCGAGATATCACAATGGTGGAGGTTTCTCTACTTGGATTGAAATGCACTCATCTTAAAGCTTGCTGGATCCGGTTTACGACGAGATAGTACACCCTCGTGATCACATCAAATGGTTCAAATGGCTCTGAGCACTATGGGACTCAACTGCTGTGGTCATCAGTCCCCTAGAACTTAGAACTACTTAAACCGAACTAACGTAAAGACATCACACACATCCATGCCCGAGGCAGGATTCGAACCTGCGACCGTAGCAGTCGCACGGTTCCGGACTGCGCGCCTAGAACCGCGAGACCACCGTGGCCGGCGTGATCACATCCCTTCCATCTAGCAGTCCATGCATGCCGCCAGCAGTCCCGGCGTGTTTTGGCACTGCGTGGACCTGCCTCCTCCTTAGTCTCCAACCGAACTGGCACACTCACACGACCCGGAAAAACAACGACGTCGCCCCAAAGATAGGGCAACAGTTACTACATATCGATAACCACCGCTGCTGCCACTAGCTGACAGCTAGTGGCGCCAGTCAACACTAGAAGAAGACAAACAACCGCAACCATGCCAACTAAACGAAACCGTCTGGCCTCCAACAGAGGGTGGAAACCTACAAACACCACCAACGCGAGCCGCAGCAGGGCTCATTACTTGTAGCAATCTGTACAAAGTATGACTCACTTCTGACAAAACATCGATGCACCGCAGCATTAAGAATGGCATGCTGTCATGGCACACAGTTTATAATACAAAAAGCATGAAACAAGAGAACTAGCGAGATTTGATTACACGCAATTTTATTATAACTGACAGAACCAAAAGCGACGTGGTTTCGATAGTTCCTCAATATGCCGGAGCTTTGAAACAGTTTATATTCATAGCAAAAAATGAAAGCCACCAAGTACGAAGTTCAGCTTCTTATGACTTCATTCAACGTGGCGTCTCCTAAGTTCTGCTTGTGGCCTAACACCGATGTTCCATCTCATTGGCCATGTGCCTCTCCACGAGGCAAAAATCTATCTCGGCAGCTTCTTCCGTTGACGCTTCGCAATGTAGTGGAACGAGAAACTCCACGCTGTGATGTCACAAAACGAGACCAAGTCCTCGTGAGAGGACGCCACAAGCCGGCTTATGGAGTAGGAATGTAGACAGATGTACGCTACAATCTCTATTGTCAGTAGCTCTGCGAGTGACGAACAGTTCCCTCCGAAGTCGCTCCTGTACACATTTAGTGCTGTAATGTCATTCGATCCAGACTGGCAGGGCTCCTGTTGGGAGTACGACAGTCAACAATGGCCTCGAGCACGAACAAGTACTGTATATTCTGGCGGCAGCGCGAGCGGTGCCAGAACTGTGTTGCGGGTAGCGGCGATGTGGTGCGCAGGCGGCGCGGCGCTAAGCCCGTAATAACGCACGCGCGGCGGCGTATTACGGCGGCCAGCGTATCGTTGGGCGGCGGCTCGGCACAAGCAGATTATGATTACGATTATGCTAATGTGATTGGCGGACGCCTCTCGGCTGCGTGCGCGCTCCGCCGTCTCGTCTGCCGCCGGCACACCGAGCCGAGCCACGTAGGCGGGCTGTGCTCTCTGGAAGCAGACATGATGCCTTCGTTGTCTGCTTCTTTAAAATTCCCCTCTTTTTAGATTATGATGTTTCATTTCGTTAAGAAGATTGTATAGCAGCGAAAGGGAGCAAAGAAGGACTCTTCCAAAACTACGGTTTGGTAATGTGGGTTCAGTACAAAAACACGTAGTAAAAAGAGGGATTACTGGTAGCACTGGTAGAGAAAGAAACACACATGAATGTGTGAGAGAGGAAGTGAGAGTCGCCGATTTCTCTTTGTTATTTGTTTGTTTCTTTTGCACATAATTAGAACCGCCCCATCGTTCAGTGTTACTCCATTGAGAATTTTATATTGTTTTATGAGTAATAAATTGTGTTTTATGAGTAGTAAAAACTAGTTGATCGCTTATACTCTTTGATGTAAGCACTTCCTTTGATGCAAGTGCAGTTTAAATAAACAAACATAAAAAATTTATATAATTATTGTTGTTACTTTTTAGAATGTTCTTCGTCATGATCAAATGCAAGAGTTTCCTGTTATTACTGAAAAGTGTGAAAGATGTTTGTGTATATTAAAATGGTTCAAATGGCTCTGAGCAGTATGAGACTTAACTGCTGAGGTCATCAGTCCCCTAGAACTTAGAACTACTTAAACCTAACTAACCTAAGGACATCACACACATCCATGCCCGAGGCAGGATACGAACCTGAGACCGTAGCGGTCGAGCGGTTCCTGACTGAAGCGCCTAGAACCGCTCGGCCACCCCGGCCGGCTTATGTATAGTACAAATATGTTTTATATCAGCTCGACGACGTGTTGAAGCGATGTTTCACATGTTCTTGTTTTGAGTTTATTTAAATTTCACCTTTCCTTTGAGGAAATTACATTTTCTAGCGCTATACGATGAATTGAATTGTTTTATGTTTTTACTACAAAATCCTCTTTCACGTTATATATCAAAAGTTTTCGAAGGAAACATGAACTGAACGTTGACAGTTTCTGTTTTGCTGTAAGTACTGTATATTTTTGAGGAACACACAGGAGGATAACTATTTAGAAAAGAAATGTTCCATAGGTTACACGGCTCTTTACACAGCCTGACTCAGTTTCTAGAGGAATCTAGTAAGGCACTGATCAGATACGCAAAGAAAGCTACCGAAAAAGGTAACGCCCGATACGCACGGAACACAATTGACGTACAGGTAACGCAGCTGTGATCTGATCAAGTCTAGTAGCAAAACTACCGTGTTCTACACATACTTACGATTACGGTAGCCTACGGTAGTTTTACAACTCCAGTACTCGGCAATCACAGGCATCACCTGACAGGCATATAGAAATGTTCAGATAATACTACCAAAGACGAGTATAATGTGAATAATGATTGTCGCTTTCGCTCGTCAGACGTATCTTCAGGTAAGCATTTCGTTTGTGTCAACCACTTTTGAGGTTAAAACCACCGCACAGTGCCATTTCTTGTTTGACTATAGTACTAAGTGGTTCATTTACATCCGAAAATGTTCAAAATGGCTCTGAGCACTATGGGACTTAACATCTATGGTCATCAGTCCCCTAGAACTTAGAACAACTTAAACCTAACTAACCTAAGAACATCACACAACACCCAGCCATCACGAGGCAGAGAAAATCCCTGACCCCGCCGGGAATCGAACCCGGCAACCCGGGCGTGGGAAGCGAGAACGCTACCGCACGACCACGAGATGCGGCTCCGAAAATGTTCACACATAACGAACGAAAACGCTAATCATTGAAATTATATTGAACTATTGAACCATGCTGGCTTTGCGGCTATCGACATTTGTTCAGAGATGCTAACTTTTCGGCGCTTGTGAGTCGGTCGCGAGGTGGCGCGGCAATGAGCGGATCGACGAGTGAGCGCGAGTGAGTTTTAGTTGGGAGGTGGAGAGAAGACGGTGCGTTTCCCCAAGGAGGTTACGTAAACCGGTCGGTGAAGTGGTGTTTTGAAAAGGCACTGTACAGGCTACAGTTGGAACGGCTTTAACTTGAGATCGTCTGCGCAGCCAAGCCGTTGGTGGGCGTTAACCGATTACATCTTACTGGGAGACTGTAGTGGTGATCTACTTCTCTGTCGCTGTTAGGCGATTATTTCGCTGACCTGATAAGGCGACATCATTCTATTTATGTCTGTCACTGGCCATACACTTTCTGCCTTCTGTATTGCAACTGTACCTCGCCTGGGATAACCTATTAGCGAGTGCTCGGTTATGAAAATCTGTTATTAATCCATGTTGTAGTCGGACGCTACGCAATTTGTTGCACCATTCTAGGCGAACTGTTGTTGCTTGGTGTCTAGTAGCGTCGGCATTTTGCCTTACCATCCAAGCCGTGAGACTTATTGTGTATAATGGTTTAAAACTGCGTGTTTAGTTTATTCCAGACAATGTTGTGGATCTTGAAATGTATGATCTGCCAAGGTGCACTAACTCCGTGAGACACTTGTGCGGAGGTTTGAATGTCGGCATCCACCAAAGGCTCGATCATCATGGTGGGTCTGGGCTACACACCCGGGAAGTGATACCTGACGTACCTACTGTACTGTGCGCTCTCGGTCGGTCCGACAAATCGGGTCCGAGCGACACAACCAGTGTTGGCTGCTCCGCAGGACGTTCACGTCCGCACTTGGCCGATGTCGTGAGCTGGGAACTATTTGGAAGAGAAGTGTTTGATGTATATAGAACCGCTAGGCCACAGCGGAAAGGTTGCCCTTTCTTTTAAATGAAATTTGTTAATTCGTTAGTAACTAATAGACTTCATGTATAAATATTCTCTGACTGGGAGTTTATTATTATAAATGTTATTTTTTTCACTATTTGTTAATACAAAATACACTTATTCACAGTTCATGTGCAAAGTTACCCTTTTTTTCAGGTATTATCTTTCTCATTTGAAAATTTTTACTTACTTTGGCATTGAAAGCCAACTATTGGGCTTCATGCACAAATATTCTCTCACTTGAAGTTTATGACAGTTGTTATTTCTGTTGATTGACTTTAATAAGTATTGTGAAGAATAAAAGGTGAATGCTCCCCTACGCTAAGGTCCAGTCCTTCCGCTTAGCCCTTTGGGCGTCTTATGATTCGCCGAGGTAATACCGGTTTCAACTATGTTTTCTGAAAACAATGATTAGGGTCTAAAGCTCTCGATGATGTTCTTAGCGTCGCAGCACAAGCACACATGGGACATCGAAATCGACAGTGTCCTGTTAAAAGGAGCTGTCGTAGTATCAGACTTGGTCGGTATAGGGACATTCTGTAAAAGTTAAATGAGCATGGCTAGACGCAGAATGGAGCCACATGTGTCGCGATAAGTTACATGTAGAAGAGGTAATGAAGGTTGTGATAAGAAACAAAGTACAAGAGGAACTATTACCAACGCTAAAGATTCACATACGACATAATCATCTGGACAAAAACAGGGCAAATTCTGAAGACATTCTGATATACTGGTACAAGAGAACAGCATGCTACTCAGAGACACAGAGAAAGCACACGGACACCCCTCACCACCCTTCCACAAACAATAGTATTTGTGGTAGACATATGTAGCTTGTCTTATCAGCGTGTCGGTAAGATGATGCTTAGTAGTGGATGCCAATTGTATTAGCAACAAAGGACAAACAAAACTAAGACGAAACCGATGAATACTCTAATGGAGGATACGAACTGGCTTTATATAACAATAATCAAAGATACAATCTGAGAATAAATGAAATAATTGTAGAAGCTAGAAAGCAATTTTCCCACAAAATAGTCCGAGCAAGGAATTTCCCTACTTAGATACAGAAAAGGAGACTGCTCATACTAAAAAGGAAGTACTTACCATATAGTGGAAATCTGGGACAAGATTTATGACTCAACAGGACACAGGGTTTGTAGTTTCTCAAGAAAATATCGACAAAATAAACATTACACAGGAACACCTTGCTGTTAGACTTTAACAGGGGCACTCTTACATCTGCTAAAGGTTGTGCACTTGCATCCAAGCAATGATATAAGGGAGCGATTACTGATGTTTGCCCGTACAAGTTGGAGTCGGCCACCACAAAGCACACAACTTCCACCACACGGAAAATTTTGTATTCAGAAGCCAATTGACACCGCGCACCACCGACACAGCCTATGGTAATGAAACAGCACTTTCAGAAACGTCTGTCTCCTATTAGCCATCGTCTACGCCACTATTAAGTCTGCTGCTAGAGTATAGAATCGAGTATGAATGTTGGACTTTGTATGCACCCACAGGGAGCTGGCTAAAAATACGATTACATTACCATTCATACAAGGTTATAGTGTAGTTGCTTGGACTGTGAACACTCGAATAAAACAAGTAATTAATTACATTTGTCGCAATTAATCGAATGTTATTAAAGTTCTGGAATAACATTACGCCACTCTTTATTACTAAGAGACTATCCCGAACTTGACTGTAGTTGCAGGGGCCACGGCAAGGAAATATTCAAGCGTTATTCATTCCGTAGCGTCTTCCGACAAACTCTACACGTAATTTCAAATCTTTACGAAACTTTTCTCCTTGACACCCCCTACAAACTGATGAGAGGAAAAAAGTTTATCGCTTATTTTATTTTCTCTGTTAATGAAGTAAAACTCCAACATCAAAGATGTCTTTTTGATTTATTACTTCTTTAGTACCGATTCTATTAGCAACACACTTTGCACACTGCATTCAAATGTAACACTGAATGTACCTGCACGCGTAGTTCAGATACAAGACGCCATGAACACTCAGATTTGTGGAAAACTTATTATTGCTTAAAACGGAGCGCAAATTATGCTACAGCAACAAAAGCTGCTAACAATTCCCTTTGTGAGATGAAAAACCTGGCTGACCCGTTAGGTGTAAGCCAAGGTGCGCAGAAAGTTTCCTCAACGCTGGAGTTAAGGTCCTCGTAGCGTGGGACACTTTTCCATTGTGCCAAATGTGGAAAACTTTTTTTTGCTTAAGATGCAGCACAAATCAACCAGTGTTTCATAATTTGAGCACTTAGTGATTTCCAGTAACCTTTAAGCATAATTTCAAACGTTTTCTAAATCTTTTCTCGCTTGCATGCTTTAAATCAAATTGTAACGCATTACCTCATTTCTAAAGTAATCAAGGTCAGAACCTGTTTTGTAAATGGGAGCTCGATTCTTAAAAGAATCGGAGTTTTACTGGTACTACAAACTTCAGCATGTGTAATACGTTGCTAGTAATAAAAGATATATCTCATTGTAAGCCTACGCACAGACGTCTCACAAATGTTGCTGAAATATAAATGGGAGTTTACACTATGTGGATGGAGGTGAATTTCAACACTACCACCAGTTACCGAGACAACTGTAGTGTCTTGTGGTCAGCAGGAAAGAACTAACGATCAAGTTTGAACACACTTTATTTAACTGAAACGCCATCTTGGCGTGCACTAATTTCCAAACTCAAGAACAACAAGAAACACAGTAATTCTTGTGTTGGTAAAACCCAGATAAAAGGTAAATACAATGAGAAAAAATAATAAGAACAAAAATACTTCGCTACACAATCACAAAGTGCCGTTACGCCCAACAAGATACAAATTTCTACTGAAGACTACCGCGAGTGTCTACTGGGCTAGAGCTGGCGTAGGTGTTGGCCAGAACTGTCCTAGCAGTAGGTACACACTGCCGGTCTGACTCTGCTGGCGTGCTTATATCACTGATTCTGAGGACTGCCACATTTAGTCACATTAGTTCCACTTGGTGGAGCTCTGTGACTTGGCTTTACACGAAGTAGTGCCGTGTTTATGCGGAAAGTCTGTTGCTATTTACATTCACTGGCGATGTTTTGATATGAGCTCTTGAAGGGAGGTTGGCAACCCACCTTACTTGACTGTTGTGCGGGTCCTCTAAGTAATAAGGGGCCGCTACGATAACAACAGTGCCAGTTTTATGCGAATGAATCAGATTTCCACAAAACATGGTGGTGTGTTTATGTGATGGGGTCCCATGCTGCCCAGAAACGGATTATCGCCAGATATTCCCGCCATAGGCAACCTCTGAAACCATGACCAGCAGGTTTAGCGTTATTTGCACAACTGGAAATCAGTCAAAGGACATGATAAGATTTGCAGGACATAGTTATCACTGAAATACGCATTTTAAACAAATTTTTGTAGACAAACATTATTGGTATGTGCTTTTTTTAAAGTGGTGAAGGATTGAATTAATGCAACAGTAAAAGAAAAAAAGCTGCTAACCGTCTCCTTGGTGAGATGAAAAAGCTGGCTAGCCCGTTAGATGTAATGGAAGACGTAGAGAAAGTTTGCACAACTCTGGAGTTGAGACCTTCCAAGAGTCGGACACTTTTCCTCTGTGCCTAATGTGAAGCCCATGAACACGTGCTGAAAGAGTGCTCAGGACTTTGGTCTTGGGCGTAAGTCGACATCTACACTGTAAGTTCTCCACTACGAGTTTCTGTATCAAATGTAGCCCAAATTTACTTCCTTCTCTATAAAGTCTACGTGTCACCAAAACTACCGAAACGATGTGCCCACAAACCGTTATCCAGCTAAAACTCGTATGCTAACCTTTGACCAAACAGAACCTAATTTGAGTTTAAGGGTAACTGGTATGAATACAACTTGTTTTTCTACGAGGGGCGTTCAGAAAGTAAGCTCCGATCGGTCGCGAAATGGAAACGACTTTGAAAATCCGATAAAGCTTTGCACAGATGTGTTGGTTAGTGTCTCTAGTATAACCCCAGTTAGCATCACGTCGCTCTTCTCATTTCTGAGCTTGCAGTGAGTGCGTAAAGATGTCTAGGAAATAGTGTCTGCCGCCAAGTACGAGGGCCTGGTGAGAAATTTCGCCTGAAGCTATGCAGCTAACATTACATAACTGTCGTGCTGTTTCTTCTTCAAGACAATTCTCAGCCGCAATCTGCAGGGGCAATGACGATGCTCCTGCATCGTTTTCAAATGGAAATGTGAGATTACCCACAATACAGTCCGCAATTGTCTCCCCCTGAGTTTCATCTCTGGTCACATGAACCGCTGTCTTTGAAAACAACATTTTGACACAGACAACGAGGTGTAGGCCAGCGTGGAGAATTGGCGGAAAGCACTGGCGGCTGCCTTCTATGATGAGGCTATTGAAAAGTTGGTACAACGCTATGACAAAAGTCTAAGTCAGAACGGCGACTACGTAGAGAAGTAGCTGAAAGGTGTAGCTAATTGTTACAAGTAAAACATTTCTGATGTTCACTGTGGTTTCAATTTGGCAATCAATCGGAGCTTACTTTCTGAACAGGCCTCGTATTAAATGCGCAGCTGAAGTAAAACAGTTACCTGGCCCTAATCAAAATTTCCACTCTCATCTTGACAGCACTGTTGCAGACTTCTCGAAAGCACAATACCAAACAGCAAGTTGCAGCGGCTAAGGTAGATTTCTAATTTGAAATGGAATTTCCAAAGAATATACTAACTGTTGTATACCATATGGTGAAGTGTGGTCATGCGCAATGATAAAACTTCTTTAAACTGCCGGATGGGCAGAGTAAATATTGCTATGAAATGATATTCCAAGACGACGACATTAGAATAAAGTACATGTTCGAAAAGACAGAGCAAAACTTAGTGTAATCTCCACACATGATACTGATCTGAACAATATTGTTCTTAACAAAGTGAGCAACGATTTAAAAAAGGTACAATGTTAACAGAGAATTTCTACAAAAACCAAAAAGCTTAATGAGTTGATACGTTAATGCTTGACTCAGGGAAGTGCGGTGGTCTTTCTTTCAGCTCTGAGAAAGTGAACAAAGGTAACTAGCTGACAATAATCATTCCGACAAACTAGCTGCTCAGTCCTGCAGTATTACCTCAAACTACTTCTCTCCAAAAAAATTGTATTATTTTCCCCTTTCAATATGCACATTGTACTCACCCTTGCTGGACTTAACAGTAAATAGCGCCTACCACATTTCAACTAAGAATGTATCAGAAAGCGCAGAGACATTGAGTGCGCCACAAGAAGACCAAAGATTGCTTAACAGCAACACAACTTACTCTCTTTCTGATGTGCAGATTGATAACTCTCAAAAATCAAAATGACAAGCCCACCTTACAACATTCACATTCAAACAAAAACTCCGCAGGCTAACAACCAATGCATCAGAGACCACCATGGGTTCTTATCTGGCATTACCTCTCCTGATACGCTCGCAAATGTAGCGAGAGAAAAACAAATGTTTGTATACTTCTGTACGAGCCCTGATTTCTTTTATCTCGTTTTCCCGGTCCTTTCGTGACACGTATGTCGGTGTCAGTGTGATCGTTCTGCAGTCTGTCGCTTCTCTAAACTTTCTCAATAGTATTTCCCCAAAAAGAACGTCTTCTTCCCTGCAGGGATTGCCATTTGAGTTCAAGTCTAGCAGTACGCCTCAGCACTGCTTCGACTTGGTGGAAATCTAAACACTTGAGCACTAGGCGTCAGGTTAGTGCGTATACTGTGGTGCGAGTATAAAGTCTACAGTACGGTGATATGGGGACTGGGTTATAGTGTATATTTGGTGTAAAATCGTTTTCGTCTAACTATAGGGTGCTAACCATGTCACTGGACCTCAAGTGGATTTTTCTGTATCTTGCTTGTCAGCAGGAGCTGTTTCGTATAATATCTCTGTTGCAGATGAACCTTTGGTAAGGTAACTACATCTGTGTGGACAGTAAACTGAAAGGCCGGAACAAATAAAGGCGTTTAGATGAATGGAAACGTACCATGCTGGTGACAAACGATGCAACTGCTGATGTTCGAAAGTTACGTAAATGTCTTTTTGTATCTTTATTTTCTAAATTAATGTGCTTTTAAATTCATTAATGAATGAATTAGACTGCTGTTTTGGATTTTAGTAATGCTATTGTTGACTTCAGATTTAGTATTAAGCGAAAATCTTCAAATAAGAATTGCAGTATGGAGATATGAGGACATAGAACGACCGAAAGTATATGAAAGGTTCAGATGGTTCAAATGGCTCTGAGCACTATGGGACTCAGCTGCTGAGGTCGTTAGTCCCCGAGAACTTAGAACTAGTTAAACCTAACTAACCTAAGGACATCACAAACATCCATGCCCGAGGCAGGATTCGAACCTGCGACTGTAGCGGTCTTGCGGTTCCAGACTGCAGCGCCTTTAACCGCACGGCGTATTGGAAAGGTTCACATTAAAATCTATATTGGAATAATTCTGAGACGGGCTCGTTTTGGAGCTATGTATATTTTGTCAGTATTATGGGGTTTTTACTATCGCTATGAAATGTGGGATAACTTATAAGTTTGGAAATAAGTGTTAGAGAATGCATAAGGTGTTGCTTCCGAATTCAAGTGGAGTTAAAGCATCGTGAACTTTAAAATCTTTCCGTAACGGCTTGATGGACATAAACTGTTCCTGCTCCGGAACGTAACCATATGATGTTTTGTACGAAGTTTTTACTATGAGGCTTTTGGTCAAATGTTAGATAAACGTAATATTAATATTTTAATAAATGTCATTCTGTACTGATAGTCATAGGTTCATCTTAGTAGCTGAAGTTCCACAGCACACGATTTATTCATGTGTTTGGGCAAGCCAATTGAAGAGGTAACAACCTGGCTTAGAAACCGTATGCATGTAATAACCGAAAAGAAAAAAAAGACTTGTTTTTTGACAGTATTTAGCAGTTGACATCGCTCTGCTTTCGACTACTTGGCAGAATGACGGTGAACACAACATAATTTTGAAGCTGCAGTGATGAACTGCGTTGGCGGCAACTGCGAGAATCGGGAGTAGTGTGCGTAGAGCTGTAACTACTGTAGGTTACGGAAGACTATTTTTAAGCAAGCGTAGACTATGGTAGTTCTTCAAGCAACTTTGGTCAGTTAAAGAAGTAGCTATGTTACTCTTGCACATAGGGCGTTAACTCATAATGATAGCTTTCTTTAAGTGTCCGATCCGTGTCTTACTAGATTCTCCAAAAAACCGGAAGGGGTCAGTGGTCTAGAAACTGAGTAAGGCTATATAAAGGGCCGCATAAACCTTGGGACATTTTCCTTCTATGTAGTTATCTTTCTGCATGTGACTTAAAAGTAAATAACATTTACAGAAAAATTGAACATTTCAATGTTTCATTGAGGTTTTATTTGAAAATTGTTGATCTATAACGTGAAACGGAGAGACACTGTACTAAAAATAAAGAAAACATTTCACTACCTCAAACTTAAATTAAACTTAAATAAAACATGTTTCAGTTGATACTTCCTGGCAGATTAAAACTGTGTGCCGGACCGAGACTCGAACTCGGGACCTTTGCCTTTCGCGGGCAAGTGCTCTACCACCTGAGCTACCCAAACACGATTCACGCCACGTCCTCACAGCTTTATTTCCGCCAGTACCTCGTCTCCTACTTTCCAAACTTCGCAGAAGCTGTGAGGACGGAGCGTGAGTCGTGCTTGGGTACCTCAGATGGTAGAGCACTTGCTACCTCTAAGTGTATTACCGAGGGCGCTGTGAGTGTGACAAGGTCTTTCAGCGACGATCGCGTTACCTACGCGTGCTGCGTGGAAAGAGATAGGGCCAATTCTAAGTCTGCGGAGCGGGGAATCCACGTTAGGAATGGAAGCGCCATCCGCCTTCAGATCTCTACAGAGGCAGGCGGCGTGGCGCTTAATCAGTTTACAGGAAATTTAACTGCGCGTGGCGGCTGCTAAGACAAAGCAGGGAGGGGCGCCGGTGCCGTCTGAATAATGGAGCCAATTTAGGCCGCGAATGGCGGCGGAAAGGCGCGCGCGGGGTAAGTTAAAGGGGAGGGACAGCGGGGTGGCGTCGACGAGTTATCTAGTGGTGAGGAGGGGCGGGGGAGGGGGTCAGCGACGAGCTATGTGTGACACGATTCCTTCAGTGGTGGCGTCAGGCCATGCTGTCAGAGCAAATGCTACAAATTTTATTTTTCGTCATTAACTCCCTACAATGAGAACTTAATGCCCTTCGCTGCCTTGATTCAGTCTTGTGTATCGCTATTGCGCCCACATTATTTGATCATAGACGTTCGTAATTCCGAGACAGTGTGTGTGTGTGTGTGTGTGTGTGTGTGTGTGTGTATGTATGTGTGTGTGTGTGTGTGTGTGTAAAATCTTATGGGACTTAACTGCTAAGGTCATCACTCCCTAATTTTACACACTACTTAACCTAAATTATCCTAAGGACAAACACACACACACACCCATGCCCGAGGGAGGACTCGAACCACCGCCGGGACCAGCCGCACAGTCCATGACTGCAGCGCTTGAGACCGCTCGGCTAATCCCGCGCGGCTCCGAGACAGTTGAGTCGGAGGTACAGAGAGGAGAGATGTGCAGCATTCGCGAAAGACACTTGGGAGTAAAAACCGGAAAAGTTACGGTTTCACTTCTCCAACCCACTTTTCGAAGCACATCCAAGAAATACACAGGGTCCATCGACGAGGGCGTTGGCTGCAACACTCTTCACTGGAATGCGATTCTTCTTGTCTCCTGATGTTGTAAGTTCAATGTTTTCTATGGTTTTGTAAACTGTTGTGCGGGTACGACGATACCTTTTGTAGGGCATGTTGGCAACGTTCAATGCAGTTGCCTGTGCAGCAGCAAAACGCAGACTGAGAGTAGCGCGAGCGAGGACTCGCTTATATAGTGTGCGAGAACTTTGACCTTAGATAAGGTTCAAATGGTTCAAATGGCTCTGAGCACTATGGGACTCAACTGCTGAGGTCATTAGTCCCCTAGAACTTAGAACTAGTTAAACCTGACTAACCTAACATCCATGCCCGAGGCAGGATTCGAACCTGCGACCGTAGCGGTCTTGCGGTTCCAGACTGCAGCGCCTTTAACCGCACGGCCACTTCGGCCGGCTCTTAGATAAGGGACTTAGTATTTTAGCAGTGGCCAGCGGAACGTTATCCCGGACGCGTGCTATCGTAGCTCTAGCAGCACGCGTACCCGCTGGCGTGCCGCCAACGCCAAGCGATGAGAGTGTTTACATAACAAAACTGTTGCATCCTTGAGCATCCGGTTCATTTGTTATCGAAGGACTTTCATTGGCAGTCGCTGGCAATAAATGTTACTTGCGGTCAGAAACACCACTAACCTGCCACAGACACCTACAGTTTTGATAATAGCAACAGTAAAATACATAAAATGTTTTTGAGATCCCCTGCTATACCCGCAGGACAGGACAGATAGTGTAATTTGTGCAAACGGGCCAAAATGAGTGGCTGTCAGTTGCACTCGAACATACTACTTTACTCATTCGACAAACATTACAAGAGTAAAGAAAACATTTTAAAAAAGCAAGCCAAATACTACACTGCTGGCCACCGTAAATGCAACACCAAGAAAGACAAGAGGTAGCACAACAAAATTTATTTTGTAGATAACATGTTGACCAAGTATCAAATGATTACGTTTACAGACGTCTGTGACATGTGGTTCCTGCCAGAATCAGTAGCCAGAGTAGCCGCCATTGTTGGAGATCACCGCTGCCACACGTCTCGGCATTGAGTCAAAGAGACGTTGGATGTGTTCCTGGGGTACAGCAGCCCAAGCAGCTTCCACACGTTGCCAAAGATCATCTGGTGTGGCAGCTGGGGATGTAATCTGGGTCACTAGTTGAGCAACCATGGACCACATGTTTTCTATCGGCGAAAGATCTGGAGAGCGAGCCGGCCAGGGAAGCAATTCAATCTGGTTATTGACGAAGAACCTTTAGACAATGCGTGCCACGTGTGGTCGCGTATTATCCTGTTGAAATATGGCTGTGGCCGAGCCCTGAAGATAAGGAAGGACAACTGGCTCCAGCACCTCGGATATGTAGCGCCGGCTATTTAAAGTACCGGCAATGCGTACTAGAGGCGTGCGAGAGTAATATCCAATACCGCCCCATACCATAATACCCGGTGCAAGACCAGTGTGGCGGTGCATAATGCAGCTGTCCAGCATCCTCTCTCCACGGTGTCTCCACACTCGAATCCGAACATCGTGGTGCTGCAGACAGAAGCGTGCCTCGTCAGTAAAGATAACGTCATTCCATTCTGCCGTCCACATCCGTCTGTCATCACACCATTGGCGACGGAGACGTATTTGGTACTGCGTCAATGGTAGACGAAGCAATGGACGTCTTGCGGACAGACCACTCTGCTGTAAACGGCGTCGAATGGTACGCGCAGACACTGGATGATGCGTTACAGACGCAATGTGCTGTGCTATGGTTCGGGATGTCACTGAGCGATCCGTCACTGCCATGCGCACAATTTGCCTATCAGCACGTGCAGTGGTGCACCGAGGAGAATGCGATCGACCACGTCGGTCCGTCGCACCCTTCTGCATCCAACGGTCACATATCCGCATTACAGTTGTTTGGTTTCGTCCAACACGACTAGCGATTTCTCTGTATGATCATCCACAATCTCGGTAAGCCACTATCCTTCCTCTGTCGAACTCGGATACTTGATCAAAAGATTTCGCTGTTGTCTACGAGGCATAACTGATCGTCTTGTGAAACAACCACAAGGTAAACACACGTGCCGAACGTACACTCGTCGAAATCGCCAAACCTTAAATGGCGCTATGAGGTGGCGCCACAGGCGCGCGTGATGTGCGCCTGCGCTGAAATTCTAATCAGTTGCATATCTCATCGCTGCAAACCCATGGTGTAAATTTCACTTGATTCGGATGCTTCCTTCAGGGTGTTGCATTTACGGTGACCAGCAGTGTAGTTTTAGAACTTAGTTCCCGGCTAAATGCGCCATTCAATCTCACGCCTCAAGGGCAAAAACAACTTCAATTTAAAATCGGCTAGAAGCCATACATAAACAAACAACAAGGACAAATAAGAAAAGGCAGCACATCAAATGGCGCTCAGACGTTTGCAAGGGTCGGCCTGGAATTCAAACACTACCGCTCACTTAGGTGAGACAGGCAGTCAGCCCAACAATTCTCAATCCGACGGCAACCCAACCGCCAGACAGTCAACAGACCAAGCGAAAGGATAACTTCCGCTCCACCCGACCAGCACACAAGGAGTTCTATGGAACAACGCAGAAGGTATCGGCTACCACAACGAATTACACACTCAGCTCTCCAACTACACGCCATGCTGGACAATCACAATATGACGAGGAAAATACTCTGCCCGAATTTACGTCAACGCCCAGGGCAGGTAACCGAAACGTTAACTGTCACATGGCAGAAGATTCCACTGGTGCACTTCAGTTCAAAATAATCAAGTTAAGTTAAACTCCACAGGAGGGCGGCTAGAATTTCGCCAACTTGAAAACACACGTTTTTGCTCGTGGGAATGTCCCAACAGCCCACAACGAAATTCAAACGACACAGCGTGAACAGTTGGGGCTGGTTGGCAGATTGAGTAAAGACTCAACTTTCGTGTCCGGGATCGGTGAGCCGCGGACCTCGTAGCAATGGGAACAGCCACCTCACACACCGACCGCGCGTGGACGCCGCCAGCGGCCCCGGGCAGAAACGTGCCACGGAGACATCCTCGCTGCTGCACGCCAACCGACCAACTGCCAGCACATGGTGTAAGACGTGTATATTTCTATTGTTTATTGTCAAACCACAATTTATGAAAGTTGTTTATATTTTATTAATAGGATTAAGTAGGAATAATTAATATTTGTCATGTTGGAAATAATTGTGGTAGCAGGGAATGTCTGCACCAGAGTATTGTTGGCAAGAGAGACCGCAAATTGATATAATTTTAAAAAGGGCGGGAGAGACCGCGTATGGATACATTTTAAGAAAAGAGCGGGAAAGACCGCGCATTGATACATTTTGTAATGGTAGCAGGGATTATCTGCACCAGAAAGCATTGTTGGCAGGAGAGACCGCACTTTAGCGTTCGTAGGAGGTCAGTAGTAAGCGAGATGTGAAGTGAGTCGGTAGCAGGTCTGAAGCGAGAGTTTGAAAGGAGCGGTGTGCCTGCCAGCCACTAGCTATGATTTACAAGAGATTATAAACGGATGTACAGAGACATCAGCTAACTATTCTCATAAGAGGAGCTAATAGTATTGAATTATGTTTTTGAGAAACTCAAGACTACTGAAGGTATGTTTGTGCAATGCTAGTTGTAAGATTATTGTAAGAAGTAAGTCCCATTTGAACGTTTGTAAAATCATTTCATTACCAACAGTAAATATTTGGTTCAAATGGCTCTGAGCACTATGGGACTCAACTGCTGAGGTCATTAGTCCCCTAGAACTTAGAACTAGTTAAACCTAACTAACCTAAGGACATCACAAACATCCATGCCCGAGGCAGGATTCGAACCTGCGACCGTAGCGGTCTTGCGGTTCCAGACTGCAGCGCCTTTAACCGCACGGCCACTTCGGCCGGCAGTAAATATTTGGAGCGTTTTCAGAATATAATTACTTTTTGCCAGCAATGTTGCATTACTGATTATAATCCATCCCAAAAACCATCAACGTAAAACTTTGCAAAAATTTTATTGCTGTCAAGAAAAAGTGTAACTATGAATTACGTAACTTCAGTCAACTGATTAAAGAATAACGCCAGCTTTGCTATTAAAGAATAACGTTAGCTTTGGTAATAAATACAGCCACTTATTATGACAGCCCACCAGCAGTTAATATAGTAAACCAGAGTAAGTATATTCATGCCGCAGTTCGATGTAGCAGTCAGATGGCGATCCAGTAACAGTAAAAAAGGTAAGGAACAGTTTTGGGTTATTGCAGATAACGACTGAGGGCCACGATGACCATACATTCTATTTTTCGTCGAAATAATCGGAAAATCACTTTTAATAAGCAGCAATTAAATTTGTATGCGAAGATTGAGAAAGGGAATAAATTTCAAAGGGAAGATTTCATTTGTTATTATTAAGCAAGAGATATAAATCCTAAGGAAAGGTTTCATAGGTTTTTGTAGAAGGAAAAGTTGGCGTAAAAAAAAAAAAAAAAAAGAAAGAGATATAGAGGAGACGGGAAGGTTTCAACGGCACAGCCGGAAACTATAAGCACGAGGCCAAAGATAGTACAAGGGTGCGAATATCGATACATGCTGCTACTGCCACTTGCGGAGAGAGAGGATAACAGCATAATCGCGATAACCGCGGGACACTAATCACAGAACAGAAACCAAGGTTTAATGCAAAGCATAACATGAATCAGCCACATCTCAGTTTTGACATAATAGCAATAATTACTACTATTATTTGGTTATATCAGTAGTTAGTGAAGGACTATAGCTGCTCGATAATACTGGAGCTGGTGCCTCGATGAAGATACGCGCGGGCGCCGCAAGCAGCGCTTTGAACATCGCCATCAATGAAGACCCTCCAGACTGCGGACCAATGAAGGCCACCAGTACAGTATTATAAGTGGCGGGCACCTGGACACCAGTCTTCTAGTTGAGGATTACTTCCAGTTGCTGGTTGGTGTTGAACGTTATATCGACCTGTTGATAGTTAACTCTACCAGCAAACATTCAGAGTACACACACGTGTCGGGCCTCTCCTTATAGCTAGCCACGGCTGCCACAAGTCTTCAACAGTGTACCAGTTCTTTCGCACAAGCCGAGTAAATTGTATTTATTTAAAGTGCACTTGTGTCAACTAATCGTTTGCTTTCCTGTCCAGCTTACTACGGCCTCAGATCCTTTGGCCAACTGCCACTCATTTATCATCGCTTTGGCAAGGCATACAAGAAATTGCGATTCACGGGAATACAGCCTGTCCATGAAGTCCCACTATCATTTCAAGAAATCATAACTAGGCAACTATGAGAGATAGAGCATTGTGGATTGCTGTAATACCTCTAGAAAAACTAAAGTTTTTTCTAGTATGTCAGAATTTCAATGTGTGCCCCACCCAAACTCAGCACATCCCGAACATTCAAACTGTGTGTGTGTGAGGGATGGTGTGTTGTGGGGGGGGGGGGGGGGAGGGTAGCATCATAATGCTAGGCCGGCCGTAGTGGCCGAGCGGTTCTAGGCACTACAGTCTCGAACCGCGCGACCGCTACGGTCGCAGGTTCGAATCCTGCCTCGGGCATGGATGTGTGTGATATCCTTAGGTTAGTTAGGTTTAAGTAGTTCTAAGTTCTAGGGAACTGATGACCTCACAAGTTAAGTCCCATAGTGCTCAGAGCCATTTGAACCATAATGCTGGAGAATGAGGAACGGCTGCAGGTCGCTTTAAATGATTTGAACTAACTCATTTCGCTTAGTTTTGGATGATATTCTTCCATACTGGCGTCCATGATTTTGTAGTGTCCTCGTAACAGCTTTGGATTCTGCATACCAGATGACATATTGTGCGTTCTCCTGGTATGTCGCCATCCTGATGCTCTCCAAATTAAATATGCCACAGATGACAAAGAGAAAAGAACTGAGAGCTGCAAAAAGTTTTACAACAAATCATGACTCTCTATCTTTAACAGTTTCAAAATTATGAGTTTTTGAAACGATACTGGAATTCATGGAAACCCTACACTGGTCAGCCAGGAACGTTATGACCACCGACCTGCTACAGATATAAAGCCGTCAGGAGACAGCAGCGTTACCTGGCGAGGAATACCTGTTAGTCAGACACTCGCATGGTGCATGTAGTTGATTCCATAAATCATCTGGGAGTAGCCATTAGGTGTGATTTAAAATGGAATGACCGTATAAAATTAATCGTCGGTAAAGCAGATGCCAGACTGTGATTCATTGGAAGAATCCTAAGGAAATGCAGTCCGAAAACAAAGGAAGTAGGTTACAGTACACTTGTTCGCTCACTGCATGAATACTGCTCACCGGTGTGGAATCCGTACCAGATAGGGTTGATAGAAGAGAGAGACAAGATCCAACGGAGAGCAGCGCGCTTCGTTACAGGATCATTTAGTAATCGCGAAAGCGTTACGGAGATGATGGATAGATTCCAGTGGAAGACTCTGCAGGAGAGACGCTCAGTAGCTCTGTACGGGCTTTTGTTGAAGTTTCGATAACATACCTTCACCGAGGAGTCAAGCAGTATATTGCTCCCTCCTACGTATATCTCGCGAAGAGACCATGAGGATAAAATCAGAGAGATTAGAGCCCACACAGAAGGACAATCTTTCTTTCCACGAACAATACGAGACTGGAATAGAAGGGAGAACCGACAGAGGTACTCAAGGTACCCTCCGCCACACACCGTCAAATGGCTTGCGGATTATGGATGTAGATGTAGATGTAGTATCGTTGAGCGTTCTGTCCACGTTTAGAAGGGAAGGTGCGCCATCTGTCTGAGTGTGGCCACGGGTAGATGGTGATGGCCCGAAGGCTCGGCACGGCCATTCCCAAAACAGCAAAACTTCTCTGGTGTTCGAGGAGTGCCGTGGTGAGTGTCTAAAACACGTGGCAAACCCAAGATGAAACCGCATCAGGACATTGCGGGATTGGAGGGCCACCCGTAATTACAGATGACGTTGAAGGGTGGGCAGACTGGTTAAACAGGACAGGCGGCGAACTGTGATGAAACTAACATCAGACTTTAATGCTGGGCGAAGCACAAGTTTTCCTGAACTCACTGTCCACTGATCTCTTAACGATGCGCCTCCGCAGCTGACGGCCCATGCATGTGCCAATATTAATACTACGACATTGGCAACTACGACTGATATGGGCACGTGACCATCGTTACTAGAGATTGGCAGAGCACTGCATTGTCTGATAAACCCAGATACCTTCTTCGTCATGCCGATGGTAGGGTGCGAACCACTTGTCTTCTAGGGAAACAGCTCCTCGACACCTGTACGACGGGATGGAGACAAGCTAGTGGCGGCTCCATTATGCTCTGGGGAACATTCAGGTGGGCGTTCATGGGTCCAATGGAGCTCATGCAGGGCACCATGACGGCCGAGGAGTATCGTACACTGGTTGTAGACCACGTAAACCCATTCGTGACTATCGTGTTTCCGAACGGTAGTTGTATTTTTCAACGAGTTCCAATCGATGTGCTGGCTACCCGACTCTCCAGGTCTGAACCTGACCGAACACATCTGGAATGTGACTGAACGTGGCGTCAGAGCTCATCGCCTCACCCCCCCCCCCTCCTCCCCACCTCCTTCCAGGAATTTACAGGAATTAGTTGACTTGTGAGTGCAGATGTGGCGCGAAGTCCCCTAGCGACCTACCCAGGCCTCAGTGCTTCTACTGCAGGACGCGTCACCGCTGTTATACTTGTCAAAGATGGACATACTGGCCATTTGGAGGATGGTCATAATGTTCTGGCTGATCAGTGTATATGGCATTCATCCTAAAATTTCAAAACATACACTACTGGAAATTGAAATAAGAACACCGTGAATTCATTGTCCCAGGAAGAGGAAACTTTATTGACACATTCCTGGGGTCAGATACATCACATGATCACACTGACAGAACCACAGGCACATAGACACAGGCAACAGAGCATGCACAATGTCGGCACTAGTACAGTGTATATCCACCTTTCGCAGCAATGCAGGCTGCTATTCTCCCATGGAGACGATCGTAGAGATGCTGGATGTAGTCCTGTGGAACGGCTTGCCATGCCATTTCCACCTGGCGCCTCAGTTGGACCAGCGTTCGTGCTGGACGTGCAGACCGCGTGAGACGACGCTTCATCCAGTCCCAAACATGCTCAATGGGGGACAGATCCGGAGATCTTGCTGGCCAGGGTAGTTGACTTACACCTTCTAGAGCACGTTGGGTGGCACAGGATACATGCGGACGTGCATTGTCCTGTTGGAACAGCAAGTTCCCTTGCCGGTCTAGGAATGGTAGAACGATGGGTTCGATGACGGTTTGGATGTACCGTGCACTATTCAGTGCCCCCTCGACGATCACACCGCGGTTCCTGGTGTGTCCGCTGTGCCGTGCGTGTGATCATTGCTTGTACAGCCCTCTCGCAGTGTCCGGAGCAAGTATGGTGGGTCTGACACACCGGTGTCAATGTGTTCTTTTTTCCATTTCCAGGAGTGTATGTTACGCACCTATTTTAAGAACTATAATAGTACCAAACGCTCACGACTCTGGCAACGGCATAATGTATGCAGTATAAAATATAAGGCTCGATTCTTACTTACTGATAGGATATGCGATGCGAAACGCAGCAAAGAGCCTCACGCGCCGCGGTGATTATCAGTGCAGCATTCGTGTTCCCACACGAGCGATACAACAAGCGACAAGACACAGCTGGAGGCAGCAGGCTCGTGTATGGCGTGTCACTGCCATCCTCAGAGTGGACATCTTCCAGACTTGCCACGAATTTAATCGAGACTAGAAAGAGGTATGCATAAAAAGTTCTCGGTTTACTTGCCGCGTCAGATTTGGATAAAATCCCAAGCTTTCGATGACTACCTCCGTCATCTTCGTCAGGGGTAAGACTGTTGAGGTATGACTCTCCTATGCAGCACTCAATGACCTAAAACGCACCAAACTTAAATTGGTCAGCGAATACAGTTCTTACTGCAAACCTTTCAAAATATGCATTCTTTTTTTTTTCATTATCAAGCTGTGAAATCAGACTATAAGATGCAAAAAAGTCTTTTTTTAACTAAATAGTTTCCTTAAAATTCAGTGAGACTGCGTATCAGAGAACATGCGTGAGACCCATAACATGGGTATTTCATTTTTCACACAAAAAGTAAAAGTTGTACTGAGAAACTAGCTACAGGGGCACACTTCGCATTGCGTCATCTACGTAACACATTTTTGAAACATATAAGATGTTCGAAATTTCCCTTTCCGTGTATCATATGATACAGTTACATGGTGCAACCAGCACTCCGTTGCGCTGCGCAGTGTGACAGAGAAGCATTTTGGTGTTGTATAACTGTCGTCGCACTGTGTACCAGTTAGGTCGCATTCCACCAGTGTGGGTTGCCTCTCCGTCTGATCGCAAGTCACAGCGCGCGTCGCGTCACATATCGTGTTACCTATGTGAGAAGCACCCCTCACGTATCGTATTACTTATGTGTGAATCACCCCTCACATATCTTACAGGGTGCCCATAAAGTAAGTTTCCATTTTGCGGAGAACGTACATGCCGATTATTTCTGCTACAGGTACCCTGAAGAGACATCACAATGTTAATAATTGCCGAAAGAATCACAATTCTGGAACATCGTTTACGTGGTGGAACCTATGCTGAGGTCCAGAGGCTGCTTGAGAGAAAGTATCGGAAGGATGCCCCTACAAGACTTGCCATTTGGAAGCTCGTCAACAAATTGCGGCGTGCAGGATCTGTAGCTGATGAGAGACGCAATGGGCGACCACCGGTCAGCCCACAATCTGTACAGCGTGTGAGGGAAGCTATCGAAAGAAGTCCAACGGCTTCTACCCGCCGGCTGAGTCGTGAATCATCCACGCCGAAATCCGCAGTGTGGAAAGTGCTTCACTACACCCTTAAAAAGAAGGCATATCATATCCAGGTACCTCACCAGCTGGAGGATGAAGACCATGCGGCATGAGCAGCAATGTGCCATGATCTGTTGTAGACTGTAGCCGAGGAGGACCTGATCAATCACAAAGTGTGTGGCTTGCTCTCATGGAAGATCGGATCTATGGGCCGTTTACGTTTGTTGAAAAAACAGCTACCTGCACATGCCGCAGTTGTTCTTGGAGCCACAGTTGCAACAGGATGGGGTCCGTGTCTCTGTCATGTATCAACAAGGTGGGGCACCTCCCCGCTATGCAATCATTTTCCGGGACTACCTGAACGAGACCTTTCCTAACAGGTGGATGGGAAGAGCTGCTGGTCGCATGTGGGCTGCTCGCTCACCCGACCTCACTCCCCTGAACTTTTTTGCCTGGGGCTTCATCAAGAGCCGAGTACCGGGGTGCCACATTTGAATGAACTCAAACGGGGAATACGAGAGGCATGCTTGCAAATAACCCCTCAAATGTTACAGCGCGTGTTCTGCGCAACCACAAGGCAATGGGAACAGTCTGTTGCCAATGAAGATGGACATGTTGAACAGTGTTAGCTACTCTCTCTAAATATAATGTTTATTTTCTTGTAGCCCATCTGGAAAATGAAAATGGATACTTACTTTATGGGCACCCTGTATTACCTATGTAAGAACCACCCCTTAGTGTGCACAACCAGTATCAACATTTCACTTGCTGCAGCGACTGTGAACACGCATCTCAACACTATGTCTATATGAGCGATTAAATAAGGGGAGTGCTGTTTCTTTCAGTCGTTTCCACCTACGCAGGGGAAGTCAGTCATTTCCTTTTTTCTAATGTAGGATGATGTCCTATCTCCATTCCCTCTACTGAGCTTTCCCTGGTTGTCTCTTATCCCTGTGGCACTACGAACCGTGCCATATTTGTTGTTTATAACTGATGGGCCAGGCTGGAAACACGCCCCTTTACCCAGTTAGAAAGTCACCGGTCTGCCCGTAAGACTATCCACATAGGCAGCTCCTCACACAAGATACTAGAGAGTATCCTGTATTAAATGCAGCTTGTAATTTATGTAACTGCTTGTCGTTTTTGGCACTCATACTTTCCACACTACTTTATTCTCCGAAAGTTTTCTTTGAGATTTCGAAATTAACATATGTAAAAATATAAGCGCTTCTACAGATATGTGTTCTTTTTCTTCGGGATGCTGTGATGGTCCCTGTGAACCATCCTCTACACCCCACTGAGTGCGCTCCTGTTCATTGGAATGCCACCATGCCAGCGTGTTCATGTAACAGTGTACACGGTATGTGGAAATCACTTATCTGTGACGTTAAGTGCAACAGAATGCACCATAATTCAAAAATAGGCGTTTCTGGTTTGTTGACATCGCAGTGGGGGTCCTCCCACAACAGCTAAAGTAGTAATGATGAAACTGTGCTTCTAAATTATAGTATATATGCGTGTGCGAGTGGTAAAGGTGCATGCAGAAATAACAGCAGTCAGCTTGTTTATCTCTATATGATTATAAAAGGTAATGTCCCGGCTGACATACTCAGTTACTGACTCATCATCGTGCAGCCAAAACCACTCAGAGTAGAAACTTGAAATTTGCAGAGGATGTTAATCTTATACTGTAGGCGTCGTTTAAGAAGGGAATTTTTTTCTAAATTTCACCTCTAAGGGGGTGAAATAGGGGTTTAAAGATTTTTTGAAATCACATCACTATTAAGGCAATTTTGAAGCTAGACCTAAGAAAATCGCCGGCCGCGGTGGCCGTGCGGTTCTAGGCGCTTCAGTCCGGAACCGCGAGACTGCTACGGTCGCAGGTTCGAATCCTGCCTCGGGCATGGATGTGTGTCATGTCCTTAGGTTAGTTAGGTTTAAGTAGTTCTAAGTTCTAGGGGACTGATGACCTTAGATGTTAAGTCCCATAGTGCTCAGGGCCATTTGAACCATTTTGAACCTAAGAAAATCGGTATTTGGTTTCTCGGTCAGAAAAAAAGAAATACATGTTTCAGCAACATTTGAAATTTAACATCTATGGGGTGAAATAGTGGGTGAAACTATTCTTAAAAATAATTCGTTACTAGAGAACTACTGAAATATTTTTAAAGCTAGAGCTATGAAAACTCGTATTTGACTTCTCGATTACAAATAAAAAAAAAGTGATTCAGTGTTTTCGTAAATTCAACGCCTAAAGGGGTGTTTTGTGAAATATTTCATTACTAAAGGATTTTTAAATCTATGACAGTAGTTGGCTTCTCAGTGACAAATGAAAAAGTACGTGTTTTTGAAAATTCAACCCCTATGGGGACTGATTGCCTCAGCATCCACCACCCCAAACCGCTAAACATAGAAACTTGAAATTTCAAGAGCGTGTGTATCCTAAAGTGTATGGATCGCTTAAGAATGGATTGTTCTAAATTACTCTCCTAAGGTGGTGATACAGGGGATGAAAGGATTTTTGAAACTATGTTGCTATTGGGCAATTTTGAAAATATAACTACGAAAATTGGTATCTGATTTCTCGGTCAGAAATAAAAAAAGTACACGTTTCAGCATTTTTGGAAATTCAACCACTAAGAGGGTAAATTAGAGGATGAAAATTTTTAAGAAAATATTTCGTTGTGTTGTTGTTGCGGTCTTCAGTCAAAGACTGGTTTGATGCAGCTCTCCATGCTACTGTATCCTGTGCAAGCCTCTTCATCTCCGAGTAACTACTGCAATCTACATCCTTCTGAATCTGGTTAGTGTATTCATCTCTTGGTTTCCCTCTACGATTTTTATCCCCACGCTTCCCTCCGCTATTAAATTCTTGCCTCAGAACGTGTCCTACCAACCGATCCGGCCGGCCGGAGTGGCCGTGCGGTTCTAGGCGCTACAGTCTGGAACCGAGCGGCCGCTACGGTCGCAGGTTCCAATCCTGCCTCGGGCATGGATGTGTGTGATGTCCTTAGGTTAGTTAGGTTTAATTAGTTCTAAGTTCTAGGCGACTGATGACCTTATGAAACGTCCCCTTTGAAGATTTATACAAGACTGTGCTTAAACTGACACACAATATTTTTAGCGCAACGCAATCTGACTTTCAAAAATCCCTACAAAAGAATGGCCCTGACTAACATTAACCTATACCTTTCACAAATTACTTATCTCACAAAAATCTTGGTTGCTCGAACTACTGCAATATAGCAAGCGCCACTACTGCCAGCTAAATAAAAGATTCAAACTATGGAAGGCACTAACTACTGATAGGCATGGTTAGCAAATGAAAGATTTTGATAGAGAACAAACAATGTATTTACCTTAATAGTCATAATATATATAGCAGTTCATGACATCCAGTCTTACAAATTTCAAAACTCCGCCATCTTTCTCCCCATGTCCACCACTGCTGGCGTCTCACATCCAACTGCGCAACGCTACGCGCTGTTAACATCCAGCTGCCGCTGCCCCACACTACAATGACAGACAACAATGCAAACTAGCCACAGACTGCATACAGCACAGCCAGTGATTTTCCTACAGAGCGCTACGTAACGTTGCCAATAAGAAAACATAAACAGCCTACTTACAACCTGAGAAGTTAAGTCGCATAGTGCTCAGAGCCATTTGAGCCAACCGATCCCTTCTTCTAGTCAAGTTGTGCCACAAATTCCTCTTCTCCCCAACTTTATTCAGTACCTCCTCATTAATTACGTGATCTACCCATCTAACCTTCACCAATCTTCTGTAGCAACACATTTCTAAAGCTTCTATTCCCTTCTTGCCTCAACGGTTTATAGTCCATGTTTCACTTCCGTACATGGCTACACTTCACACAAATATTTTCAGAAAAACTTCCTGACATTTAAGTCTATAGTCGATGTTAACAAATGTCTCTTCTTCAAAAACGCTTTCCTTTCATCTCCTCTCTACTTCAGCCTGTCATCAGTTATTTTACTGCCCAAATAGCAAAACTCACCTACTACTTTGCCCCATTTCCTAATCTAATTCCCTCAGCATCACCTGATTTAATCTGACTACATTCCATTATCTTCAATTTGCTTTTGTTGATGTTCGTTTTATATCCTCCATTCAAGACACTATCTATTCCGTTCAACTGCACTTCGAAGTCCTTTGTTGTCTCTGAAGAGAATTACAACATCAAGGCTTTCATTTCTTCTCCCTGGATTTTCATTCCTACTCCAAATTTTTCTTCAGTGATCAGAGTCCACATCTGCCCCTGGAGATGAGTTTGCAATGCCGTTCGTAGCAGCTTATCCACGTTCCTGTTTTTTTATTCATTATTAAACCTACTCCCGCATTTCTCCTATTTGAATTTGTATTTATAACCCTGTCTTCACCTGACCAGAGTCTTGTTCCTGCTGCCACCGAACTTCACTAATTCCCATTATATCTAACTTTAGCCTATCCATATATCTTTTTAAATTTTCTAACCTACCTGCCCGATTAAGGGATGTGACATTCCACGCTCCGATCTGTAGACTGCCAGTTTTGTTTCTCCTGATAACGACGTCCTCCTTAGTAGTCCCCGCCCGGAGATCCGAATGGAGGACTATTTTACCTACGGAATATTTTACCTAACAGGACGCCATCATCACTTAACGATACAGTAAAGCTACATGCCCTCGGGAAAAATTAAGGCTGCAATTTCCCCTTGCTTTCTGCCATTCGCAGTACCAGCGAAACAATGCTGTTTTGATCCAGTTCAGTCAATCATCCAGACTGTTGCCCGCCGGCCGGAGTGGCCGAGCGGTTAAAGGCGCTACAGCCTGGAACCGCACGACTGCTACGGTCGCAGGTTCGAATCCTGCCTCGGGCATGGATGTGTGTGATGTCCTTAGGTTAGTTAGGTTTAAGTAGTTCTAAGTTCTAGGGGACTTATGACCACAGCAGTTGAGTCCCATAGTGCTCAGAGCCATTTGAACCATTTGAACTGTTGCCCGTGCAACTACTGAAAAGGCTGCTGCCCCTCTTCAGGAACCACACGTTTGTCTGGCCTCTCAACAGATACCCCTCCGTTGTGGTTGCACCTACGGTACGGCCTTCTGTGTCGCTGAGGCACGCAAGCCTCCCCACCAATAGCAAGGTCCATCATTCATGGGGAGGGCGGGGGGCAACCAACTACTTCGTTATATTAAAAATTTTAAAGGTTAATCTATGAAACTTGGTATTTCACTTCTCGGTTAGATGTGAGAAAATATGTGTTAAATGATGAAGTATCTGTAGAAATATCACAACAAGAACGCAAAAGGCATGCTTAACAGAAACCTTAGACTGCAGCTATTATAATCGCTTTTTGGTCAGAAATATATTCGGCGAAGACCATTCATGTGTAATCTTATTTGACAAGGTGTTGCAATTTGTGAACGACATAAAAATTAGATTAAAAAAAAAGCAACATCATTGTGCAGACCATACAATCGATTTCTGAATTATGCTGCTGTCTGTTGCACACGAAGCCAGAATTAAATGACTTCCACGTGTCGTGTACACTGTTATATACACACGTTGGCTTCTTGACATTGCCGTGAATATGGGCGCACTCAGTGGAGAATAGAGAATGGTTCACGTGGAAGGGGACCATCACGCCCCACCCAAAAAGATACACATTTCTGTAGAAGAGCTTATACACTCCTGGAAATGGAAAAAAGAACACATTGACACCGGTGTGTCAGACCCACCATACTTGCTCCGGACACTGCGAGAGGGCTGTACAAGCAATGATCACACGCACGGCACAGCGGACACACCAGGAACCGCGGTGTTGGCCGTCGAATGGCGCTAGCTGCGCAGCATTTGTGCACTGCCGCCGTCAGTGTCAGCCAGTTTGCCGTGGCATACGGAGCTCCATCGCAGCCTTTAACACTGGTAGCATGCCGCGACAGCGTGGACGTGAACCGTATGTGCAGTTGACGGACTTTGAGCGAGGGCGTATAGTGGGCATGCGGGAGGCCGGGTGGACGTACCGCCGAATTGCTCAACACGTGGGGCGTGAGGTCTCCACAGTACATCGATGTTGTCGCCAGTGGTCGGCGGAAGGTGCACGTGCCCGTCGACCTGGGACCGGACCGCAGCGACGCACGGATGCACGCCAAGACCGTAGGATCCTACGCAGTGCCGTAGGGGACCGCACCGCCACTTCCCAGCAAATTAGGGACACTGTTGCTCCTGGGGTATCGCCGAGGACCATTCGCAACCGTCTCCATGAAGCTGGGCTACGGTCCCGCACACCGTTAGGCCGTCTTCCGCTCACGCCCCAACATCGTGCAGCCCGCCTCAAGTGGTGTCGCGACAGGCGTGAATGGAGGGACGAATGGAGACGTGTCGTCTTCAGCGATGAGAGTCGCTTCTGCCTTGGTGCCAATGATGGTCGTATGCGTGTTTGGCGCCGTGCAGGTGAGCGCCACAATCAGGACTGCGTACGACCGAGGCACACAGGGCCAACACCCGGCATCATGGTGTGGGGAGCGATCTCCTACACTGGCCGTACACCACTGGTGATCGTCGAGGGGACACTGAATAGTGCACGGTACATCCAAACCGTCATCGAACCCATCGTTCTACCGTTCCTAGACCGGCAAGGGAACTTGCTGTTCCAACAGGACAATGCACGTCCGCATGTATCTCGTGCCAACGTGCTCTAGAAGGTGTAAGTAAATTACCCTGGCCAGCAATATCTCCGGATCTGTCCCCCATTGAGCATGTTTGGGACTGGATGAAGCGTCGTCTCACGCGGTCTGCTCGTCCAGCACGAACGCTGGTCCAACTGAGGCGCCAGGTGGAAATGGCATAGCAAGCCGTTCCACAGGACTACATCCAGCATCTCTACGATCGTCTCCATGGGAGAATAGCAGCCTGGATTGCTGCGAAAGGTGGATATACACTGTACTAGTGCCGACATTGTGCATGCTCTGTTGCCTGTGTCTATGTGCCTGTGGTTCTGTCAGTGTGATCATGTGATGTATCTGACCCCAGGAATGTGTCAATAAAGTTTCCCCTTCCTGGGACTATGAATTCACGGTGTTCTTATTTCAGTTTCCAGGAGTGTATTTTTACACATATTAATTTCGAAATGTGAGAAATCTCGGAGAAGAAGCGTGAAAAGAAAGGGTGCCAAAAATTGCAAGGAGTTGCATAAATTACAAGCGAAGCAGTAATCTAGTTCGGGATATAATTAAAAGAAGGGATAACATTTGAGGTTACGGTACAGCTCTGATGTGAGTTGCAGTAAGAGATAACATTGTCATGTAACTGTGTTAAAAAGTTCGTAATGAAACCGTAACACAATGAGGCGCAGCATGAAGCTTAGGACGGTGATTCTGGATCCGCCGAGAGATGACTCTTCAGATGGGCGGAGGTTGGTACTGGTTCGGAGTTGCTCCGGATGAGGAACCGCGGAGCTGTGGGCATAGTTGTGTGGCGTATCTTCCGACAATGAGTCGGTTCTCGGAGGCCGTGTGCCAGCCTAACAAGGAGAGGTTCGTAGCAGTGTGATCGACTTTTTGAAACTATCTACACTGTGATATAAGTTAAGATCCCATGTATCACACATTTCCCTCATTCACCCTGGTGGGCCGTCAGTTGCAATTAATTGACGAAAAAATTTCGGAATTTTGTGTGACACTCAGTAGCATTAAATGTTGTGTTACATAATTTGGTTGCATGATGTAGTGGGTAGGATAACAGCTTCACATTCCGGAGATTGTGTGCCTAAATATTTTCAGGGGCGCAAAAATGCTTTTTTATTTTTGAATCTTTATCGAAATGATTTTGATTATCACTTTTGTTCAGTTAATTGATTTAAATGTAACCGAGCGAGATGGCGCATTGGTTAGTATGCTCGACTCGCTTTCGGGAGGACGGTAAAGGAATATAAATGAAAAATTTCATTTAAACCAATTAACCGTATAAGGAAGATAATCAAAGCCATTTCGATGAAGATTTTAAAATTAAAAAAAAATTGTGCATCTAACAATAATCAAACCCACATCAGCCTGCATGGAGAGCTGTTATTCTATCCGTAGACCACGCAACCAGGACTTCTGTAACGCTACTGAGTGTCATTCACACAAAATTCCGAGTTCTTTTTTCGTCTATTACTCGCAAGAGAGAGCTAATCAGCGTGAATGACTGCAATGTGTGTTACATGAGATCTTAACCTACATCACTGAATAGACAGATGCACAAGGTGGATAACACTGCTGGGGACCGCTCCTTGTAAGTGTAGCTGATGCAGAGGTGTACGGTGCGGACTATTTGTGAGCACGTGACTTTTTCTGGCTGCACCTCTTGTCGTCGACTGCAAAGCAGCGAGATGGCGAAAGCAGCGCCAGCAGTGGTTGCGTCGCGAGTTGCTGACTATAACAAGCCGCATGGTATTTGTTGTCGCTGGCTTGCTACTCGCAACTGCTGAGGTCGTAGTCACCGGCGTACGCATCCCGCATTTAATAAACCCATGCGTGCTCGTTAGTGAAGCATGCGTGCTGCCGCATGTTAGCAACAGAGCGGGCAGGCTGTTTTACTCCCATCCAAGACAAGCTGTGCCCAACCCAAGCAGGCTAAAGGAGTTTTGTTTGCCTGCCCGTCTTCCTGCAGTACTATGCTGCGTAGCAGTTTATTCAGTACGCTTTCATCGTATTGCTATGAGTGTGTTTCATATATTCTGTTCGAACTGTATTGGTTGGCAGGAGAGCCAACACCGGGTTACTAGAGGAGGCCGAAAAGCACGCGTTTTAGCTCACGCAGGCTGGCGTGAAGTCTGGAACAGGACAAGGAAATTAGAATTTAGAAAAACGGACGTAGCTGCTGGAATACTTAACTTTAATCCGTTAATGAAGAACGTCGGTCTTGCCGGTACATGATTCACAATATCAATGGTAACTGATAATGGCGCCTTGCTAGGTCGTAGCAAATGACGTAGCTGAAGGCTATGTTAAACTATCGTCTCGGCAAATGAGAGCGTATTTTGACAGTGAACCATAGCTAGCAAAGTCGGTTGTACAACTGGGGCGAGTGCTAGGAAGTCTCTCTAGACCTGCCGTGTGGCGGCGCTCGGTCTGCAATCACTGATAGTGGCGACACGCGGGTCCGACGTATACTAACGGACCGCGGCCGATTTAAAGGCTACCACCAAGCAATTGTGGTGTCTGGCGGTGACACCACACGAACATTATGAATTACCTCGAAGGAAACGGCCTATTGACACACAGTCAACATGGGTTCTGAAAACATCGTCCCTGTCAAACACAACTAGCTCTTTATTCACATGAAGTGCTCCTGGATTTCCGGAAGGCTTTTGACACTGTACCACACAAGCGGCTCGTAGTAAAATTGCGTCCTTATGTAATATCGTCTCAGTTATGTGACTGGATTTGCGATTTCCTGTCAGAGAGGTCACAGTTCGTAGTAACTGACGGAAAGTCATCGAGTAAAACAGAAGTAATTTCAGGCGTTCCCCAAGGTAGTGCTATAGGCTCTTTGCTGTTCCTTATCTATATAAACGATTTGCGAGATAATCTGAGCAGCCGTCTTCGGTTGTTTGCAGATGACGCTGTCGTTAATCGACTAATAAAGTCATCAGAAGACCAAAGCAAACTGCAAATCGATTTAGAAAAGATATCTGAATGATGCGAAAACTGGCAGTTGACCCTAAATAACGAAAGGTGTGAGGTCATCCACATGAGTACTAAAAGGAACTCGGTTAAACTTCGATTAGACGATAAATCAGTCTAATCTAAAAGCCGTAAATTCAACTAAATACCTAGGTATTACAATTAGGAACAACTTAAATTGGAAATAACACATAGAAAATGTTGTGGGGAAGGCTAACCAAAGACCTCGTTTTATTGGCAGGACACTTAGAAAATGTAACAGACCTTCTAAGGAGACTGCCTACACTACGCTTGTCCGTCCTCTTCTAGAATACTGTTGCGCGGTGTGGGATCCTTACCAGGTAGGACTGACGGAGTACATCGAAAAAGTTCAAAGAAAGGCAGCACGTTTTGTATTATCGCGAAATATGGGAGAGTGTGTCACAGAAATGATACGGGATTTGGGCTAGATATCATTAGAAGAAAGGCGTTTTTCGTTGCGACGGAATCTTCTCACGAAATTCCAATCACCAACTTTCTCCTCCGAATGAGAAAATATTTTGTTGACACCGACCTACATAGGGCGGAACGATCACCACAATAAAATAAGGGAAATCAGAGCTCGTACGGAAAGATATAGCTGTTCATACTTTCCGCGCGCTGTACGAAAGTGGAATAATCGAGAATTGTGAAGGTCGTTCGATGAACCCTCTACCAGGCACTTAAATGTGATTTGCAGAGTATCCATGTTGATGTAGATGTAGATGTAGAAGGCGATGAAATATCCGAGTATCACTAGACGAGATTTAATGAAATATATATTTGTTTTGGGTTTCGTAGGCCAGAAAATGAGGAATTTTACCTGTCATTTTTTTTCCTTTTCGGTGTAGTCCGATACGAACGGTTTTCTCTGCAACTTCATCGTCTTTAGACCAGTACCGGCTACTCTCAGTTCGAACCATCTTTCGGTCGCCTCTAACACATGTTTCCTGTAGTCATCAGAAACATCTCTGAAATCCCACATGCTTTGTACATGACAACCTGCAGATTTCTATTACGCTGCAACGCCAACTAAATTAAGGTTTTGGAAGTCTAGTTTCTGTAACCTTAGCGTGTTTCAGACGAATATGACTCTATTTAAACCAATTTTAATTACTTTTTCCAGGATGTGTACTGCGGGATCGCTAAATTCATTGTAAGTGGCCAAAATAGTTCATTCTAAATTCCCCAAAGACATTGTAGCAGACATGAGGTTCGCTTTTCTTATCATGTTGATCTAAAAAGTACACACCTGAAAGAAGAAACTTTTCTGTCATACTAAGCTTTCTCCGCACTACGTTACATACCATCAGAATGTGGTTTCCAAAGTCCACGGAGCCATATTTTTTTCCTATTTCAGTGAATGTTTGCTCTAAATTTAGAAAGCCTAAATACTGCTAAATATTCTCAGGTCCCTAGTACCCATTTCGACACACTTGTCAGCCACCAAGTCCTTGTCCTCTTGCAAAATATTTATTGAATTTCGAGAACTGGTCAAATTTATCAAACATATCGTAACATACTCGAGGTTTCCGAATGAGTGTTTAGTAAAGTTTTATACAATGTGCAATGCGATTTATTTGAAGAAGCCTCATGAACACACGGAAAGTTTTCCCGAGCTGGTCTTGGCTCTGATTTGTGACTGGTATATATTCCGTAATTCTTATTCTCCTCAATCTCCTTTAATTTTCGTTTGTACATTTTGCTATATCCACCGCTACGATAAATGAGCTGTAGTGAAAATTCTTGCGCAGACATGTGCCACCTGGCTAGCAACGACCCACTGAGAGTACAATCCGTTGTCAAGTGCAGTTGGCAGAACGAGCCTCTTGAAACTTCCCAGGCTTGCGAGAACCCAAGTCGGCCTGCTTCAACAACTGTGCGTCAGTACACATGCACTCTTGTGTCTCAGTTGCGGCAGTTGAGCTGCCTCAGTGCTTGCGGCGGAGGTAGCGGCAGGCAAGATGGAAGGAGAATTTCTACACTGATGGTCGTAGCTGGCCTGAGAGCGCCTCAACAGGAGATTGACAACGCCTGACTGTGAGGCTAGCCCGCGAGACTTCGAAGTACGTCAGTTTGCATAGCGGTCGGAGTGTAAGTGCGGTTTCGCATAAATGTATGCTCTATTTTACTCTGAAGCGCCAGAGAAACTTGTAAATACGGAGATATGTAAACAGACAGAATACGGGCCTGTGGTCAGGAAGGACTACGTAAGACAACAAGTGTCCAGCACAGTTGTTACAACGGTTACTGCTGCGACGATGGCAGGTTATCAAGATTTAAATGAGTTTGAATATGGTGTTATAGTCGGAGCACGATCGATGGGACACAGCATCTCCGAGGTAGCAATGAAGTGGGGATTTTTCCGTACGATCGTTTCACGAGTGTGCCGTGAAAATCAGGAATCCGGTGAATCATCGGTCAACTATTCAATTTAATACTTGTTTTCCAAGTAAATCTGCTGAACACCGCCGCGTGGGATTCGCCGAGCGGTCTAAGGCACTGCAGTCATGGACTGTGCGGCTGATCCCGGCGGAGGTTCGAGTCCTCCCTCGGGCATGGGTGTGTGTGTTTGTCTTTAGCATAATTTAGCTTAAGTAGTGTGTAAGCTTAGGGACTGATGACCTTAGCAGTCAAGTCCCATAGGATTTCACACACATATGAAAATTTTTTTTGCTGAACACCAGGTCGTGACAGTTCTCTCGGATTGCGAACGTCACCAAAAGTGCGAGTCTTTTTCAGTAGCGTATTCACTTCATCAATATACAGTTGAAACGTTTCTTTTCACAAACCCGATAAATGCGCTTTGTGAAACATTCTGTTTTTGATAGAAATATATTGTTTGGCTTTAAAAAATTTGTACTAGTAGTTAAAACACGTTCGAAGTAGATATGGCATATAACCAATTTATAATAATTTTGTCTTAATTTTAAAACTACACATATTATGTAAGCTAATTGACTAAATTCGGTCAAATGAAGCTACACTGAAGAGCCAAAGAAACGGGTACACCTGCCTACTATCGTGTAGGGCCCCGCGAGCACGCAGAAGTGCCCCAACACGATGTGGCATGGACTCGACTAAAGTCTGAAGTTGTGCTGGAGGGAACTGACACCATGAATCCTGCAGGGCTGTCCATAAACACGTAAGAGTACGAGGAGGTGGAGATCTCTTCTGAACAGCATGTTGCAAGGCATCTCAGATATGCTCAATAATGTTCATGTCTGGGGAGTCTGGTGGCCAGCGGAAGTGTTTAAACTCGGAAGAGTGTTCCTGGAATCACTCTGTTGCAATTCTGGACGTATGGGGTGTCACATTGTCCTGCTGGAATTGTCCAAGTCCACCGGAATGCACAACGGACATGAATGGATGCAGGTGTACGAACATTATGAATTACCTCGAAGGAAACGGTCTATTGACACACAGTCAACATGGGTTTAGAAAACATCATTCCTGTGAAACACAATTAGCTCTTTATTCACATGAAGTGGTGAGTGCTATTGACAAGGGATATCAGATCGATTCCGTATTCCTGGATTTCCGGAGGGCTTTTGATACTGTACCACACTAGCGGTTCGTAATGAAATTGCGTGCTTACGGAATATGGTCTCAGTTATGTGACTGGATTTGTGATTTCCTGTTAGAGAGGTCACAGTATATAGTAATTGACAGAAAGTCATCGAGTAAAACAGAAGTGATTTCTGGCGTTTCCCAATGTAGTGTTATAGGCCCTTTGCTGTTCCTTATCTATGTAAACGATTTGGAAGACAATCTGAGCAGCCGCCTTCGGTTGTTTATCGACTGATAAAGTCATCAGAAGATCAAAACAAACAGCAAAATGATTTAGAAAAAAGATCTTTATGGTGTGAAAAGTGGCAGTTGACGCTAAATAACGAAAAGTGTGAGGTCATCCACATGAGTGCTAAAAGGAACTCGTTAAACTTCGGTTACACGATAAATCAGTCTAATCTAAAAGCCGTAAATTCAGCTAAATACCTAGGTATTACAATTACGAACAACTTAAATTGGAAGGAACACATAGAAAATGTTGTGGGGAAGGCTAACCAAAGGCTGCGTTTTATTGGCAGGACACTTAGAAAATGTAACAGACCTACTAAGGAGTCTGCCTACACTACGCTTGTCCGTCGTCTTTTAGAATACTGCTGCGCGGTGTGGGATCCTTACCAGGTAGGACTGACGGAGTACATCGAAAAAGTTCAAAGAAAGGCAGCACGTTTTGTATTATCGCGAAATATGGGAGAGAGTGTCACAGAAATGATAGAGGATTTGGGCTGGAAATCATTAAAAGAATGGCGTTTTTAGTTGCGACGGAATCTTCTCACGAAATTCGAATCACCAACTTTCTCCTCCGAATGCACAAATATTTTGTTCACACTGACCTACATAGGGCGAAACGATCACCAGATAAAAAAAGGGAAATCGGAGCTTGTACGGAAAGATATAGGTGTTCATTCTTTCCGCGCGCTATACGAGATTGGAATAATAGAGAATTGTGAAGGTGGTTCGATGAACCCTCTACCAGGCACTTAAATGTGATTTGCAGAGTATCTATGTAGATGTAGATGTAGACTGGATGCTTGCGTACGTACCACCTATCACAGTCGTGGCTAGACGTATCAGGGGTCCCATATCACTCCAACTGTACATGCCCACACTATTACAGGGCCACCATCAGCTTGAACAGTCTCCTGCTGACATGCAGAGTCCATGGATTCATGAGGTTGTCTCCATACCCATACACATCCATCCGCTCGATACAAATTGAAACGAGACTCACCGACCAGGCAAGATGCTTCCAGTCCAATGTCGGTGTTGACTGGCCCAGCCGAGGCGTAAAGCTTTTTGTCGTGCAGTCATAAAGGGTACACGAGTGGGCCTTCGGCTCCGAAAGCCAATATCGGTAGTTCCGTTGAATGGTTCGCACGCTGACACTTGTTGATGGTCAAGCACTGAAATCAGCAGCAATTTACGGAATGGTTGCACTTCTGTCACGCTGAACGATTCTTTTCAGTCGTCGTTTGTCTCGTTCTTGCAGAATCTTTTTCCGCTGGACTGCTGCGCTGTTCAAATCATTTTAAAATGGGCCGCCAGCCTCGCTTATACCAGCTAGGAGGGCTCAACATCTCATTACTAGTATACAAGTAACAAGTACCCTGCAGCAATCTAAATACTGTGTGATCAAGAAGTCAGTATAAATTTGAAAACTGAATAAATCACGGAATTATGTAGATAGGGAGTTACAATTGACACACATGCTTGGAATGACATGGGGTTTTATTAGAACCAAAAAAATACAAAAGTTCAAAAATTTCCAACAGATGGCGCTTCATCTGATCAGAATAGCAATAATTAGCATAACAAAGTAAGACCAAGCAAAGATGATGTTCTTTACTAGAAATGCTCAATATGTCCACCATCATTCCTCAACAATAGCTGTAGTCGAGGAATAATGTTGTGAACAGCACTGTAAAGCATGTCCGGAGTTATAGTGAGGCATTGGCGTCGGATGTTGTCTTTCAGCATCTCTAGAGATGTCGGTCGATCACGATACACTTGCGACTTCAGGTATCCCCGAAGCCAATAATCGCACGGACTGAGGTCTGGGGACCTGGGAGGCCAAGCATGACGAAAGTGGCGGCTGAGCACACGATCATCACCAAACGAAGCGCGCAAGAGATCTTTCACGCGTCTAGCAGTATTGCGTGAAGCGCCATCCTGCATAAACATCGTACGTTCCAGCAGGTGTTTATCAGCCAGGCTGGTGATGATGCGATTCTGTAACATTTCGGCCTACATCTCGCCCGTCACGGTAGCAGTTACAAAACCAGAATCACGCATTTCCTCTAAGAAAAAAAGCCCGATAACGGTAGATGTGGTAAATCCAACCCATCCCGTGACTTTCTCGCCGTGCAATGGAGTTTCCACTACAGTTATAGGATTTTCGGTAGCCCAAATTCTGCAGTTGTGGGCGTTGACAGACCCTCGGTGCGTGAAATGAGCTTCGTCGGTCCACAACACGTTACTGAACCAATCGTCACCTTCCGCAAATGCCCTCCGCTTCACTAAATCGCCAGGTAAACAGTTCATGATGCCGACGGATTTTGTATGGATAGCATCTGAGGGTACGCCTAAGTGCCAACCAAACAGTAGTGTATGGAATGCCGGTGCGACGTGCGACTGCATGAGCGCTGACTTCCCCGTGCATAGACGAACCTGCTACAGTCTCCATTTCTTCCCGAACTGTCTCAGCAGCATTACGCCTTGTGCTCGGTCGTCCACTACGGGGTCTATCGTCTAAACAACCCGTGGCTTCGAACTTCGCAATCATTCTCGCCACAGCTGCATTTGTCAACGGACCTTTACCCGTTCGAATCCCCTTCCTATGGCGATAGAATCGTAACGCTGAACTGGCACATTCCTCGTTCTGATAATACAGCTTCACTAAAAGCGCCTTTTCAGGTAACGTCACCATGCTGCGACTGCTGGTGCATCTGATTCTTTCTCTCATTGCAGCTCCTTTTATACACGATTATCATGCGCAGTCACTGACCTTTTGCTGTCCAGCCCATCTGTCGGACATTTTTTGAACTTTGATTTTTTTTTGTTCTCATAAAACCCCATGGAATTCCAAGTATGTGTGTCCTTTTTTACCTCTCTATCTACATTATTCCGTGGTTTATTAAGTTTTCAAATTTATACTGACCTTTCGATCACCCGGTACTTTCAGGAGAATTTCGAGATTCAGTGAGTGGACTGAAAAAAAATAAACGCCACTGACTGGTCGTACAGCAGCTCCATTTGGCTCCTAGCTACTTTTGCCGATAATCTCTGACGACACCAAACGGTATCTTAGTTCAGACTGATGAGCGGAAGTTACACAAAAATAGCACACTCCCACAGACGGGAAAGCAATTTATTGCTTTTCATTAAAGCTCGCCAAGTCGGTCACGTTTATCAAAGAAAACCTCCCTGCTAGGTAATTGCTCAAAGCTTTTAAGACGCCTCTTTTTACCCAGCACTTGGAAGCTTCCTAAATAGCATCACAGGATTACAAAACCGGAAAGGGAGTAGACAGAATTCCATATCCACCCACAGAAAGCACTTCCCATTCTGGTAGACTTTCGTATTTGAGAAGTAACTTTGTTCATCACAAAGCAACACAAACTGCTGGAAGTTAAACGCAACTCTGCTCCACGGCGACTACAACGGTCTTCCTACACCTGCAACGACTATCCACACACTCACCTTCTACGAGCTAAAAACTGCTTATCAATTTTTTTCAGACCTTTCTCCCAATTAACTTTAAGAGCCAAGCACACGTATTTCACTGGCCAACTTGCTGCTCCCCCTCCCCCTCTCTCTCAGGAATAGAAAGGAGCTATTTCCAACCAGGCCTTTTCAAATGTTAAACTTGAGTTTCTCCCAGTGTGTAAAATGTTCAAAAAACCCCGTACGTATCTCAGCCGGGTGACGTCTTGGACAAACGCTGATATTTGGATAGGTCACTCCATGTTTCTTGCAAGTCAAAAATGCAACGAGAGAGCTCTCTGCAAGGAAATTTGAAACCTCAGCATGTGGGGGATATCCAAAAAGACAATACACACACACACACGCCATAAACTCTTGAGCAAAAGCCTCCGTCTGTATTCGTAAAGTCGCTTGCTAATTTAATCTCAAATGATTCCTTAATCACCCAATGCCAATAGCTAACAGTGCAAAGCAGAATCTCTGTATTCCTATACACTCTACGGAGGAAAAAAAGATGGCACGCTATGAAGGAATTGTTCAAATGGAACGGAAATCAGTAGACGTTATTGACGTTTGCAGACAAATGATTGCTATTTCAGAAAAATTGGATGATTTGTTCAAGAGAAAGCGGTTCACAAATTGAGCAAGTCAAAAACCTATTGATCTACTTCTGGCCTTTGTGCAAGCAGTTATTGGGCTTCGCATTGATTGATATTTGTTGGATATCCTCCTGAGAGACATCGTGCCGAATTCTGTCTGATTGGCCAGTTAGATCGTCGTAATGCCGAGATGGTTTGGGGGGCCCTGCCCATAATGCCCCACACGTTCTCAATTGGGACTCGGCGACAGTGCAGGCCAACGTAACGTCATGTGCGGGCAGAATTATGGGTGACCATGAAGGGCAGTAAAATGGGCCGTTGAATTTGTCTACGTACCAATTTGCTGAAAGGGTGCCGCAGATAACAACCAAAGGTGTCCTGCTACGAAAAGAAATGCCGCCCACCCCTGACCATCACTCCTGGTTGTCGAGTCGTACAGCGGGCGACAGTCAGAATGGTTTCTCACCGCTGTTCCTGGGCGCCTCCAGACACTTGCATGGAATGTCATTGGAATAGGTCTTTAGTGATGAGTCGCGCTTCGAATTGAGTCCCGATGATCAGCGAAGACATTTTTGGAGACGCCCTGAACAGCGTTGGGACACCAACCCCACAGTCACCCGTATATGGACCGACAACCAGGAGTGATTGTCTGGGATGCCATTTCTTATCACGGCAGGACCGCTTTGGCTGTCATCCGCGGCCGCCGCACGGCACAGCGGTACGTCGACGATATTCTACTGGTCGTTTTCTTGGCCTTCTTGCCAAACCACCCTCGGCTTACATTTCAGCAAGATAATGCCCGTCCGTAGACGGCGTTTGCCAGGCTCTATCTCGGCCAGACAGGTCGCCGGATCTCTCCCCAATTGAGAACGTTTGGAGCATTATGGGAAGAGCCCTTCACCATGTAAGGTGGTGTGGTCTCCTGACCTTCATTTCTTACATATTCAGTCCTCACAATCGTATTCTGCACATCAAGATGCTTCATTCGAACCCAAACTTGATAATGTAGAGTCAATTTTGTATGCAGATCTAATAAATAAATTGCAAGTGCACATCGAGGTTGAAAAATTCGAGGCTGGCGTACACAAGATGATGGCCACAGAATTTTCGTTCTAAAGAGGCAACTAGCCGACTGGGATGCCCGTCCCTTCAGAGGGGTGAGTCGACACACCTACTTCGGCTGGAGCGACCACCTAGAGAGAGGACAGCTTTTCCCAGAGCCAAGGGATAACGACCCCGTGTTCGACTTAAAATCAAATTCCACTACATTGTGGGGGAGCGCCCAGAAGACGCATTTTTTGACGGACCGACTGTTACGCACTTCTCACAGGAGGACAGTATATGACTAACATAGATGCTACATATTTCCGCATTGGTCGACTTAAACGAAACGTCATTCTCCCATTTAAAAGAGCAACGCTGATTGGCGGAATATTTCTGACGCAAAGAGCCAGAGGAGTGAGGGAAGGCAGCGAATGATATACCCTTGCAATTTTTCCAGAAAGAGGGGCCGTTCCGTTGTCGCTCTTGGAGCAGGAACACGTAACGAGAGCGAGTGCACTCGTACGTGTACGCAAAGAGTGAGGAACAAAGTCTCTCCTCAGTACTTCACTGGGAGAGCACCTATGTCGTTAGCAAATCGGAGTGATACTCTATACTGAGTCGCTAGTGATTAAGGTTTGTTCACTCTGTTGGCCGCCACACTTACCATGTGGTGTGAACATGGGCAGAGTAATAGTCAAACGCCTGCGAGCGAATGTTGAGTGGCATCACGGTGGACTGGTTATCTGACTGGTGTACCATGCCAATAGTTAGACTAGGGGCGGATAGGAGTCCTTGACTTCATCAAGGTGTAGGGAAAGCTAAATTGGCGAAGGTGAGATGGAAATTGTTTCTTGTAGGAGCCAAAGGGTACTTGTTGGATCAATCCATTGCGCAACTTGACAAAATAAAACTCACATACAACCACCTCGGAATTTTGACGATATAAGCCGCCAATTGGACAGAATTCGGCACGACGTCCCTCAGTTGGACATCAGGAAACACTGTTAATAAATGCCAAGGGGAGTAACTGCTTGCGTAGGAGATGGAGGTGGACCATCGCATTATTGCCTTTCCTTGCTAAATTTGTGAAGCTTTTTCTCTAGAATTAATCATCCAGTTCATTTCTGAAACTGTAATCATTTATTTGTCTCCACATGTACGTCGCATCTACGGATTTCCACCCTTTCTGGTAATTCCTTTGTGGTAGGTTTTTTTGTCTTAGTGTATTCCATAGTCTGAGGCACATGAAGATTATTCTTTACAGACCCTAACATGGACACAATCTGAGATGGTGGTCGAGGAACAGTTTGACGCAGCGTTTCCGCAGAACACGACCAATCCTGCTTTGGCAACTATGTAAGTCAGAAAATCGATAAGACTTTGGTGTTGAAACAGGACATCACAGTGTCTAATAAATTTTTCTCATAATTAGCTTTGTAACCGTAATCTAACTGTGATGTCAATTCTGTCATATGTATCTTTTACTGTTTTATTAATGCTGTCATATATTTAACTGTCAAAGAATTAATTTAAAGGAGCTACTTAAAAAGAATATCGTAATTATGATGTAGTCAAAACGTTGGCCTAGTCAGGACACTTTTGAAGTAAGGAGTATTGTAACTGAGAGCTCTGTTTCACAAAGGAAGACTGCACTGTAGTGAAGTCACTGATGACAGTGCCACTAAAGCAGAGTTATCAAACGCCGTATTCCGAAACTCTTTCACCACAGAAGACAGAGTAAATATTCCTGAACTCCAATCAAGAACAGCTGCCAAGATGAGAAACATAGCAGTAGATATCCTCGGTGCAGCAAAGCAGCTTAAATCAGTTAATAAAGGCAAGGCCTCCGGTCCAGGTTGTTTACAAGTCAGGTTTCTTGCAGAATATGCTGATACAATAGCTCCATATTGAACAATTATATACAACCGCTCGCTCACAGAAAGATCCAAAACTGGAAAATTGCACCAGTCCCACCAACACCCAAAGAGAAGAATTGGAGTAATTACGGGCCCATTTCATTAACGTCGATTTGCAGTAGGGTTTGAGAACATATACTGTATACATTATGAATTACCTCCAACAAATGGCTCTGAGCACTACGGGACTTAACATCTAAGGTCATCAGTCCCCTAAAACTTAGAACTACTTAAACCTAACTAACCTAAGGACATCACACACATCCATGCCCGAGGCAGGATTCGAACCTGCGACCGCAGCGGTCGCGCGGTTCCAGACTGAAGCGCCTAGAACCGCTCGGCCACTTAGGTCGGCAATCACCTCAAACAAAACGATTTATTAACACACAGTCAGCACGGATTCAGAAAATATCGTTATTGTAAAACACAACTAGCTCTTTATACTCATGAAGTAATGAGTGCCATCGACAGGGGATGTCGAATTGATTCCATATTTTTAGATTTCCAGAAGGCTTTCGACACCGTTCCTCACAAGAGTCTTCTAGCTATACCTCGCGCCTATGGAATACCGCCTCAGTTGTGCATCTAGATTCGTGACTTCCTGTCGGAAAGGTCACAGTTCGTAGTAATGGACGGAAAGTCATCGAGTAAAACAGCGTTCCCCATGAAAGTGTGATAGGCCCTCTATTGTTCCTGTTCTGTATTAGTGACATAGGAGACAATCTGAGTAGCCCTGTTAAATTGTTTGTAGATGATGCTGTCATTTACCGTCTAGCAAAGTCATCAGATGACCAAAACGAATTACAAAATCATTTAGATAAGATATCCGTATGGTGCGAAAAGTGGCAGTTGACCCTGAATAAATAAAAGTATGAAGTTATTCACAAGAGTACGAAAAGAAATGCGCTAAATTTCCATTACTAGATAAGTCACACAAATCTGGAATAGAAGGGGGAACCCTCAGTTGGCTTGTGGAGTATGGATGTAGATGTAGATGTAGAATCTGAAGGCTGTAAATTCAACTAAATACTTCGGGATTACAATCACAAATAACCTAAATTGGTACGATCATATAGATAATGTTGTGGGTGGAGCAAACCAAAGACTGTGATTGATTGGCAGAACACTTAGAAGGTGCAACAGGTCTACTAAAGCGACCGCTTACACCAAGCTTGTCCGCCCTGTTCTGGAGTTATTGCTGTGCTGCGCGGGATCCGCAGCAGGTGGGACTGACGGATGACATCGAAAAAGTTCAAAGAATGGCCGCTCGTTTTGTGTTATCGTGAAATAGGGGCGAGAGTGCCACAGACATGATACGTGGGAGTGGCAATCTTTAAAACAAAGGCGTTTTTCACTGCGGCGGGGTCTCCTCACGAAATTTGAATCAGCTGTTTTCTCTTCCGATTGCGAAAACATTCTGTTGGTACCCACCCACAAAGGGAAAAATTATCATCGGGATCAAATAACAGAAAAATGTAAGTACTCGTTTTTCCCGCACGCCTTCGAGAGTGGAACGGTAGAGAGACGGATTGGAGGTGATTCATTGAACCCTCTGCTATGCACTTTATTGTGAATAGCAGAGTAATCGTGTACATGTAGATGTAAATGCAGATGAAGAGCTTGGGTGAGGAGATTCACATGAAACACTGAAACGGGAATGAAAGCTTCCAAAGCGATAATCGTTCTCTATAAGGGAGCGAACTGTGAGGAGGAAATAGCGTAACTTATCTTCATCAATGTATTTTCAGTTACGTAATCGACAAATATACTGACCTGGTCAGCAAAAACACCAGGAAAATTTTGGATTTGAGTAATTAAACCAAGATAATGCAGTCACTGGCCTGCTTCACTGTTCTGGTCTTTGCATATCGAAGCCAAACCAAGTGGTTTGTATTTTTCCCCGCCTGAAAAATGTAGAAAGAAATATACTTGTGGAAATTCAAAAGACTAATGTTTTTTAAGGTCCTCTTCATAAGTAATTAACACAGCCATTGGTAGCGTGAAGCAACCTTGATATTCTCATTGATGGGGTGTTCGAAATCAGTTACCGCCGTTGTCTCTTCTACATTCTTCTTGAACACACTATATAATTCTCAGATATGTTCCTTCTTCTTATCTTTTATAAGACTGAATACTAATTGTGTGAATAACTGTAGAAAGTGATTCGCTGCGTACTGAAAAGAACCACGATAACTAAGTATTGTACATTGGAGTCGGTTGAAAAAAGCAATATGACCGTTTTGTATATCATTACTGAGGACAAAGGCTCCGCCTATTGTAATCGTCACCTCCATCTGCGATAAGGTAGGTTTAATTTCTATCGCAGATTTTGGCATTTTGGTCATATTCTTCAAACGAGCTTGAGTAACATTGTTGCGAAGAGACCTTGAATTCTTCCTTGTTAATGTGTTGAAAAAAGCAATATGACCGTTTTGTATATCATTACTGAGGACAAAGGCTCCGCATATTGTAATCGTCACCTCCATCTGCGATAAGGTAGGTTTAATTTCTATCGCAGATTTTGGCATTTTGGTCATATTCTTCAAACGAGCTTGAGTAACATTGTTGCGAAGAGACCTTGAATTCTTCCTTGTTAATGTGTTCACGGTTGTCAGTTTGTCATCATCTTCTTGGCGTATAAGCTTTGATGGTCCTTCATCCAAATCATCACCCTTTGTTTTAACAGAATTCGATAACATCCTCTTGTTTAGCAAGTGTTCTGGAACTGGAGTGTGGTTAAGAGTCCCTTCCACAGGCATACTGTTAACAATTTAACCGAATCCGCGACTTTTACCACAGCATCGCCATCCACGTTCTTCATTTCTCCTGTAATGTTTGAATTTATAGCCATCGTAAGTTAAATGTATATATTCCGCTTCTGTGAGTAACCAGAACCACACAACGTAACACCATGTCATAATGCACATATGTTAGCGAGTTCCTGTGTTTCACACGACTGACGAGTTCAGTGAGGGCCAGGAACACCCAACCCATTGTCTCAGACCTGGAGTCGAACTGCCCTGCCACCTGCTTACAGAGTTGCCGAGTTCAGCTGTGTGATTAACTGATCCAGTCGAAGAACCCTTCTTGAGGTCATTAAAATTCTGCATCTACATCTACATCTACATGGATACTCTGCCCATCACATTTAAGTGCTTGGCAGATGGTTCATCGAACCACCTTGACAATTCTCTATTATTCCGATCTCATATAGCGCGCGGAAAGGATGAACACCTATATCTTTCCGTACAAGCACTGATTCCCCTTATTTTATCTTGGTGATCGCTCCTCCCTATGTAAGTTGGTGTCAACAAAATATTTTCGCATTCGGAGGAGAAAGTTGGTGATTGGAATTTCGTGAGAAGATTCCGTCGCAACGAAAAACACCTTTCTTTTAATGATGTCCATTCCAAATCGTGTATAATTTCTGTGACACTCTCTCCCATATTTCGCGATAATACACAACGTGCTGCCTTTCTTTGAACTTTTTCGATGTACTCCGTCAGTCCTATCTGGTAAGGATCCCACACCGCGCAGCAGTATTCTAAAAGAGGACGGACAAGCATAGCGTAGGCAGTCTCCTTAGTAGATCTGTTACATTTTCTAAGTGTCCTGCCAATAAAACACAGTCTTTGGTTAGCCTTCCCCACAACATTTTCTATGTGTTCCTTCCAATTTAAGTTGTTCGTAATTTTCATAGCTAGGGCTAGTAGAAATCCTTGGGCAACAGAAGAAATATTGAATTTAATTGATGAAAGGAGAAAATATAAAAAGCAGTAAATGAAGCAGGCAAAAAGGAATACAAACGCCTCAAAAACGAGATCGACAGGAAGTGCAAAATGACTAAGCAGGGGTGGCTAGAGGACAAATGTAAGGATGTAGAGGCTTATCTCACTAGGTGTAACATTGATACTGCCTACAGAAAAATTAAAGAGACCCTTGGAAAAACGAGAACCACTTGTATGAATATCAATAGCTCAGATGGAAACCCAGTTCTAAGAAAAGAAGGGAAAGCAGAAAGGTGGAAGGAGTATATAGAGGGTCTATAAAAGGGCGATGCACTTGAGGACAATATTATGGAAATAGAAGAGGATGTAGATGAAGATGAAATTCGAGATACGATACTGCGTGAAGAGTTTGACAGAGCACTGAAGGACGAGAGTCGAAACAAGGCCCCGGGAGTAGACAACATTCCATTAGAACTAATGACGGCCTTGGGAGAGCCAGTCCAGACAAAACTCTAGCATTTGTAGACTTAGAGAAATCTTTTGACAATGTTAACTGGAATACTCTCTTTCAAATTCCAAAGGTGGCAGGGGTAAAACACAGGGAGCGAAAGGCTATTTGCAATTTGTACAGAAACCAGATGGCAGTTATAAGAGTCGAGGGGCATGAAAAGGAAGCAGTGGTTGGGAAGGGAATGAGACAGGGTTGTAGCCTCTCCCCGATGTTATTCAATCTGTATATTGAGCAAGCAGTAATGGAAACAAAAGAAAAATTCGGAGTAGGTATTAAAATCCATGGAGAAGAAATAAAAGCTTTGAGGTTCGCCGATGACATTGTAATTCTGTCAGAGACAGCAAAGGACTTGAAAGAGCAGTTGAACAGAATGGACAGTGTCTTGAAATGAGGATATAAGATGAACATCAACAAAACCAAAACGAGGATAATGGAATGTAGTCAAATTACGTCGAGTGATGCTGAGGGAATTAGATTAGGAAATGAGACATTTAAAGTAGTAAATGAGTTTTGCTATTTTGGGAGCAAAATAACTGATAATGGTCGAAGTAGAGAGGATATAAAATGTAGACTGGCAATGGCAAGGAAAGCGTTTCTGAAGAAGAGAAATTTGTTAGCATCGAGTATAGATTTAAGTGTCAAGAAGTCGTTTCTGAAAGTATTTGTATGGAGTGTAGCCATGTATGGAAGTGAAACATGGACGATAAATAGTTTGTACGAGAACAGAATAGAAGCTTTCGAAATGTGATGTTACAGAAGAATGCTGAAGATTAGATGAGTAGATTACATAACTAATGAGGAGGTATTGAACAGAATTGGGGAGAAGAGGAGTTTGTGGCACAACTTGACAAGAAAAAGGGACCGGTTGTTAGGACATGCTCTGAGGCATCAAGGGATCACCAATTTGGTACTGGAGGGCAGCGTGGAGGGTAAAAATCGTAGAGGGAGACCAAGAGATGAATACACTAAGCAGATTCAGAAGGATGTAGGTTGCAGTAGGTATTGGGAGATGAAGAAGTTTGCACAGGGTAGAGTAGCATGGAGAGCTGCATCAAACCAGTCTCAGGACTGAAGACCATAACAACAACAGCAATTGTAATACCTAGGTATTTAGTTGAATTTACGGCTTTTAGATTAGACTGAGTTAGAGTCTGTCGATGCTACAACAACAACAACAACAACAAAGGCACAGCTATCTTTTTAATGGTGTCTTTCAGACTCTGCCAAGTACTTATGATCAACTCAAGAATGACGATGTAGATTCTATGAATATATTTCAGTTGAGAGAAACAGTTGGTAATGCCGTATGAACGATTTGGTTTACTGCAGAACTGATGCCTCGTTTCGGAACCCATTGGGTACGTTCTCACGAATCAGTTGAATAATCGATGGGAGTAAGGGATACGTGACACACGGAGGCTTTTCGTTCTGAGGGCGCCCATCGGCGATGAAGCCACGTGCTAAATGATGCACTGTGCCGCCTATGAGGCCAATACGCGCCAGGTGGGCATTAGGCTGAGCTGGGAGACGAACCCGCTACGCCGCCGCTAATCGGATTTGTCCCCTCGGCAACCGAGACTCGGCGGGATGGAGAATTCATTAAGCCCTCCTCTCGAGTCGCCGGCGCGTCCCTAACCCCCCTCAGCACGCTGCCCAACCCACCACACTCTGCCCTGTTCCCTATCGCCCCTCTCTCTGCCCCTACTCTTTCCTCGTTTTTCTGCCACTTTCGGTAGGTCGTCCTCAGGGCACTCCTCTCCATCCGCTCTCCTCCCATATTATCTGCATCCTTGTTTGCTTTAGCGAGAGCTCTCAGATTCTTCGCTTTTAACGACGGTTGCCGGAATCTCATGTAATATTAGCCAGCCAGACGCAGTTTAAATTGCCGCTAATGCCCGCAGGCCGTAATACCGGCGTGGTTCGCCTTAACTGGCTCCCGACCATCCACTGTAGAGTAATTTATCGTCCTCCATGTTTAATGTTCCATACGGCGCATGAAACGGGGCGAGGTAATCTTTCCGATCATTTGGGAGTCCACGTTCGCGGTCGACATACACCGCGAATAATGCCCTCATGCACGCATATCCCTTCTCCTGAAAGTGCTCTTTCTCTCTCTCTCTTCTCTGAGAGAACAGACGTAAATTTCTCTGGGCGGTAGATCAGTCCTCCTCCTCATCATCACCACCGTTACCCGACGCGTTTCCCGAGCGTAGCGTACAAGCGCTCGCCATCTCCTTCTGGCATCATACATCTTCTGTTCCAGGACAACTTCCCATTTGTGTCCTTTCTCCTTCACATCTGATCTTACAGTTTCTATCCAGGGTTTTTGGATCATTGCTATACGATACACGTTTTCTCCAATTTAACTGATTTATACCACATTCCTCCTCTCTCACCCACTCAGACGCAAAAAGAATTTATCCGTCCAGGAAGCTGTGAATTAATTGGCTACTTTCGTTCTATCTCTTTAGCTTTTGTAAGAATTTAAATGCATGTATAAGCACGGCGTCTTCAGGCCACAAGTTGCCCATCGGGACCATCCGACCGCCGTGTCATCCTCAGTTGAAGATGCGGATAGGAGGGGCGTGGGGTCAACACATCGCTCTCTCGGTCGTTATGATGATTTTTTGTGACCGGAGCCGCTACTATTCGGTCGAGTAGCTCCTCAATTAGCATCACGATGCTGAGTGCACCCCGAAAAACGGCAACATTGAATGGCGGCCTGTATGGTCACCCATCCAAGTGCGGGCCACGCCCGACGGCGCTTAATATCGGTGATCTCACAGGAACGGATGTATCCACTGCCGCAAGGCCGTTGCCCAAATACGTGTACAGCGACATAAATGACTTACTCCACCCCAGAATTAATATTTTGGGCTGACAGTGTTTATTAAAAGTAACAGTTTTGACAATTCCTTGCCCGTACAGCATTCGTATCGAATGATATAATTAATGACTAAATGAACGTGATTCTGATTGTACACTCTAAGACAGAAAAAAAGAAAAAGAAAGAAAACGAAGCAGCACGAAGCAGTTACACGAATGAAACGGAAATCGTTAGATGTGACGTACATGATTACAATTTCAGAAAAATTGGATGAATTATTGAAGAGAAAGAGCTCCACCAACTGAGCAAATGAATAACACGTTCGTCCTCTGTAAGTTGGCTGCTTCTGCGTTGGCAGCGCTGTGTAGCGCTTTGCATTGGATCTCTGACTGCGCTTTCTTTGTAAGAGACTCTGTGGCTGGTTGGACTCGTTGTTGGAAGTTAGTGGCTGATCCCGGCGGAGGTTCGAATCCTCCCTCGGGCATGGGTGTGTGTGTTTGTCCTTAGGATAATTTAGGTTAAGTAGTGTGTAAGCTTAGGGACTGATGACCTTAGCAGTTAAGTCCCATAAGATTTCACACGCATTTGAACATTTTGTTGGAAGTTAATCGCCAGTAGTGTTGACCAGTTGGAAGTTAGTCGCCAGCAGTGATGGAAGTACTGTTGGACAGTTGGAGTTGAACAGCCAGCAGTGATCGATGTTAAATGTGAGAAGTTAGCACTGATGGAGGGTAGAGGTCTGAAGTGTTAGCGTAGGCTAACGATCTGGAACTATGCGACATGGAGACTGAAAACATTATTTGGTTTGCAACAAAATCTTTCCTTTGCTAACCACATGCCTATTAGTAGTTAGTGGCTTCAGTAGCTAGGATCTTTTATTTAGCTGGCAGTACTGACGCTCGCAGTATTGCAGTAGTTCGCGTAATGAAGATTTTTGTGAGGTAAGTGTTTAATGAAATGATTAAGTTATTGTCCGGATTGCTTCTTATTCAGGGCCATTCTTTTGTATTAATTATTTGAAGTCAGGTTGTAATTTTTTTTTTTTGAGCAGTCAGATTGCGTTGCGCTAGAATATTGTGGGTCAGTGTCGACATGATAAGAAAAAGTAAAGAGAAAGTAGGCTCAGTACGTTCAGTTTTACTCAGCTGTTTCAGAATGAAATTGATGTGTTGGCAGAAGAGCCAACACCGTGTAGCTAGAGGAGGCCGAAATGCACGCGTTTAAGCTCACGCAAACTGGCGTGAGGTCTGGAACAGGGCAATGTAATTAATATAGCCAATAAGGTACGTTGCTGCTGGAATACTTAACTTTAATCCATAATTGGTGTACATCGCTCTTGTTGATACATTAATAACAATCTCAATATAAACTGGTAATGGCGCCTTGCTAGGTAGTAGCAAATGACGTAGCTGAAGGCTAAGCTAACTATCGTCTCGGCAAATGAGAGCGTATTTGTCAGTGTAGCATCGCTAGCAAAGTCGTCTGTACAACTGGGGCGAGTGCTAGGACGTCTCTCTAGACCTGCCGTGTGGCGGCGCTCGGTCTGCAATCACTGACAGTGGCGACACGCGGGTCCGACGTATACTAACGGACCGCGGCCGATTTAAAGGCTACCACCTAGCAAGTGTGGTGTCTGGCGGTGACACCACAGAAATAACGTAGAAGTTTCATCTTCTCAGTAAATCAGCAATTTAAGTACAGATTCACACGTTTTGTAAGTAGGCTGTTTAGGTTCTTATATTGGTAACGCCACGTAGCGCTTTATATGAAAATCACTGACTGTTCTGTGTGCAGTCGGAGGCTGGTCGGCATTGTTGCAATTATCGCTATTGCAGTGTTGGAGAGTTGGCTGTTAACAGTGCGTAGCGTTGGCAGTTGGAGGTGAGCCGCCAGCAGTGGTGGATGTGGGGAAGTGAGATGGCGGATTTTTGAGAGCGGATGATCTGGACGTGTGTCCATCAGAAACAGTACATTTGTAAGAATGGATGTCATGAACTGCTATATATATTATGACTTTTGAACACTATTAAGGTAAATACATTGTTTGTTCTCTATCAAAATCTTTCATTTGCTAACTATGCCTATCAGTGCCTTCAGTAGTTTGAATCTTTTATTTCGCTGGCAGTAGTGGCACTCGCCGTATTGCAGTAGTTCGAGTAACGAAGATTTTTGTGAGGTAAGTGATTTGTGAAAGGTATAGGTTAATGTTAGTCAGGGCCATTCTTTTGTAGGAATTATTGAAAGTCAGATTGCGTTGCGCTAAAAAAAAAAAAAAAAAAAAAAAAAAAAAATATTGTGTCAGTTTAGTGTTGATCAGAATAGGTAAAGAGCGAAATGTCTGAGTACGTTCAGTTTTGATCAGCTGTTTGAAAATCAAATAATGTAAGAGATTTATCAGCACAGTAATTCAATAATTTTTCGAAGGGGACGCAGTTTAAATAGAGAAGTTTCACCACCTCTGACCCCATGACCCTTATGCAAGCAGTTATGCGGCTTGGCACTAGTTGATGGAGTTACTAGATGTTGTCCTGAGAGATATAGTGCCAAATTCTGTTCAATGGATGCGTTAGATCGCCAAGATCCCGAGATGGTTGGAGGGCCCTGCCCATAATGCTCCACCGTTCTCAGCTGGGGAGAGATCCTACGACCCTTCTGGACAAGGTAGCGTCTGGCTAGAAGGCACGAAGAGAAGCACTAGAAACAGTCCGAGTGTGCTAGCGAGCATTATCTTGCTGAAATGTAAGCCCAGCATGGCTTGCCATGAAGGTCAACAATACGAGTGAAGAACATCGTGAACGTACCACTGTGTTGTAAGGCTGCCGGGATGATAACCAAAGGGGCCTTAACAAGGGAACCTCCACATCGCACCCCCCTCAGATTTAGTTATAAATTGACACAGTGCATAGGCCTTGAAAAACTGAACACAGATCAATCGAGAGAACAGGAAGAAGTTGTGTGGAGCTATGAAAAAAATAAGCAAAATATGCAAACTGAGTAGTCCATGTGTAGCATAGGCAACATAAAGGAGAACGATAGCAGATGAGCGCTATGGTTTCGTGGTTAGAGTGAGCAACTGCGGAACGAAAGGTCCTTGATTCGAGTCCTGCCTCGAGTGAAAATTTTACTTTCTTTATTTTCGCAAAGTTACGATCTGTCCGTTCATTCATTGACGTCTCTGTTCACTGTAATAAGTTTAGTGTCTGTGTTTTGCGACCGCACCGCAAAACCGTGCGATTAGTAGACGAAAGGACGTGCCTCTCCAATAGGAACCGAAAACATTTGATCGCAAGGTCATAGGTCAACCGATTCCTCCACAGGAAAACACGTCTGATATATTCTATACGACACCGGTGTCGGCATGTGCGTCACATGACAGGAATATGTTGTCGACCCACCTAACTTGTATACTTGGCGAATGGGTAAAAAGATTCTTCTACCTTGCCCGATTTAGGTTTTCTTGTGGATGTGATAATCACTCCAAAAAAAGTGATGAAAACATAAGAATTTGTCACATAAACTGCATCAAATGAATGCAACAGTTTCAGAGTCGCACAGTTTTCCCTGTGCTCTGTCAAAACATATGTTTTTTACGTTTTCAAATGTTTTTGTGCGTAGACCATCAAATTCTGTATATGTCCAAGCAAATCTGATCATGTCCTGGAATTTTGGAGAGCGAAGTTGATTATGTGTGAGTGGCTGAACTTTGATAATTATCTGAAAATAAAAAAATAAAATTTTCACCCGAGGGAAGATTTGAACCAAGGACTTGTCGTTCCACAGCTGTTCACGCTAACCACGGGACCACGGCGCTCGGGAGCTAACATAATCCTCGATGTTGCCTACCTTGCGCATGGACTACTCAGTTTGTATATTTTGCTTATTTTTCTCATAGTTTCACACAACTTCTTCCTGTTTCCTCGATTGATCTGTGTTCAGTTTTTCAAGGCCTATCCCTGTGCCAACTTATAACTAAATCTGTGGGGGGTGCGATGGGGAGGTTCCCTTGTAAGATGCATCACTTCCGGCTGTAGGCCGTATGGTGGGCAGCACTGCTGTCTGGGGCGTCTCCATAGACGTCTTTGCTGGTCAGAGGGGCTCAGTTCGAAGCGGGATTCATTACTGAAGACAGGTCTAGTCCAGACAAGGAGATTTGAGGCCGAAGTCGTGTCTGTAGAGTTCAGGGACAGCGGTAGGATGACAGCCTGACTGTCACCCGCATTATGGCCTAACAGCCAGAGGTGATGGTCTGAGGTGCCACTTCTTTTCATAGCAGGATCCTCTTGGTTGCATTCCGCGGCACTCTTACAGGGCACTCTTACAGCACAGCGGTACGTGGACGATACTGGACGCCCCGTTTAGTTTCCCTTCATGAAAAGCCATTCTGGACTTACATTTCAGAAAGATAATGCCCTCCCGCACAGGGTGAGAGATTTCACTACTTGTCTTCGTGCTCGCCAAACCCTACTTTGGGCCGCCGCGTTGCCAGATCTCTCCCCAAATGACAACGTTTGGAGCATTATGCGCAGGGCCCTACAATTAGCTTGGGATTTCGATTATCTAAAGCACCCGCTGGACAGAATTTGGCACGATTTCCCTCAACAGTACATCCGACAGCTCTATCAATGAATGCCAAACCGAGTACTTGCTCGTATAAGGGCCAGAGGTACACCAACGCGTTATTGACTTCCTCCACTTGTGAAGCTGTTTCTTTGAATAAATCATTGTATTTTTCTGAAATGGTGATCATTTGTTTGTATACACATGCACATCACATCTACCGATTTCCGTCCCTTTCGAGTAATTCCTTCGTGGTGCGTCGTTTCTCTTGTCCAACCTTCAAACATCGATTCTACACTAATATGTTCCTCAGGGAAATGACTATGATGCATAGTAGAACAGGCGCAACTCTGACTTTCAAGATAATTCTTATACGGTTTTGGTCGTTAGATCTGTAATACCTGGTAAGTGAGAACAATTACGTGGACAGACTGGAGGTTTGTATGGCAGTCCCAATGAATGGTTAATCCACTTGCTGGAGAATATATCGAGATTCTTCACTTAATATTGCTTCTTGAAACGTTGTAAGCAGTCTCTCGCGGTATATTTTGGGTCTGTTTTCAAGAGTGTACCAATTGAGGCTTTTCAAGTTTTCTGTAACACTCTTCTGTGAGACAAACCTCTGACTATTCACGCTGGCCTTCTCTGTACCTGTTTAGTAATGGCTGTTAGTCCTATTTGGTGGCCGGCCGGTGTAGCCGAGCGGTTCTAGGCACTTCAGTCTGTAACCGAGCGACCGCTACGGTCCCAGGTTCGAATCCCGCCTCGGGCATGGATGTGTGTGCTGTCCTTAGTTGAGTTAGGTTTAAGTAGTTCTAAGTTCTAGGGGACTGATGACCTCAAATGTTAAGTCCCATAGTGCTCAGAGCCATTTTGAACCTATTTGGTGCGGGTCCAACACACTTCAGCAATATCCTTAGATAGGACGCATACGTCTCCTTTGTAGACTGACCAAGTTTTGCCAGTAGCTGCCAATTACCCGAAATTTGTCACCTGCCTTACCTACGACTAAACCTATGTGAATATTCCATTTCATATCCGTACAAAATGCTGCACCCATGTACTTTCAAGAGCTGACTGATTATAACTGTGGATTATGGATGTTGCGTTCATATGACACTGTTTTTTCTTTTTGTATAGAGAAAAATTTTACATTTCTGAACTTTAAATCAGTCTCCACAGCACTTTTAAATCTTATCAAGACCTGAATGCATACTTGTACAACATTTTTGAGACAGCAAATCAGTAAGGACAACTGCATTATCTGCGAAAACTTTAACGTTGCTATTTGTATTGCTAGTCAGACCATTACTTTAAAACATGAGGAACCATGGATTGAACACGCTTCCCTGAGCACGCCTAAAGTTACTTCTACTTCCGTCGATGACTCAGTCCACAATAAAATGCTGCGTTCTAACAAGTACTCCTCAACCTGGTCACAAACTTACTCTGATAGTCCCTAGAATCGTACTTTCTTTAATAAACGTTGGGTATGGAACGAGTCAAGTTCGTCTCGAAGTCAGGAAATACAGCATCTCTTAATAAGAAGGCGTGAAAACAATTTTACTATAGTAACAGTAAACTGTCCTTAGTTATAGAACTTCCAACTACATATAGTAATTATTTAGTCATTTTAAGTGAACCAGATTGAATCAAAAGTGAATACATAGAAAAATACAAGACACAAAGCTGCGAATGGTGCTACCTCTATGTCCACAAATATTCTACTTCCTTTCTGATATTAACTACAGTTTTTTCTCTTTTATTTGAAACAGCAGTGGATATGTAGAAAAGTGATAAGTAAGGACAAAAAATGCAATTTATGGATGTCCATATTTCACGATTGGAATGTTACAAAATAATACAGTCTCATTTGTGGTGGAATCTGTAATAGACATTCATAATGTAATTGACTTATATTGCGTACGTGTGCTTCACTAACGTGGTTAGAAGTTCTGTAAGAGTAAAGACACCGAGCGTATATCGCAAAAAGTTTGTACGGAAAATTGTGCTGTTGATATTGCGCTCCAGAATAGGTGAACACTAAAAATTCGTTGAAGTTGTGCACTGGTGTTCTAGAAGCCAAGCCGCCTGAGTCGACGACCAGCCTACAGCCAGCTGGGGGAAACGCAGAGCGGGTTGAGGTGAACACTGAAACGACTGCGACATGCAGGATCGGCCAAGTGCCCGAGTCTGCTAACGAAGCACAATGACTTCATAGCAAAGAAAGATGCCGTAATAATGGTGACGAAGCAGAGATTCACAAGAAGGCCCAGATACAACGCAACACTAACTATTCAACCACTGATGCAGCAGAAACGAGCATCAGATGGATGAACTTATGAAAGACTGAAGGCACTAGGAAAAAACTGGTTCAAATGGCTCTGAGCACTATGCGACTTAACTTCTGAGGTCATTAGTCGCCTAGAACTTAGAACTAATTAAACCTAAGGACATCACACACATCGCCTAGAACTTAGAACTAATTAAACCTAAGGACATCACACACATCCATGCCCGAGGCAGGATTCGATCCTGCGACCGTAGCGGTCGCTCGGCTCCAGACTGTAGCGCCTAGAACCGCACGGCCACTTCGGCCGGCGAAGGCACTAGGACAAAGAGGTGAAACTGGCACACATGATTTCATTGCTGCCCCACAGCAGCACAGTGCATGGGAAGTACCAGTATAAACACTACACTATCTTCAATCAATGATCTCAGTAGGAACTGTCGTGTAGTGGTGGGAAGCTACGACAGTTGACACTCTGTGTACCTAATCATCTATGATCATCTATGGATCCGCATGTCTCGCTGGAGAGACTGCCATTGTATGCTGCAGTGCCAACTTGCAGGTAATCACTGATAGAGTGAAGAGATCACCATCAACCTACCGGCCTACTGGAGGCTTGACCAGCGGGGCCAGGAAGCTGAGTATCATCCGTCATGGTGAGGGGAACCACTGTTCCCGCTCCCTCTGTTCCTGGAACCGACACGGTTGCTACTGGCCTCTGTCTCCTAACTGGAGCCAAGCGGGGTAGCCGTGCGGTTTTGAGGCGCCTTGTCAATGTTCGCGCGGCTGTCCTCCGTCGGAGGTTCGAGTCCTCCCTCAGGCATTTGTGTGTGTGTTTGTTGTCCTTAGCGTAAGTTAGATTAAGGGACCAATGACCTCAGCAGTTTGGTCCCACAGAACTTAACACAAATTTCCCACTTTTCCTAACTGGAGTCCACAGGTTGAACTCTGCATGGGAACGAGTACTTCGTTGGGCTGCAGAGTGAGTCCTGGGCGCATATCTTCGATGTCAACGAGAGTGCTTCGGAAGTAGCTTGCAGAGCTGCTGTCCATCGTAGTCTAGCGCCGGCTACGGCACCAAGTGGCACCAGCCGGCCGTGACGTAATGGTTGCCACATGAGCCAGCCACTACGCAGCAACTCACACCACTAGCCCAACTGTGCTGTCAGAGCCCTGGGAAGACTATTCTCTATTTCTGAACAATAAATATGTCGCTGTGAATAATTTGGAGCTCTAGAGCGTAAACAGATCCTCAACACCAGATCCTGCTCGGCAACATCCTGACGACTGAAGGGGCTTTGGACTCGCCCCATGTATGGAATACACTAAGACTCGAATGCTATTTTGTGAAGACCCGATGAAAGGACATGGAATCTGCAGAAACGGCGCCTCTTGATATTAAACTTGTTTCTTGTGGTGTGTGGTTAGCTCCAGACAGAAGTTGATGTGGTGGTTAGTTGATTAATTAATTTCAGTTTAGTTAGTTAATGTCATTTTTCATTACTGCTGGAAGGCATCCCATGCAACTACGTATGTCCATGTGGTAAACAGAATAGTGGCCTATGGAATATCAGACCAGCTTTGAGACTGAATCCAAAATTCTATGAAGGATAAGCAGTCGTCCTTTTTTATGGTCATACAAACCAGGCATTGCGCTCAGCCCTGGTCGTCTCTGCTTGCAGCGGAGCGGTGTTAAAAAGTTCGCTAGCAGTGAGTGAAACAAGCTGCAAATTAATGACCACCTACTCAATATAGCGTTTGTTCACCATCTGTTGGCTCAAATGGTTCAAATGGCTCTGAGCACTATGGGACTTAACATCTGTGGTCATCAGTCCCCTAGAACTTAGAACTACTTAAACCTAACTAACCTAAGGACATCACACACATCCATGCCCGAGGCAGGATTCGAACCTGCGACCGTAGCGATCGCGCGGTTCCGGACTGAAGCGCCTAGAACCGCTAGGCCACACCGGCCAGCTCACCATCTGTTGCTCTACATTCGTAGGTACTATGTAGATGGCGTTAAAAGCAGCATCGAGGAAAACCATCGTCCATACTTACGACTGCATAGTCCACGTAACTCAGGTAACAAAATAAACCTGTAAATCTCTAGTAATAACGGGAAAAAGTGGATGCTTCCTTCCTTCATTGAAAATGTTCGCTTCTCGATACTAATGTTTTTTATTGTATTTTAGTTATGGGGCGGCCGCGGTGGCCGAGCGGTTCTAGGCGTTTAGTCCGGAACCGCGCGACTGCTACGGTCGCAGTTTCGAATCCTGCTTCGGGCATGGATGTGTGTTATGTCCTTGGGTTAGTTAGGTTTAAGTAGTTCTAGGGGACTGATGACCACAGATGTTAAGTCCCATAGTGCTCAGAGCCATTTGAACTACTTTTTTTTAGTTATGGTGTCAACAAGCCCACATTTACGTCGATAGCACATCTACAACTAGTTCATGTAGCTTATATCACACACAAGACAGCCAGAAGCGTACTAAGTCCAACCTGAAATATTACGGGATTAATGCAGAATACTCTGCCACGAAATGAATTTCACACTTTGTCCTTTTCAGCGGATTCTTCAAAGAAAGATGCCCGCCAAAAAAATGTTCTGTAAATGGGTACTGAACACGCCACGCAGAATTCTTCACATGCAGTTTTCTCTACCACAAACACTCCAAAATCTCCCAAACTTCACAGAACTGTCCGTAAATACATCTGCTTGCACGGCGATATAAACCGAACGTGAAATAACTGTCACTTCTTCATTTTACAAATAACATTTTCGGACACGTCTAACATGACCTCGTCCGGGAGCTAGTCCACGACTCTCTGAATGCCGTTGGTTTCAGGGCATATAACTCATTCCATTGTGCAGGAGAGACTTTACGCTGATTGGTTGATCAAAACGAACAGCCAATCAGATCAATCTTTCAAGATCAAATTGCGCTTAAACTGTTTTACTCCAGTCAGAATTCGTAGATGCATTTACGTCATTTCATGCTGCAAATATTAACAAAATGTTCCACCAAACTGAACCAAACGGAAACTAAGAGAAAACTATGCTTGAAATATACTTCAGAACTGATTATCCTCTTATTACCTTTCTGGCTGCCTTATTACAAAATCAAACACTCGTAGACATACGTCATCCGCCAGTTCGGGGGATTTACAGTTTTCATGACACCCTGGTGGCGTTACACTTGCTAGTTACGTAAGGTGTAATACAATATAGAATTGAAATTTGTCGTATGTCCCACATACACACTCACATTCACTCTCATTTACTCTCACCCTCACACAAAATATAAATATTAACTTTTAAACTGTTATTTTCATTAAGAAAGAAAAAAATATCGAAAGTTTAGAATTGAAAATCATTATAAAATAAATCAGCACAATAAGAGTGCTATTACCATTTTCAAATAACAAAAGAAATATAAACTGTTATTGTTCCTATCTGAATTTAATTTCTTAAGAGTCGGTTAAGTACTTTTTAATGGTTTTTTTATATCTCCGAAACTATTATAGGCAGCGGTATCAAATTCTGAAACAAAGTTCGTCTGAATAAAAAAAGGTGGCGTACCAAATTTGGAATAAAACAGGTAATATTTAACATAGTTATTTAGTTTCTTCGGTGTGGTGAATAAGTGAGCATTCTCATGGTCCGCTTTAGCGACAGGAGTGGCTATGACGCATACGGCAGGCCACAAGTCGGCCACCGCCGAGTGCTACGAGAGCAGTTCAATAAGTAATGCAACACATTTTTTTTCTCGGCCAATTTTGGTTGAAAAAACCGGAAATTTCTTGTGGAATATTTTCAAACATTCCCGCTTCGTCTCGTATAGTTTCATTGACTTCCGACAGGTGGCAGCGCTGTACGGAGCTGTTAAAATGGCGTCTGTAACGGATGTGCGTTGCAAACAACGGGCAGTGATCGAGTTTCTTTTGGCGGAAAACCAGGGCATCTCAGATATTCATAGGCGCTTGCAGAATGTCTACGGTGATCTGGCAGTGGACAAAAGCACGGTGAGTCGTTGGGCAAAGCGTGTGTCATCATCGCCGCAAGGTCAAGCAAGACTGTCTGATCTCCCGCGTGCGGGCCGGCCGTGCACAGCTGTGACTCCTGCAATGGCGGAGCGTGCGAACACACTCGTTCGAGAAGATCGACGGATCACCATCAAACAACTCAGTGCTCAACTTGACATCTCTGTTGGTAGTGCTGTCACAATTGTTCATCAGTTGGGATATTCAAAGGTTTGTTCCCGCTGGGTCCCTCGTTGTCTAACCGAACACCATAAAGAGCAAAGGAGAACCATCTGTGCGGAATTGCTTGCTCGTCATGTGGCTGAGGATGACAATTTCTTGTCAAAGATTGTTACAGGCGATGAAACATGGGTTCATCACTTCGAACCTGAAACAAAACGGCAATCAATGGAGTGGCGCCACACCCACCCCCCTACCAAGAAAAAGTTTAAAGCCATACCCTCAGCCGGTAAAGTCACGGTTACAGTCTTCTGGGACGCTGAAGGGGTTATTCTGTTCGATGTCCTTCCCCATGGTCAAACGATCAACTCTGAAGTGTATTGTGCTACTCTTCAGAAATTGAAGAAACGACTTCAGCGTGTTCGTAGACACAAAAATCTGAACGAACTTCTCCTTCTTCATGACAACGCAAGTCCTCACACAAGTCTTCGCACCCGAGAGGAGCTCACAAAACTTCAGTGGACTGTTCTTCCTCATGCACCCTACAGCCCCGATCTCGCACCGTCGGATTTCCATATGTTTGGCCCAATGAAGGACGCAATCCGTGGGAGGCACTACGCGGATGATGAAGAAGTTATTGATGCAGTACGACGTTGGCTCCGACATCGACCAGTGGAATGGTACCGTGCAGGCATACAGGCCCTCATTTCAAGGTGGCGTAAGACCGTAGCATTGAATGGAGATTACGTTGAAAAATAGTGTTGTGTAGCTAAAAGATTGGGGAATAACCTGGTGTATTTCAATGCTGAATAAAACAACCCCTGTTTCAGAAAAAAAAATGTGTTGCATTACTTATTGAACTGCCCTCGTACTATACTGCAGGCTTCGAAAACAACTTGCAATAACTTAATAAAACTTACTGCAAAAATGTGCACTCGCGTAATAGCTGCGACGGAACATGCTGCTAGGGGTTTTGCTTTGCAATGAAGTGGATCGTCTTACGACGCGTTCCGTCTGTCAGTACACAACTAAAACCTGTGGGCTGCTTCTTAGATACCACTTATTTCTTCACAGACGGAAGTGAAAATTGTAACGAGTTCCGGGAATATCTGAACATTCTTTAAACAGTAACATCGAGTTCATTATGCAACTAGAAAACCGCGATTCTTGCGCCTCATCGGCGTCTTTTTCTGCCACAAACGGATTGGATACGTTATAGACAGCGTCTACAGGAAACCAACACACTCCGACTCTCCTTCCACGTCATCAAACGTCATCACCCGGCGAAGAAGCACACTGTGATACAAACTTTGGTACATTGTGCCAGAACGAATATTAGCTGCCCACAATTTGTCCCTTGAACCGAGGCCTCCCGCTCAACTTCTTCAGGAACAACAACTACAGAGTTCACCGAATAAATGAAACGCTGTCAGGTGGCAATCTCAATAAGACCACCATCAGAGGAGCAAGAAAACAAATTCGCATTTTTGACATTCTGTGGCTGGTTTTCTTGTAGGATAAGTCGACTGATGAAGAGATACAAAGTCAAATCGATCTCCGGGCCTCAGTCAGAAATTCAGCAATTACTGACACTACTTGGGGTCTACAAAATACCCAGAGAGTGCTGTCAGTCTTACCTCTGCCTATGCTACCTCGAAAAATATGAGTTAGGTGTGGGTGCTCTGGAAAACGGTTAGAACAAAAAACTGGACGAGACTTATGGCGTTTCATACCCTATTTCACCCCCCTTAGGAGCGGATTTTCGGACAATCTCTTCTTAAACCACGGCTACAGTATGAGATCCACACCGTCTCCAAATTCCCCAAATTACAAGTTTCTATCCTTAAAGGTTTGGGCTGGGCTGTGATGAGTCAGTGAATCAGTCTGACCCTATTTCACCTCCTTAGAGCGTGAACTTCCAAAAACAGTGAAACATGTATTTTTTCAACTGTAACCGAGAAGCCAACGCAAATTTTCAAAGATTTAGCTTGAAAATGATTTGGCAATGAAATACTTTCATAAAAAGTTTCACCTCTTATTTCACCCTCTTAGGGGTTGAATTTCCAAAAACAGTGACATGCGTGTGTTTTAGACAGAGAAGCCAAATACAAATTTTCAGCATATTTAGTTTCAAAAATGCTTGCACAATTCAATATTTCCATAAAAACATTCATCCCCTGTTTCACCCACATAGGGGTTAGATCCAAAGAATTGAAATACGTATTTTTTATTTCTAACTGATAAGGCAGAGTTAAATTTTCATAGATTTAGGTTTCATAACAAAATAGTTTTATGAAAAATATGATCCTCTACTTCAGCCCCTTAGGGGTTCAGTTTCCAAAAAACACAGAAAGACGTATTTTTGTTTGTAGCTGAGAAGTCAAATAACAATCTTCATAGATTTAGCTTTAGAAATACTTTAGTAGTTCTTTAATAACGATATATTAAAGAAAAAGCTTTCACCCGCTATTTCACCCCCATAGAATTAAATTTCTAAAAGTTCTGACAGACGTATTTCTTTATGTCTGACTCAGAAGCCAAACACCAATTTTCGTAGGTCTAGCTTCTAAATTGCCTTAATTGCGACATTTTCCAAAATAAACCTTCATCCCCTGTTTCACCCTCGTACGCTTGGAATTTCGAAAAATCCCTTCTTAAGCGACGCCTACAGTGTAAGATCCACACCCCCAGATTTCATGTTTCTAGCCTTAGCGGTTTGGACAGATAGTCAGTCGGTCAGGGCATTGCGTTTTATATATTGAGATGACACAGAGGAGGTCCGCATCCTTGATGGACGAGGCTGTAGGAGTGGGACTGCCTGAAGAGCAGATACGGAATGGAAGGTGCAGTTGCACGGTCCCTGCGGAGCGCTTTCGTCGCCATGGCAACCGTCGCCCGCGAGGCTAGGTGGCGTATATCGCACCGCGGCGGACTGCGTGGAATTGCGAGCAATCAGCGGCAGGTGTTCCATAACAGCTGTGGCGTAACTCCGCCTCAGCGTTCCCAAACGCGAACCGCTGCACCACCAACCAGCCCGCCTGTTGCAAACCGGCACAGTGTGAGCGGAGATGCGGGTAGTTGGCCGCTGCATTCATCTTTACGGCTGCTTCGCAGACTCCCTTCCACCAGCAATAGAAAGATGACGACCACTGCCCACTGCGACACTGAATGCCGCCTGGTGGCTTTAGGGCACGTGTCGCAGCAGGGAAAGTACACTCCTCTGAAAACTTAACGAATTAGCTACTCGGTGGAAATGAATCAAAGTGCAGGAGCATGTCGCACAGAAAGTTGGACGTCCATGGCCTGAGCGTGATTATAACGCTAAACGGGTGTGGCCACGCAACATGAGGCAGTTGAAGGAACTGAAAAAACTATGTGTGCCAGTCAACGAGCAGTTACGGTGACTATGGTAGTGCTTCTTCGCCATAAAACAGTCCGGACAACATATGGATTACTTCACAGAGGGAAACATGGAAGATCATTGGGAAGCTCGAGGAAGGATGAAATGTGACGACTGTACCCGAGGAGATTGGTACCGCTAATGGCATTGTTTTACGTTCAGGGAGACCTCTCCGAGAGAAAGATACTGCTGGCCGAAGGAGAGGAGGTCAACATCAGCTGCAGATGACCGCTGCATTGTGCAACAGGCATGAAGTGACCTACGTCAAAAAGCGTGTGCGATCGCATCCACATTTAACAGGACTGCAAGGCACGCAATCTCACACTCCAGAGCGGCACGGCGATTTCATGCGGGTTGTCTCTTTGCCCGATGACCAGTTTGTCGTGTTCCATTGACGGCCGCACCCCGGCGGCAGGTTTTCGATGGTGCCAACAGCATACGGGCTGGACTAACGAGGAGTGGGGTATAGTGCACCCAGGCACATTGTCGAAAATGGTTGTTTCGGTAATCTACACTACTGGCCATTAAAATTGCTACACCACGAAGATGACGTGCTACAGACGCGACATTTAACCGACAGGAAGAAGATGCTGTGATATGCAAATGATTAGCTTTTCAGAGCATTCACACAAAGTTGGCGAAGGTGGCGACACCTACAAAGTGCTGACATGAGGAACGTTTCCAACCGATTTCTCATACACAAACAGCAGTTGACCGGCGTTGCCTGGTGAAACGTTGTTGTGATGCCTCGTGTGAGGAGGAGAAATGCGTACAATCACCTTTCCGACTTTGATAAAGGTCGGATTGTAGCCCATCGCGATTGCGGTTTATCGTATCGCGACATTGCTGCTCGCGTTGATCGAGATCCAATGACTGTTAGCAGAATATGATGGAATCAGTGGGTTCAGGAGCGTAATACGGAACGTCGTGCTGGATCCCAAAGGCCTCGTATCACTAGCAGTCGAGATGACAGGCATCTTATCCGCATGGCTGTAACGGATCGTGCAGCCACGTCTCGATCCCTGAGTCAACAGATGGGGACGTTTGCAAGACAACAACCATCTACACGAACAGTTCGACGACGTTTGCAGCAGAATGGACTATCAGCTCGGAGACCATGGCTGTGGTTACCCTTGACGCTGAATCACAGACAGGAGCGACTGCGGTGGTGTACTCAACGACGAACCTGGGTGCACGAATGGCAAAACGTCATTTTTTCGGATGAATTCACGTTTTGATTACATGACGGTCGCATCCCTGTTTGGCGACATCGCGGTGAACGCACATAGGAAGCATGTATTCGTCATTGCCATACTGGAATATCACCCGGCGTGATGGTATAGGGTGCCATTGGTTACACGTCTCGGTCACCTCTTGTTCGCATTGACGGCACTTTGAACAGTGGAAGTTACATTTCAGATGTGTTACGACCCGTGGCTCTACCCTTCATTCGATCCCTGCGAAAACCTACATTTCAGCAGGATAATGCACGACCGCATTTGCAGGTCCTTTACGGGCCTTTCTGGATACAGAGAATGTTCGACTGCTGCCCTGGCCAGCACATTCCTCAGATCGCTCACCAATTGAAAACGTATGGTCAGTGGTGGTCGAGCAACTGGCTCGTCACAATACGCCAGTCACGACTCCTGATGAACTGTGGTATCGTGTTGAAGCTGCTTGGGCAGCTGTACCTGTACACGCCATCCGAGCTCTATTTGACTCTATGCCCAGGCGTATCAAGGCCGTTATTACGGCCAGAGGTGGTTGTTCTGGGTACTGATTTCTCAGGATCTGTGCGCCCAAATTACGTGAAAATGTAATCACATGTCAGTTCTAGTACAATATATTTGTCCAATTTGTTTATCATCTGCATTTCTTCTTGGTGTAGCAACTTTAATGGCGAGTAGTGTAGATGTTATGGTTATAATGAGCCTAGTGGGTGACTGACAAATTTTTACTACTGTTATGAATTTTTAAATCTATGGAATAGTCACCCACACTATCAGCTCATTTTTTATAATTTTATTATTTTAAGTAATTAAATGATGAGTAAAATTAAAGAAAAGTAAAGCAAATTTAAACTTTGATATTTTTTTGAAAATACATCATTGTTCAATAAAACGCATAACACATGCTAATTCTGCCTCAAAGCTTGTGCCTTAGTTACTGTTGCGAATTAATTAAGAAAAGTGTTACTCAGAGGGGGTTTAATTAGCATAAAACGTGATTTTCAAAGAATAGGGAACAAAGAATAGGAAACAGGATGGGATACCGCGTTCAAACAAGCACACAAAGTAGTTCAAGGGTACACAAAAAAAAGAAACAACCATGACCAACCCATTCAATTTAAGCTAAGAAATTCCACTCCTGGCGTAGTCGTGTTCCCAGTGGGTAATCACAGACTGATATTGGAAGTTAAGACTAAGATCACATGTTTCGATATATCGACGATCTTACCAAAATCTTTCTAGAAATTGTGAAATTGGAAAACTGCTCGCGACAGCGATTAAGTTTCAATACGTGAAAAATTATGCAAAAGAGTAGCTGGGGGCTAGTTTTGTTACTACAGCACATGTTCCACGTGCACAAGTACATTTACAGAAAATACGTTCAAATGCTCAAATGTGTGTGAATTCTTAAGGGACCAAACTGTTGTGGTCATCAGTCCCTAGACTTACACACTACTTAAACTAACTTTAACTTATGCTAAGAGCAACACACACACCCATACCCGAGGGAGCGTGAAAGGAATCTAACAGAGACCTTCCATGGTGTGAGGAGGCAAAATGTTGGATGGGTTAAAGCTTGGTAGAAATTTGCACTGCCTATACAGGGGGATCTGATACCACCTTAACCGCTTCAGCTATCCAAACACACTTCCTGTCCAAACCGAATTTCGGCCGTCAAAGATTTTTTTCCGCGCGGATGCACTGCGTGCAGTGAGTATGGTGGCCAGGGGGCGCTAGGTCAGTAGTACGCGATAACTCGGGAGTTTGGGTTCGACGGAAGTGTGCTCGGATAGTCGAAGCTGTTAAACTGTCTGCTCGCTTAAAGCCAGCCCCCGGTCCGGCACATACGTTCACTTGTCGCCATAGAATTCAATTCACTACCCGACTGCGGCCGCTGTCAGAATTTCTGTTTTATTTCATCAAATATGATTTGCCTGTAACCACTGCAGACAAAAATAAGTTTTTAAAAAAAATTGAAAAATCTCAGCCCCAGTGCTGGCGCTGTCACACTTCTGTTGGCTGCATCCGCCTGCATCATTCGTTACCTCTCCGCTCAGCACTCCTCTGAGTTTCGTTGACTATAGGTTGAAAAGCGTCAAAAAAGCTTTTCATGTTTGTAATTAAAGGAGATAATTGTTTTTAAAATCAGTCATTAGTTTATTGCAATTTATGAAGTGTGATGGGGTGAATTATTGTGTCATTTAGCATCGGTAAAGACCTATGATTCTTCTCTTTGCAAATTTGGTACACTTTGTGCGTGAAAGGAATTCTTCTGATGCTTTCCTAGCTGGAAAGCCCGGCGACCAGGTGGACACAGGTAGTGCGCCCACGGGCGAGCGGCGGTCGCGCGCCTATGTCGGCACGCTTCACAGAGGGCAGGGCCCCAGAGGATTAGCGACAGGCGAAGATGCTGCATACATCAACACGCTGCCGAGGGAAGCCGTGGACATTCGCACGTGTGCCCGACTCAGCGGAAACTATAAACTTAGAGCGAAAAACAGCTTTGCCACGATTCTAGGTAACGCGGACAGAGCGGCGAGTTGAATAGCAACAGCACGACTAGGGTGTCCAAGAATCTCAAGTGGCCCGGGGAATTTTGGCCGTTTCCCGCGAGCAGAACACCTGGGAACGTAGCGCCAATACTCAAAGGGAGAAGTCTTGGTTTACTTGTATACTCTGTCTCACACAGAGTGTGGCTCTCTTTCCCTCGCGGAATTCGACGGCAAGAAGGGAGGAAATTTTGAAAGAGACCTTTTCATTGGCAAGAATCTGATGTTCAGTTTGAAAAATAGTACGAGCTACGTAATTTGTGGAAGGGCGGAAACAAGACGCTGGAGGGGAATGGCTCTCTCTCTCTCTCCAGGTGCGAGGAGCGCACTAGTATTGGGCATTCCGAATATTGCTTCTGAAGAGGCAGGAGTTCACTCTTGACTGCTTCCTATAAGTCGCAACGATTCTCTTATCGCTTGTCATGAGACAGTGCAGTTTGCATTCGTCGCAAACATCGTAGAGTCTAAAGTTTGTTAGATCCAAGTAGGCGAGCTTCACTCACAGTGCGCGTTATCAAGAGCTTAACTCAGGATCATTTTGATTTACTACATGTCCGATGACGTTAGTACTGTCAGACCAGTTTTGAGCTTTGTTTAATGCAGTTTCACGTAGGTTTGCGCTTGCAGACGGACGGATACCGTCGTGCAGTAATGATAACATGATAACTTCCAGTAGCAGGTTTCGGTCACTGCTAGCTGCGCATTCTTCTTTCGCTTTCTTCCATTTCTTTGCAATGTGTTAGATGCTCATAAAGACGCAAGGCACAGTATTCACCATTTGCCGGTTAAGAAAGTCATATGTTCAGTTTTTTTTATTCCTTCCTCATTTATTACACCAGGTCAACCTGTCTCGTGTAATTTATTTATATGTTAAATTAGAATGAAGTCATACAATGCTCATGTTAATAGACAAATACCAGGGCAGGCACCTTATATAATTCACTTGTTGTGAGCTCTTGGTGCTAATTCAATTCTATTTGATGTCTTTTTTTTATATATACCTTCTACAGTAAGGGACCAGTTAGTAGGACATGTTCTGAGGCATCAAGGGATCACAAATTTAGCATTGCAGGGCAGCGTGGAGGGTAAAAACCGTAGAGGGAGACCAAGAGATGAATGTACTAAGCAGATTCAGAAGGATGTGGGTTGCAGTAGGTACTGGGAGATGAAGAAGCTGGCGCAGGATAGGGTAGCAGTCTCAGGACTAAAGACCACAACAACAACAACTTTCTACAGTATCTGGCGACCCAAATTTTTTTATTTTTGTATATCATTATTTGAATAATTTGTGATTGTTTAATGAATTTGATAAAATTTCAATAATTATTGCATATGCAGGTTAATGCAGTTTCACTGAATGTTGTTGTTGTTGTGGTCTTCAGTCCTGAGACTGGTTTGATGCAGCTCTCCATGCTACCCTATCCTGTGCAAGCTTCTTCATCTCCCAGTACCTACTGCAGCCTACATCCTTCTGAATCTGCTTGGCGTATTCATCTCTTGGTCTCCCTCTACCATTTTTACCCTCCCCGCTGCCCTCCAGTACTAAATTGGTGATCCCTTGATGCCTCAGAACATGTCCTACCAACCGATCCCTTCTTCTAGTCAAATTGTGCCAGAAACTCCTCCCCAATTCAATTCAATACCTCCTCATTAGTTATGTGATCTACCCATCTAATCTTCAGCATTCTTCTGTAACACCACATTTCGAAAGCTTCTATTCTCTTCTTGTCTAAACTATTTATCGTCCATGTTTCACTTCCATACATGGCTACACTCCATACAAATACTTTCAGAAACGACTTCCTGACACTTAAATCAATACTCGATGTTAACAAATTTCTCTTCTTCAGAAACGCTTTCCTTGCTATTGCCAGTCTACATTTTGTATCCTCTCTACTTCGACCATCGTCAGTTATTTTGCTCCCCAAATAGCAAAACTCCTTTACTACATTAAGTGTCTCATCTCCTAATCTAATTCCCGCAGCATCACCCGACTTAATTCGACTACATACCATTATCCTCGTTTTGGTTTTGTTGATGTTCATCTTATATCCTCCTTTCATGACACTGTCCATTCCGTTCAACTGCTCTTCCAAGACCTTTGGTGTCTCTGATAGAATTACAATGTCATCGGCGAACCTCAAAGTTTTTATTTCTTCTCCATGGATTTTAATACCTGCTCCGAACTTTTCTTTTGTTTCCTTTACTGCTTGCTGAATATACAGATTGAATAGCATCGGGGAGAGGCTACAACCCTGTCTCAATCCCTTCCCAACTACTGCTTCCATTTCATGTCCCTCGACTCTTATAACTGCCATCTGGTTTCTGTACAAATTGTAAATAGCCTTTCGCTCCCTGTGTTTTACCCCTGCCACCTTTAGAATTTGAAGGAGAGTATTCCAGTCAACATTGTCAAAAGATTTCTCTAAGTCTACAAATGCTAGAAATGTAGGTTTGCCTTTCCTTAATCTTTCTTCTAAGATAAGTTGTAGGGTCAGTATTGCCTCACGTGTTCCAACATTTCTACGGAATCCAAACTGATCTTCCCGAGGTCGGCTTCTACCAGTTTTTCCATTCGTCTGTAAAGAATTTGCGTTAGTATTTTGCAGCTGTGACTTATTACATTGATAGTTCGGTAATTTTCACATCTGTCAACACCTGCTTTCTTTGGGATTAGAATTATTATATTCTTCTTGAAGTCTGAGGCAATTTCGCCTGTCCCATACATCTTGCTCACCAGATGGCAGAGTTTTGTCAGGACTGGCTCTCCCAAGGCCGCCAGTAGTTCTAATGGAATGTTGTCTTCTCCCGGGGCCTTGTTTCGACTTAGGTCTTTCAGTGCTCTGTCAAACTCTTCACGCAGTGTCATATCTCCCATTTCATCTTCATCTACTTCCTCTTCCATTTCCATAATATTGTCCTCAAGAATATCGCCGCTGTGTAGACCCTCTATATACTCCTTCCACCTTTCTGCTTTCCCTTCTTTGCTTAGAACTGGGTTTCCATCTGAGCTCTTGATATTCATGCAAGTGGTTCTCTTTTCTCCAAAGGTCTCTTTAATTTTCACTGAATAAACCACTTATATCATGAACAGCCCTCCTTGCATTTCATTTATAGAGTTTAAATAAAAATTCACACCTCTTTCTCCCTCCCACACGAGGTATCTTGCAAGGTGTCTGTTCTGAACAGTAGTGGCTACTTCAGTAATTAAAACTTCCGGGCTAAGAGGCCGTGGTCCAATAGTAGAAATACTTCTCCCTGACGTTTCGTTCCCAGCTGCGGGCAACATCTTCGTAGACTCACCTCAGATGATGCTGCCCGCAGCTGGCAACGAAACGTCAGGGAGAAGTATTTATACTATCGGACCACGGCCTCTTAGCCCGGAAGTTTTAATTACTGAAGACGCCGGCCGTGAAAGCCTACACGCTATGATTAGTAGTGGCTACTGTGCGCAGACGTGGGCCGTAGCCGCCAGTGCCAGGTTAGGCCTGTGTTCAGCGGGTGGAGACGTACCGCCTCGGCAGACAGAGCCAGCGGGCTGTCTCTCGCCGGAGTTCCCCTCCGCGCCGACTGGAGACAGCCGACGTGTGCGCCGGCACAGACGCAGCGGCGACCGAGACGCGACGCGTGTAGCGCCGCTCGCCGGAGTGCCGCCTGTAAATATTTAACATGTGCGGCCATGAATAATTCAGCGGCGCGTAATCACGGCCTTCCTTGATGCACGGCGTCAACACGGCGCGGCCGCCGCTCCCCGCCCTGCCCAGTGTTTGGTCTGGCCGGGACCCGGGACACGGGACCTGCGAACGGGAGGGCGCGCGATTGGACCAGTGGCGTAGGGTGCAGGCTAGAGGGCGCTGTGCGACGCCTCGCGAAAATCATGTTGATCAGGACGATTACACAGAACGTGTGGTGTTTCTGTGTGACGGTGGGATGGCTTGGAAACACAATCAGCTCAATGTTACTTATAATCCGGCTTCATTGCAAAATGTTTATTCATACGACCGGTTTCGGTTCCTCTATAACCATCTTCAGACCTTTTATTTCGGTTACAGGAGTAACCCGTCCACACACAGCAACCTTCACATGCTCCGTCACAAACACTGGTTTTACAATGTTACTTATAATCAGTCTTGATTGCAAAATGTTTATTCATATGACCAGTTTCGGTTCCTCTAGAACCATCTTCAGATCTGATATTTCGGTTACAGGGGTTGCCCGTCCACACACAGCAACCTTCACATGCTACGTCGCATAAAGAGTTTATGTGACGCAGAATGTCAAGGTTGCTGTTTGTGAATAGCGTTACATAAAGAGTTTATGTGACGCAGCATGTGAAGGTTGCTGTGTGTGGACGGGGTACTCCTGTAACCGTAGTATCAGACCTGAAGATGGTTCTAGAGGAAACGAAACCGGTCCTCTGAATAAACATTTTGCAATGAAGACGGATTATAAGTAACATTGTAAAACCACTGATTGCGGTGATCCCTTCAGACATTATGTCTTTTTTTACAAACACTGAGCTCAGTCATCGTGTTCTGAGCGTAGCAGGGTAGTGCAGCAGTGTTGCTTAACAGTGTGGGACCCTGACCAAGTTGCAGTAACAAAAGTGAGAGGGAAGTAGACCAACAATAATGGAAGCTCAAGAACGAAGTGTTCGGGCTGAAAAGGGAGAAAGACAGAGACAGTAGAGATAGAATACTGCCCGAGGCAATGAAAGTCTTAGGTCCAAATCCAACAGGCAGATTGATTGAGTTACCGATAGCTGAGTGGTGAGCGTCACAGTATGCCGTCCTACGGGCCCGGGTTCGATTCCCTACTGGGTCGGCGATTAGCTCCGCTCAGAGACTGCGTGTTGTGTTGTCTTCATCATCATTTCATCCCCATCCAACGCGCAGGTCGCCCAATGTGGCGTGAATGTAGGAAGACCTGCGCCAAGGCGGCCGGACCTGCCCCGCAAAGGGCCTCCCAGCCAATGACGCCTAATGCTCATTTCCGTCAGTCATGCTACAAGTGCGGTAACGAGAGTCATCTTAGAGGCAACTATAAAGAAAATTGTGGAAAATTACTGTTAGTTTCAGTAAAGGTAAAGGAACAAGAGATGCCATAACATGTCTGAGAACGACCGCAAAAAAAAAAAAAAAAAAAAAAAAAAAAAAAAAAAAAAAAAAAAAAAAAAAAACAAAAAAAAAAACAAAAAAAAAAACAACAACGGAGAAGTAAGTGTACATTTATATTGAAAATAAAGCAGTCAGTGTTGCAAAGTTATTTTGATTTCAAAATAACGCGTTTCGTCACGTTAGGCATCATGAAATTATCAAAAGGAAAAACTTAGGAGAGTGTTCCACTCCAGTGATATGAGTTTAACACCGCTGGACCCAACTCATCACACGGCACACAGCCATACACTCATAGATATAATAGCAACAAAGCGACCAGATAAAATAATTCGCGCCAATCAGACATCCGCTCCAGGACTCTCTGCTCATGACGTGATTTTCTTAAATTACTCAGTACATACTACCAAAGAAAAATCTCACCTGGTAACCTACAGAAACCTAAAAAATGTTAACCATGACGCTCTTCAAAAGGATTGCTCAGACATCCCTTGGCATGATATAAGCAATGAACCGACTTTAGACGGAAAAATTCGGGAATTATGTCGCAAAACTATTGCACTGTATGATAAACATGCTCCTCAACCCACTGTCAAGGTAAAGAGAGTTCCCGCTCCGTGGCTCACCACTGCATTACGCCAGTTAATGAATGAACGTGATGCTGCACATAGGACCTTCAAGCGTAACCCAACTCCCGAGGCGTACGAAGCTTATAGGAAACTCCGAAATAGAACCAAGCAAAGCGTGTGGAATGCCAAAATCAGACATGCCCGCTCTGTCGTATGCGGCATATCAAAACCTGCTGCACTGTGGAAAAAGCTGCGCAGTTTCGGTATAGGGAAGCGAAGATCTGACGCTGTTTATCAAGCGTCTGCAGAAGAATTAAACGATTTCTTCTCAACAGCCGTAAACTGCCACGCAGCGACAAATTACCAGCCCCAAGATATCAATCTCTCGAGAGACAAGTTTTTCCTAAAACATGTCACTACCGGCACAGTACACAAGGCAATTATGAGAATCTCTTCCGAGGCAGTAGGAAATGATGGAGTGAGCATTGGCATGATTAAGAACGTCGTAAACACTATTACTCCAGTTATCACAGACATTTTCAACCTGTCTCTTGTCAGTAGTACATATCCTACTGAGTGGAAGCAAAGCTTAATTCAACCTATACCAAGACTGACAACCCTAAGTCGCCAGGTGACTACAGGCCGATCAGCATACTTCCTGCAATATCTAAAGCCCTAGAATACATCGTCCATGAACAGCTGACGGATTACCTCAAAACTCATAACATCCACGACAAATATCAGTCAGGCTTTCGAAAGCACCATAGTACAGCAACTGCATTAATCAGAGAAACTGATGACATTAAACATGCTATGGACAGACGTGAAGCTACCATCCTAACACTGCATGACTTTAGCAAGGCTTTTGATACAGTTGACTTTGATATATTACTAATTAAAATGAAGCAGCTGAATTTCTCAAACAGCGCAATACACTGGTTCGACAGCTACCTCAAAAACAGAAGTCAACAAGTCATTTGTGGGTAAGAAAAGTCATCATGGAAAAACGTGCGCTCTGGAGTTCCCCAAGGCTCCGTCCTTGGTCCATTACTCTTCTCACTGTACATTAATGATATTTCTTCAGTGATTCACTCCTGCAACTACCATCTATATGCCGACGACATCCAACTGTACATAAGTGCAAGTCCCAAGAACATTGCTGACGCAGTAGCGAGTATGAACGCAGATCTTTGCTCTGTTTCTCGATGGGCACAGAACCTAGGTCTGAAACTTGGAATAATCTTGGATGAACACCTAAACTGGGAAGAACAAACAGTCACAGCTTGCAGGAAATCGCTCTCCTCCCTACATGCAATTCAAAAATTTAGAAAAATATTTCCAACCCATGTTAAACAAAAATTAGTCCAAACACTAGTCTTGCCTAATCTTTACTACTGTGATGTAGTTCAACATGGCACAAATAATGAAAATTCGAGATGCCTCGAGCTAGTGATGAATGCTTGTGTTAGATACGTATGCAACATACGGTTGTATGATCATATCAGTCCTTCATACTCCCAGCTAGGTTGGATACGCCCACATAAGGCACACGATCTCCACACGATGTGCTTACTTCATCGATTTCTTAGCCACTGGTGCCCCCAATACTTATCTTCTCACATTAAACACCTATCATAATTCCACAACCGCAATACCAGATCGGATACGTGTAGCATCTTGGCTGTACCTTTACATAACACAAAATCTTTCTCCGTGTCATTCTCCATCTCAGCCATACGACTATGGAACGCTCTCCCCTGTGATCTGCGTCTTATCCAAAACCACTCAACATTCAAGAGGGAACTTAAGACTTACACATTAGGGACGGTATAGCCACCATTGTTGTGCCCCCCCCCCCCCCTCATCTTTTTCTTTCTCCTCTCCATCATAGCTTCGAATTTTACCATTCTATTTCTCTTCCTCTAACCTATCTACCTCTTCTATATCTCTTTCACCCCATTCCATCGTCTTATGTCTCTGCTTGATGAGAATAACTCACAAGCTGCAAGAATATAACGAGAAAATTCCCAACTAGCAATAGGACTGACACTCATAAAAGAAAAATATGTTTACTTTCATATACATAGTCATTATTATTATTATTATTATCATTATTATTATTATTTTTATTATTCTTGATTGTTATAATTATTTTTTGATTGTTATAATTATCATTGTACTACTTTTATAATCTCTATTTTTTTTCTTTAACATTAATACTGTATAACATGTTATATGTCCTAATTTTCTGTAGACACTGAAATTTGTTGAATCTGAGTATGCCTGGTTAGGTGTAAGAGAGGGCCTGAAGGCCCTAATCTTGCCAGGTAAAATAAATGCATAAATAAATAAATAAAAGGAAAAAGGAGGCTAATTAAATTTATCCTACAAACATTGTAAGGCATGGCTCTAAGCTGCTCCAATAATTTAATTAAAACCGTAAACAACGCTCACGTAAAACTGTCAAATGATGTTCGTTGCGCTAGCTACCGAAGCTCTATGTCAATCATATGCACATAAAACCGTCTGGATGAAAATCCGGTCGTCAGAACAACGAAAACGAACTGGGGGAACCTAGTTGGAAAAATTTTGGAAATCGATAGTCACGACAGAAACGAGGTCTGACAAACTGACAAACGAGTGGAGTGGAATACTGCAAGGAAAATTAGGAAATGTGTGGTAAGGTCTTTTGGGACCAAACTACTGAGGTCAGCGGTCCCGAAGCTTACGCACTACTTAATCTAACTTAAACTAGCTTACTCTAAGGACAACACACACACCCACGCCCGAGGGAGGACTCGAACCTCCGACGAGGGGAGCCGCGCGGACCGTGACGAGGCGCCTGAGACCGCGCGGTACTGCAAGGAGATGTATATTTTTTTTATTAACTGGAAGAAGGCATTCGATAGAGTTTACTCCTGAGATTTTCTAAAGATGTTGGTATAGACTGGAAAGATACGTTAATGAAGGACATGCGCGCGAAGAAAAAGTGATAGAGTAGGGATTGAGGAGAATGAATGTTGACCATTGTGATGCCTATAAGGTAAGGATGCTCATTGTCATCGAAGCTGTTCAACATACGAGGTGAAACACTGATAGGTCAGACCATAGAAGATGCAAGAGTCATTATAATTGAAGGACAAAAGGATAAAGGCTCTGTACGCACGGACAATCAAGGAGGACTGGCGCAACCAGAAGTGCCGCTGTAGCAGATGTTGAAGAGTATTGTAAGCAGGGGTGAGGAGTTGGGCTCGAAGATAAATATAGGTAAGACAAAAATGAAGAGAATAAAGAAGAAGAAGGAAGCAACAGCTAACATATTCCTAGAAGAGAAAAGACAGAGCAAGTAAAATCCGTTCTGCACTTAGGAACTTTAATGACATGTATGGAAGGTGTACAGAAGAAGTAAGGAGGACGACATCTACGAGAAAGAGAACATTTGAAAAGGTGAAGCAGTTATTAGCAGCCAGGAGGTATGGATTCCACTAATGTCTGAAGTAGTACTGGAGGGAATTGATAACATGAATCCTGCAGGGCTGTCATAAATCCGTAAGATACGAGGGGCTGGAGATCTCTTCTGAACAGCACCTTGCAAGACATCCCAGAAATGCTAAGTAATTTTCATGTCTGGAGAGCTTAATGGCCAGCGGAAGTGTTAAAACTCAGAAGAGTGCTCCTGGAGCCACTCTGTATCAATTCTGGACGAACGGGTTGTTGCATTGTCTTGCTGGAACTACCCAAGTCCATCGGAATGCACAGTGGACACGAATGAATGCAGGTGATCAGACATGATGCTTACGTACGTGTCACGTGTCGTATCTAGGTGTATGAGGGGCTCCATATCACTCCGACTTCACACGACCCACGCCATTACAGAACCTTCACTAACTTGAACAGTCCCCTGCTCACCTGCTGATGTGCAGGGTCCATGGGTCCTTGAGGTTGTCTCCATACGCGTACACATCCATGGGCTCTATACAATTTGAGGCAACATGTTTCCAGTAATCAACAGTCCAATGTCGGTGTTGACGGGCGTAAAGCTACGTGTCGGGCAGTCATCAAGGATACACGAGTGTGTCGTCGTCTCCGAAAGCCCATATCGATGATGTTTTGTTGAATGCTTCGCTCGCTGACACTTTTTGATGGCCTACCATTGAAATCTGCAGCAATTTGCGGAAGGGTTGCCCTTCTGTCACGCTGAACGATTCTCTTCAATAGTCGTTGGTCCCGTTCTTGCAAGTTTTTTTTCCGGCAGCAGCGATGTCGCAGATTAGATGTTTTACCGGATCCCTGATACTCAAGGTACACTCGTGAAATGGTCGTATGGGAAAATTCCCACTTCATCGCTACCTCGGAGATGCTGCGTCCCATCTCTAGTGCTCCGACTGCAACACCACGTCCATACTCTCTTAAATCTTGATAACCTGCCACTGTAGCAGCAGTAACAACTGAGCCAGACACTTGTTTATATAGATACCGTCGACCGCAGCGACTTATTCTGCCCGTTTGCATATTTCTGTACTTGAATACGCATGCCTATTCCACTTTCTTTGGCGCTTCAGTGTATGTTTATCTGATCAAATGCTTCTAAATACCTCTGCGCAAAGGGGATTTGACTATTGCATGACACGATAGCCAGATCCGTCAGTACAAAAGGAGGCAGGGAGTCTGGTGTTACCAGTGGAGAAGCAGTGACAGCGGAATGGTTACGTCAGGAGGGTTCAATGACTTCTGACGCAGATTAGTCACTGGATGTCACCAGAGTACGAAATCCATCGCAGACATTTCAACCCTTCTAAAGCTGCACTATTCGACTGTGGTGATGGAATGGCGATGTAGAAAAGCAAGGGAACGATCACAACTAAACCAAGGCTAGGTAGGTCTTATGTAGTTCCGGACATGGATATAGAGCGTTGCGGGGGTGGTTGTAAAAAATTTCATGAAATCAGCAGAAGGGATCACTCGTGATTTTCAGAGTGCTGCAAACAGTCTAATTAACATAATGATTGTGTAGAAGTAGTTAGTTACAAAGAACAGAATGCAATATTCGAGCAGCTCCTCATAAGCCAAACATTTTTGTAGTCTGTGCTAAGCGATGTTTGAGTTGGCCTAAAGTGGAAAAAAGTTGGAAAGTTGAGGCAAGCTCCTATGGGACCAAACTGCTGTGACCTTCAGTCCCTAGGCTTACTCACTTCTTAATCTAACTTAAACTAACTTGCGATAAGGACAACACACACACACAAGGGAGGACTCGAACCTCCGGCGGAGGCAGCCGCCCGAAACGTGGCAAGGCGCCTACTAGACCGCAAGGCTACCCCGCGCGGCCGCGCGCCCTCCAATGGAAAGTTTTAGGTCTGGCGAGTGCCTGGAGAATACTGCCAATAGTGAAGCTCAGAGGAGGTGTATGAAAGCGTTTTTCATGGCTGGCCTGTTGATCCCCACACTCCGCTTAAGAAAACGCTAAATAAGAAATGATATGAACACATTTTACATCATTGTGTGAGGCATGCAGTAGAGGAACAGTTTGGGTACGACGATTGTCTGAATGAGCGTGATAATGCACCCTGTCGAAAAGCAACATCTGTGATGCATCTGTTTGTAGACAGTGACATTCTAGATTATAATATCGCAGATTAGCGCAGTAGATTTAAGTTGAGCAAATAAAATATGTTAACTGTCTCATTTGGAGGAAGTGTAGTTACCAGCTGAGCCTACCACAGAGAAAGAAACATAAAGCAGCCAATCTCAAAATTATAATAGTACGTTGCTGTTACGCACGACTCATGTTATACGAGCGTATTGGTATAAGATCTTTAATAGGACTGAAGCGATCGTGATATACAGGACATAAAATCCCGTCTGAGGCCTGCGATCATTTTTATGTTAATAATTGGCAACCAATGTTGTACAATCGCAAGAAAGTCATGAGGTGTTCAATTGACTCTTTTATTAGAAGATGTTACGCGTTTCGGGATTACACCCATGTTCAGACATCACAAACTTCTTCCTAACCAACCAGGAGTACAGCCTTGACAACTCAAAGAAAGTGTCGAATAACATATGACTGCGACACAAGCGCTCTTGAAGCAGAGCGTATACGCCTGGTTGTTCTAATAAAAGAGTCAATTGAACATTTCATCACTTTCTTGCGATTGTACAGCATTGGTAGCCAATTATTAATTGAAACGATCATTACACAAGCTGAGCGGCTTCACCCGTGTGATTGACAATTATGACTGGATTTATGCAGTCAAACCATCTCAAGTGTGCACTTCAACAATAGTCGATTGTGACCAATTCCAGAGAATATTCGGCGACAGAGTAGTCAAACAACTTTTTAATCAATTTAAACACAGACAATAGTATTTGGTTACAAAGAGAGTCAAATTCCAGTATTTGTATCAGTCGCTCATTGCCTGTACATTTAAGTGGATTTCGAGCAAAAGTTTTATTCATACAACCTTCCTATATAGATCTCCTGACTGACAAAGTCACCTAAAGATATCTTCACGCCACTTTCATATCTCGTCAGATATTTCATTCTGACAGATTTTATTTACAAGCTGGCCATTTGGAACTTCACTAATGAGTTTTCAAAAGTCAGTAAAAATGGCATCAACTTCTGCTCTGCAATCGCACTGTAGCACTAACGACAGGAAAACATGTGAAAGAGTAAGTGCTCAACCGCAGTTCGCAATATAATTTACTGATAACCGGTTTCGCTTCCCAAAGGGTAGCGTCTTCTTGACCTTTACACACGTTATGACATTTACTGACAAAAACTTACACGAACGAGAGTAGCATTGTGTACAGCTTAAGACTATATTTATGTAAAAGAGGTCACCCGGGAGAACGCCAGCCTCATCCAGAAACGCACCCTCTCGAAACCTGGACAGCAAGCTACACCGCGATGCAGAGCGCCTCTCTTGCAGAGTCTGACACTTGAGTTTGCTAAACATCCCCGTAACGCTATCACGCTTACCAAATAACCCTGTTACGAAACGCGCCACTCTTCTTTGGATCTTCTCTATCTCCTCCGTCAACCCGATCTGGTACGGATCCCACACTGATGAGCAATACTCAAGTATAGGTCGGACGAGTGTTTTGTAAGCCACCTCCTTTGTTGATGGACTACATTTTCTAAGGATTCTCCCAATGAATCTCAACCTCGTACCCGCCTTACCAATAATTAATTTTATATGATAATTCCACTTCAAATCGTTCCGCACGCATAGTCCCAGATATTTTACAGAAGTGACTGCTACCAGTGTTTGTTCCGCTATCATATAATCATACAATAAAGGATCCTTCTTTCTATGTACTTAGCGTTAATACTTGCAAAAGAAAATATTGTTGAAACCGTTTTCCAAAATACCAGTAATTTCATGCATTAAAAACGCCACCACTTTTTATCCAGTTTGTGTGGAAAGTTGTTATATAATGACTTTGCTCTTCTTAATACGACCGGGAATGTGTTCCTTGATCATCTTATCTTATGAAAAGTACCCATACACCTTATAGTGCTCTAGGTGTAGCGTCTTTGGTTAGTAATCTAAACGTCCTTGGTCCCGGGTTCAAACCCGGCCACCGCTTATGTTTTGAATAAAAATCATCAGCACTGGCGTCCAAAGACTTCCGGCATCAGACGTCACCCCTTATTCAACCAATGGCCTTGTCAAAGAGGACGGAGCAGCGCTCAGAGCTTCAGGGCACTCTCTTGCCCTTCGGGTTGAAAACTGTGATAATCAACGCCATGAGGATGCAGAAGGCGATGGAAACTACTGCATTAAAGACACATAATGTGTATCCAAAGGACATGTGGCCTGTATTTGAAGAAGTCTCATGATAATTTCCTTGGCAAAAGATTCCGGATTAGTCTCCCATACGGATCTCCGGGAGGGGACTGCCAAGGAGGACAGAATAGCTCAGTAGGCAGTTCAGTTGAAGAGGAATAGACATCTCTAAAAATGTCAGGCACACAAGTTGGAGAAAAAACCGTAGGTACGAGGAAGATAACTGGGAAAAAACCATGGGTAACAGAAGAAATACTTCAGTTGACCGATGAAAAAAGGAATTACAAAAACGTTCAGGGAAATTCAGGAATACATAGATACAGGTCACTTAAGGAATGTAATAAATAGAAAGTACAGGGAAGCAAAGAAGAAATGGTTGCATGAAAACTGTGAAAAAATCGAAAAAGAAATGATGGTCGGAAGGGCTGACTCAGAATATAGGAATATCAAAACAGCATTCGGTGAATCTAAAAGCAAGGAAGGTAACATTAAGAGTTCAATGAGAATTCCACTGTTAAATGCAGAGGAGAGAGCGCATAGGTGGAAAAAGTCATTGAAGGTGACTATGAAAGAAAGGACGTGTCCGGTGGCGTGATAGAAGAAGAAACAGGAGTCGGTAGGCAAGGGATACGTGATTCAGTATTAGAATCAGCGTTGTAAGACTTAAAAGCAAATACGGCAGAAGGGATAGATAACATTCCATCAGAACTTGTAAAATAACTGGGCAGCAAAATGACTATTCACGTTGGTGTGTAGAATGTGTAAATTTGGCGATATACCATCTTACTTTTGGAATAACATCATCCATACAATTCCAACAAATGCAAGAATTATCAATCATTTTAGCAGCTCATGCATCGAAGTTGCAGAATATCCAGAAGAATGGAAAAGAAAGTTGAGGATGTGTTGCATGACGACCAATTTGGCTTTAGGAAAGGTAAAGGCAGCAGAGAGACAGTTCTGACGTTGTTGCTGATAATGGAAGCAAGACTAAAGAAAAATTAAGACACTTTCGTAGGATCTGTCGACCTGGAAAAAGCGTTCGACAGTGTAAAATGGCGCAAGATGTTCGAAATGCTTAGAAAAGTAGGGGTAAGCTACAGGAAAAGACGGGTAATATACGTACAAGAACCAAGAGGTAACAATAAAGAGGGAAACCAAGAACGAAATGCATGGATTAAAAAAGGTGTACGACAGATGTAATATTTCGCCCCTACCGTTCAATCTATGCATCGAAGATTCAATGACGGAAATAAAAGAAAGATTCAAGAGTGGGATTAAAATTCAAAGTGCAAGGGTGTCAATGTTGAGATTCCCCTGATTAACAAGATTTTCTGTATGGAATAAATAGACTAAAGAGCACAGAATTTGGTTTGAGAGCAGATCCAAGAAAGACGAAATTAATGAGAAGTAGCAGAAATGAGAACAGCGAGAAACTTGAGATTAGAATTGGTAGTCACGAAGTAGATGAAGTTAAGGTATTCTGCTACCTAGGCATCCAAATAACCAACGACGGACGGGGCAAGGAGGATATAAAAAGCAGACTAGCACTGGCAAAAAAGGCATTATTGGCCAACAGAGGTCTACCTGTATAGGACTCTTTGTACCGTACTAGTTGAGAAAGGTATTGCCCCGGTATTTATTTATTTCAATCTTCTATTAAGGCATCTTCTTGCTTCACCCGGCTGGACTGATCTCAGATCCCGAAACACAGTGACGAAATTATTAGCTCTCTGCAGTGCTCATTCTAGCGACGTGGTTGGCATACCGAACATCACAAATAAAGAAAAAATTACCCTTCACAATTTCAAAAGTATTCCAAGCCAACTAAATACAATAAATAAATATCAAATCATTTTTCGAATATCTTTACGTTACCACTTTTTACGACTGCCCCTGTCCCTAGTGGCAGTAGGGAATCTTCCCCCAGCACTATTTTATACAAACAATAAGTAATGTACCTAACAAATTCGACTGAAATTGCTCCAAATGCTCGCGAGTTATACTTCAATGCCAACCCCTTTTCATCCCCTCCCCTGTGGCACGTAAGAGATTCTTAGCTTCGAAGTGCTTCTTTACAGATAGTAACCAGTAAACCTCAGATTCTTTAAAGAATGGAACTCCCATGTATAAAACAACTTCAAAAGTAAGTAAATGAGCAAATGTAAAAGGTTTGGAAATATATTTAAAGCTTGTTAAAAGTCGCTAAGTTCTTTCATTATAAATCACTTGATGAGTGTATCTGGGGACTTTTGGCTCTGTTTTAAGGAAAGCTAGTTTTTCACGCAGCTTAATTTTTCAGTGTTTATGACGTCATACCTCCCGAGCTATGTGTCGTACAGTGACGTAATTTTGCAGGTAAGCTCAGTGGTATATGTGAATACTGTCTGCGAAATGTGTTGAGAATATAGTAGTAAAGAAATAATAAATTGGAAGATCATGGCTGACGCGGCAGATTTTCACCCCTCCCACTAAGTATGACGTCACATATCCCGAACTACATGTCGTACAGTGACATAATTTTGCAAGTATATTCAATGCTAGATGTGGACACTGTCTCCAGATTGTGTTGTGAATAGAGTTAGTAGTAAAGAAATTCTAAATTATAACGCTACTCCTGATGCGGTACTCTTACTGGACGAACAGCAAACATATAACAAGCGATAAACTTTTTTCCTTCAATCGTTTTTTGGGATAATCAGTGAGAAAATGTCTTATAAGGATTTGAAGTTATGTGAAAAGTTTTTTCGTTCCAAGTTGTTAAGTACTCTCATTCTCAAATACTTCTTTTTCACTCACCCCCATCCCTTTGAGAAGCAGGTGGTTCTCAGAACCCACAGTGGTTCTTTCCAGACAGCAAGTGATATTTGTATCTAGTTTGGCTGAAACCGACCAAGCTGTTTAGAAGATGTAAACATACGTTTTTGTGATGTATAGAAATGATGTGTTCCATTCTTCATGTAAAAAAAACTGTCCTAGGAATCTACAGAAAGTACTGAGCAAGAATACAGCAATTTATTGCATATTCTGCGAGTTCCGGTCACTGACCTACGTTCTTTTTTGCCTTGTGGTAGATAAGCAGCTGTCGAGCCTAGAGGGGCGCTAACTCATCTCTGGCAGGTAGACACCTGTAAGAAAAAGCGACTCTGGGACAGAAGGTGGAGGGAGCGCTAACAATGCCCGACGGGGAACAGCACACTTGGGAGGTGGGGGAGGGAGGGAGGTGACGTAGTACGGCGAGTCGCTCCTCGGGGCCCATCACTCTTCCAGTACTCTCGCTGGAGACCCAGGCACAGTGCGGCCTTGGATTGTCCTCTGAATCTGCAGAAGGCGGCCGCGGTAGTCAGTCCTGCGCTTGCGAGAGGATCCTTAGCCCTGAGCATCCCCAGCGTTGCTGTTGCAACGAAACTGTCTGGTACGTAGGTGGTACCGGCAACATTAATTACACAGAGCTGTCCGACTGTAAATGATGAATTATTCTACCCTTGTGACAGCATTCTTTATGTAAAAAATCTTACAGCTTTACTGCATGATTAAATGATGATGGCGTCCTCTTGGGTAAAGTATTCCGGAGGTATAGTAGTCTCCCATTCGGATCTCCGGGCGGGGACTACTCAAGAGGACGTCGTTATCAGGAGAAAGAAAACTGGCGTTCTACGGATCGGAGCGTGGAATGTCAAATCCTTTAATCGGGCAGGTAGGTCAGAAAATTTAAAACGGAGATGGATAGGTTTAATTTAGATGTAGTGGGAATTAGTGAAGTTCGGTGGCAGCCTCTCCCCGATGCTATTCAATCTGTATAGTGAGCAAGCATTAAAGGAAACAAAATAAAAGTTCGGAATAGGAATTAAAATCCATGGAGAAGAAATAAAAACTTTGAGGTTCGCCGATGACATTGTAATTCTGCCAGAGACAGCAAAGGACTTGGAAGAGCAGTTGAACGGAATGGACAGTGTCTTGAAAGGAGGGTACAAGATGAACATCAACGAAAGCAAAACAAGAATAACGGAATGTAGCCGAATTAAGTCGGGTGATGCTGAGGGAATTAGATTAGGAAATGAGACACTTAAAGTGGTAAAGGAGTTTTGCTATTTGGGGAGCAAAATAACTGACGATGGTCGAAGTAGAGACGGTATAAAATGTAGACTGGCAATGGCAAGGAAAGCGTTCCTGAAGAAGAGAAATTTGTTAACATCGAGTATTGATCGTTTCTCAAAGTATTTGTATGGAGTGTAGTCATGTACGGAAGTGAAACATGGACGATAAATAGTTTAGACAAGAAGAGAATAGAAGCTTTTGAAATGTGGTGCTACAGAAGAATGTTGAAGATTGGATGGGTAGATCACATAACTAATGAGGAGGTATTGAATAGAATTGGGGAGGTGTTTGTGGCACAACTTGACTAGAAGAAGGGATCGGTTGGTAGGACATGTTCGGAGGCGTCAAGGGATCACCAATTTAATACTGGAGGCCAGCGTGGAGGGTAAAAATCGTAGAGGGAGACCACGAGATGAGTTCACTAAGCAGATTCAGAAGGATGTAGGCTGCAGCAGGTACTGGGAGATGAAGAAGCTTGCACAGGATAGAGTAGTATGGCGAGCTGCATCAAACGAGTCTCAGGACTGAAGACCACAACAACAACATGTGACAGCTATCCTTCCGTTAACTGTGTAGTCATTACATATTGAGTTATGAACAAGGCGTCTGGCCACAGATAGCTGGTGCTACCGTACGAAGCGAGCGTTGGCTACTTGTTTTCAATAATCAGGGAAACGTTACAGCAGAATTTGCCACAGAGTATATGTTATCCTAAAACAGGGATTTCACGTATATTATCAGAAAATGAACACGTGATACTGTGGGTTTTCAATAAGTAATGCAAAAGTGTTCTTTCCTCGGTCAATTTCGGTTGAAAAAATGCGGAGTTTGTTGTAGGACATCGTGGAATATTCCCGCTTCAGCCCCTATAGTTTCATGAACTTACGATATGTAGTAACTTGTAGTAAGTTACTACCTGCTTTCCGCATGGAACACGCCTATCTCACCACTGACTACTAGACACACACGGTTACTGTCAACTACTCTCCTGGAAATGGAAAAAAGAACACATTGACACCGGTGTGTCAGACCCACCATACTTGCTCCGGACACTGCGAGAGGGCTGTACAAGCAATGATCACACGCACGGCACAGCGGACACACCAGGAACCGCGGTGTTGGCCGTCGAATGGCGCTAGCTGCGCAGCATTTGCGCACCGCCGCCGTCAGTGTCAGCCAGTTTGCCGTGGCATACGGAGCTCCATCGCAGTCTTTTAACACTGGTAGCATGCCGCGACAGCGTGGACGTGAACCGTATGTGCAGTTGACGGACTTTGAGCGAGGGCGTATAGTGGGCATGCGGGAGGCCGGGTGGACGTACCGCCGAATTGCTCAACACGTGGGGCGTGAGGTCTCCACAGTACATCGATGTTGTTGCCAGTGGTCGGCGGAAGGTGCACGTGCCCGTCGACCTGGGACCGGACCGCAGCGACGCACGGATGCACGCCAAGACCGTAGGATCCTACGCAGTGCCGTAGGGGACCGCACCGCCACTTCCCAGCAAATTAGGGACACTGTTGCTCCTGGGGTATCGGCGAGGACCATTCGCAACCGTCTCCATGAAGCTGGGCTACGGTCCCGCACACCGTTAGGCCGTCTTCCGCTCACGCCCCAACATCGTGCAGCCCGCCTCCAGTGGTGTCGCGACAGGCGTGAATGGAGGGACGACGGGAGACGTGTCGTCTTCAGCGATGAGAGTCGCTTCTGCCTTGGTGCCAATGATGGTCGTATGCGTGTTTGGCGCCGTGCAGGTGAGCGTCACAATCAGGACTGCATACGACCGAGGCACACAGGGCCAACACCCGGCATCATGGTGTGGGGAGCGATCTCCTACACTGGCCGTACACCACTGGTGATCGTCGAGGGGACACTGAATAGTGCACGGTACATCCAAACCGTCATCGAACCCATCGTTCTACCATTCCTAGACCGGCAAGGGAACTTGCTGTTCCAACAGGACAATGCACGTCCGCATGTATCCCGTGCCACCCAACGTGCTGTAGAAAGTGTAAGTCAACTACCCTGGCCAGCAAGATCTCCGGATCTGTCCCCCATTGAGCATGTTTGGGACTGGATGAAGCGTCGTCTCACGCGGTCTGCACGTCCAGCACGAACGCTGGTCCAACTGAGGCGCCAGGTGGAAATGGCATGGCAAGCCGTTCCACAGGACTACATCCAGCATCTCTACGATCGTCTGCATGGGAGAATAGCAGCCTGCATTGCTGCGAAAGGTGGATATACACTGTACTAGTGCCGACATTGTGCATGCTCTGTTGCCTGTGTCTATGTGCCCGTGGTTCTGTCAGTGTGATCATGTGATGTATCTTACCCCAGGAATGTGTCAATAAAGTTTCCCCTTCCTGGGACAATGAATTCATGGTGTTCTTATTTCAATTTCCAGGAGTGTAGTATGGGCCTGAAAATGATGTTGTAACAACATCGAAACTAGTTGCCAATAAAACCAACACCTTATTACAGCTGGAGGAATTTCGTCATTTTTTAACTTATATAATACTAGCTGTCGTCCCAATTCGTCCGTTTCAATTATGGATATACGAAGAACTTCTGTGTAGGTTGGAAGTTAGGCACAGAATAGGAATCTCTGAGACGATTTCGTGAGACGTGCGCAAATAGCTCAGTCGGTAAGGCACAATGTTACGGTATCCAAGCACGGTTCAGCAGGCAGGTTTAATCTGTTAGGAACTCTGAGTAAGCACGTCATACACCGAGTGGTTGAAGGTGATGATGCTGACTTGTGTGGTGCACGCACCGTAATGCCGCTTTCGTGCCGCTGGGTGAGTCGCCGCCTGCGGGGTGTAGCCTGCTCTGTGAGAGCTTCAGCGGTGGGGCAGCCGGCGCCCCGCGACGGGCATATTAAATTTCCCGGCCAGCGAGGGCGGCGCGATAACAGGGAGACGGACCACACGGCGCGGCGCCGCCAGTGTGTGGAGCGCTCCCCATCCGGCCTGCACAGATACGCCGGCCGGAGCACGTACTCAGAAAAGGGCCGCCACACCGCCACCCGCAAGTCCGGACACGCTGCAGAAGCGCAGGGCGCTCCCGTGCTGCACAGCCGTCTCACGACAAACCCGTGTGCTCATGTTTCACTGCACAGTCCCGCTAGGCCAAATCATACCAGCTCCTATCGGAGTACAAAAAGTGCGAATACGTTCCTGTGCAATTGAAAGACTCTACTTTGCCTCTGCACCTTTAAAAATGTTCCCAAAAGTTTTGGCACCCCATCATATTCACACTTTTCTTAACCTGCAACCCACCTCACACTCTCACTAGTTCCCCTAACAGTAACTCGCTCACACCTACAAGTCCCACCCACTCCCGCATGCCCTTTCTCACTCGCTCAATCAGCCCAACTCACTGTCACTACCTCTTTGCGTCTCTCTGTAATTGTCGGCTGTGTCGTAGCCACAGTTCCCTTCGTGCCGTCCACCTACTACAGTATCCTCTCACTGTCACTGTCTGCCTCTCGTTCTCTCTCACTGCTAATATCTCATTCCTTCCTTGCCACCGATGCTCTCTCTTCTTTGTTGTCAGTGTGAAATACTCTGTCTCTCATCACCACTGGCTGGATTTTTGAAAACGTGGATGTGGCTCTTGTAGATAAATTTCTAGATCATATACTCTTAAAATTTGAGCTATCTGCTGCAGTTATTTATAGTTCCGATTTCGCCTCATACCAGATTTTATGTAACTGGGGTAACTTTAAACCTCTGTATATTGGAAACGGATAAGGATATCAAGAAAATTTTCAAAGTTCTAAGTGGAATCTCAGGAGTATATGAGAGGTGGCACGCCTTTACGATGCACACAGTGACTTTCCCCCTCTCATATTTATATCTTACTCTGAGTAATTCGATTTGGGGAAGACTGGTCGAGTATTGTCATTACAACGCTAGCATTGGGAATTCAGAAGATATGAATACTTTCCTCTCTAATTGCATGTGGTGAAAAGTTGCTATTGCCTCACATGCGGACTTCAAACGCAGCCTCTCTCGTGACCCGGGCGGCCTGGCGACTGGCGGGTTCTGCTGATCTTAACAGGGTTATGCCGACGGGTGTGAGGGAGTCGAGTGGATGCTCTCCAGACGCCGACATTGTCATAAGAGGGAGGGGGGGGGGGGCGACACGCCCACAGGAGCCTGAAGGAGTGGCAGGGGTTAGAGATTCCGTTAGTTCGTAGAAACGTAGTGAAAACGCGTTCTGACGGGCTACCAGTGAGGCGTGGGAATGACTTGTGTTCCCAGGCAGTCTTGTCGGGCAAATTCTGGCGTTTTCTGCAAAACCATAACTGTGATTGGCTGGCTCATGGGATAGCTCCGTGACGTAGCAAAATCGGTGCAGAAATTGGCGCCAAGTATCTCCATTGGTGGAATAGTAGTGCTTCGGCAATAGAGTGGAATTTTCCACCGGTTTTCGAGTTGGTGATTGGCATATATTGTAAAAATCTCAGCCATTTGCTGTGCATATGCGTCTTGGCATCCTCGGCTGGTTTTTGGTCTGCTTTTGGTGGCGAAAGTATGCTGAAAAAACATTTTCTTGGAGTTTTCCGAGGAACCACACATGAACTAATGGTGCCTCCACGTATCATCAAGCCCAGCGTAGACCACATCAACTGCAAAAGAACCAATGGATTAGCTCTATTTGTCAAAGTAGGAGGAAGTGTGTAATATTCATACTTTGGCCCTGTACTGTAGTACAGTGGCACTAAAACGATCCTTCTGTTGGGTATAGAACTGGTCTCTAGCCTGAGGGTTATACAGAACACTTGACCCTACCTTTGTATCGTCTTTACAACCCAATGTATAAGCACCGGAAATCCTATATTTATTCGCGGTGTTTTGAATTAGGCAAGTTTGCAGTAGCATGCATACTGATAGTCACGTTTCTCCTAGAGCATCTACGACGTCTAGTCAAAAAGTAGGGCTTCTTTTCTAAAAACAAAAAAGAAACTTTTTACTAACAAATCAACAATGTGCGATAACAACATTTCTGTGCATAATCCCTTCAACCTCTGTGCACTTCGACTGTGCACGTCTAGAGGTACAGCTCTGAGGAGCCGTCAGGGCAGACTTTTTCGTGGCAAACTAGACCCATAGTAATTGAAACGTAGGAAAGCGAAGATGTGGCACTGAAAGGGCTCGACGAAAAAAATTTATGACAAATGAACAATTTATTTTGTTTTTAAAAGCCAGTACTGCACCGAGAGATAAAAAATGCACAAATTTAATGTCATGAGGCTTAACAATAAAAACGAGGAATTAGAGAATTATAACAGCGTGTTTTAAAATGTAGTCAGGAACCGACCTCTGTCAGAAAGACTGGACGCACCCTCTGCCTATCAGACTAGACCAGTCATCGCAGAAAAATGGCCGTATTTAATAGTAAATACCATTAAAACATGGCAGTAAACAAAGGTATAGAATTAAAATATATGCAAATGACAACTTCAGCTTACATATAAAACAATTAAAACTACCAAATTTTCAGAAAATATTTACAAAAATTTAATAATATGAAATAAAAGAGCCTTTTACTTTAATAACATACAACAGGCAATAATCAATACCGATATTAGACCATTGTTAACGTAAGAGTAAGTCAACCCAGTCGGACAGGTTCGCAGTTTTAAAATTATACTATAAACACAACTAGAAATAAAAGCACTTTTTTCATTTCATTTATTGGATATTTAGAGACTTGTTGTCTAAAACATGTCATACATTTTACAGTTTTTCATGTGATAACATCAATTGTTCCTCATCTGAAGCAAATATTGTACTCGGTGCTAAAAATAGAAGTAACAGTGGCAAGTTACAAAGTAAAATGAACTTATCTAACGAAAATGGAGGTGTTAAATAATACTGTCCGTAATTTTTTGAAACCTAAGGATGTTTAAATATGACAGGAAAGATTAGAGATGAGTTGTAGATTCGCTCCAGCATAGGAGGGATATCTAAGAAAGACACGCACTCACCACTGCTTCTTGTTGTTAGTATGCTGTGTGCCAATAACTACTATGCAAGTTTTACGTGACTTTAGGTACAACAAACTGCCACAGCTTACGTACTATACTGAACTGCTCCAACTCTGCAGAACACCATACCTCGGCAACTCGAACAAATTTAGCTGAGGTTCATCTTATATCAGAAGACGAGTCACTGGCTGAGAAACACCAAAACGCTGCAGCCCAGGGCTTCTCACTGAATTAGTCGTCCATGGTGGACTAAGGCTGTCAAGTGGCTGAGGTCGCCAACAGCTACAGGGTGTTTCAAAAATGACCGGTATATTTGAAACGGTAAAAAAACTAAACGAACAGCGATAGAAATACACCGTTTGTTGCAATATGCTTGGGACAACAGTACATTATCAGGCAGACAAACTTTCGAAATTACAGTAGTTACAATTGTCAACAACAGATGGCGCTGCGGTCTGGGAAACTCTATAGTACGATATTTTCCACATATCTACCATGCTTAGCAATAATATGGCGTAGTCTCTGAATGAAATTGCCCGAAACCTTTGACAACGTGTCTGGCGGAATGGCTTCACATGCAGATGAGATGCACTGCTTCAGCTGTTCAATTGTTTCTGGATTCTGGCGGTACACCTGGTCTTTCAAGTGTCCCCACAGAAAGAAGTCACAGGGGTTCATGTCTGGCGAATAGGGAGGCCAATCCACGCCGCCTCCTGTATGTTTCGGATAGCCCAAAGCAATCACACGATCATCGAAATATTCATTCAGGAAATTAAAGACGTCGGCCGTGCGATGTGGCCGGGCACCATCTTGCATAAACCACGAGGTGTTCGCAGTGTCGTCTAAGGCAGTTTGTACCGCCACAAATTCACGAAGAATGTCCAGATAGCGTGATGCAGTAATCGTTTCGGATCTGAAAAATGGGCCAATGATTCCTTTGGAAGAAATGGCGGCCCAGACCAGTACTGTTTGAGGATGCAGGGACGATGGGACTGCAACATGGGGCTTTTCGGTTCCCCATATGCGCCAGTTCTGTTTATTGACGAAGCCGTCCAGATAAAAATAAGCTTCGTCAGTAAACCAAATGCTGCCCACATGCATGTCGCCGTCATCAATCCTGTGCACTATATCGTTAGCGAATGTCTCTCGTGCAGCAATGGTAGCGGCGCTGAGGGGTTGCCGCGTTTGAATTTTGTATGGATAGAGGTGTAAACTCTGGCGCATGAGACGATACGTGGACGTTGGCGTCATTTGGACCGCAGCTGCAACACGGCGAACGGAAACCCGAGGCCGCTGTTGGATCACCTGCTGCACTAGCTGCGCGTTGCCCTCTGTGGTTGCCATACGCGGTCGCCCTACCTTTCCAGCACGTTCATCCGTCACGTTCCCAGTCCGTTGAAATTTTTCAAACAGATCCTCTATTGTATCGCTTTTCGGTCCTTTGGTTACATTAAACCTCCGTTGAAAACTTCGTCTTGTTGCAACAACACTGTGTTCTAGGCGGTGGAATTCCAACACCAGAAAAATCCTCTGTTCTAAGGAATAAACCATGTTGTCCACAGCACACTTGCACGTTGTGAACAGCACACGCTTACAGCAGAAAGACGACGTACAGAATGGCGCACCCACAGACTGCGTTGTCTTCTATATCTTTCACATCACTTGCAGCGCCATCTGTTGTTGAAAATTGTAACTACTGTAATTTCGAAAGTTTGTCCGCCTGAAAATATACTGTTGTCCCAAGCATATTGCAACAAACGGTGTATTTCTATCGCTGCTCGTTTAGTTTTTATTGCCGTTTCAAATATACCGGTCATTTTTGAAACACCTTGTAGTTGCTCAGGTGCAGCCGGCCTCTCTCTGACGTCAGCTCGACGCTTCGACCTACAGCTCGTCTCCTCAAATGAAGTTGAGCGAGTGCGCCTGCTCCAGTGGGCCAGTGTGAACAGCCTCGGGCACCGCGGAGACTCGGCGGGCGCCATCTCCACTGTACAATCAACTTCTGCAATAATTTAAAATTTCGAAAAATAACCCGCCACCAGTAATTAATCTTAAGAAAGAAAAACTTCCGTTGCTACATAAATTAAAGAAGTTATGTAGTAAAGTAGGAAATAAAGATGCTTTCTGAAACAACATTTTCGGAAAGTGCTGTGCACAGTGTACTGTCGGAGTATTTTTAGCATACCAAATTAAAATATCTAAACGTTCATCATTATTATAATTACTTGTTCTACCTACTTTTCTTTTATGTTTTGTATTGCCTTTCACGTTTTAAATTCATGTTTTTCTTGCCTTTTTAGTTTACCATTTTACATGCGTGTATTTTGATAATTGAAAATAGTAAGTATTATTATGACACCAAATCATTACAATAATGATTATTTGTAGAGAAATGCTTAAAACATAGCGTTCTTTTTACTCCATGCACAGTAAACGAATGAAATTTCTTCACATTGTGTACAAGAAAGAAAACGCAGTGTAAAATAAATTTCATCAGGATTTCAAATTTTGGCGAATGATGCTCCAAATATTCTGATTTGCACCAGGCATATTATAGTGGTACATTCGAAAACCTTGGCGGAGAGAAATGATTATGTACTGGTGCCTGTCGCTTGATTATATTGTCAGATCTAAGGCGCTGCAGTCATGGACTGTGCGGCTGGTCCCGGCGGACGTTCGAGTCCTCCCTCGGGCATGGGTGTGTGTGTTTGTCCTTAGGATAATTTAGGTTAACTAGTGTGTAAGCTTAGGGACCGATGACCTTAGCAGTCAAGTCCCATAAAATTTCACACACAGAAAAAAGATTATATTGCCAACAGTTCAACAGAACTAGATCTGAAAAGCTTCTTACAAAGTTCTTCCAACATCGAAAGCTGTAAATGTCCATAGGCGCTGTACTTGTCCCGTCGAACCTTTTGGGGTCACTCAGAACTGATTTTTCACACTGACCACCCACGTTTTCATTGTTTTAAAAGAGGCTAGTGGAGAGATTGGACCGAGAATTCGAGAATCTCTCTTTGTAGCCCCAAATGTTCTTGTGACAGCATCGCAGTCTGGTAAATTAACCTCTGACCACGTCAGAAGTTATTTGACAAAAGTTTTCTTTGCCAGTCCAGAAGAAATTATATATTACTGTCGGATTTTTGGGGTGGTTAATGTAAAAAAACCGTTTTGAGTATCGTAATTAGTGACAAGACTTCGTTCATCTGGCTATGTCGAAAGGCTCGACCGAACAGGGACAGCCATTGGACGTATGTGGCATTCGATGTAGGAAAAACTTTGGAGAAGATATGCAGATCTAGTTCTGCTGAATGATTACGATATCTTTATCCACTTGAGAAACAATATAATCAATCTGCAGTCACAAGTTCATAATCTGTCTTCTTCGCCAGGGCTTACCAATGTACTGAGATATGCCTAATACCAATCAGGATATTTAGCGGATCGCCCGCCACAATTTGTAAGTCCTGCACAATTTTGTTTTGTATTGTGTTTTCTGTCCTGTGTATTATATGAAGACATTTCATTCATTCGATGTGCATGGTATAAAAAGTCCCGTTTTAAGCATTTCTTTACAGATGATCTTTCTGATAACGATTTTTTATCATAATAATGAGTTACTTATTATTTTCAGTTGACGAAATATCCATGTGTGAAATGGAAAATTAAAAAAGGAACAAAAAACATGAATTTAAAAAGGGTAAAATAGCAACTTAAAACATAAAACAAAATAAGCAGAAGAAAGAATTGTAATAGTAGTGTAAGTTTAGATATTTTACTTAGGTATGTTGAAAATACTCTGACAGCACATTGTACACAGTTAATTTTGCAAAACTGGTGGTTTAGAAACCAGCTTCATTAGACATGGGTGGATGACATGTGAAAGCTTCTTTAATTTATGCTATAATAAAAGTTTTCATTACTAAAACTTAATTAATTATGGTCGAGTATACAGCAAAATTTAACATTATTACAAAAGCTGACTATACAGTTTTCAGGAACGTTAATTATTTTGAACGTCTGTATGAAGCTCGTTTTTTGTATATCATGGTTTCGAAGATGTTCCCTCTCGATCTAGTAGTGGTGTGTTTTACCCCTTAAAAGTGAAATTGGGCAAAAACGAAAAAATAGATACTGCATTATTTTGACTCCTGTAACTATCCGCCCAGTTTTATGAATTTCGTTTATTTACAACTGGGAATCTTCTCTTGTCATTTGCAGATTTTTATACGCATATTGCTAGTTAAGGTGAAGATTGTGACTCGTCGATTTGTAAACATATTCAGCTGTCGAAATAAATAGGAAGCAGTTCAAAAAATCTACCCGATGGGAAGGCACAGCTAGTCCGGCAGTGACACTTTTTTATATATGCAGCATTTCGGCTACATAAACAATTGCTAAGCTCTTTTGGTGAGACACATTTAACAATCGACAAGCGAATCTTCAACTATTGATTGCGCCGAACAAGAAGTACATAGAATGAGCCCCCCCCCCCCTCCCCGTATCCTCGGTAATAACTGGAGAGCATTTCGTCAGCCAGTAAATGTCCAAACACAATCTGCTAATGATGTTGTTAAAGCCTGCGTTATTCCTCATAGTTATGTTAGAGGTAGAGATGGATATATGGTTGAGGATACAACGTCAGTTATACGGCTGGAAGAGAGTCAAGGAGAGAACACTACAAGAATTGAAACTTCCTGGCAGATTAAAGCTGTGTGCCAGACCGAGACTCGAACTCGGGACCTTTGCCTTCCGCGGGCAAGTGCTCTACCACTGCAGAGTGAAAATCTCATTCTGGAAACATCCCCCAGGCTGTGGCTAAGCCATGTCTCCGCCATATCCTTTCTTTCAGGAGTGCTAGTTCTGCAAGGTTCGCAGGAGAGCTTCTGTAAAGTTTGGAAGGTAGGAGACGAGGTATTGGCAGAAGTAAAGCTGTGAGGACGGGGCGTGAGTCGTGCTTAGGTAGCTCAGTTGGTAGAGCACTTGCCCGCGAAAGGTAAAGGTCCCGAGTTCGAGTCTCGGCCTGGCACACAGTTTTAATCTGCCAGGACGTTTCATATCAGCGCACACTCCGCTGCAGAGTGAAAATCTCATTCTGACTACAAGAGTTGATCTCAGAGCAAATAATGTGGGAAACATTCTGCGTAAATATTTTGTGTAGAGTGTAGGAAGCTTTTCCTGGCAGATATCGAAGATGTGACGAAATTGCGAACTGCATGACGACGACAACAGATAACTGTCAAATGAACCGATTTCATTTGAACATAGTACTTTTAATACAGAACATTTGATCTATTATTAAAGCAACAGAAGTAAATTGCAACCAATAGTAAAGCTTTTTAAAAAAATGTGACTTTGTTACTGATTTTCCAACAACTTTTATGTCTCTACAAATAAACCATTTGTTAATACTATCCCACCATGTTTGTCACGATAATAAAAATAAAAAATAAATAAATAATTGAATCAGGTTACGTCTGCTATCTAAAAGTACTGTGCAGCTACAGAATTTTACCATTACCAGCTCTAGAATCTGTGAACCGCGTTTCTTCTACTGCAATATGGGAAAAAAGGGTCTTTCTTGAATTAAAGTAAAATTTCGTTATTCATGTTTGCAACAGAAAAACCAGTTCCCAACAGTATACACTCACGAAGGCTCAATTCGCACGGAACAAAACTATTACTGGAAATAGAAAACCGCTTTGTGTGCAAACGTGCATTTGGTCACGTACGCCGCGGCGGTGACGATAAAGCAGTTTTCGGCGCCAGTGGCAGCCGCCAGTCGCACAGCTACTGCCGACGCCAAATTTACCGCTGGTCTCATTTTCGCTTAAAGTGGAAGCCCTAATTTAATTCCGTGCAGTACTATTGGAATGGCGACGGTAAAATCCGCCATGTGTACAACCGGCCCTACTTTTAACACACGCGCGTCTTATTTTTACAATGTGGCAACGTCGCTCGTCATACCTGTTCAAGCGTCGATCGTCATTGGCAGGCTTCGTGCTGTCGCTTGGCAAACGAAATGCCGCTACTGAGCTGAAGGTGCCAAGGACCCATATTGCAGACTACACAAAGCACAGACGAGGGAAGTTGCATGCTCTAGCGCAGTGGTCCCGAACATGGGGGTAACTGTTCTCTGAGGGTTAAAATGAAATTTTGTAATGGCATAAAGTAAATGGGTTCAATTGTGTTTCAGTCACGAAACTAAATTAAGATCACTATTCTGTAAGACTGTAATACAGACAACATAAGTTACGATAATTACATACTTCTCATTTCAAATACTACTATTAATGTGTAAGACAATGTGGTGGAGGTTGCAACAGCTTAGGAAACGAGTGACTGAAAGTCTCCGTGACATAGACCACCCGCTACACACACGCACACACACACACACACACACACACACACACACACACACACACACACAATTCGTACCACGTACCTATGTCAGCAAAACTGGGACATATACGCTATGTGATCAAAAGTACTCGGACACCCCCAAAAACATACGTTTTTCATATTAGGTGCATTGTGCTGCCACCTAATGCCAGATTCTCCATATCAGCGACCTCAGTAGTCATTAGACATCGTGAGAGAGCAGAGTGGGGCGCTCCGCGGAACTCATGGACTTCGAACGTGGTCAGGTGATTGGGTGTCACTTGTGTCATACGTCTGTACGCGAGATTTCCACACCCCTAAACATCCCTAGGTCCACCGTTTCCGATGTGACAGTGAGGAGGAAACATGAAGGGACACGTACAGCACAAAAGCGTACAGACCGACCTCGTCTGTTGACTGGTAGAGACTGCCGGCTGTTGAAGAGGGTCGAAATGTGTGATAGGCAGACATCTATCCAGACCCTCACACAGGAATTTCAAACTGCATCTGGATCCACTGCAAGTACTATGACAGTCAGGTGGGAGGTGAGAAAACTTGGAATTCGTGGTCGAGAGGCTGCTCAAGCCACACATCACGCCGGTAAATGCCAAACGACGCCTCGCTTGGTGTAAGGAGCGTAAACATTGGACGATTTAACAGTGGAAAAACGTTGTGTGGAATCGCGGTACACAATGTGACGATCCTATGGCGCGGTGTGGGTATGGCGAATGCCGGGCGAACGTCATCTGCCAGCGAGTGTAATGCCGACAGTAAAATTCGGAGGCTGTGGTGTTATGGTGTGGTCGTGTTTTTCATGGAGGGTGCTTGCCCCCCTTGTTATTTTGCGTGACACTATCAGAGCACAGGCCTACACTGATGTTGTAAGGTACGCAGCTCGTGGTCGTGCGGTTGCGTTCTCGCTTCCCGCGCCCGCGTTCCCGGGTTCGATTCCCGGCGGGGTCAGGGATTTTCTCTGCCTCGTGATGACTGGGTGTTGTGTGACGTCCTTAGGTTAGTTAGGTTTAAGTAGTTCTAAGTTCTAGGGGACTGATGACCATAGATATTAAGTCCCATAGTGCTCAGAGCCATTTGAACAATTTGATGTTGTAAGCCCCTTCTTGCTTCCCACTGTTGAAGAGAAATTCGGGGATGGCGATTGCATCTATCAACACGATCGAGCACCTGTTAATAATGCACAGCCTGTGGAGGAGCGGTTACACAACAATAACATCGCTGTAATGGACTGGCCTGCATAGAACCCTGGCCTGAATCCTATAGAACACCTTTGGGATGTTTTGGAACGCCGATTTCGTGCCGGGCCTCACCGAACGACGTCGATACTTCTCCTCAGTGCAGCAATGCGTGAAGAATGGGCTGCCATTCCCCAAGTAATGTTCTAGCACCTGATTTAGCGAATGCCTGCGGGAGTGGAAGCTTTCATCAAAGCTGAGGGAGGGCCAAAACCATACTGAATTCCAGCATTACCGATGGAGGACGCCACGAACTTGTAAGACTTTTGAGCCAGGTCTCCGGATACTTTTCATGACATAGTGTATGTCATATATGTTTAAATATCTCATGAAAATGCTTTCCCCGAGTTGTAGTTAGCTTCCACAAGACACCATAAATTGCTACATTAGTCCCTTCACAACAATAAACGAACTATTTCACAAGGCAACACTAACTATCTTATGGATACTATATTGCTGGAGCACTTACACAATATTATTGTCATAATTATTAGTGTCAGTGGTCAGACACAAAGAACCGACAGCCTGATATCCTCCAATTTCTGTCAGATTAGAAATAGGGATTCCCACAATCAACTTATTTACCAACAGTAAGTATAGGGCACACATTTTAACCTTTGCTGAATTTAAATGCGTGCATGGTGTAGGCGAAGCATGTGTCCCTAGGGAGAGGAGTGGAGGGAAGGAAGTACGTTTAACAACATGTGTATATTCTCAATGTGGGTTGTTGAGCATCTTTCCTGAGGAAGAGTTGTATGTAGCACTCGCGATGCACTGAGAATTGTTTCATCATTCTGTAGAAAAAGGTCTTTAGATATAAGTAGTATGAATTGTCTAACAGACTCATTAATTCGTGGTTTAATAATACACTTACAAAACTTAAATACCGTCTACCTTTTATTTGTATCTTCAGATACCTTTTCATTCTGAAGCTTAGTTAGGTGCTAATGTTGATGACGTTTGGGGGGGAGGGGGAGGTATATCTAATATCCTCTTTCGTTCAGAGACAGTGGCACAGGCTGGTGCCCACTGCTCTGTCGGCTCATCGTAGTCAGGTCACCGTAGCACATGTTGCAACGTGACGAAGTCAAGATACGATATGGGAAAAACTCGTAATGATGGGAGCCGATACACGGCTAAGTAATTTTTTTCTGTCTTACTTTCTTCTAACCTATTTTGTTACGTAATGGAAATGTGTTACGAGTGTGTATCGTAAAATATTATAAAATTCTTAAATTATTATTTTTTTCCTTGATATGTAACTGTGTAAGTAGGCTCTTTATGTTTTCTTATTGGCAACGTTACGTAGCGCTCTGTATGAAAATCACTGGCTGTGCTGTGTGCAGTCTGTGGCTAGTTTGCATTGTTGTCTGCCATTGTAGTGCTGGGCAGCGGCAGCTGGATGTTAACAGCGCGTAGGGTTGCGCAGTTGGAGGTGAGCCGCCGGCAGTGATGGATGTGGGGAGAGAGATGGCGGAGTTTTGAAATTTGTAAGACTGGGTGTCATGAACTGCTATATATATTATGACTATTAAGGCAAATACAGTGTTTGTTCTCTATTAAAATCTTTCATTTGCTAACTATGCCTATCAGTAGTTAGTGCCTTCCTTAGTTTGAATCTTTTATTTAGCTGGCAGTAGTGGCGCTCGCTGTATTGCAGTAGTTCGAGTAACGAAGATTTTTGTAAGGTAAGTGATTTGTGAAACGTATAGGTTAATATTAGACAGGGCCATTCTTTTGTAGGGATTTTTGAAAGTCAGATTGCGTTGCGCTAAAAAATATTGTGTGTCAGTTAAAGCACAGTCTTGTATAATTCTTCAAAAAGGGGACGTTTCATATGTCGACCCTTAGCCGAGGATACCTCACTGGAATCTTCTGATTTTTTCCTTGTAGTTCGTGTAATTAGCGTAGATTTTGTTTATTGCTAGCGTGTAATTGTAGAGAGAATCTCCTTTGTAGTTGCAGTCTTTCATTGTTGTGACATGCATGTAGATTTGCACCAAGTATTTAAGTAGACATTATTTCCATTTCTATGTTAATGTGTTATCTTATTTTGCTCTTCAAATTGTGCTTTTCTGTGTTATCGTGTGAAATATTGTGACAATAATGGCGTGTGAAAAACGTAACACTAGGCTCCAAAGTAAACTGAGAAATGACAGTGAAGACGAAAGCAGTGTGTTAGCGCCGCAGAGTAATGAATTAACAGACATTCAAAGTAGTAATTTGGTAACTGTGCATAGGGAAATGGAGCGGGCGGCAAACAATGGCGTGGACAGTGAAACAATTAGTGAAGAGGGACGCATTATCGATCGATCGGTCGGCAACAGCTCGCCTCAGGAATCGGGAATGACAGGACACAATTTTGCAAATACTGTAGACTCAGGTTTTGGGTTCTCACCGTTTTCTCAAATGAGTCAAAACACATTTTCCGCTTGTCAAAATGTGAATGTTGCCGGTGCAAATTCACTGCCGAAAAGCACTGAGGAACATGTTTCAGGCACCAGTGCATTGTTATTACAATTAATGCAACAAATGGGACAAAAGCTTCAAATGTTAGACACAATGAAACAAAATCTTCAAAAGTTAGACACAATGGGACAACACCAGAGACAAACACAGCAACGGTTAGACACAATAGAACAAAATCAGAGGCAAACACAGTAAAAGCTTCAAAAGTTAGACACAATGGAACAAAATCAGAGACAAACACAGCAACAGCTTCAAAAGTTAGACACCACACTTGAACAAACACGTGAAGAATTAACTACTGAGATACACAACATCGAATCGAAATGTCAAAAAGTCTGTAATGACGTAAAAACACAAATTTCTGAGCATTTTCATTTATTCGCGGCATAAAAATGCATTACAGAATCACGAAGCAGCTATAAAAGAACTGCAAACCATTGTTCATGAAAATCATGAGACCCTGTGGGCTAAAATTGACTCAGTTGCATCTACCGATTCGGTTACGCTACTTGCAAAAACTCAGGAAAACTTAAAGAACACAGTAGATACGATTTCAACACAAATGGACACTCTGAAACTTGGTTCAGAAAAACACACTGAGGAAACAACTACACTATCGGAGAAAGTAGCCGAACTTTCGGATCAGTTCACTAACTTATCTGAAAAGGTAGATGATGATCTGAAGGACACAAGACCTGTAGCCATCACTGACACAGAAGAGTATGAACAAATTAAGAAATTCAAGCAAAATCTGAATCAAATTAATACGCAACACAAAAGAGAAATCCGGGAAGTACAAGATCAGTTGGCACAAGTAACACAAAAATTACATATTTCAGAGGACACTCGCACTCCAACACGGGAAGAGGAACTAAGAAATACGGAAAAGCCACAAAATAATAACACAGGACATTTCGGAAATTATGAAAGAAATTGGCAAAGTGCATCGAATTTTGAGATGGAACCGCCGAAACGCAGTAACAATGACTTATATGCGACTCGCTGACATGATTTTGACTATAAGCTGTTTATTACGACACGTAAATTCAAAACATTTAAGAATTCCAGCAACGACATTCATCCACAAGCGTGGCTTCATCAATTCTCTCATTGTTTTCCTCCCAACTGGTCATTAGAGCACAGATTAGAATTTATGTGTGGCTACTTAGAGAATGAACCAGCTGAAAGAATGTGATCGGTCATTCACGATTGTCACAGTAAAGGAGAATTTTATCATGCCTTCCTCTCAGCATATTGGTCTCAAGCTACACAAGACCGAGTAAAACATAGCATAATAACGATGAAACATTTCGAAGAATCTGAATTCTCGAGTCTTGTGAAATATTTTGAAGACATGTTGCACAAGAATCAGTACCTGTCAAACGCATACAGCCCCTCAGAACTCATCCGCATTTGCTTAGTCAAATTGCCTGAACATTTACGGCATATTATTTTGGCAGGACGTTGCAAAGACGACATTGAAGCATTTCAGGGGCTGTTACAAGAATTGGAAGTTGACACTGACAATCGCGGAACGCGAAAACAGGAGCACAACAATTACAAGTCACATCCGTCACAATTCTGCGAGGAAAGAAATAATAACTGGACACGACAATGCTATTCTTACAACGCAAATCGTGAACAAAACAGACACCAGCCACATGACAACCACTGACAGAGTAATAGTTACAGAGAAAGATCGCATTTCCGCAATAATGAATATGACAGAAACAATCATAGAAACAGACAATATGCAAACAGAACTATTATTATCACTGGAGACAGAATAACTTCAGACGCAACGGTCCACCATGCAGTGATAATTCAGGGAGAAATTCTCCACCACTTAACCGACAAGAAAGAAACTACAGGAACTACCGTCATGACGACAGACGATATAATCATAACGACAGACCTGAATTTCATCATAACTGGCGGGATTCAAACAGGGCTGGGCCCTCTCGGCAAGATGAATTTGTAGAAGTTAGGTCTCCTAATTCCAATAACGACGTACGCCAACAAAGAGATAGCAGACAATGACTCGCACCGCAGGCAGCCACGTGCGCCGGCTGGCTCAGAGAAAAATAACATGGACGCTAACCTTGAGAAAAATTCCAGTATTCTTTACCGACGTATACTGCATGATAATTGCGTTCAAGCTGAAACTCTGAGAACTATGAAGAGTAAAGGATTGCACCACATTTCACATGTAAAACCGTTTATTGAGAGATAATCTGCTTTTTAACTTAGACTTTGCCATAAAATTTTTCACTTCAGCCTACTAGTACAATTTGTCACACTGAGAAACTGTTAACATGCAACAATGTTTTGAAGTTAACTATCCAGTCTAGAACCTAGGGAACATATTTAAACAGTATTTACTAGTGCATTGCTATAGTGAACAGACGACACAATGTTATTGTGTGTGTACATTCTTGCTTGTTAGTTGCACCATTACGTAACGACTATAAGGCTGACATACTTAGAACATGTACCGGTACTGCTAATGAGATTTTAATGCAACATTTTGGTTTACTTGAAAATACATTCTGGATTTCAAGTACTTTCTGAGAGATACCAGATGACACAGTGGTTTATTTGACAGCTTCACGATTATATCACGACGCTGCTAATAAGTGACACACATTATTGCTGTTGCTCTGTATCTGTTTTATATTTGCACAGTTTTTCTCAATTATTCTGGAAAGTAAAACATGTTTTAGTAGTAACTTTTGTGGTATAGCTACAAGGAGACAGCCTTTTCTGTAGCACAACAATACGTTACAGCACAGTACTTTCTTCATCATGGCAATAAGCGTAATAACTAAGATATCTATATCCAAAGCATTTCACTTTTGTTTATCATGAGGTAAGTACATTGACTTCTGCAGAACTTAGCCTTTGGAGGACGATAACTACGACACTTCCACAGAGATTATCTCAAAACAAGACGCACAGTTTAGCGCTACAGTGCACGTATTTGAGTGATTAATTTTGTACTTACATCATTTATTTTTAAAGATATTTGAAGTACAATGATACAAAGATTTTCCGTGATACATTTCATTCCATTGCTGTAATCTGTAACAGCTGAGGGTATAATTACATTAATCCTCAGGGGGGTACACGCTTACTTTGTGTACCATGTGTTTGGCAAGCACAAGGAGCCCTAGCTAATATGGTATTCGCTTATACAACTTTACACATCGGTACCATATTTCTCTAACACATAAATTACACAGCTATCTGATTATTTAACAGAGAAACAAACATTTTTTTATTACATCAGTGACAGATGTTTACGCAATTACACAGTTGGATAACTTCACACTTATGAAACTGTATTTTGTCTGTACTTTGTAAACTGTTCATATTTTTTCGGAACCATTGTGATACTATGAGAGCTTTGAATGATGTATTTGGTATGGGATCATGATTTTTGAAGTGCGTTTGAGGCAGATGACACTTTTGACATGAGCAGTGAATTTTTTTAGGTTTTGAAATTATTGGAGGAAGCTACGACGATTTTGAGAGTTGACTGAGGTGTTATGATGTTATTATTACGATGACTATGTGTATTATGCTGTTGCGGTATGTTTATGATCAGTAAGCTGATGCTATATGAGTTATTTGATTATGCTACATATCTGTTATGATGAAATATTGAAGAAGTGTCGACGAATAAGGTAAGGGCATGGATTGTTGAAAAGTGCTTTTCATCTACGTCTACATACATAATTCTCCCTAATCCGCAGGCCGCAGGCGTGGCAGTGAGTGGGTTTCACTTGTACTAGTCATTTTCCAACCTGTTCCACTCACAAACAGGGCTAGGGAAAACCCACTATCTATTCGCCTCCGTACGGGCCCTAATTTCGCTTATGTTTGTGGTCCTTACGTGAAATGTACGTGGTCGGCAGTAGGATCGTTCTGTTGTCAGCTTCAGACACCAGTTCTCTAAAGTTTCTCAATAGCATTCCTCGAAAGGAATGTCGCCTCCCCTCTGCATGGATTCACATTTGAGTTCCCGAAACATCTTCGTAATACCTGCATGTCGATCTAACCAGCCGGTAACAAATCTAGCTGCCCGCCTCTGAACTGCTTCTATGTATTCCTTTAATTCGATATACAATATAAGAGATCCCCAATACTCGAGCAGTACTCGAGAATGCGTGGCACTAGTGTTCTGTATGTGGTCTCTTTTAAAGATGAACCACACTATCTCAGCAAACCGAAGTAGACCATTAGCTTTCTCCACTACAGTCCTTACACGATCGTTCCATTTCATACCGTTTTGCAACGTTACGCCTAGATGTTTGAATAGACGATGCAGTTGCGTTCTATCAACATTGTGACGGAACACGTAAAGTGCAACAGAGAGAATCAGCGGACTCACAGAAAATTAATCACGGTAATGGTATTTTCGATTTTACGCAGATCAGCGAGTGGTCGGGGAATTCTTATAAAGGAGCGTCTCTGGTCTGTTTTCGGAGAAAAAAGGGCTTTGGAAATACAAATGTCCTTTAGAAAAAACTGAAAACATTACGTGAACTGTAACATGACTGGTACTGTGATGTAAAAGAGCGAAAGTGGTAGCCTAAATTTATTTTACTTACGTACATGCGAAAATTTTAAAAAGCTATTTCTAACCAGTAATAAATCTTAAATTACGTGCACTAATTTTTAGCTTCATTCAGGTCTATCTAGTAATTAATATATCAAGTAAACTAAAATAAATTTTACATATCTTTTCATTACGTCCGGAAACTTTGAAACAATTTTCACAACAATGCGCTATGGATCCGATGAATCATCGTTAAGTATGGTCTAAGAACAGTCGCATGAAATACTACTTCCCTTCCACACACTACAGGTGGGTTGTGAATAAAGTGTGATCACCTCGCATCCTCTTGATCGAAAATTTTAAGCAGATTCTAGTGCAACCGTAATTTCATTCATCACATTGGCAATAGGGACAGTGTTGATGTGGTTTTAACTGCGAGAGAACAGAGCTCAGAGAAACTCGGAAGAGAGTTGCGTAGTTACTGTAACACTGGTTTCCCCAGTTCTGACGAATGGTCAACACTACGTAACGGATAGAGCTGTTACAAATTTATCATGATTTCGGCAGAGACGTGACAGAGCATATGCAAATATTTTTCTCCTTTTATTTTTTTATTTTGTTCAGGTTATTTAATAATAGATGTCGTTCCATTGAAATATTATAAATAAATCTATTTGAGTATAAATGTGTTAGGGGGGTTGGGTTGTTTGGGGGCGGAGACCAAACAACGAGGTCATCGGACTCATCGGATTAGTGAAGGCAATCGGCCGTGCCCTTTCGAAGGAACCATCCCGGCATTTGCCTGGGGCAGTTTAGGAAAATCACGGAAAATCTAAATCAGGATGGCCGGACGCGGGATTGAACCGTCGTATTCCCGAATGCGAGTCCAGTGTGCTAACCACTGCGCCACCTCGCTCGGTATATAAATGTGTTAGTGTAACTTTGGTGGTTTCGACTACCAAAACTGAACAGTCGAGTGATAGCTTCGATGACGATAGAGCGGGTCGTGGTCGTGAGGGTACGACTGGTTGGGTAACTTCCGTGTATGAGAACACTGATAAAATCTTTAAATGAAAAAGTGGACAGCATCAGACTGAACTGCAGAAACACTGTGATTACCATTGAGTAAGCTGTAACCGGTGTGTTGTGCTTCTGCTTCTGCTTATTGTTTTCTCTTTAAAACAAAATGCTGTTCCTGGCATAAGGCAGGGAGATGGATTGTCCCCACTGCTGTTCCGTTGTGTGCTACAAATGTACTGTCATTAAACCAGAATACCTTTATGCATCATAATGTTTTTCGTTTAATACAGTCAAACAATCAGGTAAAAGAGAAAAAAAACGAAAGGAAAATAATCAGGACAATTTTGGCACCAAAATACGAGTATCGCAAATGGAAATTAAGAAATAACAAGGAAGTTTATGAAAAAATAGCGCAAATGTCAGAGACGGCGAGGAAGAGAAGAGTTGCATTCCATGAACACCTAAAAAGACTAGATGAAAACATGATAGCAAAAAGAATTTTTAACTTCTTTGACAGAAATCACAAAACATCAGAGACATGTAAAAAAGAAGTTAAAGCAGACCTGAGGGAAATGGAAATACTGGAAGAAGAAATACGAGGAAGAGAAAGGTTCAGAGCAAGCGTAAAAGGTTTCAAGGACTTCCAGGAGAAAACAAATACAGGTGAAATATGGACAGAAGAAAGCAGAACAAGCATTATAACGTTCTTGGAGAACCAAAATCCTCAATAAAAATCAGCATGTATTCCACAAACAGAGATCCTGCGATACCCCGCTCGCTCTGTGCCTCCGTAGACAATGACGCTCAGGTTAATGCCGTGTTCCTTGACTTCAGGAAGGCATTTGACACCGCCTTGCTCCACCGTTTAGTGAAAAAAATACGAGCTTATAAAGTATCGGAACAGATATGCAACTTGATTCAAGACTTCCTTGCAGACGGAACTCAACACGTCGCTCTTAAGGGAAAAAGCTGGCAGATACAGAGGCAATTTCCGGACGACCCCAAGGAAGTGTGATAGGACGGTTAGTGTTTTCAGTGTATACGAATGATCCAATAGAAAGCATCGGGTGCTCTCTAAGGCTGTTCGCAGATGATGCGCTTATCTACAACAAAGTAGCAACGCCAGAAGATATTAACGACTTGCTGAATTATCTCCAGAGAATTGATGAATGGCGCAGGGTTTGGCAGTTGACCCTGAACGTAAAACAAACGTAACATACTGTGTGTACATAGGAAACGAAATACACTACTGTACATCTACACTATCGATGACAAACCGCTGGAAACAGTTTTGTGCCGTAAAATTTATCCAGAGCGATCTTAATCGGAATGGCAACATAAAACAAATAAGTGGGAAAAGCAGATGCTAGACTCAGATTCATAGGAATAATCTTAAGGAAATGTAAGTCATCCAAGAAGGAAGTGGCTTATAAGGCACTTGTTCGACTGATTCTTGAGTATTTTTGATCTATCTGGGATCCCTACCAGATAGGACTGATAGAAGATATAGAGAAGATCCAGCGAAGAGCGGCACGTTTCGTCACGGGATCGTTTGGTCGGCGTTACGGAGATGCTTAACAAACTACATTTGTAGACGTTACAAGAGAGGCGTTGTGTATCACGGAGAGATTTATTATTGAAATTTTGAGAGAGCGCTTTCCGCGAAGAGTCGGACAACATATTACTTCCCTCACGTAAGTATCGCGTAATGACCACGAGGAGAAAATTCGAGAAATTAGAGCCAATACAAAGGCTTACCGACAATCATTCTTCCCACGCGCTTTTCGATAGTGGAACAGGGTTTAGTGGTACAAAAAGTACCCTCCGCCACACACCATTTGGTGGCTTGCAGAGTATGATGTAGATGTGGATAGGGAAAGAACGAAAAATTACTGGAAGGAAAGAAAGGAGAAAAAAATAACATGTAAGTTTCTATCATGTGGTTCTCAGTAGCTAAATCAATTTAAACCAAAATGTTGTTCCAGTTGCTGTGCTGTCTCAGATATTGCCACGAAATGTAGCAGCAGTACTAACAGGAAAATATGCTGCTTGCTGCACATCTATCTCTCTCCTTCTCTCTACAATATTTCTGTTAATTTGTAATAGTAAAATAGTAGTCACGCACGCTCCCAATCAATAAATTAATTTGCCATTTCCCGCACATTCTGATTTCGCACGTAATAAATGATTCAAATTCAGAAGTGGGCAGATTTGCTAACAGCACTCATTCAGCGAGCATTCAAACCTGTCATAAATGTGCGTTGTCCTGATTGGTCAACAGCCGCAGCCCCCGAGGTACTCGAATTTCATATCTGTTTAGGTACGATATTACGCTAACTGCGCGGGTTGCGCACGTCAGTGTATTTCGAATGACTGAGTGCGTTTCTGGGTGCATACATATTATATGCTTGTGGTAATTATATTTAGTTCAGAGAACGATGCTTATTTAATTATCTTAATGCCGGCCGCGGTGGTCTAGCGGTTCTAAGCGCTGAGTCCGGAACCGCGCGACTGCTACTGTCGCAGGTTCGAATCCTGCCTCGGGCATGGGTGTGTGTGATGTCCTTAGGTTAGTTAGGTTTAAGTAGTTCTAAGTTCTAGGGGACTGATGACCACAGATGTTAAGTCCCATAGTGCTCAGAGCCATTTGAATTATCTTAATCCTTCTTTTAGCACGCTTGAGTAAAGGTACAGGGTGAGTATATAGTGCAGCATTATTTATTTTGAATTAGACAGTAAATATAATTTCATTCTTTTTATATCAAAATCCCACACGTGGAATTAATCATGTAAGGTCATTCAGAGTAAAATAATGAAATTAGGACACTTCTTGGCTACACCGTCACTCATACTATTTAAATTTAGGTAGACTGTCCTTTTGTTTTATATCTTGCAAAGTTTCCTCATTCTCTCCTGGATGAAGCTTTGCGGCAACGTGCACAGTCACTATAGTGCCGCTTCCACTTATAATAATTGAACAATGCCTGCTGAGGTTAACAAACTAAAATTAGGGTAAATGAGAAAGACAATGGTGTTTGCTTCAGGATTATAGTGCAAGTAGTTTACGAGATATCGTATATTGAAAAGTTTCCAGGTCGACACTTGTTTGCGCCATTCAACTGCGTAGTTACTAAGTATGATGTTATGTTTATATACAGTGTGCTGGTGTGTTCCTTGAGTGCACTGCGTCTTGCTAGTCTGTATGTGACAGCCCAAGCAGTGGGTTGTGACTGGATGATGGGATTTACCCGTGCAGAAAAACCCTACATGCTCATGGGGTATGCACTGGCGGATACAGAAAAACCTCAGGGATGGCGCACTAAAGATATCTTGAGCTACATTTACTTTTACCGTAGTAAAAAATAATCAAGTAACAAATCCCTACTGTGAAAGCGACAGGCCAATATGTACCTTACGAAGGGCGATTTTCCAATGATGGCGTCATCCGGCAATTTATGTGTGTGGAACTTTTATTGTCGAATCTGTTGCTTTCTAGTGCATTCGATAGAGGGGCTATATAGTAACAATGCGTTTTTAGGAATCTTTTCGGAAGTTACTATTACCGGAGATACACACATCAACAGTTTCCCATACCTAACTAACTAGCTAACTAACTATTGTTACGCAATTAGTAAAAATGTTGTTGCGAGACTCTTAACAAATTTGTTCTGAGAAATTACTATGATTAACTATTATTAATACTTCACAATCAAGTGATCACACTCACTCTTGACTAATCTTCACACTTGCACTTGCTACAACTAGGACTTTTTACTTATTCATTCTTCAGTCTTAATATTTCTGATTCTGAATGTAAATTAGCTTCCTATTCATCGAATAGTCCGTATTTATAACGGAACTTATCGAAGGTTCTCCATACAAGAAAACAGTAGAATATTCGCAAATTTTCTCGATCAAATGCCAGACAGAATAACGCATCGAGGTCGCTAGAGCGGCCGCGATTTTTCTCATAGGTATGAGTTAGCTATCTATGTGGCAGACAGAAACCTATAAAATACGATGACGCGGACGTGCGTGCTACATACCCAATTACTCGATAACTCGATTCAGTCGAGTCGACTGACGAAAGAAACGAACGAGGAGCGTGCGGGCTACTGTCGGGGACGGCGCAGTTGGCAGTACGGGTGGCCCCGCAACGGAGGAGGGGTGGGGGGGGGGCTCGCGCTCCTCGTCGCCGCCCCCTACCCCCATATGTATCCACCACTGGGTGTATGGAGGGTGTAGGAAGAATGCAGTTCGTTCTTGAACCGTTTACGGAGCAAGATATTCCAATAGAAGCCAACCATCTAGGCAATTATTTATTAACTTCTTCAACCACTTACGTGAAAGTGGTAGTGTAACACCTAGACGACGTAACAAAAGGAAAGAACTGACGACAGAAGAGGAAGAAATTAATGTTCCTGCTGCTGTTGCAGTTAATGCGCCCATTAGCTCACGCGCAATCGCTCGAGGAGGTGCCATCAATCAGGAAAGTGTTCTACGCATTCTCCATCGACATTGGTTCCACCCCAACCACATTTCTATCGATCAAGAGATGCGTAGAACCGATTATGGGAATCGTGTTAACTCCTGTACATGGGCGTTAAGACAGTATATTCTCGTTGTATCACGTATCTTGGTTAGTGATGAAGCCACATTTACCAATCATGACCAGGCAAATCGCCAAAACATGCTCTATTGGTCTTTTGACAATCCCCGTTGGCTCCGTCAGGTGGAACGTCAGCGTCCATAGAGTGTAAACGTGTGGTGTGGGATAATGAATCATCTACGTATAGGTCCGTCTTTCATGGACGGAACACTGGAGGCGCACAAGTGTCGAAGCCTCCCAACAGACCATCTTCCACGGATGCTGGAAGAGGCTCCTCTGCGGACCAGAAGGACTTGTAGTGCCAGACTGGTGGCCGTAGCACTACAGCATATACAGCATGTTTTCACGAATTGTTTCCAAGTAGTCGCAGTGGACGCAGGGTAACTGTGTCACGCCCGCCCGGTTTGCCGTGCGGTCTAACGCACGGCTTTCCGGAGTGGGAAGGAGCGCCTGGTCCCTGGCACGAACCCGCCAGGCGCATTTGTGTCGAGGTCCGGTGAACCGGCCAGTCTGTGGATGGTTTTTAGGCGGTTTTCCATCTGCCTCGGCGAATGCGGGCTGGTGCTCCGTATTCCGCCTCAGTTACACGTATCGGCGATTGCTGCGCAAACAAGTTCTCCACGTACGCGTACATCACCATTACTCTACCACGCAAACATAGGGATTACGCTCGTCTGGTGTGAGACGTTCCCTGCGGGGTCCACCGCACAATAACCCTGGGTTCGGTGTGGGGCGGCGGAGGGATGAAGTGTACTGCGGTAGTCGTCATGGGGTTGTGGACCACTGCGGCTGCGGCAGGGACGGAGCCTCTCCGTCGTTTCTACATCCCGGTTAACGTACAATACAATACAATACAATACAACTGTGTCATGGCCGGTCCGTTTCCCGGATCTGTCGCCTGTAGACTTCACCCATGGGGAAAGCTGAAAGATGCTGTCTACAGCGACATACCAACTACACCCGATGATACGCAACGACGCATTACTGCAGCGTGCTCGGACATCTCCTCTGAAATGCTAGCACGTGTGCAGCGGTCTTTCCATACCAGGCTGGAAGCGTTTATTGCGTTGACGGTGGTCATTTTGAACACAACCTGCGATCGTCAAATGTCTCGTTACTAGACAAAATCGGCATAACTAGTGTTCGCACCTGTGTTGTTCTTTGGTGTGTGCTACCATAGGTACTGTACTGTATAACTGTACAAAAAAATTGTCCGCAGATCGTGGTCTCGCGGTTGCGTTCTCGCTTCCCAAGCACTGGGTCCCAGGTTCGATTCCTGGCGGGGTCAGCGATTTTCACCTGTCTCGAGATGATTGGGTGTTTGTGCTGTCCTCGTCATTTCATCATCATTCATGAAAGTGGCTGGACTGGACTGAGCAAAAGTTGGTAATTTGCACAGGTGCTGATAACCACGCAGTTGAGCGCCCCACAAGCCAATCATTATCATCTTCTTTTCAAAATACGAAATATCGTAAACGATCCTGCAACGAACGCCACTGACAATTTAATTTACCGTAACTTTAGTTTGTTAATGTCAAAAGTCATTGTTTCATTTAAAGTGTGTGTTTGCACAAAAATATACTTTCTAAGCGTTATTAGAATCTGTTGATTGGCTAACAGTATAAGTCCCTGACTTTCTAGCATGGAGCACGCGTTCTCAGTGCAGTTGAGATCTGGAGGACATGGAGCTCATGCATGCGACTGATTCTACGCTCTAATAGGAAGGTGTTGACAACATTGTGTTACGCAGGAGGCGTGCATTGTCGTCCATCAGTATGAATCCCTCTCCAATACTTTCACCGAATGGAGCCACAATGCGTGCAAGGATGTCGTCCTGATATTTCACACCAGGCATCCTCCCGTGTATTGGCACTGGGTTGTACTGCGGCCGTACACGATTCCACCCCAAAACGTGGCTTAACCACGTAGAAAAGTGTGGTGTCACCGCCAGACACCACACTTGTTAGGTGGTAGCTTTAAATCGGCCGCGGTCCATTAGTACATGTCGCACCCGCGTGTCGCCACTGTCAGTGATCGCAGACCGAGCGCCACCACACGGCAGGTCTCGAGAGACTTACTAGCACTCGCCCCAGTTGTACGGACGACTTAGCTAGCGATGCAACACTGACGAAGCCTCGCTTATTTGCAGAGAAGATAGAATAGCCTTCAGCTAAGTCAATGGCTGCGACCTAGCAAGGCGCCATTAACAGTTGCTATTATTTATACCGTACCGTCAAGAACGATGTATACAAATGATGGATTAAAGTTAAGTATTCCAGCAGCTACGTACTTTTCTTTATAGCATTCATCCCGTATCCTGTTTCAGACCTCGAGCCGGCCTGCTTGAGTTTGACGCGTGCATTTCGGCCTCCTCTCTCAATTAGTGTGCGTAGTGTTGGCTAACAGCCAACACTACAAAAAGTGTGGTAGTCTACGGCACAGTGATGGTGTCCTCGGTGTCTTCGCAGACGAAAGTCAGTGTTGCCAAGGTGGAGACTGATACTGGTCTCATCAGAAAAAAAGCACTGTGTCCCACTGCTGCCCAGTCCACGAAGAGTGGTCTCCTGGCCATCATACCCCTCTCTGAACCCGATTTAGAAGAGGAGGTTTGAGAGGTCTTCTGGTGCGTAATCTATGCTCATGGACCCTACTTTGTATCGACACCTGAACTCCTGCAGCTGTTTGGAACTTCCGCTCTACACGTGCAGCATTGTGTTGAGGGTTTCTGCTTGCTGTTATACGCTGATACGGGTCCAGCGAACGTGTTGTTTTCCTTCTGCGTCCACTTCTGCAACGACCTTCAACTGATCCTGTCGCTAGAGACTTGTTCCACATGCTAGAAACACCACTTTGACTCACAGCGACATTCATTGTGATGTCCATCTGTCTCGTTCTCTGCTCGATTAGAGTGAGCGTACGGAGCCGCTGACCGTATGTTATTGTTGTCCCATCGATCCTGAAGCAATACAACTCTCGTAATGACACATAACAAAAGTACTGCAACGTTTTCAGGCGAGACGACTGCCATTGGCTGCACATGTTGGCCCCCTCACAGTAGAAACATGAACTGTTTCAACTACAATTACATTACAAACAATTCAATGCATTCATATCATAACGTGTTCCTGGATCACAATTCGCACCGAGCGAGGATTTAAGTTGAGCGGTAAGTGTCAAGGCCACGAAAGCATTTGACAAAACTAAACAGTCTCTTTATTGATCCGATCCTTGATAATATTTAACGCACCTAACACAAGTGAATCAATGTGCAAAGAGGGCAACATCTCATTACCAAATTTAGCATTTCATAACAAGACGAACAATTCACACTTATTTTTACAATGATGTAATTCCGACGCTTAGTGAACGGATTCTAAGACTGGCCCTTTGTAGCTTTAAAGCACAACTAAAATAGAGAAGGTAAAAAAGAAGCAAAACATAAAATCTTATGCTCAGCCCGAATCGCCCTTAAATAACCTTATATAGAGAAATTCTAAACATCCATTTTAACAGCTGAGCAACAAGTCCTTAAATAATGAAGCCTTTAAGTTTAGCTCTAAATAATAAAAAAATTCTTTAAAACAAGGTATCTCAAAAGAAAACCAAGCAACAAGTAAAATTTAAGACTTGTGTTCTAAACTGTAGGTAATGACCTCTTTAAGAACATGTAAATAACACTGACATACTGGAAAACTTCCACGTCATGAATTTAACGAAGTTCAGCTCTTCAGCAAACTCAATAACTCTGTTTCTGCACGACAGCAGACAAATGATTTACAGCTAATAACTTGCGTACTTGTGATAGTGCACAACAGTTCACAGTGAGGTAAACAAGTAATTTGAGTTCCACAACTTATAGTTTGTGGTAAGAGTAGTGGTCAATAACGTAGAAGTCAAGCAGAGAGCACATGCCCATTAGAAACAGATAATTAAATAACAATAAAATATATAAATGGTATTCAAGGTGAAGGGAGCGTCTCACGCATCGAACAGAAGCGATGTTCATCTTTTGCGAGCAGCACCCTGCCAAACGATGCGCTTAGCGGTTTTAGTCAACAGCTGCCGCAAACGACCCCCTCATCTGCGGCTACATTACTGCAGACTGTACCAGGGCAAACCTCGTCCTAAGATAACCAAGTGCGTTCGGCGGTCATCGAATGACTCAGCTCTGCCAAGACAAAGTCGCGTCACGTAAATCAAAAGTGATTCCGGGCACGAGGATAGAAAGGCTGCCCATAGCTGAGTAGAATGAGGTTTGCCCCTTCCATCTAGCAGACTCGGACATCGGGGTTACCACGGCTGTGCCTGCATTCCTTACGGACTCTGCTCAGATCTTCGCAGACAGACACTGACTGATGCCGACAAGTCACAGCCATAGGGCAGAACTTCACTCCATCGCTTCCCTGGCCGAACAGTCGTGAGTCCCTCTGCTCACCGCTAGAAGAAGCATCGCCAAAACTAACGGCGGCGCCACCAGAGCGGCCGCTGCCAACTTTAGGCGAATTACAGCACACATAAAATAAAATCGAGCTATCGCACCACACTGGCTCAGCAACGTTCACTATTAAAACCTCGGCAATATGCAACATTTATTTTGACCAATGTATATTCTAGTAGTCTTACATGACAAATCTGTATTTTGCTACAAAGGGCGGTATCCTGATTGTAGTGGGGGAATGCCAGTTGGCACAACTGAATATCGTGCGCTAGAATGTGATGCTGGCGCGAGCTCACTGGCTAAGTACAGCCAAGGACGAATAAATATACAACGAAGTGCCGTATCACACATGGATGTGCACCTACGCTAACTTCCCTGGGCCTCTTCCGTAAGGATCAAGAACTCTTGTAAGCGAAGTTGGCGGGTGGGCGGAAGTAACAGTAGACTTTAAGGGTGAAGGGCATGATGAGAAGTTTCCAAGGCTGATTAAATCCGCAGAGAGAATGATAAATTATTTGACGAAAGAAAAGAAACAGGGCACTGTCGCTAGCCTGGTTTGCCGGCCGGTGTGACCGAGCGGTTCTAGGCGCTTCAGTCTGGAACCGCGCGACGGCTACGGTCGCAGATTCGAATCTTGCCTCGGCCATGGATGTGTGTGATGTGCTTAGGTCAGTTAGGTTTCAGTAGTTCTAAGTTCTAAGGGACTGATGACGTCAGATGTTAAGTCCCATAGTGCTCAGAGCCATTCTTGAGCTAGCCTGGTTTATTAAACGTTGTATGTCGAATGTTTAAAATATTATACTCTCTGTGATCGTATTGAGATATTGGTAGACCGAATAAAGGAGGTGAATCACGGAATAAATTGAACTCCACAAATTCAGAAGAAGAACTAAAACAACTATTTCGTTCAGATTTATATACAGGGCGTGACAAATAGAGTCCGCCATAAAAATGTATATACAATTTAAGGAAAGAAAAGTATTACTTATGTGTTTATTTTACATTTAATAATTGATCACACACGTTGTACAACCTTCAGTTTAGCACATGGTTACTTAAAAAGTTCAAGAGGTTCACCGCTGGCGGCTATACACATAACAGAATGACGTCGATAGACGTTATCTTTCACAGTTCCACACAAGTAAGAGTTCATAGGTGTTAGATCTTTCGGCAGTGGAGGGAACTCAATGGGCCCTCTTCGTTCAATCCAATGCCCCGGAAAATTGTCATCCAGGAAAGCTCGTACGGCTAGGTGTTAGTATGGTGGCGCCCCGTCCTGTTGGTAGAACACCTCTTCATCAGCTCCATAAAGTGCATTTATACCTGGCAAAATTGATGTGCGTAACATTTCCAGGTACACTTCTCTAGTGACAGTAGCATCAAAGGATAAGGGTCCTACGAAGCCCCTAGATGATACCACATATGAACCCCTGGTACATCGACTGCTTTACCCACATAAACTTGCGGACTTTTCCGGAGCCCAGTACACTCTGTTATGTCGATTCGCGGCTTAAATTGTGCCTCGCCAGTCCACGCTACCTTCGTCACAAATTGTTCGTCATCAGTTAGCATTTGCTGATACCATTCACAAAATTGCATTCGGCGATCAGGATCGTCATCATTGAAACTTCCTGGCAGATTAAAACTGTGTGCCGGACCGAGACTCGAACTCGGGACCTTTGCCTTTCGCGGGTAAGTGCTCTACCAACTGAGCTACCCAAGCAAGACCCACGACCCGTCCTCACAGGGTCTCGGTCCGGCACACAGTTTTAATCTGCCAGGAAGTTTCATATCAGTGCACACTCCGCTGCAGAGTGAAAGTCTCATTCTGGATCGTCATCATTAATCGCGTGCAGTAATCGTGGAGTGTAAACTTTCCACTTTACAGCTTTCAGAATTCTTCGTACACTTGTACTGCTAACCCCCACTTCACGTGCACATTGCGTAGCAGGCTTCTGTCGAGAATTAACAAACGTTTCTAACACGAGAGCCGACGAAGCAGGACTTATAGCTGTAAGCTGCTTTCCCGATATTCGTTTGTGAATATCACAAATAGTTCCAGGCAATTGAAACTCGTCAATGATGCGATTAACTGTTAGGCACGTTTGCGGTTGTCTTTCCTACTCCCGCCGCCACTGACGTTGCCCTTCGGGCATTATCAAACTTGAAAAACCACTTCACAATATATTTTCATTGCTCGAATGTCAAGCGTTCTCCAGCCATCTTGTTTTCTCAATACCGACATGAAAGTACTAACATCTGTTGGGCCAAAGACCATACCACAACACACTCTTAACTCAAATCGAACGACAATATCGATATCACGATAGAGCTTTAGAAAGAGTGTATACATTTTTCTGGCGGATTCTGTATGTACGGCACAAATTCCAGGACATGTTCCTCACACGTAGACGGAGAAATTATATATAATATAGACTTGGGCCTGGAAACGCTTTGTTTCCATTTTACAACTCGTTTTCTCCAACTTATCAATCGTGGGAAACACTCACGAGAAGAATGCACCAGAATACCATATGCAACTCATTATCTCTAGAGATGTTCAACTGCCTTTCGTGGGCTTTGAGACATGTGCCAACCCGCCTTCGTAGTGAATCTGGGATCCGCTGATGTATCCCAGGAGGCAATAACGGATTCGGTGACAGACGGATAGGTGGAGGTGGACCACTTGCCTGGCCTCCTCGCTGTCCGGACCTAAACCCACAGGACTTAAATTTGTGGGGGTATTTGGAAACTCCTGTGTATGGAACACAAGATGTTCAGTCTCCGTGTCCGCATTATGGAAGACTGCGAAATCATACGCGATGTTGTTGTTGTTGTGGTCTTCAGTCCTGAGACTGGTTTGATGCAGCTCTCCACGCTACTCTATCCTGTGCAAGCTTCTTCATCTCCCAGTACCTACTGCAACCTACATCCTTCTGAATCTGCTAAGTGTATTCATCTCTTGGTCTCCCTCTACGATTTTTACCCTCCACGCTGCCCTCCAATGCTAAATTTGTGATCCCTTGATGCCTCAAAACATGTCCTACCAACCGATCCCTTCTTCTAGTCAAGTTGTGCCACAAACTTCTCTTCTCCCCAATCCTATTCAACACCTCCTCATTAGTTATGTGATCTACCCACCTTATCTTCAGCATTCTTCTGTAGCACCACATTTCAAAAGCTTCTGTTCTCTTCTTGTCCAAACTAGTTATTGTCCATGTTTCACTTCCATACATGGCTACACTCCATACAAATACTTTCAGAAACGACTTCCTGACACTTAAGTCTATACTCGACCTTAACAAATTTCTCTTCTTCAGAAACGATTTCCTTGCCATTGCCAGTCTACATTTTATATCCTCTCTACTTCGACCATCATCAGTTATTTTGCTCCCCAAATAGCAAAACTCCTTTACTACTTTAAGTGTCTCATTTCCTAATCTAATGCCCTCAGTATCACCCGATTTAATTTGACTACATTCCATTATCCTCGTTTTGCTTTTGTTGATGTTCATCTTATATCCTCCTTTCAAGACACTGTCCATTCCGTTCAACTGCTCTTCCAAGTCCTTTGCTGTCTCTGACAGAATTACAATGTCATCGGCGAACCTCAAAGTTTTTACTGCTTCTCCATGAATTTTAATACCTACTCCGAATTTTTCTTTTGCTTCCTTTACGGCTTGCTCAATATACAGATTGAATAACATCGGGGAGAGGCGATACTACAGGGATATATCAGCGCGTACGAGATTCATTGCGACGTCGGCGGGTTGATGCATGTATCAATAGCCACGCAGGGGCATATTCAACATCTTGTGTGAGGAAGAGCTGCATGATGTACGCAGGTGCGTTTTGTTCGTGTGTGTTTCTCATGACTAATAATTTAGAGAAAACGAGTCGTAACATGGAAACAAAACATTTCCAGACTCATGTTCATATAACACAATTTCTTCGTTTACGTGTGACGAAGGTATTCTGCAACTTGTGCCGTACGTTTTATTGTTGCTCCCTGTACTCATTGTGACTCCACATGCACTAGACACAACTGCACGTCTCACCAGTTCAAAAAGTGGATTAACAACACACAGAACATTCAACAATTTGAAAATGTGAGAGAGGTCCTTCTTTGGGATGTTACTCTACTCTCGCGTCGTATTGGCAGAACTGTCTGCGTTTTGCATTTAAACCAAGTCGCGGCAGACGTTCATACGTTGTCGTCTTTGTTCGGGAGTCAAAGTGTGCGGGACAAACTTTGCGCACGCTTTCCTCTCCTTCAAATCGCTCTGCAGAATGTCTTGAAACGCTTGATTTACACATGTTGCTCCAGTGCGATTTGTGACACAACAATGTTGACACACCATGGCCGCATGTTTACTGCCGAACACCGGCTGCTCAGAGTTGACTGGCCGAATGCAAATTTTTTCTTGCTGGCACCGTAGTTATTCCGCTGACATCGTTTATACGCCAGGAATAAAATCAGTGTCAGATAATTTTGGACGGATTTAATTTTTGTTGAATTGTTCCTTTTAGATACAACGTAAATGCTGTACATGTTCAAGAACTAACAAATAAGGAGGAACCATATTCACAACGAGTAGGGAGGCTAGGCTAATAGGCAAAAATCGACACACTGAAGTCTTCAGTATGATATTACACTAAACTGAAATTTTCTACGTAATCACAAATTGCGTCGTTATTTTCTATTATTTTCTTCAGTGATAAACTGATACTAAGATATTTATAGTTCAAGGCTGTAACAAAGTTAAAGTGGTTAACTTACCACAGCAACGGAAATTAAGCAGATTCGGAGGAAGGCACGGTACCTGCAAACAGAATGACAGCGTATTTTAATGTAAGAAAACCAATAACACAATATTTGTTTCAATATTTTAATTGAACGTTGCACGAGCGGTTTTCAACGAATAATGCAACACAAATTTTTCTGGAAGCAGACTAGTTTTATTCAGTATTCCTGTACACCTTATTACCCCAAACTCTTTTAGCCAATGTAATCTCTGTTCTATGCGACGGCCTTACGCCACTGCACAGAGAAGACCTGTATGCCCGCATGGTTACCACTCTATTAGTCTGCGTCGGTCACGTCTTGATGCATCAATAACTTCTCCATCATACACATACTGCGTCTTCCGAAATGCACCCCTCATGGGATCAAACAGACAGAAGTCGGAGCCCGCCGCTGTGGCCGAGCGGTTCTAGGCGCTTCAGTCCGGAACCGCGCTGCTGCTACGGTCGCAGATTCGAATCCTGCCTCGGGCATGGATGTGTGTGATGTCTTTAGGTTTTAGTACAGGGTGGCGCACGAAATGTGTTACCAATTAATTGTTTCTTTCACAATTTACGACGCACATTAGATATCCCGCTGGGATCTCTAAGCAGTACCAGCAAAGCTTGTAAAAACAAATGATTTACGAAAAGACGTGTAATTCACGATACTGCCGCTAGGGGACTAGTAAGCAGCAATGGCTGACAATGGAAGACTCACGACACAGCAACGATCGGCAGTTGTGTTACTTTTTCATAAAACGAAAAGCCTTGTTGTGACTCAGAGGCGTTTTCGACAACAGTTTAACACACGATGGGTCCCTTGCAAGAAGACCATCCACTGGTTGTACGATAAATTTGTACAGGAAGGAACAGTATTGGAAGTGAAGCGACCTTGACCTAAGCCTGTTTGTTCGCCAGAGAATATTGAAGCGGTACGAGTTGCTGTACAGAGAAGTCCCGGGAAATCGTGTAGAAAGGCAGCAGTGCAACTGGGAATATCCAGACGCTCTGTTCAACGCTTTCTTAAAAGTGACCTCCATATGTACCTATACAAGATGACCTGTGCACAGAAGCTCACTGAAGAACACAATCAGCAGAGACTACTGTTTGCTCAGTGGGCGGAGGATAGGGGAGGAAACTCTCAACAACGTTTGGTTTTCAGACGAGGCGCATTTTCATTTAGACAGTGTGGTTAACAAACAAAATGTACGCTTTTGGGCCACTGAAAACCCACAAGTGCTACATGAACGACAACACAATGCTCGGAGGATTACAGCGTGGGCGGCAATTTCCAGTCACGGTCTTATTGGACCCTTTTTCTTTGAAGAAACTGTGAACAGCGAGCGTTATTTGAGCATGCTTCTCAATAGCTTCATTCCACAGCCTCTTGCTACTGCCTTGCCCTTCAACATGCGGTGGTTCATGCAAGATATGCAAGATGGAGCAAGGCCACATACTGCAGACACTGTGTTGGAGTTTTTACACGAGCATTTCGACATGCGGATCACTTCACTCAGGTTTCCAGGTTGCTTCAATGACGGACAAAATTGGCCCCTCAATAGTCCAGACCTCAATCCATGTGACTTTTTTTCTTTGGGGGTACCTAAAGGAAAAAATTTTCCTGAAACGTCCACGTGATTTAATGGAGCTCAGAAGACTTATTCTTCAAGCTTGCAGCGAAATTGCGGAAGACATGTGCCGTAGGGTAAAAGCTTGCAGTGAAATTGCGGAAGACATGTGCCGTAGGGTAATCACTAACTTCAGTGTTCGTTTGAAGGAAGTTAGGAAACGAAATGGTGGACATATTGAGCATGTGCTGATTTAGAACAAATCTCCATGGACGGCTCTTCATTGTCGTATATGTTCCTTTCAGATTGTATTGACAATAAAGTTTATACTCAAAAACCAAATGGTAACACATTTCGTGCGCTCTGTAGTTCTACGTCCAGGGGACTGATGACCTCAGATGTTAAGTCCCATAGTGCTTAGAGCCATTTGAACCATTTGAACAGAAGTCGGAAGGCGCGAGATCCGGGCTGTAGGACTGGCGAGGAAGACCAGTCCTGTGGAGCTTTGCGAAATCCTCTCGGGTGTACAAACTGGTGTGAGGCCTCGCGTTGTCATGCAGAAGGAAAAGTTCGTTTGCATTTTTGTGGCGATGGACACATTTCAGGAGCAATGTGCGGCCGCCCGGCACGCGGAAGATTGGACAGGTTTGCGCGACATTTTTGCGATGACGACAGACTCCTCGCCCAACGACTCACCGTGCTTTTGTTCAGTGCCACGTCTCAGTAGACATTCTGCAAACGCCTGTGAATATCTGCGATGCTCTGCTGTCCTCAGTAATTCAACAATTTAAGTACAGATTCACACATTTAAACAAAGAAGTTTCACTTTATGTTATACAATAATTCTAAAGCCTCAGAAAACAATTTATAAACCTGCCCCATAATGTTCAATATAAAGAGTCTCTCTCTCTGCCCCCCCCCCGTCTCTCTCTCTCTCTCTCTCTCTCTCTCACACACACACACACACACAGAAACGAACTCTTTCATGTACCAGCACATCTGAAAAATGGGTTTCCATAGCTACTAATTCAGTACTAAGCAGTGAATAATGATTCGTTAAGAAATGATTAAGAACGGAGATTTCCGCATTTTTACAATCATTAACTTTAAGTTCAAAGGAACAAGTAAGCCGTCAGAACCAACATATAATTTGTAAATATCATTGCTGTGTAATACAACAGTACATTTAGCAAGTAGCGATTATCGAATTAACATTCGTCGACTTAACTTGTCGGCGTCTGTGACTTGATAGCATGCAGAGAGAAATTACAAGTAACTAACGATGTGGTTGCCTATTCATTAGAATATTCATCGTCCGTAATAAATCTTTCACAAATTTGGAGAGGATGATAACTGTGAATTTATCGGACGACGACAAGTTGGTGGCCACGAAATGTGGCACAAGTACCAATGTATGACTTGGTTTGGTTCGAAATAATTCAGAAAGCACTTGGTTAACAAGTATGTACATTGTCGCCAAACGAAATGAATTAATTTACAAATCCATATGCGTCTTCAAAGCAGCAGACATAAAATTCAATTTTATATTGAGTAATCGGAATACTATGTTCTTTGTGTACGATTTTAAACAAAGTAATAATTCTTTCACAATTTAGAAAAGGATGATAACGGTGAATTTATCGCACGACGAATTAAAAAGATAACCTTCGTCATTATATTCAGCTTCCATTTAAACAAGTTTGAGCAATCTACAACCTTCCAGTTCACTGGCTCGATAAATGCTGTACATGCCTAAACGTAGAGTAATCGCGACCAAATGATGCATAAATGTTGTCATTTTTCCCGAAAACAACCCGAGTTTCACCAAAGCAAATAATTGAAATGATTTCACCCAATCTTTTAATCGTTGTAGAGTCTCTACACGAACAAAGATCGTCCGCAGACAAATCCAGTCTTCCTTCCAAGACGGAATACAGAACAGCTATTTGAAACAAAGGCTACATCGTGGCTTCTAAACTGCACGGGCTTCTCTTTGGTCGAAACAAAAAACTGACTGCCTAAAGATGCGAATTCCCCTTAGTGACCATGAAAGACGTTGCTCAAAGGGCTTATATCGATTAACCGAATCTGAGTATAGCAGACACGCGTAAAATATTGCGAAGATAACTATAGCAATATTAAAAACAAAATATAATCGGAAGAAATGAAATGGACGAATGAACAGGCAGGCGTTCAACTTCTTCCATCGCCTCTTCTGTGTCAAAGTTGAGCAAGAGTGGTGATAAGTTTAACCCCAATCTTATATGCTACATCAGACGAAAATATCTTCCCTGACTACCTGTCTTTGGGTTTTGTACTTGTTCTCGATTTTCGGCAGTCTTTGTACATTAATCCCAATCTTGCGAACTAGTTATTCCACCTTCAATAGCATAACGTTTTTTTTCTAAATCCACAAATGCTAGGAAGATACCGTGGGTTTTCTTCAGTCTGCCTTCCATTACTAAGCGATATCTTGCCTCTCTGCTACTTTTACTCCATCTTGAAACCAATCCGATTTTTGTCTGGCACGACTTACGTATTTCATTCTGTTCTACTGTATATTAATCTCTTCATCAGTTAACAGGCATGAATTGTCAGACTAAAGGCGTCTGCAGGTTGTTGTACTGTGATTCAACATTCATCGAGTTTTATAGTTACAGAGAGAAGATGGACCCACAGGGTCCGAAATGCATCCTATACTAAATAAAACACGAAAAATTATGACTGAAGGCGTTTCTTAATTCATATCTCGAGTGTATTGAGTACAGCCACGTTTGAAGCTGCACAATATAGATAAAATTAAAAAGAAAACAGAAGAAATTTTGTCACATTTAAAATGACGTTTAAGGGGAAGATGTTCTAAAGAAAGGTGGTGAATAATGAAGTATAAAAGTGATATTACGTACAGTCTTATCAATAAATGATACGTGCTCGAATATAAAAATAACAGAAAATCGTTGATGCAGCGAATGCTAATGAAGATAAATACTTTTTTAAAAAGATCTTGTTTTACCCTGGCTGTGGTTCACAACCACATAAACGTTTTTGAATGACATCATCGAAGTCTTTGATTGTTAAAAATTAGTTATTAATAACATTCACAATTGCAACAACGACCACTCAGCCAGATTCAAGTGCAACACAAAAACACTTCGAAAATGGTATGTATATTCTGTTTTTGTTGTTTTGATATTTTCTACTTGATAATATCTCAATGGCCGACACTCAATAGTGGATTTTTTTAAATAAATAATTTTGGTACTAAGAGATGATATAATTTAAGAAGTATCATCCTTTCGTTACTAACACTAAAGCTGCATGTAAAGTTCTAAAGTTTATCGGAAGTTTCGATGCACTACAAAAACGGAACTTTGAATTTAGATGCATACGAAGCAAATATAGCAAGCAGAAAGCATAGGTACTCGGCGACACTACTTCATTCACCGCTATAGAATATAAGTTAAATATGAATGCTGTGTGATGCAGACATCTGATGTATCCCGTTTTCTTTTCATCTTTTTTTTTTTTTTTTGCCTTCCTTTCGTGTCGTTTTCGATCGTCAAAATGCATCAAATGCTATGATGGCCACTTTTGTTCTCCGATGTCTTACCTGAGATTTGCTTACGGATCTGACAGCACAATGTATGCTACTATTTTGATTGGTGTTGTAAGTTGTTTTAGACGTCGAGAAGAGTAAATTAATCATTTTCCGCGACTACCAGCGCTTCAGGTAAGCGGACGTGTAAGCTTATTCGATGGAAATGAACTGCTTTTGATGCAAAACTGAACTGCAAAGCTCATACTTGTCGTCCTGTAATGAAGTAGTTTTGCAGTAATTTCCGCTACGCGGCACGGCTTTCGAAACTTCTGAATCCGCCGTCGGGGGCAAACACACTAACTTGTGAAACGGGATTCTTCCAGCCGAGCGCACGGCTGATGTTATTGGGTGACGTCGGACGGAAAAACTGTGGTGGAGGCTGGGAGGGGGTGTAGGAGGAAGGTCGTGGGGGGGGGGGGGGGGAGACGGGCGGCCTTGGTACGCATCCGGGGTGGGGGAGGAGGACACACCGGAAGTGCGTAGCTGCTGCCGTGACGTCAGCAGAGGGGACGGATTTTACAGCAACCAAAATACACTCCCTCAGAGGCAGCGAGCGGAAAGCGGGAGGACATTCACAAATCTGATCAGGGGGCAAACGAACTGCTGTTGCAACGATAAGGGACGGCAGAGATGGAGGAGAAGGGTAGGGGGCCGAACTTCGCGCAAATTCGTATTGTGGTAGGCGCCTGGGGAGATGCAAGTTATTCCTCTGACACCGAGATAAACATTTCCCCAAGCAGACCGCACCAGCGCTGCTAGGAGTCCGAGGGTGATAGAGGTAGTCAGATCAGTGCCCTAATAAATTTAGGCTGCTGCAGGAGTTCGACTAGTGTTTGAATATCAAATACAGCAGGTGATCAAAAAGTCCGTATTAATTTGAAAACTGAGTAAATCACGGAATAATGTAGATAGAGAGGTACAAATTGACACACATGCTTGGAATGACATGGGGTTTTATTAGAACAAAAAAAATACGAACGTTCAAAATATGACCAACAGATGGCGCTTCATCTGATCAGAATGGCAATAATTAGCACAACAAATTAAGACTAAGCAAAGATGATGTTCTTTAAAGGAAATGCTCAATATGTCCACCATCATTCCTCAGCAATAGCTGTAGTCGAGGAATAATGTTGTGAACAGCACTGTAAAGCATGTCTGGAGTTATGGTGAGGCATTGGCGTCGGATGTTGTCTTACAGCATCTCTAGAGATATCGGTCGATCAAGATACATTTGCGGCTTCAGGTAACCCCAAAGCCAATAATCGCACGGACTGAGGACTGGGGACGTAGGAGGCCAAGCATGACGAAAGTGGCGGCTGAGCACACGATCATCACCAAACGACGAGCGCAAGAGATCTTTCACGCGTTTAGCAATATGGGTCTTTTTTTTGGTTCTAACAAAACCCCATGTCATTCCAAGCATGTGTGTCAATTTTTACCTCTCTATCTACACGAGCGGTTCTAGGCGCTAGAGTCTGGAACCGCGCGACCGCTACGGTTGCAAGTTCGAATCCAGCCTCGGGCATGGATGTGTGTGATGTCCTTAGGTTAGTTAGGTTTAAGTAGCTCTAAGTTCTAGGGGACTGATGACCTGAAGTTAAGTCCCATAGTGCTCAGAGCCATTTGAACCATTTTTTTGTTATATGCATGTTTACTGGAATACAGAGATATGTAAACAGGTAGAATACGACGCTGCAGTCGGCAACATCTATATAAAACAACAAGTGTCTGGTGCAGTTGTTAGATCGGTGACGGCTGCTAAAATGGCAGGTTATCAAAATTTAGGTGAGTTTGAACGTGGTGTTATAGTCGGCGCACGAGCGATGGGACACACAGCATCTCCGAGGTAGGAATGAAGTGGGGATTTTCCCGTACCATCATTTCACTACTGTGCTGCGAATATCAGGAATCCGGTAAAACATCGAATCTCCGACATCGCTGCGGCTAGAAAGATCCTGCAAGAACGGGACCAACGACGACTGTAGAGAATCGTTCAACGTGACTGAAATGCAATCCTTTCGCAAACTGCAGTAGATTTCAATGCTGGCCCATCAACAGGCGTCAGCGTGCGAACCATTCAATGAGATATCATCGATATGGGCTTTCTGAGCCGAAGCCCCACTCGTGTACCCTTCATGACTGCACGACACAAAGCTTTATGCCTCGCCTGGGCCCGTCAACGCCGACACTGGACTGTTGATGAGAACATGTTGCGTGGTCGGACAAGTCTCGTTTCAAACTGCATCGAGTAGATCGACGGGTATGGGTATGGAGACAACCTCATGAATCCGTGTCAGCGGGGGACTGTACAGGCTGGTTGAGGCTCTGTAATTGTGCGAGGCTCGTGCAGTTGGAGTGATATGGGACCCCTGATATGTCTAGAAACGAACCGGAAAGGTGACGCGTACGTAAGTATCCTGTCTGATCACCTGCATCCATTCATGTCCATTCTGCATTCCGACGGACAGGGAAAATCCCAGCGGGACAATGTGACACCCCACGCGTCCACAATTGCTACAGAGTGGCTCCAGGAACACTCTTCTGAGTTTAAATACTTCCACTGTCCACCAGACTCCCCAGACATGAACATTATTGAGCATATCTGGGATGCCTTGCACTGTGCTGTTCAGAAGAGATCTCCACCTGCTCGTACTCTTACGGATTTGTTGACAGTCCTGCAGGATTCATGGTGTCAGTTCCCTCCACCACTACTTTAGATGTTAGTCGAGTCCATTCCACGCCGTGTCGGCGCTTCTATGAGTTCGCGGGGGCCCTACACGCTATTAGGCAGGTGTGCCAGTTTCTTTTGTTCTTAAAGGTATAAGTATAAAGTGCAAATAGTGGTAGACAACTATATTTCAGTTACAAAATTATGCAATCAATTGCAGAGAACCGTCGAAGTTGAATATCACTTTCGTTTGTTACTTGATCACTAGTTTCGAGCCTATGCTTGTTAGCAGATCATGCGTTAAGCTATGCAAGAACATAATTTACGTCAGTTGCATGCCTGTGCATTGCAGCTAACACATCTCGTAAATTAGTACAAGGCTGAATTTCATTCACCTCAATGAATTAAGTTCAGCTCTGCACTAATTTACAAGATGCCTTTAACTGGAATCGTTAAGTAATAAAGGAAAGACGGTTCTCTGCACTTTATTGCATAATTTGTTAGACCATACAGTTACAGACGTCATGCCTTCCAGAATCCTCTTTAGAAGTATACATGAATTGGATGTTTATGGGGAAACAAAAACAGAGTTCGTTTTAGTGCGAGTAGACATCATCTTATTTTAATATCTTCACTTTCATTATGCACTTTAGACAATGGTGATCACTGCGCACTGAAGCCAGCGGTAGCACAGATTACAGAACTGAAGGTGGCAAATTTCGAAGCTTTGTTATATAGATTTCGATAGAAGACATTGCAGTTTTGTTGAAGCTATTTTTCATCTCAGATTTTGTGATTACACAGAAACAGTTGGAGAAGACATAATTCGTGCTGTATCATTTGATTAACGCTTCCTTCCTACCTTGTTGCCGATTGTTCTTCACCTTGGACTGTAAAGAAATTGTTTGCTCTATTTCTCAGTCAGAGAAGATGCAGATGCTGTACGGATGGTAACTTACCTAAATACTGGAAAAAGTTGTAATACTTTATGAACTCAGCAACACGTGGGTTGGTACATTATTATCTGCTAACCCGAAGTGGAAAGATTCATTTGGAAGTATGAAGAGGGAAACGCGTATATACGAGGGCTGACTGAAAAGTAATGGCTCCACCTTCGTAACTCTTCAACAATTGGCAGTATTGGTATGCAGCAGATACTGGCTTGTTCCGTAGCCTCTTGTCTACAGCTCCTTAGCATTGAACGGTTGTGTAATCCCAAAGGTAAGGTCTCCTATTTTTTATAAGTACATAGACCCGTTTACAATGAATTACATCAGTTTACAGCTTGAACATTTAGCTATTTTTCGACATCATAACCATTTCTGTCGATGCATTTATGTAGACGCTGTGGCAGTTTTTGTATGCCCATGTCATACCAGCTCGCCGCCATGCTGTTCAGAAAGTTATGAACCTCTTCTTTCACCTCGTTGTCGGAGTTGAATCGCTTTCCAGTCAAATGTTCTTTTAATCTAGGGAACAGGTGCCCCCACACACGAATATCACTATTGCCATGGTGAAGACTCATACAGGTGTTATGAGAAAAGATTGTTGTGTCCCACTGCTGCCTAGCCCACAACGAGTGGTTTCGTTCCCAAGAGACACAAGCCCCTCTCGGAACCCCTGGAGAGGTGTCGTGGCACCTAATCCCAGCTCATGGAGCCTATTTGCTGTCATCTTTGTTGATATGTGCGCTCCTTTAGGTGTTCGCACTGCTTGCTGTTATATGGAGATATTACTGGCGGAATTAAAGCTGTGGGGAGGGGGCGTGAGTCGCGCTTGGGTAGCTCAGTTGGTAGAGCACTTGCCCGCGAAAGGCAAAGGTCCCGAGTTCGAGTCTCGGTCCGGCACACTGTTTTAATCTGCCAGGAAGTTTCATATGGAGATATTAATTCTGCACACCTATTCTGTTTCTTCCGCTGCGACTTCTGTGACAATCTTCGGCTGCTCCCGTTCCTAGAAACATGTTCAGTTTCTAGAAGCATCACTTTGACTCACAGCGACATTGGCTGCCATTTTCACCTGTCCCATTCTTTGCACCATTAAAGTGACTATACGGAGCCTCTGATCGTACGTTACTGCTGTACGAACTATTCTGAAGCAACGCAAGTCTCGTAATCACAAACCACAAGCACTGCAGTTTTTACAGGTGGTACGGTTCTCACAGACCGCACGTACCGCCCCCTAACAATAGAAACAAGTACTGTTTCCCATAATATTACATTATAAACAAACTAGTGTGTTGATATCATAACTTATTTCTGGGACACAACAATCAATATTAAACTTTCGGCAGTGTGAAACATTTATTTTGACCACTATGTAGCGGGCCGGGGTGGCCGAGTGGCTCTAGGCGCTTCATTCCAGAACCGCGCGACAGCTACGGTCGCAGATTCGAATCCTGCCTCGGGCATAGATGTGTGTGTGATGTCCTTAGGTTAGTTAGGTTTAAGTAGTTCTAAGTTCTAGGGGACTGCTGACTTCAGATGTTAAGTCCCATAGTGCTCAGAGCCATTTTGAACCACTGTGTATACCCTATCGGCCCCTCCGTTGTTGTTCGAAGGTAAATCCCTATTTTTTTTATAAGTACAGAACTCTGTTTGTATGGCAGTTGGTCACACTGTTATGAAGAGTGCTTCACGCGCTGTGTGTAAACATGCGCAAGCCGCTCTGAGGCGCTCAGTCTTGGCTTGGCAGCCGTTGAGAATGGAGCTTCCGTTGGATGTTACCAACAAGTGTCAATTGCGCGCAGTTATTCGGTTTTTGAACGCAAAGGGCACTGCGCCGATTGAAATCCATCGCCAATTGACGGAAGTGAATGGTGAGTCGTGCATGGATGTGAAATATGTTCGTAAGTGGAGAGTTTGCAGCTGGCCGGACCGAAATTCACGACGAACAGAGGAGCGTGAGACCGTCAATGTCGATGGAAACAGTGTTGAAGGTTGAGCAAAGCATGGGTGAAGATCGGCGGATCACCCTGGATGATCTCTGCACGTTGGTTCCTGAGGTTTCCCGAACCACCGCTCACAGAATTTTAACGGAAACATAGAACTACCGGAAGGTGTGCGCAAGATGGATGCCACGCATGCTGAATGAGGACCATATACGGCAACGAGTTGATGCTTCCCGCGCATTTCTCCACCGCCTTGCAGCCCAACAGGACAACTTCCTGGACTCAACTGTCACGGGTGACGAAACCTGGGCATACCACTTTACACCTGAGACCAAGCAACGATCGCGGCAGTGGCGGCATCCGTCTTCGCCAAAGCCGCAGAAATTCAAACAAACACAGTCTGCACGTAAAGTCATGTCAACCGTTTTTTTTTTTTTTTTGGGATCGGAAAGGGGTATTGTTGGCCGACTTTATGCTCACTGGGACCACAATTAACGCTGACAGGTACTGTGAGACTCTGCCGGCCGCGGTGGTCTAGCGGTTCTAGGCGCTCACTCTGGAACCGCGCGACAGCTACGGTCGCAGGTTCGAATCCTGCCTCGGGCATGGATGTGTGTGATGCCCCTTGGGTTATGTAGGTTTAAGTAGTTCTAAGTTCTAGGGGACTGATGACATAAGTCCCATAGTGCTCAGAGCCATTTGAACCATTTTTTACTGTGAGACTCTGAAAAAATTCAAACGGGCAATTCAGAACCGGAGAAGAGCAAAGGCGTACACTTTCTCCATGTCAACGCTGACCCACTCGGCAAACCGTTGCTCTCCTGCAACAGTTTCAGTGGAACATAATCACCCACCCACCCTATAGTCCTGACTTGGCGCCGCAGTGCCTATCATCTGTTCCCTAGGTTAAAAGATCGTTTGGCCTGAAAGCGATTCAGCTCCGACGACGAGGTGAAAGAAGAGGTTCATAACTTTCTGCAAAGCATGACGGCAAGTTGGTATGACATGGGCAGACAAAAACTGCCACAGCTTCTACAAAAACGCATCGACAGAAATGGTGATTATGTCGAAAAATAGCTAAATGTTCAAGCTGTAAACTGATGTACCCATTGTAGATATAAATAGGTGTATGTACTAATAAAAAATAGTAGACCTTACTTTTGGGGGCCGGGTGCGGTGGCCGAGCGGTTCTAGGCGCTTCATTCCGGAACCGCGCGACAGCTACTGTGGCAGGTTCGAATCCATCCTCGGGCATGGATGTGTGTGTGATGTCCTTAGCTTAGTTAGGTTTAAGTAGTTCTAAGTTCTAGGGGACTGATGACTTCAGATGTTAAGTTCCATAGTGCTCAGAGCCATTTGAACCATTTACTTTTGGGATTACTCTCGTAGAAGAGACATTCTGGTATCTTACTTTTTATTTTTATTTTCGTTAATTTTGTACGATATTACAGTCCATAACTGTCTCGTTCTACAACGGTACTAACATGCTGCTTGGCATTTAAATCCTAATACCCCGGTAGCACATAACTTTTGGCCCCTGACATCCACAGAGTCATTCGTCACCCTCCAGGCAAAATGCGGCGGTGTGGGGCGAGTAAAAGCTGCGCGGCGCCGGCAACGCCGGTGCTGTTTCTGCAGCCAGCTGACGGCGGCTCCGCGCGCAACATTAATCTTGATGAACAAGTCTGGCGCGGGGCGCAACTTGTTAGTATCGGCAGGCGCGCTGTCGCAGCCACTGCTGCCAACTTGGCAAACTTGCAGCAGCAGCGTCTGCGCCTCGGTTGCCTGCCTGCTAGTTTCGGGCGGCCCGGGAGGCCAGGAGGAGGCAGACCTGTTGCCCGCTCACAACTTGGCTAAGTAAGGCCGTCAATGCCGGCGGGCTTGTTTGCCTGTCGATTATAACGCGCCGGTGCCCACCTGCCCGCCCCCACGGCACAGCTGGGGGTGGCTCCGGGTCGTTGCCGAAACGCGCTGTCCGTTGCACGTGCGGCCTTTCCTACTCCTTGGCAGGTGTGGAACTGCTAATGAACGGTTTTATACGCTGTCAATTGCTACTTGCTCAAACATCGAGCCACAGAGACACAACATTTAAAGTAAGATACACCTCTGCAAATACCATGTTTATCTGGTAACGAGAGTATATTGCGGACTGGTCGTCTTAGAAATTTTCATACTTATACGAGGTGCGTACAGTAAGTAATGCAACAGATTTCTTTTCTGAAAGCAGGTTGGTTTTGTTCAGGTTTCCAATACACCATATTATTCCCCACTTGTTTTGGCTACAAAACCCTATTTTTCAACTTAATCTCCGTTCAATGCGACGGCCTCACAACACCCTGCTGGGAGGATCTGTATGCCCTCATGGTACCACTCTTTTGGTCAACGTCGGAGCCAACGACCTGCTCCATCACTAACGTTCCCATCTTACAGGTTCTGCATCCCGCAAACTGCATCCTTCACTGGACCAAGCAGATGGAAGTTTGAAGGTACGAGATTCGGGCTATAGGGTGGATGTCAGACAACAGGGCCAATGACATTTTTTGAGATCCTCTCAGGTACACAGACTAGTGTGAGGCACTGCAAGGGTTAGCTGCACGGTGTAAGGCACCTGGGTTAGCTGTGCTGTCTAAGGGGCCTGGGTTAGCTGTGCTGTCTGAGGCACCTGGATTAGCTGCGCTGTCTAAGGCACCTGGATTAGCTGCACAGTCTGAGATGCCAGGGTTAGACATGCAGCCTAAGGAGCCTGGGTTAGCTGCGCAGTCTAAGGTGCCTGGGTCAGCTGCGCTGTCTAAGGCACCTGGGTTAGCCACACAGTCTAAGGTGCCTGGGTTAGCCACATGGTCTAAGGCACCTGGGTTACCTGCACTGTCAAAGGCACCTGGGTTATCCAGGCAGTTTAAGGTGCCTGGGTTACCCACGTGGTCTAAGGCACCTGGATTAGCTGCACTGTCTAAGGTTCCTGGGTTACCCATGCGGTCTAAGGCACCTGGGTTAGCCTCACTGTCTAAGGTGCCTGGGTTATCCAGGCAGTTTAAGGTGCCTGGGTTACCCACGTGGTCTAAGGCACCTGGATTAGCTGCACTGTCTAAGGTTCCTGGGTTACCCATGCAGTCTAAGGCACCTGGGTTAGCCTCACTGTCTAAGGTTCCTGGGTTACCCATGCAGTCTAAGGCACCTGGGTTAGCCTCACTGTCTAAGGCGACTGGGTTAGCCGCACGGTCTAAGGTGTCTGGGTTATCCACATGGTCTAAGGGGTTAGCTGCACGGTCTAAGGTGTCTAGGTTAACCATGCCATCTAAGGTGCCTGGGTTAGCTGCACTGTCTAAGGCACCTGGGTTAGCTAAGCAGTAAAAGGCGCCTGGGTTAGCCGCACGGTCTAAGGTGCCTGGGTTAGCCACATGGTCTAAGGCGCCTGGGTTAGCTGCCCTGTCTAAGGTGCCTGGGTTAGCTGCACTGTCTAAGACGACTGGGTTACCCACGCAGACTAACGTGCCTGGGCTAGCTGCTCTGTCTAAGGTGCCTGGGTTAGCTGCACTGTCTAAGGCGCCTGGGTTAGCTACGCAGTCTAAGGCGCCTGGGTTAGCCACACGGTCTAATGCGCCTGGGTTAGCCACACGGTCTAAGGCGCCTGGGTTAGCCACATGGTCTAAGGCGCTTGGGTTAGCTGCCCTGTCTAAGGTGCCTGGGTTAGCTGCACTGTCTAAGACGACTGGGTTACCCACGCAGACTAACGTGCCTGGGCTAGCTGCTCTGTCTAAGGTGCCTGGGTTAGCTGCACTGTCTAAGGCGCCTGGGTTAGCTACGCAGTCTAAGGCGCCTGGGTTAGCCACACGGTCTAATGCGCCTGGGTTAGCCACACGGTCTAAGGCGCCTGGGTTAGCCACATGGTCTAAGGCGCTTGGGTTAGCTGCCCTGTTTAAGGTGCCTGGGTTAGCTGCACTGTCTAAGACGACTGGGTTACCCATGCAGACTAACGTGCCTGGGCTAGCTGCTCTGTCTAAGGTGCCTCGGTTAGCTGCACTGTCTAAGGCGCCTGGGTTAGCTACGCAGTCTAAGGCGTCTGGGTTAGCCGCACGTTCTAATGCGCCTGTGTTAGCCACACGGTCTAAGGTGCCTGGGTTAGCCACACGGTCTAAGGCGCCTGGGTTAGCTGCCCTGTCTAAGGTGCCTGGGTTAGCTGCACTGTCTAGACTGGGTTACCCACGCAGACTAACGTGCCTAGGCTAGCTGCTCTGTTTAAGGTGCCTGGGTTAGCTGCACTGTCTAAGGCGCCTGGGTTAGCTACGCAGTCTAAGGCACCTGGGTTAGCTGCACGGTCTAATGCGCCTGGGTTAGCAGCGCGGTCTAAGGCGCCTGGGTTAGCCACATGGTCTGCGGCGCCTGGGTTAGCTGTGCTGTCTAAGGGGCCTGGGTTAGCTGCACGGTCTAAGGTACCTGAGTTAGCCGCATGGTCTAAGGCACCTGGTTTAGCCACAAGGTTTAAGGCACCTTGCCACCGTTCGCATGGCTGCCCCCGTCGGAGTCGGAGGTTCACCTCCCATGGGTATGGGTGTGTGTCTTGTCCTTAGCATAAGTCAGTTTTATGAAGGTGTACAAGCCTAGGGACCGATGGCCTCAGCAGTATGGTCCCATAGGAACTCATCACAAATTTGCTAGTGTGAGGCCTTGGGTTGTCGAGGAATCGGAAAAGTTCGTTGGCATTTTTGTGGCGACCAACATGTTGAAGAGGTTTCCTCAGTTTCCTGAGAGTAGCACAACACACTTCAGAGCTAGTCGTTGCACGATTAGGGAGGACATCATACAGAATGACCCCTTCAGAGTCCCAGAAGACAGCTGATAAGGCTGATGGTGCGGTCTTGAACTTTTTCCCCGGAGGAGAGATGGTGTGATGTTCCACGGATAGTTGTTTCGTTTCCGATTCGAAGTGATGAACCTAAGTTTCACCGTCTGTGACTTTGTTTTAGCAAAAATATTCACGGTCAGCCTCGCAACTCGCAAGAGATTCCCCACGGATGGTCCCTATGGTCTTGTACAATCGGCGTTCAAAACGTTTTGCACAGTCGTCTCTATTTTTTTATTTTTTGCAGGAGGAGAATGAAATTTTTTGTCAACATACATAGAACATTTAGCTATAAGTTGGTATAAAAAGTATTTGCTCTTATTTACAGGTCCGCAATAATGGGCCGTAAAGTAGATAGATTGCGACAACGGTCAGTGATGGAGTTCCTTTTCAAGACCGGCGATGACTCTGCCACATCGATTCACAGGAAGTTGCTCCCTGTTTGTGGGGAGGACACAGTGGATCGCAGTATCCAGCAGTCGTTGCAGAGGTTTAAAGAAGGTGATTTCTCTGTACTGGATAATCCACAATGCGGTAGACCATCGACGGCAGTGAGTGATGTGAGTAAGGAGACCACTGATAAAATCATCCAAAATGATTGATGTGTGACGACACGACAGTTTGCTGAAATGACTCCTTCGTCATTGGGTAGCGTGGTATTACTGGTACAGTCACTAGGTTACAGAAAAATCTGTGCACGTTGGGAGTCTAGACTATTGACAAGAGAAATGAAAACGATGAGGAAGAATGCGTGCGAGGGTCTCATGAAGACCTTTACTGAAGAGTGGAAATAGTTTTGACGGCATCATTGCCCAGGATAAAACATGGTTGCTTTTGTCCGAATCTGAGAGCAAAACCCAATCCCTGGAGTGGCGTCATCTGGGCTTCCCTCGAAAGAAGAAACCAAGACTTTCACGAACAGCAGACTGAAAGGTGATGGCCTCCTTCTTCTGGGATCAGTGAGGTGTCATTTTCATTGATTTTTTTTCGTACCTGGCTCCACAGTTAACCGGGACCGTTACTGTTTGTCACTGGGCAAGCTGCGACGTGCAGTCAACACCCACAGACCACAGCTTTAGGGTGAGCTCATCAGACTACACTATGACAATGCCAAACCCCACACAGCCCTTATGACGCAGGAGAAAATGAGGAAACTGGGTTGGAAAATTCTTCCTCATCCTCCCTACACCCCGGACTTGGCTCCGTCTGATTTTTACCTCTTTGGACGTCTGAAGGCCCACCTGCGCTGTGAAACATTTTATAGAGGGAAACACCTTATTTCCTCTGTCAAGCGATGGTGTAAAAGTCAATCCACAGAATTTTACCAAAGTGCATTTACATCATGGAAAGAATGTTGGGCTAGATGGGTCACAGCTGATGGAGGCTACGTTGAGTAGGCTCAATGTATAGCTAAATGTTCCAAGTATGTTCACAAACAATTTCGTTCTCCTCCTCGAAAAAATAAAAAAATTAGAGACTACTGTGCGAAACTTTTTGAACGCCCTTTGTGTTATGTGGCGAGAAACTCAATGGGCACACATCTACTTTGTGTATCCCAACTGGTGGACGAGTGTGTCGAGTCGTGCAGCAAGATGTTTAACTGAGATCCGTGATCACCTCGAATGAGAGTGTCCGCACGTTCCAACGTTGCAGCAATCAGAGATGTGCGCGCGGCCGGCCGTCTTGGGGGGGGGGGGGGGGGGGGGGTGTATCGGACAGGCCTGCGCGACTTTGTTGCGGTGATGACTGGCGCCTCGCCCAACGACTCAGCGTGCTTTAGTTCACTACCAGGTCTCCGTGGGCATTCTGCAAGGCCCTGTTAACGTCTGCGACGGTCTTGTTTCCGGCCAACAGACACTCAGCGACTGCTCTCTGGTCAAAGTGCAAATCCGTGACAGACGTCATTTTGAAGCTCGCGTTCATTGCTGCCACCTATCAGATCTTCGTGAAACTGTACGGGCTGAAGCAGGAATATTTCACCACGTTCCACAACAAATTCGGCATTTTTTCAGACGAAACTGGAATAGAAAAAAAAACGTGTTGCACTACGCCCCTTGGATAATTTGAAGTCCAATGCTTAGCCATCTAGTAAGTGCGATGTGCGCAATCGTGCATGGAAGTACAGTAATTACGGGTTAACGTTAGTTTCGCATTTTCTGCTAGAAAGCTTCACTGTACAGAGTGTTTATAAATTTGTTATTCAAATTTGTGAAAATGACAAATAACTTACAAAAATCCAGAACATAATTTTCACTCTACAGCAGAGCGTTGTCTGTTGTGAAATTTCCTGGCTGATTAAAACTGTGAGCCGGATCGAGACTCGAAATGCCTTTCGCATTCAAGTGCTCTACCGACTTTGTTTATCTCATTTTGTTGGTTATTGTTCGTTGCATATGTTAAGGGCGGACATCCATGACATCTGTTAAGGTTCATCGTTGATCACCCTTTTTTTTTTATTGCAGAGAGCAGCAAACCCTCTGACCGAACACGTTGAGCTACCGTGCCGGCTTCCGACTGAGCCACCCACGCATGACTGACGACGCGTCCTCACCACTTAATTTCCACCAGTACTTCGTCTCCTACCTTCCAAACTTCACAGAAGATCTCCTGCGAATCTTGTAGAGCTAGCACTCCTGGAAGGAAGGATATTGCGGAGACATGTCTTATCCACAACCTGCAGGATGTTGGCAGAATGCAATTTTCACTACGCAGCGGAGCGTGCGCTGTTATGAAACTTCCTCGCAGATTAAACTGCTTGTCGGCCGAGACTCGAACTCGGGACCTTTGCCTTTCGCAGGCATGTGCGTTACTACGCAAGCACATCACACGACCGTCCGTACAGCTTTAATTCCGCCAGTACGTTGTTGGATGGTAGGAGATGAGGTACTGGCGGAAGTGAAGCTGTGAGAACGTGTCCTGTGTTGTGCTTGCGTAGTTCAATCGGTAGAGCACTTGCCTTCAAAAGGCAAAGGTCTGGAGTTCGAGTCTCGGACCGACACACAGTTTTAATATGCCAGGAAGTTTCAACTTACAGAAATGTTTGATAGAGCACTGAATGCGGTATATCATCTAGTTTTATTCTCACCCAACATTTTTAGTTCCCGACGGAGCTAGGCGGCATAGAGTCGAGCAACGATGCAGAACGTGCGCAATGTTGTTTGTGGTTTCATGAATCCAGACCCGCTACTATTGTCAGAGACAATGCAGGACTAACACCTCAAAGACAAACCATTATTAACTGTTTATGTATCACATAGGACACCGGTTCAGTGTCGGCCAGCAATCTCAGCAACTGAACAAGTTCGGCAGACTTACATTCGTAGTCCGAATAAATCGACAAGCCGTGCCAGCTTACAATTAATTGAATATACCTAGCGTTGTAGTGCAGAGCCGGCCGGTGTGGCTGAGCGGTTCTAGGCGCTTCAGTCTGGAACCGCACGATCGCTACGGTCGGAGGTTCGAATCCTGCCTCGGGCATGGATGTGTGTGATGTCCTTGGGTTGGTTAGGTTTAAGTAGTTCTAAGTTCTAGGGGACTGATGACCTCAGATGTTAAGTCCCATAGTGCTCAGAGCCATTTGAACCATTTTGTAGTGTGGAAGGTATTACAGACACGCCTGTCATTGAAGCTATTCAAATTGGAACTGTTGAAAGCTTTTAAGAGAAAGTGACAAATAAGCACGAGCTGAGTTTTACGTAGAAATATTTAACAAAATGGTGCCAGCGGTAAAGTGAATCGGCATAATGTTCGGATATGGGGTGAGCAGAAATCACGTCACGTAATCGCATATGTACGTGCCTCGCCTAAGATAAATTTTTGCTCTGTAAGCTGTAATAAGATTTACGGTCCTTCCTTCTTTGCTGAGTCAACTGTAATTGGCATACCGTAGCTGGACATGGTTGAATGTTATCTAATGCCTCAATTACAATAGTAAATGGGCACAGACTTATTTTCCAGCGAGATGGAGCGCCACCACATTATCGTGGTGAAGTTGTCCGCGTCTCCGTAGGAATGTGCCGACTTGGAGGTGATGGAACAATGTTCTGACTACCATGATCACCAGATTTAATTGGAATGGACTTCTGTGTATGGGGCTGCTTTAACTCTTCCGGGAAACGTCAACGAACTGCCACATCGGATAACACTTGCATTTGACACCATACATCAAGAGTTTGCAGGAAATCGATTACACAAGTCGCGTTAAAAAAGGCAGCGGCATTGAATATTTGTAAATAAAACTTATAGGTGTACTGCATTCAGTGCTGTATCAAACATTTCTTCAAATTCCTTACCTTTCTCTCAATCAAAGGTTACTGTTGTGGAACTAATTTATAAACACACTGTATTAAGGCAATCAGTGGCTACCTCAAACGGATCTATGAAATTGTGTGAATGGAACTATGATGCGAATAAGAGTTCTACATCGTGGGGGGGAGTTTTGTCTGAATTTCAGTCATAATATATTCACGCTTCCCTATCAACTGTTTCTCATTTCAGGGGAACTATTCATAAGAAATAGTAATAGAAATCCTTCCTAATACCAGTAATTGTCCACAATAAGAAAAGTCTTTTATGAAAAATTTCAGGCGAGTGAAGATTACAATAAACTTTCTAGTTTATTAGATCTTTGTTTAAAGTTGGCTCTAGTTCTTCTTGTCTAGGGGCCTGATTCTTGAAGATAAAATTCTCACATTTTAGGTCCTCATGGTTGAAATGATCTAAATAAGTTTGAAGGTTGTTGTTGCAGAATTTTTGTAGTTACATTAATATATTTTGTCACATTTTAGTATATCATGCATTCTTTTGAAGTTTCACATTAACAAAGCCGAAATTACATTGTTAGCCCCAAAAAAAAATATATCCGATCATATCAGAGGCATGTTTTCTACCACTTCACTCTACGATAATAACCATATTCGAAAGGGTTTACAATTTTTCTTGACAAATGAATTTACTTTAATTTCGATTATTGTTTCATAAATGAATCCAGAAATAAACATAGTAAACAGTACTAAACTGCGTAATTAATAATAAAAATTTTATGTGCCAAGTAATTCGTAGTTTCAAATATTTTTTTAAAAAAATTTTTAACTGTACATTCAAAGTTAGTACTTATCGATTGTAACATCGAAAATAAAGTAATTTCTTTTCATAAATTTTAGCTTGAAATGTAACATATTGAGTGTGAAATTATGTGAAAGTTTTCACTAAAGCGGCTGAGATAGTACTGACTTGTCTAAAATTCGAAAAATAATACTGCTATCGACAACTACTGTTGAGGAAAAGTAATGCTAAAGAAGGTTGTCCCGTTACAAGTTCGATGGGGCACGTGTCACTTAGGGACAAGGTTAGAATTTTGTAAATGTGATATCTGTACCTTGGGAGTAAGTCTGTTCAGTGGTGCTGTCCAAATACTCCAAGTCTGATACCAAAAAAATAAGGCGGGTAGCTATTCAGAACCAACTTACAACAACAAATATGGGAGGGCGGCATATACATTTGAAAAAATTACTTTTCACTCCTTGTTGGACAGCTGATCAGTTGAACTGAAATATTAAACGAGGTAGCTAAAGGAAGGGATAGCATAGGTGAAGAAAGCCGTCTTCAGTAAAATACGAGGGACTGCTGAAAAGTAACACCATTGATTTTTTTTTGTGAAAACTCGTAAAGATTTTTAAATGGAACAAACGTTATTGACATTATACATCTTCACTGTTCTTGTCAACATATTCGCATCCCTCTGGCTCTAGAGGGCTCGGAATTGTAGCGTGTAATACGGCGGTGTGTAACGTAACTACGTCAGTACCTGAGAAACAGCATGCTTAATCGAGTTTCGAAGTGTAGTATCGTAGAACATCACCCCGAGCGGCTTCTTACAGTTGCCAAAGTAAACCAACTTTCCCGACAGACGCCGATAGCGGTAGCACGGTGAGCCCTGGTAAAAATTGCTCTTTTGAAGAGCGCGCCGCAGCGCGTAGCGTGACGCAGTCGCCCTCCGTTTCTGGCGGTGGCGCCGCTGTGGCAATCGCAGCGTTGGTGTCTCCTTCTGGTGGGAAAGGGGAAAGGTTGCCTGTTCACGTGCATTTAAGGGGCGCTATGAGCTTGCCAGTCAGACAGTCTGGGGTCAGTCTGGGTTAGTCTCTCGTTAGGCAGTTAGGCAGTTAGTGTATGTCTGTCTGTCCGGAGTGCTAGTATGTCTTTCGTTCGGATCAATCTTTAAAGCCAGATAAATGAGGGTCTTTCCACTCCGCCAGTAAGAGACCTCAGCGAGTGGTCGCCCTGTCGGGGCTTAGTTCCTGCATCTGCGCTTTAGGCCGCCAGTCTGCTCGAGTTGCTCAGGCAATGGTCATTGGCGGTTGGATCGATCGGTTGGTCGGTCGCGCACTGAGACACAAGATGACTTGTCCGTCTTGAGCGTCGGCGCATGTGAGGTCGCCACGTGAGTCCAGTGGGCCGCGGCGTATTGTGAGGGGTAGTGACTTCGCGGGCGACACGAAAGCAACAGGAGTCAACACACGACATCAGTCTGGCCGGTGCGAGCTGTGACGTCATGAGACGGAAGATCGGTGCGCCTTCCTGTGTCCGTTGAAGCGGCTGGCAGCGGACGGTTCAGGAGAGCGATTTGGGGGGGTGCTGCGCCAGGTCTTCTCGAGAAATCGCAGTTTATTAGAAGTGATAGGTGATATGTTGTGTGGTTTACTCCTGTTAAATTCTACTTGTTTTCTTGGTCAGTCCCTCGTCCCCAGCTTGCTCGTGTGTCTCTTGTCCGCATTTGTTAGGCAGTTAGTGTTTGTCTGTCGTTCGGAGCTTCCTCTGTCATGTTTGTCGGATTTGGTGCGTTAACGAATTTATTGCTTGGAGTGTAACGGCCTAATTCCTGAAATATGTTTTGGTCTTGCCTATCATCTTGAGAGGCGGTATCTGTGTACTGCTGAGCATCTTAACTTGTTTGGCCAACCTTGTAGAATTTTATATAAGATTGCATTTCATGGGCTTTTATTTAAATGATCATTTTAGTATATAAAGTTGCCACACTTTCAACGTAAGACGTTTCTTAGAAGTTAAAATCAAGTTGCAACTTCAGTGGCAAAGTTAATATTGTAATTTTTAGTGTTTTGTACCATTTCCATCCCTCCTACAGGGGAATGCATAGTTTGTGTGTTTGTGTCAATTGTTAAAACTTTTAGTTTAAAGTATTCTGGTACGTTGCAGATTTGCACTATCGCAGTCATTCAGAGGCTGTTGTGAGCGGTCGTGACTACGGCCGTGTCAGAAGGGGGCGGCAAGGTTCTCTGGCCGAAATCTCATACAGTCAAAAGTTGTTTCTTTCTGCCTCTGAATAAATTGTAACTTGATATTTGGAGGGTGCTTTCTGATTATAATTTTAAATCTGCTTCTTTTAAAAAATGCTTTTAGGCACCATTAAAGTGAATAAAATCACCATTTGTTAAAAAGGAATTTGCTTATGATTTACTCTCTGGCAACTACTTCCACACTCACATAGTGTGATTAAATGTGTTAATGTTCTTGATGAATCGCTAGTAAGTAGAATAAATTCTTACCAATATTTTTTGAAAATAAATCACGGTACACACGGATCCAATGACGCCCGCCCACTTAATCACAGCTTAAGCGGCTCGGACCATTAGCGTCCTAGTCGCCGAGAAATAGGATCGCTGTCGGCAGCTACACGGCCCAGTATCAGCCGCATGCTTCGACAGTCTTCAGTGTCAGCAAGCCTTCCAGAGTTCACTCGTGCATTAGTAGCGTGAGCTTCACACTCGTCAGTTTGCTTCTTGTAGCAGCTCGACTTTATTGCTACCTGTTCTTTTGTAAAGTTTCTTCGCGATGCTTGGAGAAAGCTACAAGTTAAATACAATTTCTGTTTACTGTATTTTCGTGTTCGATAATCATTTCTATTCCTGTGCAGCTTTCCTAGAAGAGCAGGTGCTACACTGCTCTGCAAACCACCCCTCCTTAGTTGTGTACAGAGCAGTACACACACGGAGCACGCTCTTGCTCGGCATGAAAATGCTAGATCAGACTTGAGCACTGTAAGCTATGTAACAATCTGGTGCCTCGGGTTCACTGTCATTGCTCATCCTACAAACAATCCCGACTTGGTCCCATCCGATTTTCATCTGTTACCATGCACTCAAGAACACCTTCGAGTACTTTAGTTTGATAGTAATGAAGCAGTGAAAGCAGAGATGAGGTTGTGGTTTTGCCAACGAAGTCAAAGATTCCACAGTGATAGTATTAACTAACTGATCTCTCGCTGAGAGCAATGTTTTCGTAGCCACAGTGACTATGTTGGGAAATAAGTGTGGAGACAATCTCCCTTGTCCTTCCTTGTTGCACCTATTGTCCACATTATTCTGTTATGAAGATTTGAGAAGAGGGTAGATTACAGTAAACTTTCTAGTTTACTTAGCTCGTCATGTAGTGTTGGCTCCAGTTCTTCTTGTCTAGTGGTCTGATCCTTTAAGCTGAAAATGTCACATTTCATGTGCTCACTGTTGCATTGATCTAAATAAATTTGAAGATTGTTTCTGCAGAGTTTTTGTTTTCACGTAATTACGTTTTCTCACGTTTTAGTATATCATACCGTCTTCTGATTTTTCTCATTAACAAAGGCGAACTTACAATGTTTGCACAAAATGCAAAACTACGTCCGATCACATCAGAGGCATGCTTACGACTCTGACACTCTACGGAGATAGCCATATTGCAAAGGGTTGATAATTTTTCTTAACAAATGAATGTCTACTAGTTCCTCTTACATTATTACTTCCGATAATTATTACATAAATGAATCCAGAAATAAACATATTAACCAGTACAGTATTGCGCAATTAATAATACAAATTATAAGTGTGCCAATAGTTCCTAATTTCAAATTTTTCCAAAAAAATTATTTTAACTGTACATTCAGAACTAGTACTTATCGATTATACCATCTAGATTAAAAATTTTTATTAAGTAATTCATTTTCATAAATTTTAGCTTGTTATATAACACACTGTGTATAAAATTATACGAAAGTTTTCAGAAAAGCAAACGAGATAGTGCTGACCGGTTACAAATTCGAAAGATAGTACTGGTGTGGACAACCACTGTTGCCACTGTTGCGGAAAAGCAGTGCTAGAGGAGGATGTTCAGTTACAATGAATAAAGATGTAGAACGTTAGTAAAGTTTATTACAGTTAAAAATCTGTAAGAGTTTTCACTTAAAAAATCGGTAGAATTACTTTTCAGCACGCCTTCCTAATTCTGCTGATATCATCATGGTCCTGCTGTTTATCTTCCGTTTCCGTCCCATCTGTTCGGTTGTCTTCCCCTTAGTCTTTTTTGGTGACCTAGGCTTCAATACGGTACTTAATTTGACCAACTGCCATCTTTCCTTCGTGCCACATGGCCGGCTCTCTGACATCTGAAGGTATTCACTCTTTCCATGACGTCACTACCTTTGTTGAATATCTATATCAAATGCTTTCTTTCCACGTTTCTTTGTATAGCCCAATATTGGTCTTTCCATTCCTCTTTGGGCTACTATTAGTTTCCCTACAATGAACTCATTCAATGTGCGCATCTAATAGCGATAATCTGTATACACTAGTCAAAAACTCTTTTCTCCAGCTCGGCCGAGCTCTTGGACTTCAAAACTGAAGAGTATCTTCCACAGCCTTATTAAATACGTCGAAATATTTCTGATTTTACGTCTCCTTCTATATTTATCAGCTGACCCAGATAGACATATTCTGTGGTTGTTTACAGTTACATACTTCCAACATATATTTGCCTCCGGTGTCCGTTTATTCCTCATGGTCTTGGTTTATCAAAGTTCATTTTAGGTCAACTTCAGAGCAGACCGACTCAAGTTCAGTAAACAATATTTGAAGTTCTTCTATGTTGTTGTTGTTGTTGTTGTTGTTGTGGTCTTCAGTCCTGAGACTGGTTTGATGCAGCTCTCCATGCTACTCTATCCAGTGCAAGCTTCTTCATCTCCCAGTACCTACTGCAGCCTACAGCCTTCTGAATCTGCTTAGTGTATTCATCTCTTTGTCTCCCTCTACGGTTTTTACCCTCCACGCTGCCCTCCAATGCTGAATTTGTGATCCCTTTATGCCTCAAAACATGCCCTACCAACCGGTCCCTTCTTCTTGTCAAGTTGTGCCACAAACTCCTCTTCTCCCCAATTCTATTCAATACCTCCTCATTAGTTATGTGATCTATCCATCTAATCTTCAGCATTCTTCTGTAGCACCACATTTGGAAAGCTTCTATTCTCTTCTTGTCCAAACTATTTATCGTCCATGTTTGACTTCCATACATGGCTACACTCCATACAAATACTTTCAGAAACTACTTCCTGACACTTAAATCTATACTCGATGTTAACAAATTCCTCTTCTTCAGAAACGCTTTCCTTGCCATTGCCAGTATACATTTTATATCCTCTCTACTTCGACCATCATCAGTTATTTTGCTCCCCAAATAGCAAAACTCCTTTGCTATTTCTTCTATACTGTTTGCAAATACTACAATATCATCAGAGAATCTCACGTTATTTAATCTATTTTCTATAATCTAGATTCCCTTTGTTTTTCTATCAAATTTAGACATTGCTTTTTTGAGTGCTGATGAAAGTAGTTTTGGAGATATACAGTCAACTTATTTTACGTATTTTTCGATGCGACATTCATTGGTTTATTCGACTTCATTCGCAAGCGCTGTGGAGGTCTTGCATATGTTGTATAAGACTTTAATATAGGTCTCTTCTATTTTGTTAGAGCTTTACAGACAGCTGAGTCACTGCTCGAATCGAACGCGTTTTCAGGATATATGCAGGCAAGTTAGAGAGAGAGATGACACTTATTTAACTTCCTCTCGTAGAGGGTTGTCCAGAAAGTAAGTTCCGATCTGTCTTTATATGGAAACCACAGTGAAAATCAGAAACATTTTATTTGCAAGAGTTAGCTACACTTTCCAGATACTTCTCTACATAGTCGCCTCTCCGACTTAGACATCTGTCACAGCGTTATACCAAATTTCCAGGACCATTGTCATAGGAGGCAGCCGCCTGTGCTTTCCGATAATTGTCTACGCTGGTCTATAGCGCGTACCCTGTGCCCAAATGTTATCTTCGTATCCTGTGTTTCTTGTGAACAGAGATAATACTCAGGACGAGCCAGGTAGGGCTGTGTTGTGGGTGATCGAACACTTCCCATCGAAAAGGCTGCAGGAGCGTCTTCACTGCCCATGCAGACTACGGCTGAGAACTGCCATGAAGAAGGAAGTGCGTGGCAGTTGTGTTAGGTGGGCTGCATTCATTAAGGCGAAGCCTCTCAGCGGGCCCTCCTACTTGGCGGGAGACATCGTTGTTCTAGGCACCTTTACTCGCTCACACTGCGCTCACAACTGAAAACAGCGTATTGATCGATCGTCGGTCGTACTAGAGACACTACCCAACACATCTGTGCAAAGCTTCATCGGGTTTTCACCGTGGTGTCCACTTCGCGACCGATCGGAACTTACTTTCTGGACAACCCTCGTATGATCGAACATGCTGTAGACAAGATGAAAAAAGCAACCGCCCCACGTAAGTGATGACCTCTCGGTTGATATTTTGAAGCTGACGATGACGAATCTTCAAAACATTTAGCTAAAAAATTTCATATTGTTTTCACAGTGGAAAGATACGAAGAGACTAGAATAAAGCCAAAATAATTCTAATATGCCAGGTGATCAAAAAGTCAGTATAAATTTGAAAACTGAATAAATCACAGAATAATGTAGATAGAGAGGTACATATTGACACACATGCTTGGAATGACATGCGGTTTTATTAGAACCAAAAAAATTCAAAAGTTCAAAAATGTCCGACAGATGGCACTTCATCTGATCAGAATAGCAATAACAAAGTAAGATAAAGAAAAGATGATGTTCTTTACAGGAAATGCTCAACATGTCCACCATCATTCCTCAACAATAGCTGCAGTCGAGGAATAATGTTGTGAACAGCACTGTAAAGCATGTCCGGAGTTATGGTGAGGCATTGTCGTCGGATGTTGTCTTTCAGCATCCCTAGAGATGTCGGTCGATCACGATACACTTGCGACTTCATGTAACCCCAAAGCCAATAATCGCACGGACTGAGGTCTGGGGACCTGGGAGGCCAAGCATGACGAAAGTGGCGGCTGAGCACACGATCATCACCAAACGACGCGCGCAAGAGATCTGTCACGCATCTAGCAATAATTTATTATTTTTTTCGGTTCTAATAAAACCCCTTATCATTCTATGCATGTGTGTCAATTTTTACCTCTCTATCTACATTATTCCGTGGTTTATTGTTTTCAAATTTATATTGATTTTTTGATCACCTGGTATAATAAAGGTAGTACCAAAGCTATAAACAACTATTTCCCTACCAGTCTTCTGTCCATACTGTACTACGTTTTTACTAGAATTTTGACTAGCACATTAAGTACTATACTTGACCTGGTCCAGTCACTGTGCGGCTGGTCCCGGCGGAGGTTCGAGTCCTCCCTCGGGCATGGGTGTGTGTGTGTGTGTGTGTGTGTGTGTGTGTGTGTGTGTGTGTGTGTGTGTCCTTAGCATAATTTAGGTTAGATAGTGTGTAAGCTTAGGGACTGATGACCTTAGCAGTTAAGTTCCATAAGATTTCACACTCACGTTGGTCCAGCCCACTGTGCAAGTTGGTTTCGACACAGGAGTTAGTGAAGTTGATCATATCGTCATTCTGTGCTGATATGTAAATGAGAAAGAAGTTGCTGAAAGAGTACATCTGGAGCACATACCAGAAATACGGAGAAAAATGAAATTGGAACCATTTATGATGCGGTGCTATTGAAGAATATTAAAAGTTGGTGGGCAGGTTAAGTGTAGTGAAAAGATGAAGTGAAGAGAAGAATCTATGGGAAGATCCTTACCAGAAGAAAAAAACAGGTTAGTCGGATATGTGCTGAGCTGTCAAGGTTAGATAATGTGGTGATGGAAGGAACAGTAGGGGAAGACAAGGACTAGACGAGTGAAAAAAAAAACGAGATGTGTGAGGGTTAATTAAAGACAGGAAAAAAGCAGTATCAAAGCAGCCACAAGACTAAAACAGAAAAAATTATACAAGAAGAGTGAAAAACACGTACGATCGTTACGTAGTCGTTTACTAATCAATAAATGTTGACTGAAATAAGGAAATTACATTTCGAAGCAACTGCTCCGTTGGAGTCAGTGAGAGAGGAACGTGCCACGTGATGTGTACACAATTTTCTGAGACGCGACGAGTTTAATCCCGTACGTGGTAGAAAGGAAATTCGGTCGCGACCGGAGATGAAGAGGCGGCGGCAAAGCAGGAAAGAAGCACAATGCGGTAAAGAACTGGCACGCTAGTCCCTCCGGAATAAAGAATAAAGGCCCGCCTCGGGAGGAAGAGGAACGGGAAGTTGCGCGCGCGGAGCAGAAATACCGCCCCGGCTGCGGCCGTTTCTTTCTCTGTCCGCGGCGCGCGGAAGCCGGCGCGCCGCTGCGGAAGTGCCGCCGTCTTTGTTGCATGTGTGAGCGGGGGCGGGGTCGCGTCGTCAGATATGCAAATTAATGTCATTACGGGTGTCGCCATTCAGCGCCCGCGGTCACGGAAGACAGTACAGGGGGGGGGGGGGGGGGGGTAGGAGAAGGAGCACCCCCTATCCTCTGAGTGGTGCAAGCTGCCAGAGTGAGGGAAGAGGAAGCGAGGAAAAAGTCCTGAGCGGCAGTCGTCGCCCGGAATTAAGTTTGGGCTTGTTTAATGCCGGCTCGCGCACCCTGAATAACTTATTTCTCCGCCGCCACAGACGGTATGGAGCCAGGAGTCGCCGCCTTCATTGCCCCTTTAAGAATGGCACCAGTAAGGAACCCTGTGGAGCGTTTACTAAGTAAATGGTTTTACTTCCACATCGCTCTTAATCAACGTGTAATATTAGTATCTGTTTCGATAGCTTAAATAAACTTACATTCGATAATCTAACCATGCCGGCTCATAAAAGCTATACAGTTTGCGCAAAAATTTCTTAGATCGTCGCTGAGCAGCGACCACCTGATATTTCAAAGAATATCTTACGCGCCACGGCGCAGAATACGATTTGTTCATAAACTGTATAGATAGCGATATTTTGTGTTTCTTATTTTTTGACAGCTGAAGAACTGCAATCCTCTTCTGTTACCACAGACCTGATATATTTTTTAAAGACGGCGGACGCTTATTTGTCACGGTCTTCAATCACTAATTAGTTATTATAATATATTACTATTGTTCAGTGCTATGTAAGAATTTATGTGTGCATCTAACAAGGAGACGGCACAACCGTGGGGTCCGGGATTTTTCCGAAATTTTGTGTGGTGAAAGAGGACCCCTAACACGTCACGTGGTTAAAATATTAGGACGCACTACTCGGAAAATGTGGAGAAAAATCGATCCAAAGTTTCTTAGGTGCCTTATGAGTATAAACTGTTAGTCCACTGCTGAGCCGCCGTCTGCCCTACATGGTTAGCGGTCGGACCCTTGCGCCAGAGGTCTCGGGTTCGATTCCTCCTCTGGCACTTTTTTATTCTTCTGTTGCTTGCAAAATTGCAGCGCATTGTTACAGGAGAATCGTGAAATTAATTCCCGGGAAGACTGTATAAAAATTCATTCTATAATTCACCATCAGTTATCGTCACCAATATTCCGCGACATGATTCAATATGCCTGGTTTGGCTCAAAATTATCAGAAACTCAAAACATTTTCGTAAATGTTAATGGAGCATATTTTTGTACAGATTTATTGCAAACGCCCTGTGATTGTAAAACATCCGCTTTTATATGTTGCCCAAGATGTCGCAAAAATTATTGCTTTGCTTGTTTTTAGGATAATTACCATTGCGGTTCTTGTTTATAGTTATTATATGTATAGAAATTGAATGTTTCCCAATCGACTTTGTTATTCTGATTAAAAACCCAATGATTCTCCTTATATACTTTACAATGAAAAATGGAAAATCCACCGCCATGAATTGTGTTGTTCAAAAATGGTTCAAATGGCTCTGAGCACTATGGGACTCAACTGCTGAGGTCATTAGTCCCCTAGAACTTAGAACTACTTAAACCAAACTAACCTAAGGACATCACACACATCCATGCCCGAGGCAGGATTCGAATCTGCGACCGTAGCGGTCTTGCGGTTCCAGACTGCAGCGCCTTTAACCGCACGGCCACTTCGGCCTGCAATTGTGTTGTTGGACAAGAAAAAAATAATTTTTATTCAATAATGTAACTAATTTGTTAAAGATAATGTAGGTTTGGGAAACTTTCTGAATAATTGGTGGAATAACAAAAGAAAATGAAACAGAAGAAGAAAAAGGTGCCAGACGAGGAATAGAACCCGAGACCTCTGGCGTAAGAGTAAGAGCCCGAAACATCTAGGCCAGACGGCGGCTCGGCAATGTATTAACATGTTATAGTCATAAGGCATCTAAGAAACTTTGGATCGATTTTTCCCGCGACTTTCCGGGTAGTGCGTCCTAATATTTTAACCACGTGAGGTGTTAGGGGTCCTCTTTCACCACACAAAATTTCGGACAAATCCCCGACCCCACGCTCGTGCCGTCTCCTTGTAAGATGAAATATCGAAGATGTTAAAGGAATTTATTTAAAGAAACAGCCAGCAAGATACAAAACTGAAATTGTATGGAGTCTGTTGTTAGCAATACTGACTAAAGTTATTAAATTGGTTATTGTGTTCTCAAATGCTGTAGTGCCTGCTTATTACTTAAAGTATTTCCATGTTATCCATCTCCTTTTAATGGTAACAGAAATAACGGTGTTTTAATAGTTTTCATACAGCTACCAGGGACCGACTGCATGTCGGCAAACGTCGTAGTTACGGCAGAAGGCGCATTGCCATTTACCTTGTTTGTGATTTAAATCCAATTTCTTTTAACGTGTGGTGTAGTATAGAAAAGAAAATTTCCAGCTCTGTCTGGTCCTTTAGGTTTCTCTGTTCGTAGTTGCTATGTCTCATATCCGGTAGTGATCGAACATGATCACGACACAACTAAATTAAGTGGCAATGCGAACTCTGTTCTTAATCTAGAGAACGCTACGCCTTCTGCAAACGATTTCAGGTGACATATTAACTGTCACATACAATACTTAAGTTTTTGAAAAGTCTTTTCTCTTCCAGCCAAGAAGTGGTGCAAAACTCGCAGCAGATTTCTGAATCTTCACAAGAGAATAATAATTTAATCAAAACATAAATATTAAAAAACGCTCCAAAACGTAGGAGCTATATCGTGCACTGGCTGTGTACTTACCATTACACAACTAAAAGACAATGAACTTTATTGATTTAATTGATTATGAACAATATTGAAGAAAGCAGAAAGTGTCTTTTGGCATGTACCACAAGGGTATAGCGAAAAGCGAAACCCTCAATCATGTGAGAAAAAGGCAATATTTTAAAAGAATGGCACAGATGTCGATTTTGAGTACATAGGAGATCGAGTATCAGAGCCGAATTTGACTGAATTTTGGACTAATTGTCATCGAAAAAAGGCAGAAGGAATACATAACATTACTGAGGAGTTTATGAAAATAATTGGTGGAAGTGTCAACCGAACCGCTATGCAAGTCTGTAGAATCAATAAGACTGCAAACGTGCTATCTCTTCTTTATAAGACTATTATCCACGCTATAACGAAGAAAGCAGGAAGAGATAACTGCAAAAAGCATTGCACAATCAGTTTCACAACTGAAGCATCCGATTTAATGGCCAGAATAATATAAAATGGAAAAACAATCGAAAATCTGTTAAGTGACTATCAATTTGGTTTTACGAAAAGTAAACGCAACACAGAGCCAGTTAGAGCGTTACACGTTATTACAAATGCAACAGTCACGAAAATATCGAGACACGTTCATAGGATTTGTCGGCTTCGAAAAACCATTCGTCAATATAGAGGTGCAATGTATTCGGAAACCTCGTAGAGCAAGTATACACTATACGGAAAGGCGGACAATATTCAGTCTTTTCAAGGACCAAAAGAAGAAAAAATTGAAAACCGAGTGATCTATCGCTTTAAGTCAGTTAACTTAGTCTCCCTTTATGTGAAGTATATACGTTTCAGTGGTACTGTTTGCATATTACCGTTTTATTTATTTGATGAAGCAGAAATTGCCAATGATTTTGACTGCATCATAACATGTAATAGCGTGATATGTGTACTGCAACACGTTTCTACTCAGGTCTAAAAATGGTCATTACCGGCCGAAATAAATGACCTGATTACAAATAAACGTTGTAATTCATGACTGGAATTATAACAAAGCAAATATTTCCCTGGGCAACTGGAAACTTTTACGTAGTTATGTCACAACTTATAAACTTGTTCGCCGGTTATTGTTGTCCAGCACTGATTTGTCGACAGATTTCCTGCACTCTAGCTCATCTTCACGCTGCTGGAATCTGTGGCCGGCCGTAGTGGCCGTGCGGTTAAAGGCGCTGCAGTCTGGAACCGCAAGACTGCTACGGTCGCAGGTTCGAATCCTGCCTCGGGCATGGATGTTTGTGATGTCCTTAGGTTAGTTAGGTTTAACTAGTTCTAAGTTCTAGGGGACTAATGACCTCAGCAGTTGAGTCCCATAGTGCTCAGAGCCATTTGAACCATTTGCAATCTGTGGTTGTTGACAGCAGGGTCAGTCGTCGAGATGTGTCGCACTCGGCCATTGGATGTTGTGGTTTCCCCTACGTCAAGGTACCTACGAGACACACTGGCCATCGAGACAGATGTGCTTGTATTATGATGGCGATTAAGTATCGCAAGCAGTGAGTACCCCTATCAGGCAGCTACCAGGTACGACTGACTGTACTTTGACTGAAGTTTAGACACGTGACGCTCTCAGATATTGCAGTCACCGTGACAACAAGAATGCGCCCCCTCCATCACATGCCTATGAAGATCTGTGATTCCACTGCTCCTCAGTATGTTCATTTGCCCACGTGAGTCAATTGCCTGGAACTTATTTTATATAGAATCAGTTGATAGAATGGATGGAGAAAGTGAGTGGACCTGTCAAAAACGTGTACCTGAATCAGTCTCTACAATCGTCTGAAACATACTGCTGCAGCTCCATCGCCTACACACTGACATCATGGCGCCTAAGGTTGGAGAAACAGCTGTTGAGCGGACAAAGGAAGGAAAGGTTTAACGTCCCATCGACACAGACGTCATCGAAAGACGGTATGAACAGGCATCAAGCAGCCAGTCTGCATCCTAAACGACCGTAGTGCTCTGTTTGAGCGCGCGTGATCACGGGTAACCAAGTGGCCCACGTATGAGCAGAATGAGTAGAACGGTGCTGGCTGGCGGGTAGCCTACACCCCATGCACCTGCCCGAGGGCAAGTTGATTATCGCCTAGGAGGGGCCTGCGCTCCACGCGATGCCGTTGGGACAGCCTGGTCCATCGCAAGCGACTATGTTTAAGCTGCGAGTACTTCGTTTATCGCCTGCAGCATGGACATTGGGCAAGTATGATTGAGGGTAGGTTGGGAACGGCAGTGCCATCTGTCGTTTAGAATGACTCGTTCTAGACATAAGCTGATCTACACCTCTTTTTATACCCATATTCTACAGACAACTGTGAAGTGCATGAAACAGGGTATTGTAGGCCTGGATACTACTTCGTCGTTTTGTGAGATGCACAGTTTACATTCGTAAGTATTCAAAGTTAATTATCAATTCTGGCACCAGTCTGAAATCTTATCAAAATCTATTTGAATATACGGGTTCTTTTTCAAACAGTACTTCATTAAAGATTACTGAAACATGCGTAAAAATTCTGAGGTTGCCATTATCATTGTCTCCCTGGTTAATAAACTGAAGCGCCAAAGAAACTAATATAGGCATGCGTTTTCAAATACAGAGATATGTAAACAGACAGAATACGGCCCTGCGGTCGCCATCGCCTGTATAAGACAGCAAGTGTCTGGCGCAGTTGTTAGATCGGTTACTGCTGCTAAAATGGCAGGTTATCAAGATTTAAGTGAGTTTCAATATGGTGTTATAGTCGGCGCACGATCGATGGGACACAGCATCTCCGAGGTACCGATGAAGTGGGGATTTTCCCGTACGACCATTTCACGAGTGCACTGTCAACATCAAAAATGCAGTAAAACATCAGATCTTCGACATCGCTGCGGCCGGAAAGAGAGCCTGCAAGAAGCGGACCAACGACGACTGAAGAGAACCGTTCAACGTGACAGAAGTGCAACTCTTCCCCAAATTGCTCCAGATTTCAATGATGGGCTGTAAACAAGTGTCAGCGAGCGAACCATTCAACGAAACATCATTGATATGGGCTTTCGGAGACGAAGGCCCACTTGTGTACCCTTGATGACTGCCTGACACAAATTTTTAAGATTCACCTGTGCCAACATTGGGCTGTTAATGACTGGAAACATGTTGCCTGGTCTTCGTTGATCCATTATGGATCGTGGGACGACGCCTGGCATGAACTTCTTGATGCAATAATTTACCAACAGCTTACGACTATGATGAGTGGGGCCTGAAGATGGCATCAACGTAATGCTGAAACTGGTTGCACATAGAAGTTTATAGAATAAAATAAATTTCTATAATAAATGGCTCTGAGCACTATGGGACTTAACATCTTAGCTCATCAGTCCCCTAGAACTTAGAACTACTTAAACCTAACTAACCTGAGGACAGCACACACATCCATGCCCGAGGCAGGATTCGAACCTGCGACCGTAGAAATTTCTACAATACATACGGCTGTTGATAAATTATTGCATCAAGAAGAACATGTTGCCTGGTCGGACGAGTCTCGTTTCAAATTGCATCGAGCGGATGAACGTGTACGGGTATGGAGCCAACCTCATGAATCCATGGACCCTGCATGTCAGCAAGGGACTGTTCAAGTTGGTGGACACTCTGTAATGGTGTGAGGCATGTGCAGCTGGAGTGATATACACTCCTGGAAATTGAAATAAGATCACCGTGAATTCATTGTCCCAGGAAGGGGAAACTTTATTGACACATTCCTGGGGTCAGATACATCACATGATCACACTGACAGAACCACAGGCACATAGACACAGGCAACAGAGCATGCACAATGTCGGCACTAGTACAGTGTATATCCACCTTTCGCAGCAATGCAGGCTGCTATTCTCCCATGGAGACGATCGTAGAGATGCTGGATGTAGTCCTGTGGAACGGCTTGCCATGCCATTTCCACCTGGCGCCTCAGTTGGACCAGCGTTCGTGCTGGACGTGCAGACCGCGTGAGACGACGCTTCATCCAGTCCCAAACATGCTCAATGGGGGACAGATCCGGAGATCTTGCTGGCCAGGGTAGTTGACTTACACCTTCCAGAGCACGTTGGGTGGCACGGGATACACGCGGACGTGCATTGTACTGTTGGAACAGCAAGTTCCCTTGCCAGTCTAGGAATGGTAGAACGATGGGTTCGATGACGGTTTGGATGCACCGTGCACTATTCAGTGTCCCCTCGACGATCACCAGTGGTGTACGGCCAGTGTAGGAGATCGCTCCCCACACCATGATGCCGGGTGTTGGCCCTGTGTGCCTCGGTCGTATGCAGTCCTGATTGTGGCGCTCACCTGCACGTCGCCAAACACGCATACGACCATCATTGGCACCAAGGCAGAAGCGACTCTCATCGCTGAAGACGACACGTCTCCATTCGTCCCTCCATTCACACCTGTCGCGACACCACTGGAGGCGGGCTGCACGATGTTGGAGCGTGAGCGGAAGACGGCCTAACGGTGTGCGGGACCGTAGCCCAGCTTCATGGAGACGGTTGCGAATGGTCCTCGCCGATACCCCAGGAGCAACAGTGTCCCTAATTTGTTGGGAAGTGGCGGTGCGGTCCCCTACGGCACTGCGTAGGATCCTACGGTCTTGGCGTGCATCCGTGCGTCGCTGCAGCCCGGTCCCAGGTCGACGGGCACGTGCACCTTCAGCCGACCACTGGCGACAACATCGATGTACTGTGGAGACCTCACGCCCCACGTGTTGAGCAATTCGGCGGTACGTCCACCCGGCCTCCCTCATGCCCACTATATGCCCTCGCTCAAAGTCCGTCAACTGCACATACGGTTCACGTCCACGCTGTCGCGGCATGCTACCAGTGTTAAAGACTGCGATGGAGCTCCGTATGCCACGGCAAACTGGCTGACACTGCCGGCGGCGGTGCACAAATGCTGCGCAGCTAGCGCCATTCGACGGCCAACACCGCGGTTCCTGGTGTGTCCGCTGTGCCGTGCGTGTGATCATTGCTTGTACAGCCCTCTCGCAGTGTCCGGAGCAAGTATGGTGGGTCTGACACACCGGTGTCAATGTGTTCTTTTTTCCATTTCCAGGAGTGTAGAATCCCTGATACGTCTTCATACGACGACGACACTCATTCAGTGTCTGATAACGACTGCAATTAGTAACACAGGAAATTTTAATAATAATTTCAAATCTTTTCTAAACTTTTTCTCAATTATACAATTCACGTCAAATATTTAAAACATTGATTCATTTGTAAAATAAACAGATGTCTGAAGCTCTTTCACACACTGGAGTTTGATTCTTTAAAGAATCAGGGGTGAGGAATTTACTACTCTTTAGTAACATTTAAACAAATTACTATGTAAATTGAAACTGGATGGGGGGGGGGGGGGGGGGGGAGAAGCGAGAGGAAGCGAAAAGGAAAGAACTAATGGTATCAGCTGTATCAAGACATCGTATGGAATCAGCCGTGAAGAGTGAAAATTTGTACCAGACTGGACCTGAAACTAGGGATCTCCTGCATAGCAAGCAGTCGCGTTAACCACTGCACCACCCACACACAGTGTTTATTGCATATGCGTAGACTGTCTCGGCACGCTCCCCGGCTGAGGGACACTCCCACCTAGAGCCACCTGTGCTCAGTCCCCGTTCAGGTCCTCCATCCTCGCTGATTTTAGATTCCCGCTGGAGGTCGAACGTAAATGTGCATCCACACTAAAGGTTGTGGAATCAATGGCCATGGAGGTGAATCAATTATATTAATACGTGGTGTCCATTCTTTCGGACTTTTCCGAAAGAACAAACACCACAGTTGTTTTACATATTACGAGGGTCACTCCAAAAGAAATGCACACTATTTTTTTTAATCCATCTTTAGTTATACATGTTTGAAAGTTTTACAGTGTGTAGATACATCCTGTAGGAACAATATTTTCATTTCTCCACATCATTTCCATCCCTCAGAACTGCCTTACGCCATCATGGAACCCGCACGGTAAAATTCTGGACCAACCTTTTGGAGGCACTATTTGGCAGCGTGCACAAGGGAGTCATCATCTTCAAACCTTGTTCCACGAAGAGAGTCAGTTTCCCAAAGAGATGATAGTCACATGGAGCTAGGTCAGGACTGTAAGGCTGGTGTTTCAGTGTTGTCCATCCGAGTTTTGTGATCACTTCTATGGTTTTTTGACTGACATGTGGCCGTGCATTGTCATGCAACAGCAAAACATCCTGCTTTTGCCGATGTGGTCAAACACGACTCAGTCGAGCTTGAACTTTCTTCACTGTCGTCACATATGCATCAGGTGGTTCCACTTGGCATGATGTCCACAAGCAAGAGTCCTTCAGAATCGAAAAACACCGTAGCCATAACTTTTCCAGCAGAAGGTGTGGTTTTGAATTTTTTTTCTTGAGTGAATTTGCATGATGCCACTCCATCGATTGCCTCTTCGTCTCTGCTGAAAAAAGATGGAGCCTTGTCTCATCACCTGTCACAATTCTTCCAAGAAATTAATCTTCAAAATTCTCGCACTGTTCCAAAAGTTCACTGTTTTTTCTTGCTTCTTTCTGAGCCCCTGTCGACATCCTGGAAACCCACTTGGCACAAACCTTTTTTAACGACAACACTTTCACTATTCTGCAAACACTTCCTTCCCCTATCCCAATGTAGCGTGACAATTCGTTCACTGTGATGCGTCTCTCAGCAGTCATCAATTATTTAGCTCTCTGTACATTGTCTGGAGTGTGGAGTACGAGGCCTGCCGCTGCGAGGACAACCCTCAATACTGCCGTGCCCGCTTTCATCCCGTAACCTGTTTGCCCACCGACTAACTGTACTGCAGTCGACAGCAGCATCTCCATACACCTTTTTCAACCTCTTGTGGATGTTTCCCACTGTCTCGTTTTCACAGCACAGGAATTCTATGACAGCACGTTGCTTCTGACGAATGTCAAGTGTGGCAGCCATCTTGAAGACATGCTGTGACGGCACCCCTCACGGTTACAAGTTGAGCTAAGTTTGAAAACAAGCGGGAAGGATGTATATACACTGTAAAACTTTCACACATGCAGGATGAAAACTGTATTTTTACATAAATAGTGTGCATTTCTTTTGGAGTGACCCTCGTATGTAAATTGCACATTACACTGCACAATATCGTGCCGCGGTTGTCCACGAATTTGCGATAAACACTGTGTTCGGGTGGCGCAGCGGTTAATGTAACTGTCTACTAAGCTGGAGATACTGGGTTCGAGTCCCGGTCCAGAGCACATTTTCACTCGTCCCCGCTGATTCCTCATAAAGTCCCTGTGCAGATGATATCATCAGTGCCCTGCTTTTCCATTCTTTCCCCTCCCCGTCCACCTTCAGTTTACGTAATATGTATCTCAGCTGCGGGTTTCGCTCGGTGTATGTTCTTTCAGACGTGCTCGAAAGAACAGACATCATGCAGTCGTATGACTTCAGTGTCCGCCCCCGGTAGCTGCGTGGTCAGCGCGACACACTGTCAATCCTAAGGGCTCGGGTTCGATTCCCGGCTGTGCGGAGATTTTCTCCGCTCAGGGACTGGGTGTTGTTTTGTCCTAATCATCATCATTTCATCCCCATTGACACGCAAGTCGCCGAAGTGGCGTCAAATCGAAAGACTTGCACCCGACGAACTTTCTATCCCACGGGAGGCCCTAGTCACATGACATTTATTTATTTTTATGACTTTAGTTATGATTTGAAGAACGAGAACCGCACAAATTGATGGGACAGCCGCTCCGGGCTCCGGACAGAGTTTAGAGGTGGACCACACGGGGTGACTGACACCATAGGCGGCCGTGATTAGCGCCTTGCGGCACGTGCGGTGGCCCGCACCACAGCACACGTGTGTAATTCCCGAGATCACGGTACGTGGGCGGCCGTCGCCTCGGCTAATAACCCGCCCCCACCCCTACCTCCACCTGCACCACGTCCCCAGGGAGGTACTGGCCACTGGCCGAAGGCCCAGGGCGCCCTATCCGATTCCCGGTTCACTGCTGCCGTCCGCACAGGTGGCGCGCCGCCTTCAGATACACGCAGCCACTATGGGAATGTCTACATTCTCTCTGTTCTACACTGCAGGCGATTAAAATCAAACATAACGAAGGCTAGCCAAAAACGAAATTTTACATATAGTGATTATGCAATATAATAAAAGGTATCTATAACTGTATTTGTAATGGATCTGATGGCATACATCTGCATCTACATCCATACTCCGCAAGCCACCTGACGGTGTGTGGCGGAGGGTACCTTGAGTACCTCTATCGGTTCTCCCTTCTATTCCAGTCCCGTATTGTCCGTGGAAAGAAATATTGTCGGTATGCCTCTGTGTGGGCTCTAATCTCTCTGATTTTATTCTCCTGGTCTCTTCGCGAGATACACGTAGGAGGGAGCAATACAGGGTGTTACAAAAAGGTACGGCCAAACTTTCAGGAAACATTCCTCACACACAAATAAAGAAAAGATGTTATGTGGACATGTGTCCGGAAACGCTTAATTTCCATATTAGAGCTCATTTAAGTTTCGTCAGTATGTACTGTACTTCCTCGATTCACCGCCAGTTGGCCCAATTGAAGGAATGTAATGTTGACTTCGGTGCTTGTGTTGACATGCGACTCATTGCTCTACAGTACGTGGCATCAACAGGTTAGTGTTCATCACGAACGTGGTTTTGCAGTCAGTGCAATGTTTACAAATGCGGAGTTGGCAGATGCCCATTTGATGTATGGATTAGCACGGGGCAATAGCCGTGGCACGGTACGTTTGTATTGAGACAGATTTCCAGAACGAATGTGTTCCAACAGGAAGACGTTCGAAGCAATTGATCGGCGTCTTGTGGAGCACGGAACATTCCAGTCTATGACTCGCGACTGGGGAAGACCTAGAACGACGAGGACACCTGAAATGGACGAGGCATTTCTTCGTGCAGTTGACGATAACCCTAATATCAGCGTCAGAGAAGTTGCTGCTGTACAAGGTAACGTTGACCACGTCACTGTATGGAGAGTGCTACGGGAGAACCAGTTTTTTCCGTACCATGTACTGCGTGCACAGGCACTATCAGCAGCTGATTGGCCTCCACGGGTACACTTCTGCGAATGGTTCATCCAACAATGTGTCAATCCTCATTTCAGTGCAAATGTTCTCTTTACGGATGAGGCTTCATTCCAACGTGATCAGATTGTAAATTTTCACAATCAACATGTGTGGGCTGACGAGAATCAGCACGCAATTGTGCAATCACGTCATCAACACAGAGTTTCTGTGAACGTTTGGGCAGGCATTGTTGGTGATGTCTTGATTGGGCCCCATGTTCTTCCACCTACGCTCAATGGAGCACGTTATCATGATTTCATACGGGATACTCTACCTGTGCTGCTAGCACATGTGCCTTTACAAGTACGACACAACATGTGGTTCATGCACGATGGAGCTCCTGCACATTTCAGTCGAAGTGTTCGTACGCTTCTCAACAACGGATTCGGTGGCCGACGGCTTGGTAGAGGCGGACCAATTCCATGGCCTCCACGCTCTCCTCACCTCAACCCTCTTGACTTTCATTTATGGGGGCATTTGAAAGTTCTTGTCTACGCAAGCCCGGTACCAAATGTAGAGACTCTTCGTGCTCGTATTGTGGACGGCTGTGATACAATACGCCATTCTCCAGGGCTGCATCAGCGCATCTGAGATTCCATGCGACGGAGGGTGGATGCATGTATCCTCGCTAACGGAGGACGTTTTGAACATTTCCTGTAAGAAAGTGTTTGAAATCACGCTGGTACGTTCTGTTGTTGTGTGTTTCCATTCCATGATTAATGTGATTTGAAGAGAAGTAATAAAATGAGCTCTAACATGGAAAGTAAGCGTTTCCGGTCACATGTCCACATAACATATTTTCTTTCTTTGTGTGTGAGGAATGTTTCCTGAAAGTTTGGCCGTACCTTTTTGTAACACCCTGTATACTGCTTGACTCCTCGGTGAAGGTATGTTCTCGAAACTTCAACAAAAGCCCGTGCCGAGCTACTGAGCGTCTGTCTTGCAGAGTCTTCCACTGGAGTTTATCTACCATCTCCGTAAGTTTTTCGCAATTACTAAATTATCCTGTAACGAAGCGCGCTGCTCTCCGTTGGATCTTCTCTACACTTCTATCAACCCTATCTGGTACGGATGCCATACCGGTGAGCAGTATCAAGCAGTGGGAGAACAAGTGTACTGTAACCTACTTCCTTTGTTTTCGAATTACATTTCCTTAGGATTCTTCCAATGTATTTCAGTCTGGCATCTGCTTTACTGGCGATTAATTTCATACGGTCATTCCATTTTAGATCACTCCTAATGTCTACGCCCAGATAATTTATGGAATTAACTGCTTCCAGTTGCTGACGTGTTATGTTGTAGTTAAATGATAGTAGATCTTTTTTTCTATGTATTCGCACCACATTACACTTGTCTACATTGAGATTCAGTTACCATTCCCTGCACCATGCGTCAATTCGTTACAGATCCTCCTGCATTTCAGTACAATTTTCCATTGTTATAACCTCTCGATATACTACAGCATCATCCGCAAACAGCCTCAGTGAACTTCCGATGTTATCCACAAGGTCATTTATATATATTGTGAATAGCAACGGCCCTACAACACTACTGTGTGTGAAATGTAGTTTGCTGCAGAGTTATAAAGTATGTTCTTAGATTAAATATAATAAATTTTCTAGAGGCCGAAAAACTCATGTCCCCGAACCAGCACGGCTTTAGAAAGCAGTGCTCTTGCGAAACCCGCCTTGCTCTTTTCTCATATAATATACTGCGAAATATAGGTGAAGGACGAGAGACAGATTCCATATTTCTAGATCTCCGAAAAGCACTCGACACTGCAGATTTCAGATTGTTGACGGACTTACATGCATACGGAATAGGCTCCCAAAATGTAACTGGCTCGAAGACTTAGTAAGTAACAGAACAAAGTATGTTGTCCTCGATGGCGAGTGTTCATCGGAGACAGGGGTAACATCAGGAGTGCTCCAGGGAAGTGTGATAGGATCATTGCTATTTCCTGTATACATAAACGATCTGGCAGTCACGGTGTGCAGCAATCTACAGTTATTCACTGATGATGCTATGGTGTACAGGAAGGCGTCGAAGATGGGTGACTGTAGGTTGATACAAGATGACCTAGACAAAAGATCTAGTTGGTGTGATGAATGGCAACTGGCTCTTAATGTAGAAAAATGTAACTTAATGCTGATGAGTAGGAAAAAAACCTTATTTTCGGTTACAGTATTAGTAGTGCCTGCTTGACACAGCGATGTCGTTTAAAGTTCTGGGCGCGACATTGCGAAGCGATATGAAAAGCAACGAGCGCGTGAGGATTGCTGCGAATACATACGACAGCTACGAGGGAAGAAGACAATGGAAGACCAATAACAAAGTGCTTGGATTAGAAAGAGTGTAAGACAGAGATGCAATCTTTCTGCTCTACTGTTAAATTGGTACATCGAAGACGTAACGTGGTAACTAAAAGACTGGTTTAGGTGTGGAATTAAAATTCATGGTAAAATGATAGGAATGTTTTAAGATTTGTCGATGACAGTGCCATCATCAGTGACAGGAAGAACTGCAGAAACTGTTAGATGGTATGAACAGCTTATAGAGCACAAATTATGGATTGAGAATGAACTGAAGAGACATGAGATAAAGGAGGAGGAGCAAAAATGAGATTAGCGATAAATATAACATCAGAACTGGGCACCACGAAGTAGACGAAGTGAAGACGTTCTGTTACCTTGGAAGTAATATAATTCATGGCAGATGGAGCAATGACATAAAAAGCAGTTTAGCGCAGACAAGAAGTCTACCGGTATCACACATCAGCGTTCATTGGGGGAATAAACTTCTGGGAAAGCACAGTCGAAGCACAGCATTGTACAGAAGTAAATCATGGAGCGTCAGAACATCAGACACGGACAGAATCGAAGCGTTTGAGATGTGGTGTTACTGGAGGAGGGGAGAGGAACATATAGAAAACGTTGAGAAATGGGAGGAACAAGATGATAAGACGTGTTTTAAGTCTTCAAATTCCAATGGATACTGAGGGAGCTGTAGAGGGTAAATACTGTAGGAGAAGACGAATACTGAAATCTGTACAGTAAATAATTGACGTCATAGCGTGCAAGTGCTATTCTGAGGTGGGAAGGTTGGCACAGAAGAGAGATTCGTGGTGGGCCGCAGCAAACTAGTCAAATAACAGTGATCAAATTACGTAGCTAATAAGTCTACTGTGCAATAGCACCATATGAAAGAGAAAACCGAGGCGGCGAAGTACATTTATAGAGCCGCTCTGTGAGTGAAGAAGTACCTTAGCTGCAGACGATGGAAGACGTAGATGTACCTGTTATCTTTGAAAATTAATAACCTTGAAACGCATCAAGCGATTGGAAGAACCAAAGTGTCTGCTCATAATGCTTGAAGAATACTATTGAAATTGAATATCAATTGTTTAGTAAAACAATTTGTTTTTACTAAACAGTACAATTAGAATATTAAGCTTCAGTGTTGATTGTATTAAAAAAAAGGAATTTAAGTTTCAAATAATTTGGAGAAATGAAATATATAGAACTATCATGGGATAATAAATCAAAATAGCTGTACGTTGATGCATATTCTCCATGGCTTTGAATAGCTAATCATGAGGGAGACTAATTTTGGCGTCTTCATCATAATGGGACGCAACCAACTCACAGATTAAGCACCTCACAAAAAAAAAAAAAAAATTCCCTCATGTAAAAGCTGATGAATTTCTAGTGCTCTTTATTGTATAACTCTTGAGATGTCGTTTCGTTTAACGCAGTTTTTATTCGTTAAAAATTCTGCAGGTAGCAAGCTAGAGACTTCATTCAAGATTTACCTATAAATTGCCGTCCAGCTGACATATCATTGCGTAACAACTACTTACTTAAAAGTTTACATGTATAGCTTTAATAATACTCTGTACAGTTAATGTATTTTTGCGAGTTTTGTAAAGATAACTGGAAGACTAATGCTGGCGGCCATATCGGTCATAGGCATTTAATTATACGATTTCGTCGAGGCACGACCTGTATGGATATGTTGCGTAACACTTTCAATCAAACGTGTTTGTAATTTTCATGAATCGGATGAACAAACCTGTAAAATTGCTACATTTGTTTGTGGACTCTGGAAAAGTTTTCCAAATTCGATTTGGTGCACTCTGAGCAGCAGCGTGGTGTTCAGGATTTTACGAATTTTTGATCGACCTCGCGGACCCACCTGTCGTTGCACTCTCAGTAGTTAAGGAAGTGTGCAAAAGCATAGTTCATTTACTAAACAGTACCCACATAGTGTTAGGCACATTTTTACTCCTGCAACCTTATGCTGCCTGCATTTTAGTCAGTCCAGAAAGTCAAGAAAGCAGTAATGGGGAAATGTGACAGCTCTGTGGCATCCATCGAACTTTAAAATTTCTTAAATTGTTGTAATTTTTAAAGTGTTTTCTGATTATAAATAAAATTATGTTTTATTTTATTATGTACGTATTACTGACACGAGGCTGTTTTACCTTGGACACACAATAGAACACGGGGTGGAATGATAGGGCATGCATGATGAAGTCTTACACGATTCTAGAAAAAAACAATAGAAGGCAGAAACTTAGAGGAAGACACTGATTATAATACATAAAACAAATAAGACAGGACCTTTGGGATCAGTGCTACTCTATGATGAATGAAGAGATCGGCCTCAAACGGGTCAGGAAACTAATGACCCTAAAGAAAAAAAAATCCCAATATTGACCTATGATTTTTAATCGTAAATAATAAGCGAAAGGCTTATGTGAGAGAAACTGACATTGCTCTTCAGTGACAGTCTATAGGCAGAATTGACACGAAAGTAGTTTAACAATGCAAAAGTGCACGCACGCTAGGTGTAGCATTTGTGCCAAGTTAAAACTACGTATAATCTCGGCAAGGAGCCTAATCCGATCATCTGCCTTCGCGATCAGATGCCCCACGCTGTTTTGAAGGGTTATCGTTGGAAAGATTACACCTTTGTCGCTGTTTTGAAACGTTATTTAATTTCTCTTGTCGCTTCTCCCACGAAAAGCTTACAAAAAAGTGTCGACAAACTAGTGCCTTTTCCCAAACGCGTCTTAATATCTCGCTTACCGTCGCCGTGTCTTTGAGTCGAATTCTATAAAATAGAACAAAAAGCAAGGTCTTATACTTGCTCGGCCATTTTCCCAGTGAAAAAGCGAACGCTGAAGCGCCTTTGAATAGATTTTACACGCACAATTTAACAACAAACAAGTTTCGTGCTCTGTCGCGTTGTAATAGAGTCTCTGTTCAGCAGACAGAGACCGTGAAGAAGTAAAAGGGGAAGTTACTGCAACTCCCCTAATGCTTTGGACAAGGAAAATAAAGAATGAAAGTCCTCCTAACCGCCGAGCTGCGGGTGCCACATGAGTTAGAGTTGAACGTGCATCATTCGAAAAATTCCACATTCTTTTTATCGTGAACACTCAGCAGTTTCTTTACAGTCTGTAAACAATTCATCAAATTTTATACTAAATGAAAAATGAAACTCTATAGCTGTAGAAGGTTGCTGGTCAATTGCCGTTGAAAGGTCTCTGTTGGATTCCTTTCATGTTAATTTTTTAAAACTGTTGTCATTTACGGCATACATTCCACTTCTAAATTTACTGTGGTGTTTCTGACTATCTGGGAGGAGCCTGAGCAGTGGAACATGTTACTTTTACACATAATCAAGAACGATCTGTCACACTACTACACTTTAAAACACAGTTTATACGTAATTCATGTCACACAGTCTCATACGGAACCTACATCCGCTTTCTTTTATACACTGTATATAATAAGATACTGTCATCCCCCTTGCCTTCTGTGTGTAAGGGTGAATGAGCAAATGTATTTCTAGTTGCGTGCTTGATGGCAGCAGACAAGCCTGTCTGCTAAAGGACAGTAGGACCAACGTCGGAACAGGTAGCTACGCTTTCTAAAAGCAAAGAGGTTTCTATCCTTAGTATGGTCCTGTCCGTCCCTTGTCATGTTGGTATAGGAAGTTGCCTCTCTGGTCACTTCCGTTTTGTATCTGGAAGCACCCTTGTTAGGGACCCACGGCAATCGGTCCGCGGCGAGCGTCTGAAGTGGTAAGATCTCCGGCTAAGCGCGTCTCTGCTAAGTCCGTAGCACAATGGATTTCTTAAGTTCAGCCTAACTGGAAATTTAATCACCTTTGTTTCAGGTTTAGATCTAAAATATGTTATCTTAAATTGCAACGAAGTGTAATTCGAGTGTTAAGTTCAGAATATCTTCCAGTAGTAGCTTTGTCACTACTTTGTGAGTAAAGTGGAACCACGTGTTGATCAGTAACTCTAACTAGCATCATCAATCTTAAATGCGAATGTGCGTGAGATTATAACGTCTCGCCTTGACAATATTTTTCAATATAGCAACTTTTCTTTATGTTCAACCCACGTGGGTGTACTTTGTGAGACCAGTACCACGTGCTTATACAATTGTTTGACCCATCAGGATAATAGTAAGACGATAGTAACCAGTTCGAGATTTTTCTTTTGTAATTTGTGTTCGACGTAATTTATTTTAATTATCAAAATTATTGTTGAGTTACACTCTTTGTGTAAACCAAGTTGACCACGTGAAGCATGTGGGGTTATCATCAACTAAGCCCTCAGCTATTCTTTTCGGGAAAATTTCACAGAGAGTTAGTATGAATTTAGTATACCAGTGTGTGGTAATTTCATGACGGACAGGATTGCGCTACGAACATAACTTCTTTGGGTGAAAATTGAATCGGTTGGTTGTGGTTAATTTCCTCTTGCATATGTTTCAACGTTCTTCGTGTGTTATTTTATGAATGCAGTGTTATATGCAGTCTCCCAATCTTGGCTCCATATTTGATGTGTTCCGTAAGATTAAAAACTCACATTTTCACAATCCTAAATAAGGCACCAGTTAAGTTATGAATCAAGTTTAATATGCTGAAATTTTAACAGAACAATGATCAATGTTAAAATAAATGTCCAAATGAAAACTGATTTATTTCTTTTTATTTAAATTCTTTTATATATATATATATATCACCGGTTATCGTAAGATGACTACTAAAAGATTATAATTAATGTTAGTGTGGTTGGGAATTTGGTAAGCTAGACTGGATACCTGGTGAAACAGTTGCTGAGTAATGCAAGGTTAACTTCCCCAGATAGCTCACAGCTTTTAACCCGCTTTTATTGTCTTGAATATCAGCACCGCTTTCAGAACAAATTAATGCATCAACATTACACCGTATACCGTAGTAAAAATTATCATTTCTTTCTGTTGCACAATCCACTGCGAACTGTCATTTTCGATCAAGAATTATGTGAGAATCAACGCTTTAGTGAAATACATTGTTTTATTGACGCTCTTTCTGCCACCTCCTGCGACCTTTTCGTGTCGATTCTGCGCCGTGGTAAGTCTGCAATGTTTTCCTCGCCTACTGATAAGGAAGCAGCGCGATTTAACCGCTGGGCGTCACTGTTCTGACGTCGAAAGCACAGGCGAAATATGGGTAAGAGAGGGTGCGACGACCTTTCGATCACGTGACTCGTCTACGGTGGCACTAGGCGTAGTTGTGACGAAATGTGGTGCCAATGTGATATAATTAACCCACCTTACACCTCACATGAACTTCTGAGGTGTGGGAATTTTCCGCAAATTTGAAGCACCATCGAGCCCGAGGATGACGTCACGGGGTGCCATGCTTTCGCACCGTAACACGGAAAGTTTGTAGATACCTTTGAGCAAATTAAAAACTCATACGTCACAATAGGTGGCTGTTACCGGGTAATCCTTTAATTCTGTTGTGCGGTGTAGATCAGACGGCTCCATACGTTTCCTTGTAATTTTTTTCAAATTTTTCTTATCATACACTATAAACATATTTACTCGTTCAGAATGAATCGAACATCCAAGTCCAGTTCTATGTTTTGTCTACACCCCAAATTGTGCTAACATTTAATGAAAAACAGGGGTGCACATAGTTTATAGTGACGAGCTTTTTAAGAGACTGCTTCAGTAAAGTGACCAGTCATACCTCATACGTGGATATTTCCATAGACCGTATTGTACAGTTTGATTACATCATGTAGAATGATTATCATACTATTGCATACCACGCAAAATATTGCTTATACAAGTCTTATGAGTTTTTTTCTATACGGTAGTGCCTATTATCAAATATACCTCATAATTCAGCGTTGTTAGTGTATGCTCTTGTGCTGTGTTGCATAAAATAACAGCTAGTCTTTTCGTTAGTTGTTGAATCTCTTCTAAAAAGGTTAAAATGTGTTGGGCACCTGTTTATGGAAGATGGGGCTTGAAAAAAAAAGTCGTTCTAACAATTCGAGTTGCATCAGTTGCACGTAACACTCCTGTTTCCATATCATAAAGAGATAACTTGAAATGAATTTCTGGTGTGGGATGTGGAGGGAGGTAGAGTTTCGTTACTGTAGTAATCGATACCAATGTTTATAAAATGTCTCTATACAAACTTATATCTGAATTACGTAACAGATGTGATCACATATAAGTAATTATTTCTTTCAGTACATGCTGCAACTAATAAAAGCATTGCTTTTGAGAGGTGATCAATTACAACACGTATGTTTAACATATAATGATGAAGGTTTTTTCATCACATCATTTACCTTAAGTTAAGGAAATAATTAAAAACAGAGGGAAGAACTAACGATCCAAATAATACCTTATATTTCTATTATTCCATCTATTAAATACATCATGTGTAATTAATATATTCCATAAATTGCTGAAATTTTATTAAAACTTTTTCGCATCAAATTTCATTGGTTAGTATTTACTTATCAAGCTCCTGCTGGTAAGAGCGCAGTTAATTTTATTAAAAACGTTTTACTTAAGGGAATTTGATAAAATTACAATACCTACAAAGTATATATTACCTAAAATTTCTACACAGGTGAAAGTTATTTGTATTGATCTTGACCTACCTGATTTGAAACAACCTTTTCTCCACTTTTGAAAGAACAATTTTCTTTTTCCAAAAATTGTTTGTTTGAAAAGTTATTCATTAAAAAATCTCACATTCTAGAATATTCTTTTGTAAAATTGAGCAAAATTTGAATGACAAATAGTATATTTTTGTAACCTTAATTCATAGGTTTCTAAAATATATATACACTTATTACAATTAACGCGCTAATTATATAGTTCCTGAAACTAAATCGTTTCTGTTTAGAGAAAAATATCTCAGGAAATGTTATATTATGAGTATAGGTACTATGAATTCTACTTCTACAATAATGTGTTTGGCTTTTGACCTGAAAAGATACTGTATCAGTCGTTCTGTTATGCACTTACTGTATGAAAGATACTATGCCACTCGTCTGAAGGTGTTTGTCAATTGTCTCACTTGTTTGTTGTGAATAGTTCTTCTGATATTAGGAAGTGACGAAAAACGTGAACAAATGTGTCTGGATCCTGACGTAACAAATTCGAACAGACAATGAGCAGCAAGCAAGAGAGGAAGACAAGGAAAACATATTTCGTTTGTAACTATTTCCTTCCAGTAATAATTAAGTGGTGCAAGAATGGTGGATACTTATAACCACAACTAACTGATAAACTCGGCACTGCCTGGGTGTTCATTATGGTAATTTTCTGTTAGAAACGAAGCCTTTTACGTACTCCTGTAGTAGACTCGCTGTGAGATGATCCCATTCAGTCGCTTGACTGTAACGCGGTGCGTAAACGTCTCCATGGAAACGCCTCTTCGTAGCTCTACAGAAGGTACTCTTTTCGCTTAAAGCCATTCGCACTTCGCAATTGAAAGCTGTCGAAAGCGTTGCCAGGTGTCAGGGATTTCCTTCAGTTGACACGACTGTAGGAGTGTCTTAGTAATAAAGAATAAATTTGTCAAAACTTCGTGCATGATGTGCGGCTTTCTCACGCGTCTCAGTGTTTATGACGTCATATCTCTTGGACTATATGTCATACAATGGTGTATTTGTATACATACATTGAGCGGTATACGTAGATATCGCATGCGAAATATGTTGCGAATAGAGTTAGTAGTAAAGAAGTAATAAATATACATATACGTATCATGCATGATATGGCAGTTTTTCACTCATAACAGTGTTTATGATGTCATATCTCATGATCTATGTATCACACACAATGATAAAATTTTGTAGGCACATTCAGCAGGATATGTGGATATTGTCCGAAAAATGTGAATAATGTTAGTAGCAGAAAAGTAATAAATTCAAACGTCATGCATGATGCGACAGTTTCTCATGCATCTCATTGTTTGTGACGTCACATCTCCTGAACTATGATAGGTAGATGGTTCTTAACTCCACAGCGATTGTTGCCTGGCAGAAAAGGATATGTGGTACCAAGTTTGGTTGAAACCGGTCCAGTGATTTAGGCGGAGATGTGGAACAGACACACACACTCCCACTTACACACACACACACACACACACACACACACACATACACACACACATCCATCCATTATCATAGGATGTGTGGGTGCACTTACTTTCTTGCATCTTTAAATCTGTCGCATACTGACTGAGATGGATTATTACAAACTGATGAAAAATTTTCATAACTCCAGCATTGTTTGGTGAGGTTACGTACCCCAGTAAATGCAGTCGTGGTTCATCGGAAAAAGAAGTTTCAGGACGTACTGATGTCGAGCAATAGTGTCTGAGTTAGCTAGTCGATGCACTACGCTTACTTTGCATGGTTTCAATCTGAGTTTGTGCCGTCAGTAAATGCCACTGAGAAACAAGTCTGCACTGGTAAATGGTGCAAATATTTTCGCACAATTCTTCCCAAGTTCACTCACAAAACGTTTAGGTTTTTCTCGGCAAAAAGCGATAACCCACCCGCCGCAAAATCCGAACAACGTGCCGGAGCGCCGTTTGTTGATCGGCGCCTGCCTAAAGATGTACTGGTTCCCACGTAAAGCCGGAAATAGTGCTTACATGAAACATCTGTGCGTCAGAGAAGATAGTCCAATGTGCATCAAAGACTATATTTCAATTAATATTGAAATGGTTAATACAGTACATTAAAACATTCATCACTTCTCGAGTATTCATAATAGGAAGGTTTTGCTGCCACAAATACACAAAATGCAACTGAGTGGTGTGCACCAGGAAATAATTTTGTTTAGGTGAAACTACTAATTTTCATTTTTGTCACTCACATTTCTTTGTCGTGCAAAAGCAGTTTAGTAACATAGTTATGACTGGTGATTCCGTACTGAAAGAGCTTGCATTCTTTAATGAATGTGATTTACTTATCTTAAAATCTGTTCTTCATCCACCAGGGGCGGGCACAAAATAAAACACCGTAAGATAGACATTACAACGTATATTATCCACTCCCATGGCAGACGACGTAAGCTAAATCGATTATTTTAAGGTTATAAAATAGTTTCCGGTACAGTTTTATTTTTCCCATCATGTTTTGCTCTTTGAGACATGACCTGATTCATAAATGGGGGCGTCGTTAGTGCCGTTTTTAAGTGGAATTGCTTCAGTCGGAAATGAATGATGGTATATACGAGACATGAGTTTGCTATCGCCATCTGAAAGATTTTTGTTGGATTGTGTTCTACTTGATGGAAATAGTATGTACTCAAACAAAAATAAAACTAAGGTAATGACGTATACAGCAGGTGGACCCAAGAGCTGTCAGCAGTTACACGAGCGTCGAGGGTCGACAGAACTCGTCTGGCAGTGTACATCCACCGGTCTGGGTATAATTTATTCCTATTTATCTTATTTTTATATATTTGCTATATATTTTTATATGCTTATTATAATGTCTACACTACTTTGGCAATATACACTACTGGCCATTAAAATTGCTACACCAAGAAGAAATGCAGATGATAAACGGGTATTTATTGGACAAATATATTATACTAGAACTGAAATGTTATTACATTTTTCACGCAATATGGGTGCATAGATCCTGAGAAATCAGCAACCAGAACAACCACCTCTGCCCGTAATAACGACCTTGATACGTCTGGGCATTGAGTCAAACAGAGCTTGGATGGCGTGTACAGGTACAGCTGCCCATGCAGCTTCAACACGATACCACAGTTCATCAAGAGTAGTGACTGGTGTATTGTGACGATCCAGTTGCTCTTCCACCATTGACCAGACGTTTTCAATTGGTGAGAGATCTGGAGAATGTGCTGGCCACGGCAGCAGTCGAACATTTTCTGTGTCCAGAAACGCCCGTACAGGACCTTCTACATGCGGTCGTGCATTATCCTGCTGAAATATAGGGTTTCGCAGGGATCTAATTAAGGGTAGAGCCACGGGTAGTAACACACCTAAAATTTAACGTGCACTGTTCAAAGTGCCGTCAATGTGAACAAGAGGTGACCGAGATGTGTAACCAATGGCACCCCATACCATCACGCCGGGTGATACGCCAGTATGGCGATGACGAATACACGCTTCCAATATGCGTTCACCGCTATGTCGCCAGACACGGATCAAACCATCATGATGCTGTAAACAGAACCTGGATTTATCCGAAAAAATGACGTTTTGCCATTCGTGCTCCCAGGTTCGTCGTTGAGTACACCATCGCAGTCGCTCCTGTCTGTGATGCAGCGTCACGGGTAACCGCAGCCATGGTCTCCGAGCTGATAGTCCATGCTGCTGCAAACGTCGTCGAACTGTTCCTGCAGATGGTTATTGGCAAACGTCCCCATCTGTTGACTCAGGGATCGAGACGTGGTTGCACGATCCGTTACAGCCATGCGGATGAGATGCCTGTCATCTCTACTGGTAGCGATACGAGGCCGTTGGGATCCAGCATGGCGTTCCGTATTATCCACCTGAACCCACCGCTTCCATATTCTGTTAACAGTCATTGGATCTCGACCAACGCGAGCGGCAATGTCGCGATACGATAAACCGCAATCGCGATAGGCTACAATCGGACCTTTATCAAAGTCGGAAACGTGATGGTACGCATTTCTCCTCCTTACACCAGGCATCACAACAACGTTTCACCAGGCAACGCCGGTCAACTGCTGTTTGTGTAGGAGAAATCGGTTGGAAACTTTCCTCGTGTCAGCACGTTGTAGGTGTCGCCACCGGCGCCAATCTTGTGTGAATGCTCTGAATAGCCAATCATTTGCATATCACAGCATCTTATTCCTGTCGGTTAAATTTCGCGTCTGTAGCACGCTATTTTCGTGGCGTAGCAATTTTAATGGCCAGTAGTGTATCTTTACAGTCTGAAGATGATTCTATGAAAGAGTCGAAACCGGTCACTCACTCCAATCAAAAAGTATTTTTTTTTCCGATCAAGACTGTTTTAAATTTTAATTTTAACAAATTTTAAGAGTCCATTCCAGATGTGGGGACACTGGAGCAGTGCATTTTTGCTGCCTTTGGCACTGTTCGGATGCAGCCTGGTCGATGTGAACGTTTGAGACAGAACACGCTACGGCGCGTACACGAATGCGTTGACCCACATGAAAACCATGGAACATATGGTACAGCGGCTATTAGACCGCAGTCTCTGAAACAATGTATGATTGAATAAATGGTCTCTAGCGTGAAAACCATGCATTTCCGGACGTAATTTCAGTTGACCTTTTTTGTTCTGTATTCTCTCATCGATCGATCCCTAGACTCTGTACACGGTGGAAAAAATCACCTTGTATATCTTTGGCTTTGTAATTTACTTTGACAACGAGTATTCAGAAAAAGGAATAATGTTTTGTTTCAGAGACAGGAAAGCGACGCAAAACCGTTGACAAAAAGTTTACACTCAGATTATTGGCAAATAGTCCTACGGTATATTAATGTTGAAAAACTTAAAGTATACCTGCTAGAGCAGAAACCAACGATTCATCGGCTTTTTTCGATGCGTGTTAAACCAATAGAGTTTTACATTGAGTAAGGAAGACAATTTTCCTTTCTTTACCATTCTCTCCTAGAAACGAGGTGAACTTTGAGATACTTAGCGGTACAAAGAAAACTACTTTTGTGTTTTTCTAAAAACAAAACAGCGTATTGTGTTAAAAGCAGTAATATGTGTCAATTTTTTTGTACGAGTATTGAAGAGTATCTGGGCATAATTCATCAACACCAGTGACCCACAGTTCACGGACCCTCCTGAGCCCTCTATGCTGACACGGAGATCCATATGATACACCTTCGCCGTCTCTTCCCGCTATTTAAATTTCCTGCTGCCGAGGGATACAGAGTTCATCACTTTCAATTAAACTTTGATATGCTTCACTGCCTTTTTTAGTGTATGAATGTATGACAGATGAGAGGTTTTGCGCTGGCACGATTTCACAATCGCGCAGCTGCTCTTGGGATGAAACGAATGAGCGCAATTGTTTCGAGATATAAGCTTCTACGTCAATACATTTGACATTCTGTTGATATTTTCCATAATGCGAGCTGTTACAGTTCCTTTTTTCCCCTTTTCATATTCTCTTTCTCTTTGATGAAGCAGTCTATTAGGCGTGGAATGCAGGAACACTGCGTGTGATTATAATAGTTATCTACGGTTATTTTGGTTGGTTTTATGAGTGTGACTGGCAATGAATATTACTTTGAACTTAACGATAAAGAGCTACAGCCACTAATGATGTGTTTATTTAATTTATATTCAAAAAAGTAACGTACACTTATTTTTATTTCTTTTGGGTAAAATCACGAAAACCATTTACCGGTTAGAATGTTGTCCTTATTATCCTTTATTCATACGAGCAACTAGCTATTTTCGGACTGCACTATCATTATCGAGCGTTTTTGCCATAGTGACATTACGTATGTAAAATATACCTAATGTCACAATATTACGGCGTCAAAAAAACCAAAGGGTCTGGTAATACATTCTTATGTTTCAGACTATGTGTATATGTCCGTGTACGGGTGTGTGTCTACGAGTTACTCTGGAGCGTACACATACGACTTGTTACACTTACAAGTCAATGTTACATCGACTGGTATGATAATATAAATTATGTTTTACGATACTGTGCGACTGTTTACATGTCAATGTCGTAAATACTTCACCAAAAATCGCGTAAAACCTACTACGGTTATCTTCCACTGCCTCTTCCAGCACCAAGTTAACAGTTTCTGGACGTCGCAAAAAATCTAAATTGCCTCTTCTACTGTCAAGAGAGTAGAGCGCTGGGGAACAACACGTGGAGCGTGAGATGCAAAACGAGTGCATAATTTAAAAAAAAAAAATTAAGATCAACAGCAGAGAAACGAGAAGGGAACGTTCCATAAAATATTAAGACTAAACCTTGGAAAAACAACAGTTTGTGTGTGAGTGTGTGTGTGTGTTTGTGTGTGTGTGTGTGTGTGTGTGTGTGTGTGTGTGTGTATGCGTGTGTGCGCGTCTCCAGGGGTATCAAACCATTATCACCACATCAGAATTTTCGAACTAACAAGCCTCTGAGGCTAGCAACGATATTAGCGTGTGCATTAATTTCGACTATAATTCGCTTCATGATTTTATGCGTGTTTCGAGGGCGGACGAGAGACACTAAATAGGCAGTATTAATACCCATTACAGAGCTAATGTCCATAATTTTTGCTGGTCGTAGTTGAAATTAATTCTGAAGTTAATAATTTTACAAAGATGGTGTTTCCTGTTGTGAAGGGGCCCTTTTAGTAAGTTTTTATGATCCTTCGTAATGAATACAGGTGAGAGGTGCCAGAGAAGCGTTTCTGGCCGAGAGGTCAGTTTCCGGCAACCAAATGAGACTAAGCAGTCTGCCCCAAAACAGTCCAAATTAGAACAGCTTAGCTATGAAGCATTCAACATTAAACTTCTGCGGAGTTGGCTGTTTTCTTCCAAAGCTGATATTTTAAACAGCGCCCACAGGAAAAGCTCTGCTTCGCTGTGTCCCGACTTGTTCTGTCGCCAAGACTCGTTTTCTGTGGCTAAGGCAGTCGGTGACCAGTCCACATGATCCTACCGTGAGTTAGCAGACTTGTGCGATGTCGAGAAGACGTTATACACTACTGGCCATTAAAATTGCTACACCAAGAAGTAATGCAGATGATAAGCTGGTATTCATTGGGCAAATGTATTATACTAGAACTGACATGTGATTACATTTTCACGCAATTTGGGTGCATAGATCCTGAGAAATCAGTACCCAGAACAACCACCTCTGGCCGTAATAACGGCCTTGATACGCCTGGGCATTGAGTCAAACAGAGCTTGGATGGCGTGTACAGGTACAGTTGCCCATGCAACTTCAACACGATACCACAGTTCGTCAAGAGTAGTATTGTGACGAGCCAGTTGCTCGGCCACCATTGACCAGACGTTTTCAGTTGGTGAGAGATCTGGAGATTGTGCTGGCCAGGGCAGCAGTCGAACATTTTCCGTATCCAGAAAGGCCCGTACAAGACCTGCAACATGCGGTCGTGTATTATCCTGCTGAAATGTAGGGCTTGGCAGGTATCGAATGTAGGGTAGAGCCAAGGGGCGTAACACATCTGAAATGTAACGTCCACTGTTCAAAGTGCCGTCAATGCGAACAAGAGATGCCCGAGACGTGTAACCAATGGCACCCAATACCGTCACACCGGGCGATACGCCAGTATGGCGATGACGAATACACGCTTTCAATGTGCGATTTGCGTCCACCCCGATGTCGCCAAACACGGACGCGACCATCATGATGCTGTAAACAGAATCTGGATTCATCCAAAAAATGACGTTTTGCCATTCGTGCACTCACGTTCATCGTCCAGTACACCATCGCAGGCGCTCCTGTCTGTGATGCAGCGTCAAGGGTAACCGCAGCCATGGTCTCTGAGCTGATAGCCCATGCTGCCGCAAACGTCGTCGAACTGTTCGTAGAGATGGTTGTTGTCTTGCAAACGTCCCCATCTGTTGACTCAGGGATCGAGATGTGGCTGCACGATCCGTTACAGCCATGCGGATAAGATGCCTGTCATCTCGACTGCTAGTGATACGAGGCCGTTAGGATCCAGCACGGCGTTCCGTATTACCATCCTGTACCCAGCGATTCCATATTCTGCTAACAGTCATTGGATCTCGACCAACGCGAGCAGCAATGTTGCAATACGGTAAACCGCAATCGTAATAGGCTACAATCCGACCTTTATTAAAGTCGGAAACGTGATAATACTCATTTCTCCTCCTTACACGAGGCATCACAACAACATTTCACCAGGCAACGCCGGTCAACTGCTGTTTGTGTATGAGAAATCGGTTGGAAACCTTCCTCATGTCAGCACGGCGCGACCTTGTGTGAATGCTCTGAAAAGCTAATCATTTGCATATCACAGCATCTTGTTGGTTAAATTTCGCGTCTGTAGCACGTCATCTTCGTGGTGTAGCAATTTTAATGGCCAGTAGTGTAGAAGACGTCGATCGTATTTTCCTGTTGACTGGAACGTAAGATAATTTACAACCGAAGTTCGACAAAAATTAATTGAGGTCCTCACAAATTCAGAGTATGTCATTCTGTTTTTTTTTTCTGTACTTCAAATTTAATACTTTGGGGAAATACTTGGAAGTCTGTAGCAGTAGTGGCAGGTAGTCATTCAGATTATGGAGGTGTAGAAGCATTTGCAGGCAGAGATCTCAGACAAACTGAATGTTACGGTTACCGTAATGTAGATAAAAGATTGACAGTTAGCCAGGAGGAACAGTCAATGATTTTGTTGTTTGCTAATTGTGACAATAAGATCATTACGATCGCACCAGGACCATCGACGCTTCTGCGCCTCCGCTAAGCAAATTTCCACGTTTTTAGTTTGCCACGTTCTGCTGGCACGTGCTGTCATTTGACAGTCTATCTCTCGCAAGATCTCATGATGATTCTAGTAATATAATACAACCCCCCCCCCCCACAGGAATCGATCCCTTAGGCATCGCGAAGGCAAGATTAGACTAATTGAGCACAGCAATAATTCTTTCGTGAATGAAACGAGAAGAACCCCTAATGACTGGTACACTGTGAAGTAAACTTTGCCGTGCCCTTAACACCGGTATGGATTTCTATGTAGATGGAGAATCAGTATGAGCTGATGCAGATTCGCAAGACTGCAGTGTTCTAATTGTCCTAATTGACTAGTTAACTGCATAAATGTAGTCAGAAAAATTTATTTTTCGAGCTACCGATAGTTCTTTAGTTACTATCCGTTTCGATCATCACATTTTCTTCAACTATCATAAAATTATGTACAACAGCCTACAGCGCAACTTTTTACTGTGGCATCAAATAAAGAGTAACCACCCTGCGTCAGCCATGTAGGCTGTTGTAAAAAAAATTACAGTTTATTTAAAACAGTTTATGTGGCAGCATGTTTACTGTTTCAGCAAATAAAATGAAAGCCATCCAGCATCAACCATGTAGGCTGCTTTAATTAATTTTGTGGTACCTGAACTATAGAACTAAACCAGTGGAAAGAGGTTTCTTATCAACAATTCTTGGTCGTGTGAAATATTTCTTTTTGGGATATTTGTGAGCTTTGTCTCCCACCTGCACAAAATATAATGATCTTTATCTTTCTCCATACTTGAAAGGAACAGGGCAGACACTAAAAACTGTTGGTATGTAGTGCGCTCCATCGTTCATGACACAACTGCTTATGTAGCCCATGAGTAGCTACACTATCGGTGTATTATAGCGGTGCAAGGCATTAAGTACAGATATAAGTGCATGTAACAAGTGTAAAATCGGGTAACATAAATTCAGTGCCAGTCCTTTTGTGAAGGCTGCCATTTCTGAGATCTTGTATAGAATTGGAGAGTCTTTACGAAGAATGAGGCGATTCAAGGTAAATATTTCTCATTAAGTTGTAACCTGATATATCATCCAGGAGCAGCGATGTTTAAACCTTTATGTGGCACATGTTTGCTCACAATAAACAACTAACTGACTGCCTAGCATTGCGGCGTTATCTATTTATTTCAGTCCTGTGAAAGACCGAGTAAGTAATGAAAAATGTCTATAGTGCAAAGAGAAACTTAGTCCATTTACATCGGGCGCTGATAACCTCGCTGTTGTGCGCCCTAAAACACTAATCATCATCATCATCATCATCATCCATTTACATGTTTTAAAAAGAATAAATACAGTATACAAAATACGAACTAAAATCATTTACAAAAAACTGGAATATTTGTTAAATACTAAACTTTACTATATACAATAGTTTAGTTTTCTCTCCAGGTGGAAGGATAAATAATATTTAATTGAAGAACTACACCATGTAATACTTTCGCTCAAAAATCCCTAAAAGAATTAATTCCACTTGCAGATGCGTTTTACAGACAATCGGATGGCCTAGCTATGGAGCCCATTCTTTGTCAGGTTTTCATAGCAAATTCTGAACATTTTTCGTGCATACAGAACCTCTGAGTTGAAAATTAAATATTGAATCAGATAAGCCTGTGATTAACTTTGGACTCGAACAACTCCACAATCAAACACATTCTTTCAACATTGGAACTCAAAACATAATTCAATTCAATTCACAATGGACTTTAATATAGACGTTAGTGAAGAAGAAATGTTCAGCTGCTATTTACAGAAGAAACAACGTCCCAGTACCAAAAAGTCTCAAATAATAGCTATCCAATCCAATGTGCGTTGCTTCATGTCCTTTCAACCGTCTGACTTTGCCTTTCAAACAGAATCGAACAAGCTCGCTTTCAGTTATGCTTATAACTCTGAATGCTACCAAAAACGAAGAAAAAAAAATATATACAGTATTATATAAATCCTGTGTGCTTGCCAGAAGGTGACAAAAGAATTATGCTGTACCGTATACGTTGAAAAATTTCAGATACTAATGAAAAAAACTCCAACTCTCGTAATTAAGGACCTGCTTGGCACAATAACAATAATACAGCTCTGATTCTTTCAATAACAAAGACACAGTCAAATTCAGGCTCACGGTGAAATGTGCAAGATCAGCTACAAGCACTGTAGGTGAGTGTGACTTGTCCTGACCTGTGACAATTATGTTATTGAGAGCTGGCAGAGTGTAGAGCCTAGGAAAGATCGATTGAGCCTCAGGGCAATATGTTTGAACAAAAAAAAAACATCCATTTGCTTAATACACTGACGTTCTACATACGTATAAAAATCAGAATGATAATACTACTAGAAATATTTACCGTTAATAAACATAGTAGATATAAATTAGCAGGCCCAGTTTCCTTTTCAAATAAAGTTTCAGTATGTGTGCGTGAGAAAACCATATTAAAATAGGAAAATAACATTTATTATTCATCTTTCATCGTAATTTTTGAAATGAAATTCTGACCTTTGTAAGAACTCTACATCCCTAATATCTGAGTAAGCCGCACATCTTTTATCTGTGGTTGCGACATTCAGTTGTCTCTTGTCTCTTGACTATGGCTTAAGATGAAGAAAATCCGTTTGTGAATAAATAAATAACAGTTGCACGTTTCCCTTAATCTTATTTTCTCTAAAAGGAAGTAAACTGTTACACGTTTATGTATTTCGTTGCGTGTATTGCATGAGAAAAGGTAATGGACCGAACCCCCTTTGGAAATCGATTAAGACCCCTAATAATGTGGGCAAGAGTGTTTCAAACTGACTGAAAAATTTATTGAGTATTAAATTGTCCCGCCGTAATGCTGCAGACGAGGAAAATTTGTTCCAGATAATGGTTGACCCTGCTTTTACGAGACGGATGGCCGAGGCACTTCCCTCGTTGTGTGTTATGTTGCGTGCTGATTAATGCGTTCCTGATCCTTGACCTTCCATTATCTGTGACCCCATATACGTCACTACCACCCGTTTTTGTTACTAACGGATACCGAATTTCCATTCGTATTGCCTTAATCCTTTTGGGGGTTTTCAGATGCGTCAGATATTTCACCCAAATTTATAAGCGGATTAAGCGATACTGGAGTAACGAATAAATTGTTCGCACAACTTAGCGTACGTCGCTTGTGTGCTCTATTTGTCTGAAGCGTAGAACAACAAGAAATGAGAATGATAGCCGTGCTTTTTCAGCTGCCGTGTGCAGCTTTGGACTAATTGAACCCCTGTTGGCTCTTGCGGGCTGGGGTGACGATGTCACAGTATTTTCAATTTACTTAATGCAACTTCTTGTCGTAGAAGTGAACAAAGATACAAAATTTATGGGGAACTCCTAAAGGCGCAATGATTGTGAAACATCAAACAGTGAAATCTTGTATTTTATAATCACACTACGGTCTCAGAAATTGTAAAACAATTCACTTACTCTTATCAAAGGCTGTTGGCTGTGGTGCTGATTTACAATGGGAGGGAGATCACATATTACGACAGGTTTTTTCCTGCAGATACTTCTTCACTGACAAAATTCAGCTACTGTCAATAAGTCATGATCATTTTAACACTAGTACTTTAAAGTGATTCCATCTGGCTGTCAGACCAGTTTTTCAAAGAATCTCATAAGTATGAATAATAGTAAGTTTATTTCATTGTTGTTGTACTGGAGAAAAGAAAAACATCGAATTTCGGAGGAAGATGAAAACGAACGAAAACTTTTTTATTTGCACAGTACGAATTCAAACAGCCTGCATGTGCGTAATAAAAAAGTCAGAAACCACAAAATATATGAGCAGCAAACAGGATTGAGTTAAAGAACACACAATAATTTACACACTGAATTATCCATTCAACAAATTCATACACTCTAATTCATCATCATCTGCTTGTGACGTCAACATGCATACTTGAACTATAGTCGTTGGCGTTGGTTTGGTTTCGGTTTCGATGAGAATAATCCTGCTTCTGAACTGTTCACAGTATCTCAACCTTTGTCGTATCTTTTTTTTGGTCATCAGTCTACTGACTGCTTTGATGCGGCCCGCCACGAATTCCTTTCCTGTGCTAACCTCTTCATCTCAGAGTAGCACTTGCAACCTACGTCCTCAATTATTTGCTTGACGTATTCCAATCGCTGTCTTCCTCTACAGTTTTTGCCCTCTACAGCTCCCTCTAGTACCATGGAAGTCATTCTCTCATGTCTTAGCAGATGTCCTATGATCCTGTCCCTTCTGCTTATCAGTGTTTTCCACATATTCCTTTCCTCTCCGATTCTGCGTAGAACCTCCTCATTCCTTACCTTATCAGTCCACCTAATTTTCAACATTCATCTATAGCACCACATCTCAAATGCTTCGATTCTCTTCTGTTCCGGTTTTCCCACAGTCCATGTTTCACTACCACACAATGCTGTACTCCAGTCGTACATCCTCAGAAATTTCTTCCTCAAATTAAGGCCGGTATTTGATATTAGTAGACTTCTCTTGGCCAGAAATGCCTTTTTTGCCATAGCGAGTCTGCTTTTGATGTCCTCCTTGCTCCGTCCGTCATTGGTTATTTTACTGCCTAGGTAGCACAATTCCTTAACTTCATTGACTTCGTGACCATCAATCCTGATGTTAAGTTTCTCGCTGTTCTCATTTCTACTACTTCTCATTACCTTCGTATTTCTCCGATTTACTCTCAAACCATACTGTGTACTCATTAGACTGTTCATTCCGTTCAGCAGATCATTTAATTCTTCTTCACTTTCACTCAGGATAGCAATGTCATCAGCGAATCGTATCATTGATATTCTTTCACCTTGTATTTTAATTCCACTCCTGAACCTTTCTTTTATTTCCATCATTGCTTCCTCGATGTACAGATTGAAGAGTAGGGGCGAAAGGCTACAGCCTTGTCTTACACCCTTCTTAATACGAACACTTCGTTCTTGATCGTCCACTCTTATTATTCCCTCTTGGTTGTTGTACATATTGTATATGACCCGTCTCTCCCTATAGCTTATCCCTACTTTTTTCAGAATCTCGAACAGCTTGCACCATTTTATACTGTCGAACGCTTTTTCCAGGTCGACAAATCCTATGAAAGTGTCTTGATTTTTCTTTAGCCTTGCTTCCATTATTAGCCGTAACGTCAGAATTGCTTCTCTCGTCCCTTTACTTTTCCTAAAGCCAAATTGATCGTCACCTAGCGCATTCTCAATTTTCTTTTCCATTCTTCTGTATATTATTTTTGTAAGCAGCTTCGATGCATGAGCTGTTAAGCTGATTGTGCGATAATTCTCGCACTTGTCAGCCCTTCTGTCTTCGGAATTGTGTGGATGATGCTTTTCCGAAAGTCAGATGGTATATCTCCAGACTCATATATTCTACACACCAACGTGAATAGTCGTTTTGTTGCCACTTCACCCAATGATACTGCTAACGAATCTACTCTCATTACACAATTCTTATCTGCCGTTGATGTTACTCTAAATTCATGTGACTGAAAATCGTCATCTTCTTTTCACTTGATCCCTACCATACTGACGGCAAAACAATCACAACACAAAGCAAGAGCTGTGCAACATAAACGAAAGTTGGCAGGCGTGTTTCTACGTCTGAAATATGATGTGTATTCAGATTTCACGTCATTCGCATAAGAGTGGCCACTAAGAGAATGCAAATCAGGTTTGCTTTAAATACACGCCGTGAAGGTCGTGAGTGTTAGTTGTCTCCGAGATTGGACGTTGCGAGTTCATGTCACTCAAGAATGCCTTCGAGACGACAAAGTCGCCACAAGCAACCCCTCACACGAATGGGGTCGTATTGTAGGGCTACGTGAAGATGGATGTTCATTCTACGATACGGCATAAAGACTTGACAGGAACGTAGCCACTGTACATGACTGCTGGCAGCGGTGGTGACGAGAATGTACGGTTGTGAGAAGACCGATCTTCGGACTCCCATGTGGCACTGCCGGGAGGGAAGACCATTGTGTTCGGCGTATGGCTCTGGCACATCGTACTGTATCTGCAGCAGCAGTCTGAGCAGCTGTTGGCACCATAGTGACACCCTGAACTCTTACAAATCGGGTACTTGAAGGACAGCTCTGAGCCAGATGCTCTATAGCGTACATTCCACTGACCCCATACCACCGCCATTTGTGACGTCATTGGTGTCAAGCTGAAACTCACTGGAACGCCGTGTAAAGGTTATGCCCGCACACCCAGCGTCGTCACGACTACACAGATATCGATTCGCCCCGGCTAGTTAAGAACCATTCCCTGCCGTGTGCGTCGGGCATAAAACATCTCTGAATCACGTTGTGAATCTAGTCGTGTGAACTAGCAGTTGAAAACTGATCGCGTATTTCCAGAGAGATTTCATACACTTTCAACCACGACAGACCCAAAGAGTTTTTTTTATTACTCTGGAGTAAGATATCGATTGAGTTCCAGTCTATTTTTACTAATTTGTTTCCCTGAGTAATTTGATTTAGTTACTTTAGCAGTCTGTATGCATTCGTTGAATCCTATTAAATCTGTTTGTAAAAAGGTTTATCGGCTTCCTTCAATAACAATTGATTGTTCACAGATATTATTGTATATGTATTAGCTGATTAGGTAATTTATTAAATACTGGCAATGTCTCGTTTATTTCTGTTTTATTGACACAATTAAGTTCTTAAATTAATTAGAGATGGCACTGGGGGACGAATGAAAGGAGAGTTGATCCTAGTGTGTATTGTTTCGGTATGATAACAGTCAGTCAGTACTACATTCCTTCGTATACTTATCACCAAAGATATGCCTTCCCATGAAACTGTCCTTTGCCATTAATGTCCGATAAATTATAAATATGTCTCTGGGCCTTACAATGTCTAAGCTTCTCAGTTCTTACAACACGATATTAATTATGGGTTCGAATCCTTTCAATATCTGTACAGCACCTGTTTAGTCTTTTAACGGGCACTATTTTTCACTTCTGGTTTATTAGCGGAATCACCTTGACAACGAGTGGCAAAGACACTAGGGTGATAAGGTCCCAGCTATTTTCGGTCCCATACTCTTTAATAATTCGCGTACACCGAATAAAGTCCTAATTCAACATAAAAGTTTCCATATTGTCAATAAATCTCTTCAAAATCCTAAGTAAACGATCGTAGCTTTTCGTTTAACACGTACAATCACCATTCACTTGAATATCCTTTTTCGTACACCAATTCACCTCAAATTGACACGGTCTCTGAATTTATCCCAAAATAATCTATTCTCCACCACTCCAACGTCTAATCCAGTTCTAAGGATGCAATTTAATTAGGCTTCTAATCCCAAAATTCCGACTACCACGGAAGAACTGCGAACGCACTCGCCACCGCTGAAAACAGAAACTCAAAAGGCCTAACAATGCTGCACGTTGGTTTATATATTACAGTCAAAACAAAACGCAGCTCTGTTATGTCTTCTTTGGATTCCCTTCGTACTACTTTGCGTTACTCTATTTCGAATATCTACTCTTAGTAAAATTTTAACTAAATATTACTTCGAAATACTACTACTGTTTTTTGGCTCTTAGGTGATTTCTTATTAAGGAATGTAATCTAATACTCGTTTCTGTATAACCACTCTCTAAAGAGCGGTTACAAGGTCAGTTGTGTTTTCTAATGAAAGCTGGTTCTGCCTCGGTGCCAGTTGTAGGGAAGCGGCCTACTCACGCCTTATAAAATTCACATCAGTCTTTCCATTGTGTGCCAGCCAGTCCGCTGTAACTATCTCTGACGTCATAAATGTTGCGCAATACTTTAAAAATCAAGTAAATAACCTGAAACGTTTCTAGCATGTCAGGAGTAATACTAAATCAATATGTGTTGAATATCAGTTCAATAACTTTAACCATTTTCGAAATTTGGACGTTTTTCTGTAAAAATCATTGGCGCAACAGAAAAGAGCTAGAAACTTAAAAATTTAAATTTAGATTCCTTTTTCATAATAATTTAGTAGAAACAGTATTTTGGATCTCACAAATTAAAATTTTAGTTGAAATTCATAATTTTCTGGTTTTTGTCTTAGAAATTAAGGAAGCAAGATAGATTAAGTAGGCGAATAAATAAGGCTAGGATGTTTAAATTTAAGTAGAAGGGAGATCCGCGCGGTTCCAGACTGAAGCGCCTACAACTGCTCGGCCACAGAGGCCTGCTGATTTGTATAGAAAGGATTTTCGTTCTCCAGAACGGTCAAAATTCGTGAGCTTAAATCGCGTTCCATAATTTTGTAACAGACTGACGTCAGCGTTTACAGCTAGCTGGGTAACATACACTGACAAGCCAAAGCAACATGACCACTGTCCACCACGACGTTCGATGCTTCCTGGTGGCGTTGTGGGCAAGTGAGGTGGTAACAAAAGTATGTAAGCAGAACAGCCACGGACGGCGAATTACTGTAGCGAAAGTATGGGCTACAAGTGGAGAACTCCATTGAGAAAGGGCAGATTATTATTACCCCGGGCGTGTGTGAACGGGTTTCTCGAAAACGGCGAAGCTGGTCTAATGTTCATGTGCCACTGTCGTGAGCATCAACGGAAAGACCTAGAAGGAGAGTGAAACTGCCGGCCGGTGTGGCCGAGCGGTTCTAGACGCTTCAGTCCGGAACCGCGCGACCGCTACGGTCGCAGGTTCGAATCCTGCCTCGGGCATGGATGTGTGTGATGTCCTTAGGTTAGTTAGGTTTAAGTAGTTCTAAGTTCTAGGGGACTGATGACCTCAGATGTTAAGTCCCATAGTGCTCAGAGCCATTTGAACCATTTGAGAGTAAAACTATCACTAGGCGCTAAATGGTTTGATGTCAACGACTCTTCACAGAACGTGGGATTCGGAGGCTTGTCTGCTCTGTGAAGCAGAATAGCTGGTGGTCTGTGTCATCTCTGCCGAAAGAGCACAATGCTGATGCACGCACAAGTGTTTCGGAGCACACCTTTCGTCGTGTAATTTTTAAAAAATCTTTATTTAATATTTATTGTTATACAAGATAAACCACTACCTTATGTATTTAGTGGTTCTTACTGATGTTACAATGATTCTTTAATTATCGCATCTATTCTACAATCTACAAGTAGTGTTTAGCTGGATTGTTGAACATAGAGCTCTGTAGCAGACCACCCCTACATGTTCCCATGTTGACCTAACGACATCGTCGATTGCGATGGCAGTTGCTGCGGGACCGTCGGGATTTGACCGACAATCAGTGGAAACGTATCGAATCTTCCGGTGAATCGCATTTTTGCTAGACTAGATCGATGATAGTCTCCACAAACGCCGTCATCGAGGTGGACGGCGGCTCGTAACACGCAGCGCGTCACGGACGCAGGCTGGAGGGAGCAGTATTATGCTATGGGAGGCATTCTCCTACGCTTGCGTGGGACCTGTGCTAGCAGTCAAAGACACGCTGACAGCTGCCAACCACCTGCATCCTATCATGCTTGATGTCTTCTCCGAGGGCGATGTCGTATTTTAGCAGCATAACTGTCTGTATCTCAGATCCAGAACCGTGCTACAGTGGTTTGAGAAGCATTATAGTGAACTGACGTTCATGTCTCGGCGACGAAATTCACCTAATCTAAATCCCATGGAGCCCCTCGGGTCGCAATCGGGCGCCGTCACTGTGGACGTAAATCAGCGGCCCGTTATGTACCCCAATTACATGATCTGTACGGCGACGTCTAATGCCACGTATCTCCACAAACTTACCAACAAATCTCTGTATGTAAGTCTGCAGGCTTTCGTGGCCGTTGTCACTGAAGTTAAAATGTTCTGGGTTATTAGGCCGCGTCATGTTTCTTCTAAATGTTCGACGTTTCGACCCCTCTGCTGGGATCTTCCTCGGGATCTTTTGGTGTCCACTACTGCTAGAACGCTGTCAGAGGCGAGTGTCGCGGCCACTTATAAAGGGGGAGTTTTCTGCGTTCGTGCTGGAGAAGTGATAGTATTGGTTAAAAATCATGTGGCTACCATTGGTGGGCCTTAGTAGTAGGCTAATACAGCAGAAGGGGCGTTGGTAGCTCATCTCCTGTGGATACCATTGGCGGTCATCGTCATTAGATTAGAAAGGCACTATTCCACACTTACACTGGAGAAGGGGTATTAGTTGAAATGCCTGCTACCGCTATTGGTTGGTCGTCATCAGCGGCTAGATTCGAAACGGACAGAGCAAGAGAGGAGGAATGTTTACCCAAAATATTATTGTCTGCCGAGGTGACTTGCAGCGCGTTGTTTATACCGTTCACACACTGCGGCCGCCTTGATGGCGGGGAGCCACGATGCCGGAAGCCTATAGCCGTCCTCTGTATTGAAATTAGATGAATTCTTAGAAATTTCGACCGCTTGTCGGACCTTTCTTCTATAAATGTTCGTTTCTTTAGCCAGTACAATTACGTTATTAAAATCGATGTCAGAGCCTCAGTTCTCGTGATGTTCCGCTACTGCCGATTTTGCACTTTGATTTAGCCACATGTGCCGTTCGTGTTCCTTAATGCGTTCTTTAACAGTTCTTCCCGTTTCGCCTATATACACTTTGCCGCAGCAAAATGACACGTGGTAGGCGCCTGCATTGTGGAGGTAATCAGGTGCATGCGTTTTCCGTCGGAAAAAGTCTTTTATTTTGTTTCGACTAAAGAAAGATGTCTGAATACCATTTTTCTTTAAAATTCTGCTTATGCGGTCAGTGATCCCAGAAACGAACGGTAACCTGACGGAGTGAGAAGGCGGTTCCTCGTCATTCTTATTAGCGGTATAAATATTCCACCTAAAAGCCCTGTCGATTGTATAGCTATCATACTCATTTGCCTTCAATGTCCTCTTTTAAAAAATTCAACTGCAATTGTCGTCATCGCTGATACGGAAGGCACGTGAAGACAGAGTGTTGAGTGCTGCTTGCTTCTGGGCCGGGTGGTGGTGCGAAGTGGCATCTAAATACCTTTTTGTGTTTGTCGGCTTTCTGTACACTCTGTGACCTAGAAGCCGGCCGGTGTGACCGAGCGGTTCTAGGCGCTTCAGTCTGGAACCGCGCGACCGCTACGGTCGCAGGTTCGAATCCTGCCTCGGGCATGGATGTGTGTGATGTCCTTAGGTTAGTAAGGTTTAAGTAGTTCTAAGTTCTAGGGGACTAATGACCTCAGCTGTTAAGTCCCATGGTGCTCAGAGCCATCTGTGACCTAGTGTTATCAGATCTTCTGTATACCAACACATCTAGGAACGGGAGACCGACCTCACTCTCAACCTCCAAGATGAATTTTATTTTCGAGTGAATTCCATTTAAAGAAATTGTGGAACGCGTGAAGTTCTTCTTCGATGTGTAGCCATATAACAAATGTATCGTCCACGTAGCGGAGCCAGCAAGAAGGCTTCAAAGGAGCGCTACTTAACGCCTGTTGCTCAAAATGTTCCATAAAAACGTCAGCCGCAACTGGCGAAATGGGTGAACCCATAGCAAGGCCGTCAGCCTGTTCATAGAATTCACCATTGTACTTAAAATAGCTCGAGTGAAGACATAATTCAATTAAGTCACAAACATCTCGAGCAACATTCTCTCTTATGATCTCCATTGTATCTGATACTGGGACGTTAGTAAATAACGATGTCACATCGAAGCGAACAAGAATGTCACCCGCAGATATCCTTAGTGTGCGTGTAATTTCTAAAACAAATTCCGAATCTTTTATAAAAGTATTTGTTTTACCAACGAGATGTCTCAGTTTGCCAGATAAATGACGTGTTAAAAAATAAGTCGGCGAGTTAATCCCACTGACTATAGGCCTCAAAGGAACCGGTTCTTTATGTATTTTCGGTAGTCCGTACACTCTGGGTGAGGCAGGTATTCGAGGTGTTAGATTCTTTGCAATAGAGCTATCCAGTCCGGAGTCTGATATCAGGTTTTTCACTTTCCGAACGATTCTGTTCGACTGATCGCTTTTTAACTCGCGATACACAGCATCAACTAGTAGTTGTTCCATCTTCCTGTGATAATCCACAGCGTCCAAAACAACAGTAGCATTCCCCTTATTCGATTTTGTTAGAACGATGCTTTCGTTTCTCATGAGCCTAATAAGAGATTTCTTTTCCTGCGCCGATATGTTGCTTTTCGGAGGTTTCGATTTCCGTAGAACTCTCGACACATCTTGTCTTACTTCTTCGGCCTGCACCTTCGGAAGGATGCTTCGACGGCACTTACGATTTATTCAACAGATATTCTCTTCGGTGTAGTTGCGAAATTCAGACCTTTGCCCAGAACTGAAACAGCTGCTTCATCGAGTACTTCTGACGAGAGATTCACCACTACTCGCTTCGGATCCACAGTAGCGACTTCCTTGTTAACTCTAACCGTTAGTTTCTCGAACTTCTGTTTTTGTTTCACAGCACTGAAATCCGAGAACCTTGTTGAATGATCAAACGTTATTCTGTCCACTTTATCCCAGTCCTGGGGTGAGAGAGTTGCCGCCAGTGAAAAATGCACATCAATTAAAACGGAGCTAACATAATTCAAGTCTCTGCGTATTTTACGATGGTTGCGGGACTTGGCTGTTCGATAGAGGATGTCAAATTAAACGTCTTTCAGCAGTCAATTTTAAACCTTATTTTACTGGGCAACTAGTTTCAGCGTTTTACTACGTCATCTTCAGGTCCCTGACCGACGTGTAGGAATAATCTAAACCAAATTCGGGAGGTGATAGACGAAGTGGTCACTGCAACAAATATCTACTAATACCAGTATTTCTGGCCCCTGTTTTGATTACAAGCGAGGTAGATTATTCCTACACGTCCGTCAGGGGCCTGAAAATGGCGCTGAAACTGGTTGCCCTATAAAATAAGGTTAAAAATTGACGGCTGAAAGGCATTTAGTTTGACATCCTCTACCAACAAAATGTCGGATCCCTGATATGCACAACCAGTGATATATTGCGTTCCAAAGACGAGCAAACAAGGTATTAAGTAGGTGGGCATAATCTTTCGGCTCATCAATGTAGATACCGTGATAAAATTCTAACAAAGGTGGAAGAGGAGGCCGTGTCGATGTCCGCTGTATATAGGCGTGGTGGCCTTGCCGGAATGCAGGGAGCGGCTGGCGCAGTCAGAGGCCAGCTACCTGTTACCTGCTGCCGGCACAGTAGACGAGGTAGCGTCCAGCTGCTAATTAGCACCGGCGAGGTCGCGCCTCTGTGTGGACAGTCGGCCCCTGGCTGGCTGGCTACACGCGTAACACGCCGGTCGAGCCGCGCCTACCGTTACCTTAGAACCTCCACTGGCTGCGGTCACTGCACATCAGCACCTTCCTGGTTTCCCGATACGCCGAGACCGCATATCGTGCATTTCAGATCTGTAGAGAAACGATGCTTTATTTGAGTTAACTGATTATGATGTGGTTCTCAAATACATTGGCGTCCATCGGTCTAACGCACTGCAGAACGAGTAGACGTAGCTGAACGCCCGTACACGTACAAGATTTTACAGGCAAAGCGAGTGCGCTTACTCGTCGTTACCGATTTCGTCTAAATTTATTGTACACAGTGCTTAGCCAGAGACGAAAGTGACAGGAGTGGGAACTCCAGATGGCCAAGCGTTTAGAAAAAATAACAATTCTGGCGCGAGCCGAAAGAGGAATGAGCCATTTTCGTTAGCGTAGTTTCAGGGCAACACTTGGTGCAATTTGAAGATCACAGGACGGTAATTTGAGGACCATCGGTTCAAGTTCTTATTTCAAAACTTTTTTAGTTTCTTATTTTAAATTTTTAGCTTATTTACATTGTAAATAAACCACAACAATGCTCAGTATATTCTATTCAGTAATATTTTCATGTAAGGCATGAAAAGGGAAGGGAAAGGAAAATTTCGGTTCGCAAATAAATTTGCAGGAATAGATTTTACTTGCAGCATCCATGAGGATTCTGCAAACGACAAAGAATGAATTTTAATTAAAGCATGTAGGACTTTGTATTCCGTTAGTCTCGTTTCTCACCTTGGAGAAGACTGCATCAAAATATATTGCATTGCACATTACCCGATGTAGCCGAAATGATGCGTTGTGCTTGGCTTACTGCCTTATTGTGCAACGGGAGAGAACCTTTCATGAATCTAAACCAGGTTTGTTTTTCAATAGAAACCTTAAAACGACCATGTATTTGCAAAAATGTGGCTTTTATAACGTGTGTAAGAAGCCGAGAAAATTACTGCTTCTATTGTTTTTACTATGAAACGCCCCAGTACGTGCAAATAATGAACTGTGAAATCACAACGTTACATAATTTTATAGACGACGTTCTCGTGCAGGCTCTATAATCCATTCCTAGAAATTATCTGCAGTCGAGAATTTTCCTTTCCCTTTCATTTTCGTGCCCTTAATGAAAATATAAACAAATACATTAAACTGAGCATTATTGTGGTCGATTTGCAGTGTAATTAACTTAAAACCTGAAAAAAAATTCCGATTAAGGACTTGATCCCACGACCTTCGCATAACTCTTATGCAATCTTTCAGCTGCTCCACTCATTGTCTAGAAACCAAGCTAACATAAATACTAGGGCTGTCCAGAAAGTAAGCTCCGATCGGTCGCGAAATGGACACCACAGTGAAAACCCGATGAAGCTTTCTTTTGTTCTTTTGGTGTGAATTGATAAGGGACTACTTAAACTAACATAGACTAACTTACGCTAAGGACTACACAACACCCACGCCTCCGGAAGGACTCGAACCTCCGACGGGGGCAGCCGCACGCACTGTGGCAGGACGCCCAAGACCTTGTTGGGTAGTGTCTGTAGTATGACCGTCGCTCGCATCAAGACGCTCTTTTCAGTTGTGAGCGCGCTGTGAGCGAGTAAAGGTTCCTCGAACAACGATGTCTCCCGCAAAGTAGGAGGGCCGGCTGAGAGGCTTCGCCTTAATGATTGCAGCCAACACAAATACCACGCATTTCCTTCTTCATGGCAATTCTCAGCCGCACTCTGCAGGGACAGCGGAGACGCTCCTGCAGCCTTTGCGATGGGAAGTGTTCGATCACCCAAAACACAGCCCTAATTGACTTGTCGTCAGTATCATATTCACATGAAACGCTAGATAGGAAGACAACACTTGGGTGCAGGCTACGCGCTATAGACCAGCGTAGAGAATGATCGGAAAGCACTGGCGTCTGCCTTCTGTGACGATGGTGTTCGAAATTTGGTATAACCTTCCGACAAAAGTCTAAGTCGGATCGGCGCCTGTGTAGAGAAGTATATGGAAAGTGTAGGTAACTCTTGCAAATAAAATGTTTCTCATTTTAACTACGGTTTCCACTTAGCGACCGATCGGAACTTATTTTCTGGACAACCCTCGTATCTCATGCCTCACCCAACCCGCGCTAAAAATGCTATTTTTTGTAAACTGTTGGCCATCTGGAGCTCCCATGACTCTTACCTTCATTTCTGATCAAACCCTGCGTACCCAATAAATTTGGACGAAATCGTCAATGCTGAGTCTGTCGTGATCTCCTTGTGAATGTACATCAGATCTCAGAAAGAATGTAAGAATTCCAGTTCCAAAGAAAGCAGGTGCTGACCCGTTTGTATATTAGCGAACTGTCAGTTTAATAAGTCATGGCTGTAAAATTCTAATTCTAATTATTTACGAAAGAATCGAAAGCTGATGGAAGCCAACCTCGGGGAAGATCCGTTTTGGTTTCGAAAAAATTTGACAAAACGCGAGGCAATACTGACACTATGACTCAGCTTATGAGATACTTTAAAGAAAGGCTATCCTACGTTTGTCATTGAAGATTGGAAATGACTATGGAGTGATAACAGCTAGGAAAGCGTTTCTGAAAGAGAGGGGTTCGTTAACATCTATTATTAAGTTTTAGCAAGCCTTTCCTAACGTATTCGTCCGGAGTGTAGACTTCTACGAAAGTAAAACGTGAACGATAAGCAGTTCAGACGAAAAGAGAATAGAAACTTTTGAAATGTGATTCCTCAGAAGAATAATGAAGGTGAGCAGGTCGCGTAATTAATGAGAAGGTACTGACTCGAATTGGAGAGAAAATAAATTATTGTATAACTCGACTAAAGGAAGCCAAACGTTGACAGGACCCTTGAGGGGCCAATAAAACGTCATTTTGGTACTGGAGGAAGTGGTGGTGGGGCGGGGGCGCAGGTAAAAACGGTAGAGAGACACCTAAGCATTAATACGCGAAGCAGGTTCAAATGGATGTAGGTTGCAGTAGTTATTTGGGGAGGAAGAGGCTTGCACAGGGTAGAATAGCGTGGAAAGCAGCATCACACGTCTTCGAACTGAAGACAACAACAATTACAGCAACAACAACAACGAACAGCCGTGGTTACAGCACAGACGCAAGGCTACAGAAGCGTACATGACTAGGGAGAAGATTATGTTCTTACCTTTCTTCCAATGACTCTTAGTCTGACATCTGCTATTCCTACAACTTGTTTTATATAGTTTTATTTACACTCGAAGGTTTCAAACAGATGACATAATGGTATGACAGACATCTTGAATCCGAATTTAACATTAAAAAACATTTTCAGGGGTAGATGTGGACTCTGACCAGTATTTATTGAACTGTAGATTTAAACTTGAGAAATTACAGAAAGGCAAGAAATTACGGAAATGGATCTGCACAGACAGAGAGAGTTTTAAGGTAAGCATTAGGCGGTGATTGACTGAAACGGGAAAATAATAGAACAGAAGACGAACGGATAGCACTGAGAGATAAAATAAGAATCAAATAGGCAATAAGACTAGGCCCAGTAGAAATCCTTCGATAACACATAAATTGCCTAACTTAATTCAGAAAGGAGAAAATATAAAAATGTATCAAGTTAAGCAGGCGAAAGTACATACATACTTCTAAAATATGAGATCGGCTAAAAAGGCAAAATGGCTTTGCAGGAATGACTAGATGACATACGCAAAGGTACAGAAGTCTAGGAACGCTAGACGCCGTCTATAGGAAAATTAAAGAAACCTTTGCAGGAACGAGGAGCAGATGTATGAAGTATCAAAAGCTCAGATGGCAAGCTAGTACCAGGAAAAGAAGGGAAAACTGAAATGTGGATAGAATATATAGAACATGGACATGCAGGCAATAATATAGAAAGGGAAGAGGAACCATTCGCCAGAGCACTGAAGCAAGACTCCTGCAGTTGAAGAATTCTTGGGAGAACCAGCCACGACAAAACTGCTCCACCTCACGTGCAAAACTCGTACGTGAGAGAGGCGAAATATCCAGAGATTACAAGAAAAATGCAATAATTCCAAATTCTAAAAAAAGATTCTTATGGTGTGCATATTTCCGAACCATCAGTTTAATAAATTGTAGTTCCACAATACTGACATGATTTATTTTCGGAAGAATGGAATAAATAGACCCCAGTCAGATTCAAAACTCTTCCTTGTTTGGACTCCTTCCTTGCACTCCCTACTTTCCCTAATCACATAACGTTCCAATTTTTGCAGAAGTATTGTATGGCCCTGTACAGGACGGCCAGCCTGTCTGAGGACATTTTTTTAAAATTTTTTATTCCAAATCGTGTTTTTCCACAGTAACAGTGCCAGTCTGCATAGTCCATACGTGCCTAGGAACCGCAGCGAACATCACGCCACGCTATCCAGAATCGTGCTGATGTAACTAGCTACACGCGTCCATGGACAACCATTAGAGAACATGCGGAATGAGTCATGTGTGGAGTTATTGGGGGTCTTGGAGGGGAGGACGCAGTTGCGTCTCTCTCTTGTGATTCTGCCTTCAAACAGAATGGATGGTTTCTGCCATCTGCCTCTCGCTCTGTATTTCAAGAGCGGGCACCATCCTCACAGCACTCTGACTGGCTGTTATCCTTCATTCCCGGCTCTGGTGTCTATCTGCCAATTCAGGTTTCTGAACATTTCCGCGAGGCACGCTAGTGCTTTCAGATAATTTAGATTCACGTACGAGAAACCCATAACGATATTAATGACTTAAACTGTTTGTCAGTAAAGCATGTAATGTATATAAAAGACTTTTGTGGCTCATGATGCCATTTTTCAAAGATAGGTAGATTTTCGCAAACGTGAAATATAAGAGCGGTTCATCAACATTATTTAATAACGAAACAAGCACTGTTTCTCGCCTTGTTTCGCAAATTTGATTATTTGGGTTAATGCGCAACCTAGATTTCGGGTTATAAACCTAGGCTGTGCAGTAACATTGAAAGATCTCTGTTGGATTCCTTTCATGTTAATTTCTTAAATCTGTTGTCTTTTACGGCATACATTCCACTTCTGAATTTACTGTGGTGTTTCTGACTCCATCTGGGAGGAGACTAAGCAGTGGAACGTGTTACTTTTACACATAAGCAAGAACGATCTGTCACACTACTACACTTTAAAACACAGTTTATACGTAATTCATGTCACACAATCTCACACGGAACCTACATCCACTTTCTTTTATATACTGCATATGATAAAGATACTGTCATCCCCCTTGCCTTCTGTGTGAAAGGATGAATGAGCTAATGTATTTCTAGTTGCATGCTTGATGGTAGCAGACAAGCCTACCTGCTAGAGAACAGTAGGACCAACATCGGAACAGGTAGCTACGCTTTATACAAGCAAAGAGGTTTCTATTCTTGGTATGGTCCTGTCTGTCCCTTGTCATGTTGGTATAGGAAGCTGCCCCTCTGGTCACTTCTGTTTTGTAACTGTGAAGCACCCTTGGTAGGGGCCCACGCCAGTCAGTCCGCGGCAAGCGTCTAAAGTGGTAAGATCTCCGGCTAAGCGCGTCTCTGCTAAGTCTGTAGGACAATGGATTCCTTAAGTTCAGCCTAATTGAAAATTTAATCACCTTTATTTCAGATTTAGATCTAAAATATCTAATGTTAAATTGCAAAGCAGTGTAATTCGAGTGTGAAGTTCAGAATATCTTCCAGTAGTTTCTTTGTCACTAGTTTGTGAGTAAAGTGGAACCATGTGTGGATGATCCGTAACTCTAACTAAGATCATCAATCTTAAATGCGAATGTGCGTCAGATTATAACGTCTCGTCTTGACAATATTTTTCAATATAGCAATTTTTCTTTATGTTCAACCGACGTGGGGTGTGCTTTGTGAGACCAGTACCACGTGCTTATACTATTGTTTGACCCATCAGGTTAATAGTAAGACGATAGTAACCAGTTTGAGGTTTTCTTTTGTAATTTGTGTTGCGATGTAATTTATTTTAATTATCAAAATTATTGTTGAGTTAAACTCTTTGTGTAAACCAAGTTGACCACGTGAAGCATGTAGTGTAATCATCAAAGTAGACCTCAGCTATTCTTTTCGGGAAGATTTCACAGAGAGTTAATATGAATTTAGTATACCAGTGTGTGGTAATTTCATGACGGACAGGATTGCGCTACGAACGTAACTTCTTTGGGTGAAAATTGAATTGGTTGGTTGTGGTTAATTTCCTCTTTCATATGTTTCAACATTCTTCGTGTGTTATTTTATGAAAGCAGTGTTGTATGCAGTCTCCCAATCTTGGCTCCATATTTGATGTGTTCCGCAAGATTACAAACTCACATTTTCACGATCCTAAATAAGGCACCAGTTTAGTTATGAATCAAGTTTAATATGCTGAAATTTTTTAACAGAACAATGATCAATGTTAAAATAAATGTCCAAATATAAACTGATTTATTTCTTTTTATTTAAATTGTCTTTTTATATACAGGGTGTTACAGAAAGGTACGGCCAAACTTTCAGGAAACATTCCTCACACACAAAGAAAGAAAATATGTCTTGTGAACATGTGTCCAGAAACGCTTACTTGCCATGTTAGAGCTCATTTTGTTACCTCTCTTCAAATCACATTAATCATGGAATGGAAACACACAGCAACAGAACGTACCAGCGTGACTTCAAACACTTTGTTACAGGAAATGTTCAAAATGTCCTCCGTTAGCGAGGATACATGCATCCACCCTCCGTCGCATGGAATCCCTGATGCGCTGATGCAGCCCTGGAGAATGGCGTATTGTATCACAGCCGTCCACAATACGAGCACGAAGAGTCTCTACATTTGGTACCGGGGTTGCGTAGACAATAGTTTTCAAATGCCCCCATAAATGCAAGTCAAGAGGGTTGAGGTTAGGAGAGCGTGGAGGCCATGGAATTGGTCCGCCTCTACCAATCCATCGGTCACCGAGTCTGTTGTTGAGAAGCGTACGATCAGTTCGACTGAGATGTGCAGGAGCTCCATCGTGCATGAACCACATGTTGTGTCGTACTTGTAAAGGCACATGTTCTAGCAGCACAGGTAGAGTATCCCGTATGAAATCATGGCGGTGAATCGAGGAAGTACAGTACATACTGACGAAACTAAAATGAGCTCTAACATGGAAATTAAGCGTTTCCGGTCACATATCCACATAACATCTTTTCTTTATTTGTGTGTGAGGAATGTTTCCTGAAAGTTTGGCCGTACCTTCTTGTAACACCCTGTATATATCACCGGTTATTGTATGATGACTACTAAAAGATTATAATTAATGTTAGTCTGGTTGGGAATTTGGTAAGCTAGACTGGATACCTGGTGAAACAGTTGCTCAGTAATGCAAGATTAACTTCTTCAGATAGCTCACATCTTTTAACCCGCTTTTATTGTCTTGAATATCTGCACCGCCTTCAGAACAAATTAATGCATCAACATTACAACATTAATAATAACATTTGTGAAACTAAGTAAAAAATAGGGTTTGTTTAGTTAGTTTACAATGTTTCGCCAAGAACCCACAGTTGATTCAATTAAAACTATTCAACAATTTTCGTACATGGTGCTTTTCGACATCGGCGTTTTCCGAACAGTCGTATACCAAGGAACACGAAGATAATACGTACATAATCATGTTGTATACAAGCAACTACTTTATAACACCGCACCTGAATTACTGAGCGGGGAAGTTTTACTCAATAAAAACGCATCAATCGCCGTCTGAAGGAGATTACGCCTACGCGATGGCGCCACACGCAGCCCGTTGTGCAGAGAAGACAGAATGGCAGCCTAACCGCCAGGGGCGTTGCTGGCGCGCGCGTGCTCCCGAACTTTATTCATTTGCTGGTCGGCTGGCTGTGTAGCACAGACAGTAAACCGTAATGTCCTTTGTGCAGGCGGCTCCTTATCTCGGCACTGCTTTATGTGCCCCTCCCTAGTCTCCTCTGTCTGTGCTCTACAGCGCGGAGCAACGGGTCTGCCTTGCAACGCCACATCGACGACATCTCCCTGTGTCCCTGTCTCGCCGCATCCCCCTGTGTCCGTGTCTCTCCACCAAGCGGCGTTCCCGAGGACGATAACTCTTTCAGCATAGAGTCTGTATGTAGTACATCGCAAGACAAGAAACTAGTTTCAATAACTTTATTGGCAATCGATTATTCGTAAAAATGCATTCAACACGGATTAGTATACAAATCCACAAAGTTAAATCAATATCAGATTGTACAGTTATTAAATAGCAGGTATACATAAATATAAATGATATGGCATCAATGAGAAGGATAACACTTAGAGATTACTACCGAGTAAGTTCAAAATCTTTATTCCTTTTCAGAGGGATAGATACGGAAGAAAACTGTTTGCAAACAGACGTCACAAAGCCCTTAATGTAGCTTCTGTAGCCTAACCAATTAAAGTACCGTATATTTATTTCACTATAAACAACATCTGACACAGCATGGATTCTTTACCATTACATCAAAAGTAAATTACATGAATTAGCCAAATAATACTTAGGAGAAAAAGTGAAAACATGCAAACCACTCACTATGTCCATAAAATGAGAAAATTGATAAGGGAGTGACATTTAAAAATTGTTAAAATACCCTTGCGCTAGAAACGCTGTTAAGGACAAGACCGAGCTTAATGAACAACAAGCAAAGACCCCGCTGCAGAAGCGAACAACAGTAGCATTTTTTGAAAGTACTTCTACTGCTGCATTTTTTTGTACAACTGACTTCTTGCATAAATACCTCCGTACGTGCCATATATCTTCGGATTGAGTATAAGATTGTAACCATTTGGGAAAAAGGGCAACTGTCACAGAAAAAACAAGTTCAGAGACTTTATTAAGTGTCTACTATAATATAACTCCGTGTTTATGTTAAGAAATGCAGTATTTCGTCCCTCCTTTTCAATGTATACACCGTAGATACAATGACAGGTGTAAAAGAGTGAAATTAAAGTTTAGAATGAAAGTATATCAATGATAATATTCGCTGATGGCACTGCTATCCTTACTGAAAGAGAGGAGGAATCAGAGGACCTCTTGAATGGAAAAGTGTAGGGAGTAGAGAATACTGTTTGAGAGCAGAAATAAGAAAAACTAAAGTAATGAAGAATGGTGATAAACATAACATCAAAATTACTGACCACGAATTAGACGACGTTGAGGAATTATGCTCTGTTGGAAGCACTAGCGTAGGAAAAGGGAGTGTTCCTGGCCAAAAGAAGTATGCTGGTATCTCGATCTCAATTTAAGGAAAAAATTTTGAGAATGTACGTCTGGAACACAGCGTTTCGTGGCAGTGAATCATGGTCGGTGGTAAAACCGGGAAAGAAGATAATCGAAGCATTTGGGATGTCGTGCTACAGAAGGGTGCTGAAGATGAGGAGCATGATATGATAAGAAATGAGGTTCGCCGCATAGTCGGCGAAGAAAGGAACATGTGGGAGACACTGATAAGAAGAACGGGCATGATGATAAGATGTATGTTAAGACATTACGGGATACATTTAGTGGCACTAGAAGAAGCAATAGAGAGTAAGATCTGTGGGGCATGATGTCTGAGAGTGACATAGTGGAATGTGTGCGTATCAGAAAGAGAAGAAGGATAGCATTTCTTTGTTGTGTCTGCATGGTTCACAGGAACGTTATATTTTCATTTCGCCTGAGATAAAAAAAATAACTACATACGAACATTCAACATTAGTTAAATGTTATCACATTTTGTGCAAACTTACTAAATTTAAATTAATATTCAACATAGATATTGTTTACATAAGTCCAACCTGCATACCCAATCAGAAACTTGTGACGGACCGCTTACATCGACCGCCTTTAAGGGGCTCCGGAAAGGCTCAAAATCATGAAAAGTTCAATTTTTACTTTTTTGCGTTTTCTGAATCTGCAGACTATTACCTTTTAATAGATATATAATTTATTCAATTTCGAAGACTACAAATATTTTTAAATTTTTTTGAAATGTGTTCTACATGGGCGTGACCCACTGTGGCGCTGTTAAACTGCTGTCAAATGGTGTTATTATTAACGTCCGTGTTCATCAGGTACATTTTAGTGATGTGAGATAAAGTATGTGTTGTGGCTAACCTGTGATGGTTCAATATATATCGCTGGTGTGATTGTCGATTGTTTCATGTTTATTTACTCTGTCGTTATCTCGAAAATATTCTTAATTAATTATGTTTCTTGAGTCTCTGTTTTGTTGAAGTATAATAATGAGTAAAAGTAAAGTTATTAGAAATCCTCTGAAGGCTTTTAAGAAAAGGAGAAATGTTGGAAAGCCAAAGGTATGTGTTATTACTGTAAACAATAAAGACGATAACCAAGTGAGTGAACCTAACCTCTCAAGTACACCTGCCCATAGCAGTCAAAGTGGGAAAGAAAATACTTCACAGAAGAAGCTTGGTTCAATGAGTGAAAACTATGAATGTTTTATGGGCGAATCGGATGTGAATGAAATATTTGATATGTCGGTTCTCAAAGGAATTTTTTCAAACTGTGTAAGATGTATTCATTGTAGTGAAGTTGGTCAGGAACTCTCCATAATAAAGCACGTAGGACTTGCTAATGAAATACAACTGAAATGTGATAAGTGTTCATACATGACCACCTTTTGGAACAGTGTTGCAGTAACTGCAACTGAAGAAAATGGTAGCAAAATCTACGAACACAACAACGAGCGATGCTTGCTTTAGACAAGGAACGCCTTCGGGCTGCAGACAGGGCTGTAAAGAGTCTAGAAATACAAGCAAGAGTAAACAGGAGGACGAACAAGAGGAAGCTGGAGGAGGAGTTTGCAGAGGATGAAGATAATCCATCCTATGGACCTGGAATGCACTAAAAAGTTAATCCAATCTTTGTCGCTCGATTCCCAAAACTTTTATTTTCTCATACTAATTACATGCTTTCTAAGGATCTTCCAAACATATTTGTTTCAAACTTTCAGTAAATGGTACACAGTACCTTCTGCATAATTTAACACAGCCTTTTTCCAAAAAACTGTATATTTTTGAATATATAAATAAAAAATTGCAAAAAAATGTGAATTTTCATTACAATTGAAAAAAAATCATCTTTAATAACTGAACTAAAATTTTGTAAAATCCCTGTGTTAAGTTGTAGCCCATATTCCAATAAATAATCTGTAAAAAGTTCAACTTCCTACCTCAAATAGTTTGTGAGGAAAGATGTAATTTATAAGCGTTATTTTAACATTGCAATTATAGGGCGTTCCGGAGCCCCTTAACTTACTACGCCCAGAGATTGCGCGGTGTAGGCACGTCGTGATGGAAAGTTACATAGACAGCTGTGAAGGTCAATCACTGTGCAGACAAGGGGAAATTTCAATGTGTTAATAGAAATTTATAAACGTTGCAGAAAGCTCTACGCAAGTTGTGGGGCGCCGCTGCTGGTAAAACCGTCGGTGGACCGAGTAGTTCGTCCCATAGCAGCATGCAGCCGATAGCAGGACTACCGCCAAAGAGTCCATAACGTCGCCGGCGTATACAGAAGTTATGAGAAATGTTGAAAAACAAAGTCCTGTTTCGATTTGTACGTTACTTTGCAATGAACTGTACCGCGCCAAGCAGGATATTGCATTTGTTGTTGAATGTAATGATTGACTTCAAAGGCTAATTAAAGATTCTAAACGGCGCCTGACTGCATACAGTATATTAGGCGAAAATACAGCGGCGTTGATTTTAATTTCAGCTGAAAGAGATTTTCGGTTTGACTACTGATGTTTTATTCTGTTGAACTTTGCAGCCGATAGCAGGACTACCGCCAAAGAGTCCATAACGTCGCCGGCGTATACAGAAGTTATGAGAAATGTTGAAAAACAAAGTCCTGTTTCGATTTGTACGTTACTTTGCAATGAACTGTACCGCGCCAAGCAGGATATTGCATTTGTTGTTGAATGTAATGATTGACTTCAAAGGCTAATTAAAGATTCTAAACGGCGCCTGACTGCATACAGTATATTAGGCGAAAATACAGCGGCGTTGATTTTAATTTCAGCTGAAAGAGATTTTCGGTTTGACTACTGATGTTTTATTCTGTTGAACTTTAGAGATGTCCTACGACTGAATTTAAAAGTAGGTTTACTTACAGCCAGTCTGGATAGAGATTACAAGGCATTTGTTCTGTACAAGTGGTGCTAAATTTATAAAGTTGCAGGTGCCGGAACGCATCGCTTCCAGTGTACAACACCACCCGCTTCCTCCGTCGGCCATAAAATACCACAAGTTTCGATTACACACACACAGACAGACACACACACACACACACACACACACACACACACACACACACGCGCGCAGTTCGTCGCCCCGTGGCCCTGCCCATCGCATCATATTGGTCACCAGATGTCACCTTCACTGGTACCACCGCAGTGGTGAAATATAGTTACAACGCGATTTAATACACGTGTACTATTTTATATATCCGGGGCCGAATTGTTCCAGCACGTTCAGAAAAAACTCCGTGGGAAACGCCATAACACCTTTCGGCGAATTCCGGCCAAAATTAAGCCCTGCGTGCTAGTGAATTATTCTTAGAAAGTGGTGATTTTTACTCAGGAATCGTAATACTCTTGTACGCCCTCAGCAATTTGTGAATTGTCAGATAAAATTATTTATCCAGGACTGGGTTACTATCATTAGATGGTAAATATTATGGGGATAATTATAAATACTCCATATTCGTGTGGTGTCTCCCTACGCTGATAGATCGTACTCGGTGCGCATGGGTTCCTACGGGTCAATTGGTCGACAAACCATCTCCTCCCAAGAACAATAAGGGCCCGAAGGATATAAGAGAACGCCACAAGCTTAAGTGCTATGACTTAATGGAAGTCATTACAAAACACTGCTTTGCAGCTGAAGCGCAAAATCCGTAAATACACTGCTTAAAATTGCAACACCACGATGGCGTCATGCAACAATCGTCAAATTGCCATGAAGTGTTGAGAGGTGGCCATTGTCTTCAGCAATGGCAACTCTCAATTATATTTCTAATATTTAATGCAAATGATCGTCATGTTCTTCTGAGAACACGAGTTTGATTGTAATAATATTATTAGTTTACTTAGTACAGACTTACTGTCGGTGCTGCAAACCAACGCCAAGTTATCAAAGAATGACCAGAGGAATCGAACTGTTTTTTTTATTGGATAAGTTAAGAATGCCCTGTGTTTCCTATATTTCCTTATCCTATTGAGTCCATAGCAGGAGGGAGAAAGAAATGAATGAAAACAATTGCAGGAAGAATGTTTTGGGAGAGAATAAGGATCGAACGACATTTAGCGATTGTGGGTGTACGATAGGGAACAACTAGTCGGTAGGCAGCGATTATGGAAGCTCTGAAACTTCAGCCTTTGGTTGTAACGAGGTGTAGGAAGTTGGATAGTCTGCGAAACTTACGTTTCAGTCTTTGGGAGGTAAAGCGCGGGATCTTTCCCATTGTGTAGAAGGGAGGTTTGACCGGCAACTTTAAACCGGCGAATTTCTGAACAGATGATTGGGTGGGAGCCGCCCCAGCCATGAGCGATCAGGCGAGCAGAACTTTAGCGTGGGTCCGAGTGGAGGACTGCTGCTGAAGACTTGGACGAGAGAGGACGTTTTTCTGTGATGGGTCGAGCGATGCTCGATTTAAGTGTGGGAAATGTGCTATATTTATGATTAATGGTCTCGCATTAGGTGAACAACCCTCTTTTTGCAGCTAGACGTAAAGTAATATCAATATTTTGGGGGAACGAAATTTACTTAGGTAGGTAAGTGTAATAGTAGGTGATGTAGAAATGTTGCTTTGCTTTGTGTAAGTAATTTGCAATTTTGGGGATTTATAACAATTTCGCGGTGAATAATTTAATCTTAATTTGTTGAGCAAGCAAGTTCATTAGAAAAAATGAAATATTTAAGTGCGTATGACAATTTACTTAGTTTTATACCTGGCACTCACAGCGTAGGGCTGATCAAGAATTGTATAACTAGTTGAGGCACGAGCGCTAGGGACCTATAGCATGTAAGTAGGAAGTGTGCTATTACATGAAATATGCGTGTGCAATTAAGCACTGTTATAATTTTTCAATTTTGTTACATATCTGCAATCTTGAAAGATTTAGTAACGTGCATCCTTTGTTAAGGACACGTGGTGTCTCGTGTGGAAGCATGTGTCGAATTTTAGCATACCAAGTGAAGATAATCCTTGCTTTTCATGCTTAATGGAATGTAGAGTCACGTGGGGTAATTTTCTGAATAATTAATATTGAAAAGCGGGGAAAGAAAACTGATGACGTAGCCGTGAACTTTGGCTGCAACAAAGTAAGTAGTTCAACTTAAGTGTGTGTATTTTGTATGTGTAATTTTGGAAGGGTTTTCATATTTCAGTGGGTGAATTTGTGTCGAGAGTAGGCAGCAGTGCAGTAGTGGCTATTAAAGTGAATGATCAAATAGGTGCGGAATTTATATGTGATAATTGTGGTTTTGGGTGGGATAATTTTGAGTAGAGATAATTACTGAATGGTGAATATGGGAACTTCTAAGGGGTCGATCCTTACGTTTCTCCTGTGCATATGTTGGTGCAGTAATTGTGTGTGCATCTTTATTAATGGATACAGTTGTGGAATATCCTTTTCTTCCGATCCAAAAGTGGACATTTGTGGTAATGAGAGATATCATTCTGAAGGAGGCCATAGTTTTAGTTAAAAAAAAGTTCAGATGCGTTAGCAATAAATTTAAATACAAAGTCATATGCGTTAAATTTTACAGTGTTAACAAGAAGGTCAGATGTATTTAATTTACGTTGTGGAATCTGATGCATATTTCATGCTGTGTAAAGATCAGATGCGTTAAGATTTGTTTAAAGAAGGGAATTTTTTTGTTCTTATAATTATCTGAAGTGTTTAATGAATAAATCAATTTGTTATATAAAATTCAGATTTGAGTCCAACATGCTTTCTGTAAGAGTAGACAAACCTTTCATAATTTTATTTTATTATCTGTTAAAAAAGAAATTTTATTTAATGATTTTCCTACATGTATGAATGTCAGTCATTGGGCCAAGTAGAATTGACATAGCTTTCAAGTTAGGGCATTTATGCAAAGGTCCCGCAAATAAATCCGTAGCGCTTAGTGTTAAACTGAAGTAGTAGAGGGAACCTTTCAAGTGTGTTGCATGCTTTGATATTCATCTGACTGCAACCGCACGAAGTAGGTTAGCAGAGACGCCATCTACATTCTGTATATACAGATAAAGAAAAGGCTTTTAAATGCTGTCTGTTCGTGAGAAGCTGGTGTTACGCCTCTTACAACAAGGAGAAAACCCTACCAGCACGTATTCTGATTAAATGGCAGTCTGAAATATTTCTAACTTTACAGCCACAAAACTCGGCTACAATAAGCTCTTCTTAGAGCAGTTGAGAAGGCAGCTGTGGGAAGGTGACGTCAGGTGGCGTGAGGTACCGGTGACAGATGGTTGGTTCCGCACGTATACCGTGAGGAACACGGCCTAAATCGTAGTCCTTCTCCACGATTGGCTGCAGGTTTCGGAAGAATCCCTCCAAAATGATAAACTTCTGTTACTAGTATTAGAAAAACTAAGTAGTGAATGTACTTGCCTTTCACATAAAAGCATCTCTTTACAGCAAGCGATCATTCCATTATTTCAAAGACGTTAATTATCAGCAGAATAATAAATAATTGCTAAACGAAAAAACGGACGATGCACTTCGGAGATCATCGGGTCGCGCCGAACTTGAAATGCGGGCGAGGGGGTACGGAGATCTCGGAGGACAGACATGTTGTGTGGCGCGGTAGGCATCAGTTAACACTTAATTACACTACTGGCCATTAAAACTGCTACACCACGAAGATGATTAGTTTTTCAGAGCATTCACACAAGGTTGGCGCCGGTGTCGACACCTACAACGTGCTGACATGAGGAGAGTTTCCAACCGATTTCTCATACACAAACAGCAGTTGACCGGCGATGCCTGGTGAAACGTTGTTGTGATGCCTCGGGTAAGGAGGAGAATGCGTACCATCACGTTTCCGACTTTGATAAAGGTCGGATTGTAGCCTATCACGATTGCGGTTTATCGTATCGCGACATTGCTGCATGCGTTGGTCGAGATCCAATGACTGTTGGCAGAATATGGAATCGGTGGGTTCAGGATGGTAATACGGAACGCCGTGCTGGATCTCAACGGCCTCGTATCACTAGCAGTCGAGATGACAGGCATCTTATCCGCATGGTCGTAACGGATGGTGCAGCCACGTCTCGATCCCTGAGTAAACAGGTGAGGACGTTTGCAAGACAACAACCATCTGCACGAACAGCTCGACGACGTTTGCAGCAGCATGGACTGTCAGCTCGAAGACCATGGCTGTGGTTACCCTTGACGCTGCACCACAGACAGGAGCGCCTGCGATGGTGTACTCAACGACGAACCTGGTTGCATGAATGGCAAAACGTCATTTTTTTGGATGAATCCAGGTTCTGTTTACAGCATCATGATGGTCCCATCCGCGTTTGGCGACATCGCGGTGAAAGCACATTGGAAGCGCGTATTCGTCATCACCATACTGGCGTATCACCCAGCGTGATGGTATGGAGTGCCACTGGTTACACGTCTCGGTCACCTCTTGTTCGCAGTGACGGCACTTTGAACAGCGGACGTTACATTACAGATGTGTTACGACCCGGGCTCTACCCTTCATTCGATCCCTGCGAAAACCTACATTTCAGCAGGATAATTCACGACGGCATGTTGCAGGTCCTGTACGGGCCTTTCTGGATACAGAAAATGTTCGTCTGCTGCCCTGGCCAGCACATTCTCCAGATCTCTCACCAACTGAAAACGTCTGGTCAATGGTGGTCGAGCAACTGGCTCGTCACAATACGCCAATCATTACTCTGAACTGTTGTATCCTGTTGATGCTGCATGGGCAGCTGTACCTGTACACGCTATCCAAGCTCTGTTTGACTCAATGCCCAGGCGTAACAAGGCCGCTATTACGGCCAGAGGTGGTTGTTCTGGGTACTGATTCCTCAGGATCTATGCACCGTAACTGCATGAAAATGTAATCACATGTCAGTTCTAGTATAATATATTTGTGCAATAAATACCCGTTTATCATCTGCATTTCTTCTTGGTGTAGCAATTTTAATGGCCAGTAGTGTAGTAATCTCTGGTCTGTAAACGTGAGAGCTGGTTCGGCAGTCTCGAAGTACAGACATATTATCTGCCGCGGGCTGTAGTGATTAAGAACTTAATTAGCAATTTCTGATTTTTTGGACTTATAATTGAGAACAAGTTTGATAGTAATTACGCATACACGCAGTTCATTATTTTGTAAATCCTCTGGAAGTATGAAGAATGGAAATTATTTGTGATTCATAAAGCGGAGTGTAATTGTTCAGTTTCTCGTTTTCCGCTAGGAAAAAGCGAGTTTAAACAAACTAATTCAAAATTTAATTACTTATACAATATCGATTCCTGGCTAACAATTTATCACAGCTTCAAGATAACGGACTCGCGAAATAGGTACTGTTTTCTGCACAGGGGACAACAACTATAGAAGACTGCACATTGGTGAAAATTATTTAGAACTTATGCGTTCCACACATGGCTGTGGAAGCAAGTAGGTGCCTAACGTGTACTGCAGTCTTAGTACAAATGAGATCAACGACACATCTGTGGTAATACAGAGGAGGTACGAAGAAAGGAAATTTTCGGGAGAATGAGCTTATCATACACGCGTAAATCCCTCTTTCTCTCTCTCTCTCTCTCTCTCTCTCTTCTTCCACTCGCGGTAAATTTTATTACTTAACACCACATGCGGCGAGACACTTTCCTAAAAACTATCGCATCTCGACGTGTTGCTAAGAGACTGGCGCACCACCACTCACCAGCCAGTACGACTAATGAATGATCCTTGCAGCTGAGTTGAAGCAGCACGGAATGACATACAGCCACACAAGCTCAGTTTCTATTTAACGCCTAGTCGGATGAGAACCGTTGTTTCCTCCAGTGGTGGCAGTTCTGTAAGCTAAATCTCAAACTCCGTCTCCCCCATATCACCTACAATTACAATCTTATATTCTCCCTATTTCCAAACACACAAAATTTCTTTCATATTAACAGAATCTTCCGTCGGTTCTTGGTAGAACAACATTATAATAGTAAATGAAAAGCGCCAATTTGCTTTTGTTCTACAATATTGTAGAACAAAAGCAAACTGGTGCTTTTCATTTATTATCAAAATTTCTTTATTTTCAATCCTTCCTGGTGTTCCAGTATTAATGACCAGGCTGCATAATAATGTACTTAATCCTCAGTTAGTACTGTGGGATCTCCCCAGACCCCACTTCATTGATATGCAGTCAGAGCACAGGCTAACCACCTTCATTGGCCATTTGGCCTTGAGTACCGTCTCCACCAATTGCCAGCGAACTGTGAACGAGATCGTGTCGCTCAGTGGGGTAAGTAAACCTAGTTGTTCCCGCGACAAGGCCATTGTGGAGTCAGCGCAGAAGCCAAAATAGCTTATGTGGAAGTGCTCTTTCCGGCAGAAACATGGGGGCCGCGTTGGGGAAAACCGTTTTTTCGTAGACGTTTAACCTGTTACTGCATGCGTGTATTTTCTTCTGTTTGCCCGCTTTACTTTCGTAGAAAAATGGAGAGCTTTTATAAGGACGAAGATATTCTAAAAGAGCTACAAAGGCGGAAACAAGAAGAACTGTGTAGTAGTGGTGATGACCGTGAATGTCGAAATTTATGATGACGACTATGACGATCAATTCGATGTCCACTCTGACGATGAAACCTCCCTTTCAGAACGTTTTCCACAAATTCAGCCCTCATCGTCCTCTAGCGATGAATGTAGAACTTTCGATTTGGGGAAAGGCCAAAAAACTATTTGGGCAGGTACGACCCTATTGTGCCAATTACGTGCCAGAGTACCTGCTAGGAACATTATTGTCCATCTCCCAGAAGCTAAAGAATATGTTAAATTTGTTATTACCTAGGCGGACTTATTTTCACTGTTTATAACTGACGCGGTTGTTGAGACGGAGAAATAACCCAAATGCCATCCACATATGAACCTGGTTCAAAAATGGTTCAAATGCCTCTGAACACTATGGGACTTAACAGCTGTGGTCATCAGTCCCCTAGAACTTAGAAATACTTAAACCTAACTAACCTAAGGACATCACACACATCCATGCCCGAGGCAGGATTCGAACCTGCGACCGTAGCAGTCGCACGGTTCCGGACTGCGCGCCTAGAACCGCGAGACCACCGCGGCCGGCCACTTATTAACCTGGACAATCGTTCACGGGCCTCACAAATGCGATTGAACTGAAGGCTTTGATAGGTATCTTGTTCTTCTCAGGAGTGGTGAATGGTTTAAATGTAAGTCTTGATGACATGTACAGTCCTCCGATGTTCCACCCCCCTCCTCCCGTTCTGTGATGTCAGACATGAGACTGAAATTTTTGTTGCGAGTATTGAGATTTGATTTAAAAGCCATCCATTAAGAACGAAGACTAAAGGATAAATTTGTTTCTTTCCGAGAACTGTGGGCCACCTTCTACGAAAATTGCCAGCGAAACTATTAGCCTTCTGAATACCTCACAGTTGATAAAACGCTCCTTAGGCTTAGAGAACGGTGTGATTTCAAAATGTACTTGCCAGCAAAACCAGACAAATACGGTTTAAAACATATATCTCGTTGTGGCGCAAGAACGTTTCATTCCTACGACGGGATCTCACACACTGGCAAGGGAACCATAGAACAAAAGAAAAATTTGTTAGTGTCAATCCAGTATGTGCTGAAGCTAACGTAAAAGTTGCGTGACAGTCTTCGCAACATCACAGTCGGTAACTGGTTCTTCTCACATAAATTAGCAGAAAAGCTGCAAAGAGAGAAACTAACACTGGTAGCAACGCATTCTACATCTCAGCTAAGGACATAACACTGGAGAGTTCAAAGTTCCTGGTTCCAATGGCTCTGAGCACTATGGGACTTAACTTCTGAGGTCATCAGTCCCCTAGAACTTAGAACTACTTAAACCTAACTAACCTAAGGACATCACACACATCCATGCCCGAAGCAGGATTCGAACCTGCGACCGTAGCGGTCGCGCGGATCCAGACTGTAGCACCTAGAACCGCTCGGCCACCACAGCCGGCTCAAAGTTCCTGTTTCAGCCCGACAAGACGATAATTGCTTTCAATGAAACACCGAAAACTGTGATATTACTCTCTGCTATGCATGATGAAGGCCAGGTAAACACAATATAAGCAAAACCGGAAACTATTGTAAAAATGTTTGGAGGGCGACTATTAACAGCCGGTAAGTAATGTATAAAATGCATGTTCGACCATGAGCCGCTTTTTTATTTAAAACCCAAATATCGACCGGTTTTAGTCACAGACCATGTTTACGGATTAGGGTTAAAACAGTTTAGACCACTACATCACATATGTCATTACTTAAATAATTTCCACGTCTCATATGTAGAGAATATTAATTTTACAGCTTGTCAAAAGGGGTTGTAGGTGTGTGTGTGAAGAACATTGCCCTAGTGACTCAACTAAAAGAAGAGACTGACTTTGGCATATGAGTTGTTTTGATTGTGTCCTTGTTACCACCACCTTAGACAGCAGTATTTTAGTCGAGCTGTACCCGTGCCAACTTCTTGAAATTCTGGCTTATTCACTAGCAGAATCCCACATGAAAATAAGAGTGTACAGCGCAAGATTACTACAACTCTCCGAGCCGAAATAAGAAGCGTTTTGGTGAAGAAAACGGGCTCGCCTGTTGATTTGCTGCTGCTACAAAAACAAAGAAAATGGTGTAGTTGTTGCTCTCGTAATCTGAACACGAAAACCAGGAATATTTGTCACTTTTGCAAAAACACAATTTGTGAAAGTTTTGTACGTGATGTACATGTTTGTAGACCTCGTCATGAAGTGTAAAAATAGTGTATATACTTACAAGTACTTTGTATTTTTATCACATTTTATCATTTTATTGTGGAGGCTAACCAATGTTTTGTTATGAGACTGGACAATTAGGTATAAATAGTAACACTACAGTGAAAACGGAGATTCGTTTCATTTATTTTAGTATTTTTTATTTATTTTTTCAATGAAGCTACTAAGGGCACAAATATTTTATTCATTGTAG